>NC_063159.1:6683994-7339742 GCF_020921035.1 Rhodamnia argentea | reverse complement strand
CACTTATCTGATAGGTCTACAAAGGAGTGCTTCCCGATGGCCAAGTGTTGGCAATCAAGAGAGCTCAGCAGGGGTCGATGCAGGGCGCGCATGAGTTCAAGACGGAAATCGAGCTACTCTCTCGAGTCCACCACAAGAATCTCGTCGGCCTTGTCGGCTTCTGTTACGAGCATGGAGAGCAGATGTTGGTCTATGAATATATGCCTAACGGGACACTTAGGGAGAGCTTGTCAGGTACTTCCCTTTGCCTAAATTTGGGTCGAGCTTTGTTAGATTCCACATAAAACTATGCATACCATGCCATGTTCTTGTCTCGTTATTTCTAGCATAAGTACGAGGAAGGGCTTTCTTGTGAATGAATCTGCGTATTGTTTTGTAGCAATGCACACTGAATATATTTGATGCAGGGAAAACTGGCATACCTCTTGGTTGGAAGAGGAGGCTGCAGATCGCTCTTGGCTCTGCGAAAGGACTGGCATATCTGCATGAGCTCGCGAATCCCCCGATAATTCACAGAGACGTTAAGTCCACAAACATCTTGTTGGACGAAAGTTTGGTGGCTAAAGTTGCAGACTTCGGCTTGTCTAAAATGGTGGTGGACAGCACGAAAGGACATGTTTCAACACAAGTCAAGGGGACACTGGTATGGTATACTCCAACGTGAATGTCCATTTTAGGCGACACCGGCGGTTTACGAGATCTTACACGAAAGATAACCTCTAGTATTTTGTCGAACTCCAACTGAAATGCGTTCCCCTGTCTTCCCCCTAAACTTCAGCAGATGATATGCTTATGTCAGATTCCCTAGAATTAAGGAAAACACAGGACACCCACAGGATGACTGAAATTCCTCAGAAGGTGTAGTGTATGCTTTCCTGATTTCAACTCCGATTTTGATTGTTCGGAATTTGTGATCTTGCAGGGCTACTTGGATCCAGAGTACTACATGACCCAGCAACTAACAGATAAGAGCGACGTCTATAGTTTTGGGGTTGTGATGCTTGAACTGATAACCTCGAAGGTGCCGATCGACAAGGGCAAGTACATCGTCCGCGAAGTCCGCACGGCAATGGACAAGAACGACCAAGAGTACCACGGACTACGCCAGGTCATGGATCCGTCCCTTCGCAACGAGGGGCGTCTCGCGGGGTTTACTCAGTTCCTGGAGTTAGCAATGCGGTGCGTGGAGGAATCGTCCACCAACCGTCCCAGGATGAACGAAGTTGTAAAGGAAATCGAGACAATCCTGCAAGCCGACGGGATTGACACAGCCATGACTTCTGCGTCCTCATCCGCCACAGACTTTGGAGTGTCGAACAGTGGCGCTCCTAGACATCCTTTGTACAGCGACGTTTCGCTCAATACCAAGAATGTTAGTTACAGCAATTCGTTCGATTACAGCGGCGGATACTCGCTTTCCACGAAGATCGAACCGAAGTAACTGCGGATGGTGTGAGCCACTTAACTTGTTCCTTTCTTTTTTGGTTCAATGTTCAAATTCCTCTTGGTGCATCAGTTCCTCTCTAGGTAACGTAACCTTTTTTTGTCATTCTCATGATGCATTGATGCGTGCTTACATATTATGGAAGACTCCATATGGTTTTGTTGTCATTTTCGTTGGAGCATCACATCGTTCTCCGTACTTACCAACCACAACCACAATCTGTCAACTTAAGGCATAAAAATTCTGACTACACTGGTGCGTTTGATTTAGGAAAAAATGAAGATGATTTGAAAAATATTTTTTAAAAAATAACCGCTTAAAAAACTTTCAAAAATGAATAATAAAATTGAATAAAGAAAAAATATTTTCATTATTCATAAAGTTGTTTAAGCACAAATTGTTATCACTAATCAAAATATTATTTTTATTGACTAATTATTTCAAGCGATATAAGCGATGATATCTTCAAAAATATTTTCTAACTAACGTATTAATCTGCTTCTTCCAGTCAACTAAAAATCTGGTCAATGCATAGGAGTGGTTATCGTTTTGTCTTTAATTACGTTTTAAGTATACTTAAGTTGACTGGCCAACTGTAAACACGAGTTTTGACTTTTCTAAGATAGTACTTACAATAGTTCACCTACTCTCTGATTTTCTCAATTCTTGTCATCCGCATGGAGAACATATTGTTTCTAGCCTTTTTCCCCGCCATATATCCAAAAATTATAATGTTCGGACTTTCACAAAACATATCCGAGGTCCCGGAAATTCGATTCTCAGAAACTTCGATAACTGTCCGTTAGGATGTCATACAGCGCATGCCGACTTCGATTGCGAGGGGCAAATGCTCCTGAATCTGCTTGCATATGGGTGGGAACCTCTCGTAGGTTTCAGTCTCCGGCCGACGTTTCCTATTATTGGCGAAAAAGATTGGAAGCTCTTGATGAAACGGGCGCAAAGGTTTCCTCGGGCCGGACGGAGATTGACTGCCAATTAGGATGGCGATTCATTTTCCGGACTGCTATTCGATCTTGGTTTCACAGTTGACTTTGCGGCTGGTACTCTTCTTTGTGGTCATTGTTCTACGGAGTGTCGTTTGGATCGGATTATTAACGGCCTAGCTCTCCTCTTGGCCAGTATTAATGGCCTGAAGTCTCTCTTCATGTTGTAAGAAATTCTGCTACTTCTCATCAGACTCTGCCAAAATCAACGTCTCTATTGCCTTAGGGAAATGCTCATCTGTTTCTTCAACTGGCAGTTTTTGTTTCTGTCGGGGCATGGATGATGACGCCAGGGACCATCGGTGATCATTCAATTTCCGAGTCACTCATCATCTGATCGAGGAACACCAAAAGGATTTCAATCCTTTCATAATGAGATTTCGCTGTTTCTTTAATACCTAGACACTATGCCTCAACGGAGCGATCGGTTCCGAGATAACTACCTGTAACCTACCATATTATAATTGATTCCCAATTTTTGAACCTGAAACTTGTCTTATTTTCCCCGAAATCTGTTTTGGAACCTGTCCTGTTTTTCCAATCCGGTTCCAAGATCTACTCGGCAACTTGTTTTTCGTTTGTTCCTTTTTTCTGATTTCATTTTTACGAGCAAAATCATGTGAATTGCAATGAAACAATTCAAAGTAACAAAAGAATAATCTAAATCACTATCCGCCAAAAGCAACAATCTCTAAAGAGGAAGGGCGAAGTAGTACCGCCCTGTTGTTGAGTTGTGGCTGCCGTAGATTTTAATGTTTGGCTTTTTTAAGTCATGAAACCGTTTCCGAAGCCGGTTCCACAACCGGTTCACTATAGTCCAATTCTCATGTGGGTATTCGCTCGAAACTGGAAACTGGACATGTTCTAATAGGTTCCCCCAGAAATCGATTCTAAGACCTGTTTTTCGTATGACCCGATTCGGTTTTCAGGTAGATTTAGGCCGGTTGCACTGGATGCTCGAGCCACCCATCTCTCTTGTTGTGAAACCGTTTGCCTATAGTAACGCAAGAAATTAGATCTACACGTCGTGCAGCTAATTCACATATTTCTTAACCACTAAATCATTTTAAAGGCGAACCTATTGAGACTTACTCCTAATCACGTGGGGAGAATTGAAACCCTAAATTGCATGTTGACACCCATATGCGCGTTTGAAAGCAACAATCGTGCTCTTCCTGAGTCAAGATTTAGGTTGTGCTGCTCAATTACTTGCCAAGGTAGAAATGGATAGCGACTATTTCCACGCACAAAAAAAAAAAAAATTCTCCTTTTATTTTTTCCTCTTTTTTTTTTTTTTTGAAAAATTTCAGAAAAATGGCCAAAAGTGCCTTCATTTTATCAAATAAGGGTCTCAAGTGGATATTATTTCAAATAAGGGCATGAAGTGCCCACATTATGTCGAAGAAGGGTCTGAATTGTATATTGTTTCAAATAAGGACCTAAAGTGACTATATTAGTCTCAAAAAAGAGCCTAAGTCACTTTAATTAGGGGTATTTTGGTCATTTATTATTTTAACTTATTTTTTCTTTTCTTTTTTAGAGATTTTGAAAAAAAAGCGGGAAATACACAGACCTCCCACCTATGGTTGTCGTCCCACCACCGCTGGGATGGGCGGCTACTATCGTCGGGGTCACTCGGGCCTCGGCGGGGGCCGACAACCACGCCAACCATCGGCGAGGGCCAACAAGCCCTCGCCTTAGTCGGGAGAGGGCCACGACCCTTGTTCGGGTCCGGCCGAGGGCTGCGGCCGTGGGCGGGGACCGGCCCGGGATAGACGGAGCCTTCCGACCCACCCTCGGTCCTTGTCGATGGCCGCGGCCCTCTGCCGGACCTAGGCGACGGTCGCGGCCCTCTCTCGGCCGAGGCAAGGGCCCGCGGGCCGTCGTCGATGGTTGGTGGGGTCACCGGCCCCGCCAAGGCGCAACGAGACTCTTGCCCGGATCTAGGAGAGGGTCACGGCCCTCTCTTGGGCGAGGCAAGGGCCGTGTCGACGGCATTGCTAGCCCCCACCGAGGTGCCAAGAACCCCTACCCGTCGTAGCCACCACCCCACCAGTGGTGGGGCGGTAGCTACAAGCGAGAGGTTAGTCCTTCCGCATGTGTTTTTTCCTTTCTTTTAATTTTTTGTTTTTGTTTAATTTGACAAAAAAATTGATTAAATTTATAATTTTACAAAAATACCCTTGATCGGTCGGAAAATTTGGCCGATCGACAAGCAAGATAAGGCCCTTATTTGAAGTAAGTATAACCACTTCAGATCCTTGTTTGAGCAAATAAGGGCATTTGAGGCCTTTTTTTGAAATTTTTCCTTTTTTTTTTGTTTTGATCTCATGATAATTGAATTATTTTTTATTTGGCATTTTTTTGTCAGATTTTATTTGGCATTTGTGTCCAGAAATAGTGCTCTCGGTTAGTGGGCTCCTTTTAGATCGTTGCATTGGATTAATAAGTCTTGTCCCATGTGGGGCCACCTCCACCTACTTCCCAACTGTACATTGATTACCCATTTACCAGATTTCTCTTAAAACAACAAAAATAAGGACAAAAAAAGAAGAAGAGAAATCTTCTGCCATATGCAAATTTCATTAAACAACACAATCTTTCTGACATGTGTGTGATTGTATAGGACCATTATCAACTGTTCTAAACGCTTAAGTTATTCAATATTTAGCTAAAAATGATTATTTCCCCTCGTGCTTAGTCTGATTTTCTTTTTCCTAATATGAAGTGTGAAAATATATAATTGAAGAAGCAAATGAAGTATGAAAATATTTGAATTTAAGATCTCCCCTACTCTGATTCTTTAAAAGGATTTGAACTCAAGCCTGGAAATACACTTATAGCATATGCTCAAACAAAACGATAGCCATGAGATTTCTTTTAAAATAGGAAAAAAGTTATGACAACAACCAGCAAGACATGATGGTGCCTTAAAGTTTACTAAACAAAAGCAAATCATAGTTTTGTTCATGAGGCTCAAGCTTTATCCTCAGCTGGAGAGAGAGAGAGAGAGAGAGAGAGAGAGAGAGAGAATGAATGGTGGGATGTCCATTTTTGTTATGTTTAAGCGTGATTAACAACAGTCATAATGAAAGTGAAGGGTGTGAAGAATGATAGCTGATGCCCATTGGCGGTGGTGGTGGGAGGGAGATAAATTGGCTTCAAAGACAAGGCAAAATCAATTAAAAAGCAAGCCCAACACCCCCCAGCATCCCCCCTTAATTTCCCTTCTTTATTTATCTTTTGCTACATTTCCCCAGCTTTTTCTTCTCTTAGAGGAAAGATACTTTTGACAGGGTCATCAACCAAGCCCTCCCAACACACTCCTGTGCTGATTTTTTCCACACATCAATATCATGTTCACGTTCCTCACTATGCTCTGCAAGTTGGCACACAGTATTGGGACAGTAATAGGAAGAGCCTTGGAGGCAGGAAGAGTTCTTTGACTTTCTTTTCTTTCCTTGGCTTGTGAAGGTATGGAGGAAGCAACCTTGAGGGTTTTGAGGGTGATCTTCTTGGTGGGGGTGCTCTTGTCTGCCAAGCTGCAGCTGGTTTTCTCTTTCACCAATTCTGATGACTGTAAGTATACTTGCCTATATGTAGTGGCGGCGGCGGCTTTAGTGTCTGTCTTCTGAGTCAAATGGACGTTTTTCTTTCCAATTTAAAAACTTTTTTTCTGGGGAAGTGCCCATTCTGGCTAGCTTTCCATCTGTAGATGATGACAAAAGAGCAGTCTTTTTATCTCTCCGTTTGGAGTCACAAAGCAGGGCTGGTCAAAATGAGTTTCCTAACAGGGAAAGGAAGTAGTGATCTTTGTGATCCTTTTCGATTTCAGTGCTTTCATGTGTGTGATAAGAAGATGACGTTTGAACCTGGACATGTCGTGTCCCTGTGCTCAGATTTTGAAGGATTCCGTATGGGGTGCTTAGTTTTGAAGTCTTGGGGCAAATACTGTACATAGGGGACTGGAAAAATGGCTAATTTCTAGTCTTCAGGGATCGATAGATTCATGTCCAACGACATATTTTTAGGAAATGCTCGTAATGGGATCTTTCGTGTCTCGTACATCTCTTACTCCTGGCTCTTAGTGTTTTCGAGGTTGGATTGCGTAAAGCTCGATAGGTGAGGGGGATATCGCAGATCGGGGGTTGTTTACAATCAACCTGAAAAGAATCCTCACAGTCTGATAAATCTTATATACCCGTCCGTTACTTTCTTGGGCAATTCGACTGGGGCTGTAGGAGAAAAGTTCTATTAGGGCAGCATTTAAAGTTGCAAATGTTTATAGTGGGGAAATTTTCTAGGTGGCCATTTGTCCATCATAAATTAGATTCAAACTTTGGTGCTTAAATGATCATAGTCCATCTCTGAATTGACTGTGTCGAAATATGCATGACTGTGTTTGATCAGCCGCGGCTCTCCAATCCATCAAGAGCACATGGCAGAACACGCCGCCTAGCTGGGGAAGGTCAAGTGACCCGTGCGGACTCCCATGGGAAGGAGTAACCTGCAATAACAATTCGAGGGTGACTGCATTGTGAGTACCTTACTTGTGTGTAGTCCTCATTGATTTCACATCTTTCGCTTTCCAGTGTCGCATCGGTTTAGCCAGAGACTCACCAGTATCAATTTACTTTTAGGGGATTATCGACAATGGGAATCAAGGGACAGCTAAGTGGTGACATAGCTGGACTCACGGAACTAAGATCTCTGTGAGTCATTCTCCTTAATATGAACACATGAATTCTCATGCTCTTTCCCATTCTCAATTATATTAGGCAACTAACATGAGTTGGTCTTCGAACTTACGTTGTCTATGTTTTGATTGCAGGGACCTTTCCTTCAACAAAGACCTCACTGGTCCGCTCTCTCGGCAGTTGGGCAATCTACAGAAGTTGAACATACTGTAATAGCAGTCACATTGTCTATTTCACTGATATCTTTTATTCCTAGACATATAACCAAACCAGGAGTGTTGGTTTTTTGTAATTTTCAGGATTTTGGCTGGCTGTAGTTTCACTGGTAGTATTCCGGTCGAACTGGGCAACCTTGCGGAGCTATCGTTCTTGTACGACTTCGGTCTCAGAGGCGTTTTGTGCTTTTGACTTGCATGCCAGTTAAACATTATGAGCTCATGGTTTCCTTTGGTTTGAACTTGTCAATATAGGGCACTGAACTCAAACAACTTCACGGGTAATATACCTGCTTCCTTGGGTAAACTCTCCAAGCTTTACTGGCTTGACCTGGCTGATAATCAACTAACGGGGCCTATCCCGATATCAACGGACACGTCCCCCGGGTTGGACCTCCTGTTAAAAGCAAAGCACTTGTAAGTCTTCTGTTCCCACGACTCGCAGTTCAAGCTAGCAATCAAATTTGAGCTAAGGATTCTCTTTCGACAAGAGAACTGCAACTTTGTGCGACAATGCTGAGCATAATGACGACTTGAATTAATGTTTCAGTCATTTCAACAAGAACAAGCTTTCAGGGCCCATTCCAGAAAAGCTATTCAGCTCGGAGATGGTTCTAATACACGTGTACGTTTCTGTGATTATTTCGCATCCCACATTTTGCTCTTGTCATTCTTAGCGCCGCTCTGTGCTTGTTGACAGCTTATTCGATGGAAATCAGCTTAATGGTACTATACCGTCCTCATTAGGACTTCTTCCAGATCTTGAGGTTCTGTGAGTAAAAAAATAACCTTGCCACATTTACTTTCTCAATCATAAACATCCTTCCAAGTACATTTTTCTTCTTTCTGCTAACTAGTTTTCTTGCAAACTGTTTGAATGCGACGCAGTCGACTTGACAGGAATTCGTTATCTGGAAAAGTCCCTCTGAATCTCAAAAGCCTCACAAACCTTAGTGAACTGTGAGTAAACACTTCTAATATGATGATGTTGGGACAATCTGAAGGGTTTAACAATACTCGTTCTGATTTTATTAGTTCTGTTTAGGAACGTAGCCCATAATGCATTGACCGGCCCTTTACCGGACTTGACGGATATGAATTCCCTCAACTACCTGTGAGTAGACACGCCGAGAACGAAGTTTCACGCCTATTTTTCTAAAATGTTTTGTGCTCCGTACTCCAATTGACATGGCGGAAATTCATTGTTGCAGTGACCTTAGCAACAACTTCTTTGACCCTTCGGAAGCTCCAGATTGGTTCTCAACGTTACCTTCTCTTACCACGCTGTAAGTCATTATCACTTATCGGCATCTGATACATGGCATTTTGCAATACTTCATTTAGCAAGTGTTGAACATCAGAATTTTGCTGATTCATTCATGACAGGGTTATAGAATACGGATCGCTTAAAGGGGTTGTCCCACAAAAGCTCTTCAGCTTTCCTCAGCTACAGCAAGTGTATGGACAACGTCAATGATTCTCATTATTTATGCATTTGCATTGCAAGGTAACATCAGTAATTCATTTTCTTTCTTAATCTTCTTACAGGAAATTGAGGAACAATGCTTTCAATGGTACGCTGAACATCGGAGACAACATCAGTCCTCAATTGCAGCTTGTCGATCTGCAAAACAACGAAATTTCATCGGTGACGCTGGGCTCTCCGGGATTCACAAATACACTGATGTGAGAAAGCTCACAGTAACATGCTAATATCTCTCTGATTATGAGCATTTTCATCAACTTTTAAACTCATTTTCTTGTCCCTTAGGCTAATAGGCAACCCGGTTTGCACTACCGAACTGTCAAACACTAATTACTGCCAGCTTCAGCAGCAGACAGTGAAGCCTTATTCGACCAGCCTGGCCAGCTGCGGAAGCAAGTCGTGCGTCCCTGATGAAAGGCTGAACCCTCAGAGCTGCGAGTGCGCATTTCCGTACCAAGGGACATTATATTTTAGAGGTCCCTCCTTCAGGGAATTGTCCAATGTCACCTTGTTTCACATGCTCGAAATGGACTTGTGGACGAAGTTGAATCTCACTCCAGGTTCGGTTTCTCTTCAGAACCCCTTCTTCAACCTTGACGACTACCTTCAAGTGCAGCTATCACTCTTCCCCCCAAGCGGGAAATATTTCAGTCGGTCGGATATCCAGAGGATCGGTTTCGATTTGACCAACCAAACTTTCAAGCCTCCTAAACCATTCGGCCCCTATTACTTCATCGCTTCCCCCTATGCTTTTCCAGGTAGCTTGCCTTCATCTTCTTGTGAATACAACTTGTTCTTGACTACAAATTTTCTGAGACAGGATTGACATTGCTTGCAGCTAATGGAGGAACCACCATAAGCAAAGGTGTGATAGTTGGGATCGCTATTGGCGGCACGGTTCTGCTTCTCGGCCTTGTCGGATTAGGTATTTATGCTGTTCGACAAAAGAAACGGGCAGAGAAAGCTCTTGAGCTGAGCAAACCCTTCGGTAATAGATTCCTTCCCATGTGAACTATAAAGTGATTTAACGCAGATTGAAGCCAAAGAAAACCAAAAAACTGTGTGCCTCATATGCTTTTGTCCATCTATCAGCATCCTGGGCACCCAGTGGTAAAGATAGCGGAGGAGCGCCGCAACTGAAAGGAGCCCGATGGTTCTCTTACGACGAACTAAAGAAGTGCACCAATAATTTCTCTGAAAGTAATGAATTAGGCTCCGGTGGATATGGAAAGGTACATTTTGACACGACAGTCCTTTCAGGTTGGATGAGGTGAGGCCTTGTGCTGCCTCTTTCTTAATCCTTCTACTATTCGGTTTGCCTCAGGTGTACAGGGGAGTGCTTCCTGATGGCCATATACTAGCAATCAAAAGAGCTCAACAAGGGTCGATGCAGGGTGCAGTCGAGTTCAAGACAGAAATTGAGCTGCTGTCGCGGGTTCATCACAAGAATCTGGTCGGCCTTGTAGGATTCTGTTTCGAGCAAGGAGAGCAGATGTTGGTCTATGAATATATGCCTAATGGGACACTCCGGGATAGCTTGACAGGTACTCAAAACGCAATTCGACTCTGTGAATCAGTAAAGTGAGATATTGATAGGCACGACATTAGTAACTCGGCCTAAGGGAAGGATGTTATGTTCGTATAAATTGCAGGAAAATCAGGCATATATCTTGATTGGAAGAGGAGACTTCGAATAGCTCTAGGTTCGGCTAGAGGACTTGCTTATCTGCACGAACTCGCGAATCCTCCAATTATCCACAGAGATGTCAAGTCCACAAATATCTTGTTGGACGAACATTTGACAGCCAAAGTTGCAGATTTCGGTTTGTCCAAACTGGTATCAGACAGCGCAAAGGGGCATGTGTCCACGCAAGTGAAAGGCACACTGGTAAGTGTTATTCGCCCTTGCTCGACAACTCGTCTTTGTGAAAGCTCGATTTGTAGCAACATTGACTTGAACGCTATGCATTTCGCAGGGCTATTTGGATCCCGAATACTACATGACTCAACAGCTCACAGAAAAGAGCGACGTGTACAGCTTCGGGGTGGTTATGCTTGAGATGATCACTGCAAAGCAACCGATCGAGAAGGGCAAGTACGTCGTCCGCGAGATCCGCACTGCCATGGAGAAGGACGACCAAGACTACCACGGCGTTAGGGAAATGATGGACCCGTCCATTAGGAACATGGGCTACCTTGTTGGGTTCGACAGGTTCTTGGAATTGGCGATGCAATGCGTCGAGGAGTCGGCTGCGGACCGCCCCACGATGAGCGAGGTAGTGAAGGCGATCGAGACCATGTTGCAGAACGATGGGATACACACGAACTCGACATCAGCATCCTCGTCGGCGACGGATTTTGGTTCGTCCAAAGGCGGCGCTCCTCGGCATCCATACAACAACGACGCCTTGCCCAAGAAGGATGTTAGCTATAGTGATTCATTTGATTACAGTGGTGGATATGCACTCTCTACAAAAATTGAACCCAAGTGAACCATGATCATCGATCTGCTCAGTCATTGGTCTTTTGTTCTTTCTTTTTCCTTTGTTCTTGTTCAGGTTTGGCTTGGTCCTCTTCACAATTTCCGTAACCTGTTTCCCATGTGTAATAGTTTTGATCAGCTGCATCAACTGAAGAAAGTTTTTGTGCAAATGCCTTACTGCTTTATGTTCCATCTTCTCATTCAGGTAATGTAGCTATGTTAATATGATTGTAATAGCATTTTGGCGTTCTTACCATGTTTGGTTGTCTGTTTATCTTGAATCAATGACCATGTTTGGCAAAAACAATTTAGATGGAAGAGAGAAAAAGATGACAGCCAATGCCTCGGAATTATCATCGGTTTCCCGAGTATTGCTTGTTAAGATGTCTCAGAGTAGACTCAGTCCGTCCGACCGGTTTAAGAGAGGAGCAAATGGCATAAGTTATCGAAAGGATGAGATAATAAAAGCGTACTGTTTCTCGTCAACTTTCATTCGAAGTTCTAGCTACAAGTTGCTGTCGAACCGAGATAATAGATGTCTAGACGTGTCTTCGTACAGTAATCTGTCCGCCCGATGGGTTCCTATTATCAAAGCTTAAACACGACAAGTTTATTAACTGAATTACTTACGTGACATAAAACTCGACACGACAAGTTTAAAATATATAATCAAGACTATCTTGGCTCGTTTATGATACGCATTACGACGCGAATACAATCACGCTCAATCCTGAGCACGCGTAACAACCCCGTCATGCAAACGAGTCGGGGTCGGAACTTTCCAACCCTACATGGATTTGACGTGGAGGTGCAGGTAGATCAAGGCCTCGGGTTAGAATCTGTTTACAGCATGTTATTATGAGCAATTGATTAGTTGATGTGACAAGCTTTTTACAGACAAAATAAATTGATATCCACACTTTTTTAATCTTATGTCATTTGATAATCGAGAAGGACGGGAGGAAGATAGATTATTAGTATTATTGTGTTTTTTTTTTTCTTAAAAAGGACAGATTCTTATTGGCATTGCTAGATATCGGTCGCCATCGTCAGAACAAGTCATACTTGTTACCGAATGTTTGATTCGACCGATAATTCTTCATGTCAAAATTGTGGCAATATCTCGGCCGAGGTCGTAGTTGTCGCAATCCGATATCTCACGAGTCGAGATAATGCACAATCTCATTTCTCTACCCGTGTTTTTAGATCGGTGACGGAACCACATATAGATATTACGTGATCTAATATGCATTATGTAATTTGAAATTGTCACCAATCGAACTTAACGTTCAAATTAAATATTAAAGTGGATCGAATGTGATTAGCTTAATCGAAAAGATCGATATGCTTTACTCGGGGAAATTACCATGCTCTTTTGAAATTAAGATATTGCAATTATCCCATTCAATCACTTTTCCGTTCTACATTTAAAAAAAATTTCACTTTATCTTCCCTTTTTTCTGGCGACATTACTTTTCCTTCCTCATGGGTCATGACTTTACTTTTATGTAAAAAAAAAATTAAAAGAAAAAAGAGAGAGAAAAAGAAAAGGAATGTTGCACAATCTTCCCGTGCAACTCAAAGCAGGGTAGCCGCAAGGCGCTTGACCAATGGGATGATTCCACGTGCGCCAACGTGAACTTGGATCCGTAAACTGACGGTGATTCTAAACTGGCCCCGTCGCCATGTGCAAATCTCCGCGTCTCTCTCCTCCCCCTCTCCTGGATTCTGTGCGAGTGAGAGTGAGAGTGTGCGATTGCGATCCAAATCCGAACTCGGACCGACTCAGTTTCGACGATTCAGTGGGGCCGAGTTCAGTGATGAACTGCGACAGAGGGACGGCTGCGACGCCTCGAGATTTGTCCTCTTCTCTGGCGGAATCGAATCGGGGTTCGTGAGATCTCCGGTCGGTAGGCTCTCGGCGTTCGGCGGATTTCGTGCTCGTCATGGTGTTGTTGCTCGAATCGCGTCGCCATTGAAGTCGAAGGAATCAGAGGGAGAGAAAGAGAGAGGGATGAAAGGCGGTGGTGGAGGGAGCGGAGTTGGCAAACGGCGATGGAGAGGCTTGGTGATTGGGGTGTTGGGGCTCGTCGTCCTCTCGATGCTCGTCCCTCTCGGGTTCTTGCTCGGCAGATTTCACTCTGCTTCCACTTCTGGTAAAAATTTTCAGTGCTCTCTCACCCTCTCTCTGCTTACGCCATTTATGGATCTCTTGGTCCTGGGTCGTTATCAATGTATGGTGATCGGATCGTTCCTTCTTATCTACTTTCTGACTTCTGATTCTTCAGTTCAGTTGCCATCAATCGCGATCTCCGGTCTGTTGCTCATCATGAGTTATTTAATTTGATTGGTCACTGTCGCGTCTTGTAGATCTCTGACGTAATGCGCCCCCTCTATTGAGCAGCATCTAGAACTGAATAGTCTCTGTCTCTCATTCATTCGTGGGTTTTGCCTTTTCTGCAGTTTTCGTGGCTGACCACCTCAATGAAGGCTCAGTAAGTAATACTGAATCTTTTAATTTGCTTCCTTTTACTATCATGGGTCAACTTTTCGTTCAATTATGTGATTGCAAGGTCAGGTTTTTCTGTGATGACTTGATATTGATTATTTGTGTTTATGTTTTGTGATGTGGAATCAGAGTGGTATTAGGAGTTATGACAAGTACAACACACGAAGCAGGAATCAGTCTAAGTCCGAGGTAATGAGTTTCCGTGCTCTTTTTGGGCCATGCGCAGTACTTACCACATTCTGTTCCTCAGAATGCTTCACAGTTCATTGGCTAAGATTTTGTTGTGAGCTTTAGCAAAATTGTTTTCTTCCTGTACGGGAGTTTTATGGGGGAGATTTTAGTCTACCATCAGCTGTTAAATAACTTGTTTTTCTTTTATGCTGCAGAAGGATCAGTCGAAACATGTACAAGATCTTATTAAAAAATTGGGACCAGCAATTCCTAAGGTGCTTTATATGGTCTTTTGTGTCTTTCTTTTGTTTTGTTTTGACAATGTATATCAGCATTATCCTTAGGAGTTGATGTTCTCTGTCATTCTTAAATGGTTGACAAGAGACTTTTTGTAAGGAAACTGATCCATACTACAGTTAGAATGGGCAGAAGATTGTAAAAGTAGGTCTCTGCCACTCATGTACAAATTTGCATAGACCCTTTATTGTGTGTATCACTAATCCTTCTCCACCATTGCGACAGCATGGGGTCGTCACTATTAGCTTGATATTTGTAGTGTCATCAGGATGTAATGTTTTACAGGAAACTTTTGATCTAGTCCATGAGACATGAGATGGGAATGAAGGGACGGTATAATAGAGATGTGCATGTGGGAAAACATTTGTTACTTTGAGAGAGTAACTTGAAAAACACGGGAGAAAACACTACGTCGTAAATTTAATTTCGAAAAAGAAGGAAGAAATCCTGTTGATATTGTAGTTGGCAACAAATAGGAGGTGTTTTTGTTTTTCGCTGCTGAAAGCAGGTTATTTGTCATTTCTATGCTCTAGATGCATATTTGGATATCCGACTTTTCTTGCTAATCAGCTAACAAGGAGCTTGGGAAGTTTTAGGTCATTTCTTCTGCCCTCTCTCCATATAAAATCCACTTTCACTTGTTTTTCTGGGTACTTAATTTGAGATGGAGCAGTAAGAGATACTCATTTGGAAGAATTAAGGCTGCTACAGAATATGAAAAGTTGCACAAACAGATGATGCACTTTCTCGATCCACTCTTGTGAGTCCCAAATATCCTTGCCGAAGATACCCGGTTGTTTTATATGAGTGTGGATACAGTGGAAAAGGGTTGCATGGCTCTATAAAGCGTCTAATGCTAGAAGATACATGGCATTATTTTGGACAATGTTGGTGCAAAATCTGCTGTTAAGTGGAAGGAATCAAGATTGAACCTTTCAATTTTCATGCCAAGCATATTTTTAGGTCTAGGAACAATGTGACATTGACCGGACTAAATTGGGGATTTAACTTTTTCTTGTTATAATATTGTCATGACTTGTGAGTCACTCTTACAAGGAGACCCACCCAGAACCTAAGATGTGAGTGAAAAGATTAAGGGTGCACTTCAGTATGAGGATTGGTTAAGGTGTGTGGTAGCTAATGGGAGTGCAAGAGCATATTTAATAATGAGAAAAGGGTGCATCGACGTTGCCATGCGATTATTTGATGTGAAGTTAATATATTCTGTGGTATTTGACAAAAGATAATCAAGCGAGGTGGAATGATCTTTGAAGAAAGAGATGCCTGTCATGCAAATGAATTACCATATGTCAGTGATCATTGTCTTTTTCCTGTCAGAATTACCCATTATATAGCCGAATCTGCTTTGAATTATATCCGAACTTTAGGCTCTGTCGATCTTTTTACAAGTGAAGCAGTTATAAGGAGACTGCTTCACAGGAAATTTTTTGGTGAATTTTGGGTCCTTTGTCCAAGCTTATCATGGCTTTTATAACTTTGCATTTTTGTCTTGTCTATCTTTTTGTGCACTTGTGCTGTTTTTTCACTAAAAGGGATTCCCAAAGATGTTAGTAAGCTGGAGAGTTCTATTCCAGCAAGGTGAAAATTATTGACAGTTTTTGGAGTTCTTCAGATGCATCTAAATCAAGTTTAACTGAGTTCCCCCTTCTGAAATGCATGCTCTGAATTTCCACAACGCTTACTGGTGGAAGCAGTGTATGTTCTAACATTTGTATATTATAATCTGCTGTCATACTAAATCGCACAACCATTTTTTGCAGAAAACTTTATTGACATGTATCTATTTTGCATTGTTTGTCTAACCTTTCTTGCCCTAGTTTGCCTGCTGATTGTTTACTGCACTATGATCTGCATAGATTTATTTTTCTTTATTTTGACCGTCTTTTCTGCTGATCTTATTCTTCTCATCTATTTTGTTTTCCGAATAATGTGATATGAGCTTTTGATGTTTCATCCCTCGTGGAGCTAGACCATGAGAATGATAAGCCTTGGACCGTTAAACATGCTGGAAAATTGAGAAGTACTCATTTATGCTACTCCAGAATAGTGTTCCTTCATGCTTTGTCTTCAAACTTACAATGGATGCTGTGATTATTTGTTGCAAGGGTCATATTTGATACAGTCATCCTTATAATTCAAATTAATACTCCAAAACTATGTGCGAGTTTTAGAAATCTTGTTTCTCTTTGTCAAAAGGGTAATATATTGTCTATCATCCGGCTTTGTATATGATAAGATGACAATTGATCTGATGCGTTCTTACAAGCATCTGATTCATGCTCAGCCCACCTGTTTTATTCTTCATATTCATTCATTTTTCTTCTTTAATGTCAGGACATGTTCAAAAAAGTTGAGAATGAATCGAAGAACCACTCCATCAGTTCAGTGAACAAACACAACAGTCATCAACGAAAAGGTTTGGTTTCAAACTAATCTGCTTCTGAGATGCTGTCTGCTGTCTTTCTAGATTTATTCATTGAGATCATTGAAATTTCATACATTTGCAGGTTTTCCAGCACCTGCTAAAGTAGTTTTGCAGCCTGTCCCAAGTTCAAATGTGCGTATGCATCCAAAATATTTATATTGAGCCTTTTGAAAATTTATCCCAGTGAATTCCTGTTCAGCCTCAATAACCAAATCAATAGTCTTGCAGGTTACCATTGCTCAAAAAGTTGAAGGCTCTGAATCTAGCAAAGTTGCAATTGTTGATCTTGGCAAATCATGTGAACTGAGATTTGGAAGCTATTGTTTATGGCTGCAAGAACATAAGGAGGATATAAAGGATTCTGTGGTGAAGAGATTGAAGGACCAGCTTTTTGTTGCAAGAGCATATTTTCCTAGTATTGCAAAACTTCCCAGTCAAGAAAAGTTGTCTCGTGAATTGAGACAAAATATTCAGGATTTTGAGCGTGTTCTGAGTGAATCTTCTAAAGATGCTGATCTTCCTCCCCAGTAAGTTATAAACTGCATGAAATGCTTATAGTGATGGAAGTTTGCTGATAGGGGCCAGACTGTACCTTCTCTGTTTGATGTTATTGAATTTATCTCTGTACATCATGCATTTGCTTTTGTCATGGTTTTTGACCGAGCGGCTACTGGCATTATCACTATGTCAAAATAGTGCATTGCTGTGTAATTTGGCAAGTATCATTAGAAGCTTGTACTTGTTTTGATTGGCATATACAGTGACTTTAGACTTATGATTCGTAATAGTCTTCCAGTTACTCTTTCAAGCAAGATAATGGTGTTTCTGCTCACAAGTTATGCTGTTGATTTAAAGGAAGTAGTCATTTTAATTTTCTTATGCTTGTCCTTCCAGTTCCTTCCTTTCAGACCCTGTGGTGCTATACTCTTATGATCTGTGAAGTCGTGTGTGTCATACCCTATTCATTCCTTTTCAAAGTGTTTATGGTACTGCTTCCTTTCCAGTTTGTGAAACATAGTAGTTACAGCTGACTTTTTAATCTTCAGAGAGCTTCTTTTTAAGTGGTTCTTTGGATCAGTATCATTGTTATCTGATGTATTAGGAACATGATCCGATAAAAGAGTTCTTATCCACAATGAGCTAACAATAATCTTAGAGTGAGGCACATTGTAGATCTATTTAACTACCTTTCTTGACTATCCATGCCTTGCATGTATTGTGATCCCCACTGCTTCCTTTTTACCTGAGTTATTTTGTCATCTTTGAACAATGCTAAGATAATAAGACTGGTTTGTAATATTGATTTATAAAGTAAAGTGACAGACTTCTATTGGGTACTCGTATAGGATTCACTTGTTAAATATGCACTTATAATTTTCCACACCATTTTGTAAAACAATTTCATGAATAGTGTTATTATTCCTAGTATTACATCTTTTTTCCTCCTGTCTGGATATAACTATACTGCCATATTCAATATACCTTAGTCCTTACCTTTAAAATTTCCTTTACATAATGTGTTTACATATCAGGATCGGAAAGAAGCTGCAAAAAATGGAGGCGTCAATTGCAAAAGCTAAATCATTCCCAGTAGATTGTAATAATGTATACAAGAAATTGAGTCAAATCTTGGATTTGACTGAGGACGAGGCTAACTTCCATATGAAACAAAGTGCCTTCCTCTACAAAGTAGCAGTTCAGACCATGCCAAAGAGCCTTCACTGCCTTTCTTTGAGGCTCACGGTGGACTATTTTACATCACCGTCAAGTGATATGCAGGTTCCACTTTCGGAGAAGTATTTAGATCCCACATTGCGTCACTTGGTCATATTCTCCAAGAATATACTTGCATCTTCAGTGGTGATAAACTCAACAATCATGCATGCAAAAGTATAATTACAGACTTCTGATACAAGCTTTGATTTTTCAATTGTTGAAATTTGTTAGTCACTGAAATTCTATATCCATTATATGTTGCAGGAAAGCCAAAATTTAGTTTTTCATGTGCTGACAGATCAAGAGAATTACTTTGCAATGAAGCTATGGTACTTTAAAAATGCTTATAAGGATGCCACTGTTCAAGTGCTAAATGTTGAAGATCTTGATTTGGGCTACCACGATAAAGCATCTTTATTGCCTCTCTCTTTGTCAGAGGAATTTCGCGTTTCCTTTCACGGCATGAATAATATGTCAATCCCCAAGACGAGAACAGAATACATTTCTATTTTTTCAAATTCTCACTATATTCTCCCAGAGTTATTCCCGAGTTTGAAGAAAATTGTGGTTCTAGATGATGATGTTGTTGTCCAGCAGGACTTGTCTGCACTGTGGAGCCTCAGTATGGGAGGGAAAGTGAACGGCGCTGTGCATTTTTGCTCTGTAAGATTGGGTCAGCTACAAAGTTACTTGGGTGAGAACAGTTTAGATAAAAATTCTTGTGCTTGGATGTCTGGTTTAAATCTGATTGATCTAGCTAGGTGGAGAGAGCTAAAACTCACTGAAACTTATCGGAGGTTGGTGCAAGAGGTGAGGACCCTACTGCATTGTGCACTTCTTTTGTCATTTACCCTTGCTCTAAACAGTACTTACTTTGTAATTTAATGACTTGTTGTGCTGAAATTATCACCCACACAACCCTGTTCTAGCAAATGTTTCTCCTTCAACTTATATGTATCTGTTTCTTCAGCTTTGAAGTGACGTCATTGGCCAGAGTCTTGACTAATTTTCATTTGCAAGATTATCATATATGTTATTGTGGATGTCTGGCTAACCTTCTTCTCTCTGGATGTATATTGCAGTCGGATATTGGGGAGCAATCAATTGAAGCTGCTGCGTTGCGTGCAAGCTTGCTTACCTTTCAGGACCTAATTTTGGGTTTGGATGGTGAGTGGGTTCTGTCGGGATTGGGGCATCATTATGGTCTTGATAGCCAAGCCATCAGGAAAGCTGCAGTTTTGCACTATAATGGAAACATGAAACCATGGCTTGAGATGGGAATTCCTCAATATAAGAACTACTGGAGAAAGTTTTTGAATCTAGAAGATCAGATATTGAGCGTATGCAATGTGAACCCTTGATTGGGTGGCAATTACACTGCATGAAGCTCAACTGCCTTTTTGCTGGTAGCATTGTCTTGCAGATGCCCGTTGACTTTGGTACCATACTGACCAGTTGAAAGATTTATCAGAAAGGTAGCTGTGAATCAAGTGCTAGCAGCCATGAACATTGAGATTTATTTCCGATTCTTTTGGTAAATAAAAGGATATCTAGTTACCTTTGCAAAGCAGGAAAGGAAGACATTCTGTGATCACGTCTGAATCTTAGCAAGGGAATGATATCTCTCTGGCAGCGAATCAATCGGACAAAGAGGGAATATGGGTCTCTCTGTTTGTTCCATAGGGTTGGAATTGGACGACTTGAGTGGAAACCGGCATGAATAATTGGTTCATTCAAGGTGCTACTGCAAGGTGCTCCTGGGAAGAGAAAACTACCGCTTGATGATAATTTTGGATGGAAAGCGATTATTATAGAGTAAGTTACTCATTTTCTTTCACATTTTTTATTCCAGATTGATTTTCATGTCTTTTTGAACTAGATATTTTTTTTTTTTGGTGGTCGAAACAATCGAAGGGCCAATTATTACGTGTATTTGTACCAATTGTACATTCTTGCGATTATGAAATTGAGCCAAAAGTCACATCTCTAGCTTGTTCCTTGAGGAATTAGCATGCTGTTGAAGCCAAATTGCCAATTGTGATTCATGGCTCTGTGCCTTTCTTCTGTTTAGGTAAATTAGCAACTTATCCAAAAATACATCCTTGGACCGCTCAATCATGTAGCCACTATAGTTTTACATGGGCTCATCTGATTCAATAACACCCGTGGATAAGTAATATGTTGCTTGCACTTGAAGAAGATGTAATTACTTTTCATTGATATTGGTTTCATGTGCTTGGAACATGTGATGACTCTTCATTGTTACCATCAGGGTAGTTTTTCTGAGCATTAACGTGCTCTTGCTGCATATTAGAGCCCACTTTATATGATCTATAGAGGATAAGAGTGGGATTTAGAATGCCTTTGGTTCAGCATTGCCAAAACCCTTTGGGGCCCCCAAAACCCCTTGGGTAAATGCAAATGCCATTTGCCAAAATTTTGGGGAAACTTTCAACTCAAGGTAGAACCCGAGGTACTTTGGAATGCTGAATTGCGAAATGCAAATGCAATTTTTTTTCTTTCGACTTTGCCCTCTCACTTTCCCAATTCTGGAAACATCTCTGCCTAATGCGACGTTACCGGTGAGGATTTAGTCAGCCAATGAGCTTCCGGTGAGCCAAATCTAGCGTCGGCAGCCTCGCTTGAGGCCAGAACTCAAGCGATGCAACCTGGGTCACGCGAACCCAAGCGAGGCTGCTAGCAATCGGATGTAGCCTCGCCGGTCTCCCGCTGAGTCGTTGTCGGAATTGATTTTTTAAAGTAAAAAATATATGCAAAAATGCTTTCCGAAGTGTGATTTTGCCAAACATCATTTGAGCCAAAGCTATTTTCAATGCACTTCAAAAATTACAATTTTTCAAATACTATTTGCATTTCGAATTTTGCATTTCAAAAAACACCTTTATTCCAAAAATCTTTATATTTTCAAAAGACATTTTTCAAAGCAGAACCAAAAGCGCTCCGGAGGAATAATGACATCGAGTCCACATCACAGTAGTTGGTCTTTTGTTCACCGAGTTTGAGAAGACTGCTTCTGTGGTCCCTAAATGTCGTTAAGTCAGCAGTTTAGTCCTTGATTTCGTGCACCGCATGTGATTGTGTTAAATCCCAATGTGATTATGCTCAGTCTGGAAGGCCATCGAATTGGCTACATAGCGATAGATAATCTAATGAATTATGGCCAATTATGATATATTAACTATCTTACATCATACCGATTTTTCGATATGGGATTTCTCTAACATAATTCACACATCCATCCTACATTTTTGCTTATGAAAAAATCATAAAATCCACTAGAAAGTGAATTTTCTAAGGACAGCATATAGATAGGAGACATTTCCTTCGGTTTTCTTCTTTTGCCTGGTTAGGTTTTTCTTAATTCGTGCATACTCTGGCATTTGTGTACCCTCTGCAAACCCTCCATCACTAGGTCAATTCTTGGTGCCAAGATTTAGTCTTCACTTACATTGAAGAGCAATAACTAGTAAGGGGAATAGAGATCGAGGGACGGGGATGACTCGCGGACTCAATGCGTGTGGAAATGTTTTACTCAAAAGGAAATCAAAAATTCGCAGGGACTTATGTATCAGAAAGTAGAAGATGTCGATTCGGAGTTTCCGAATCCATTCTTCACATGTATCTCGTATGACTGGCCATGAATATACTCAAACAAACAGCGAAGAGGAAGATACACAACTCCATTCGCGAGTCGCAACAAATGCATCCCGTTAGGGTGTGAAGATGAGCGGCAAGAACAACCGATGCATCCCCGCATAAACTTTCGCCTACCCAACCTTGTCAATCATACCAAGTTTGTAGATGAGCTTGTGATCATAAAATGCATTTTGACAGAGTTTACATCCATGTCTATCTATTTTCATGTCAGAACTCATTAACCCAAATTCTGTACCTATTCCTGCAATGTTGAGAAATGTTGAGACTTTGAGCATGTTTTGACTGTACAATATTTTCATCAGCTATTTGGTTCTATTATACATCTCAGCCAGTTCTAACTAGGGTTTCAATTCTAATTTAAGAGCACAAAGCCGGAGCGAAGGACTTGGAGCAAATGCGATCCATTATGACTACGAAGGCCATGACAAGGTCGCTATCGCAGCTATCTTGCACCACCAAGTTGAACACGTCGGTTCCGAGCAAAACCGTAGGGCTCGCTCTCTTCCTTGTGATCTTGGCCACGAGTTCTTGGCGTCCGCAGCGCCTGATCGTACAGTTTCGGCTTCCAAATGACCCTTCGACCGTGAATGCCGGTATCCTAGATCCCTCAACGAAGACTTCTGCTTCCTCCTTTCTTCGATGGAGGAAGGATGACGCTCTTCTCATGGAAAAGAGCTTGAAGTTTTGACCCTCTTTGCACTCATCTTCTCCTCTGTATGCATTCCACTGGCATTGCATGCTCAGAATCTGTATGTGAAGGGGAATATTACTACGTTAAGACTCAGAAGCCATAAACCTTTTATATGTACATCTATAGGGACTTTGGTAGAATTGCTCAGGAGAAACTGTTTCCTATGGCGCTTCTCCTACATCGGATGCTACGCTAGCGCGATGTAATATTGTCTCCGAATAGAGCGATAAACGTAAATGATACCATGTTGCTACCAAAATACGCAATTGGATCGGTGATACTATAATAACATGTCACTCATCATCGTATGTTTCGGAATACAGAATTTGACCGATGTGTCTACTAGAATGAGTCACGACAACAATGACTACTGTTTATGCTCGATTAAATCAGCCTTTCGAACGTAACACAACAGCATATTAAAGGGTGTTTATGAGGTTTCGCATCAACAAACGACGTAGTCTTATGATTTCCTCGTCAAGTGTCAAGATACGGGGACGGCGCCTTTACCTGGGGTCTCAAACTCATCAAACCATTGCCGGCTCCATCCATGAGGACGAGCCCGCCCCCAGCGGAGCGACACCCTTTCCTCGAGTAGTTGTCCATGCGAAAGACGAGTCTCCCATGCTCGTCGAAGACCGTGAACCCGTCAGTCCCTTGGAAGCTCATGCTCGATCTCTTCCACACCGTCAACTTGGTCGGACATGGATCAGGGCGCCGGTAGCTGCCGTTTCCTGCTACGCCCTCGCATTTATTCTCAACTGGGTGGATTTTAGACATGGAGGACACGACACCTTTCAACGAAAGACCGAAGGAGGAGATTAAAGATCCAACAGAAAAGTTGATGGAGCAACAGAGTTGTCTGAAACTTGAACTGAATCCAAAGCTCTTTTTATAAGTTGTAAGGAAGTTGGTTGATACAAGGAACTCGCATGGAGAGGGAGAGAGAGCTTTTTGTCCCTGATGTTTGTCTCTCTAATTGGCCAGTAGTGGTCCATTACGTAGGGTTTTACTTAGCTTTAATTTATGGCGTCATCGATTACCTGTTGTGCTTTTCTGCTTTATTCCTTCTTCTTTTTTTTGGCTATATTCTGCTTTTCTCCTTTAATCTTTGGTTTTCTTTGGTATGCTTTTCCAGACATGATTTTCATGGAAAAATTGTACAAAAAGCTCTAAATCTATTATGCGATGGTCAATTCATTCATAAACATTTCAATTGAGCCAATTTAGTACTAAATCTTTTGACGATTTGCCATTTGATCCTAAACACTTTGGCGATTTGCCGGTTTAGTCCTAAACCTTTTTGACGGTTTGCCAATTTAGTCCTTTCGATCAATTATCCAAATAAAACTAAATTGGCAAAACGTAAAAAGGTTAATAAGCAAATTGGCAAAATTGAAAAGTTCATAACTAAATTGGTAAATTTTCAAAAAGTTTAGGACTTTTTGGACAAATATCCGTGATTTTCACTTGGCAATCAATAAGTTCGCAACAAGCTACCAATTACATGATGATTTTGGTTTTTGTTAGGTCCATGTCTTCTCTTTCCAAGGCATGGTTTGCCACCTATAAAGATGTGCAATGGCATCTAAGATTTTAAGTGCTTTATTCTCCCCCAAGATTCTTTTCCGTTACATCATCACTAAAGTTGTCATTTTGAACACGTTCTCTAATTTTCTAAAATTGTTAGTTTGGATTAGATAGAGGAAGAAAATATTTACTTGCGTCAATGATATGTATGAGCACCAAGGACTTTCCACATTAACCTAATCTCTATCGAGTCGTATGTCGACGTCTCGTTTAAACACACGTGAAAAATTTCGTCAATTGTGGCCGATTGTAGTTTTCTCCGTCTAATTATTTAGGCGGAATCAAATCTTCCGCCAAGCGCGATCTAATTAACATTCCAAAATGTCGCAAACAATTTTGAGCGCATTCCGATTGGAACCACAGCGTGGTCTTTGTACTCTTCCTACCGTCGCGGTTCGAAAAAATTGGCGTGAAGTTTATCCGATGGCAGCACTTCGATGTGCGTTCGCCATTAAGATTTGAATAGAATGTACGAAAAGGTCAAATGGAATGTTTCGATGTGTTAATATATTAGCAACTTGAGTTGAGACATGAGGAGTCGTCCGAGGCTAATGTAATCAAACTTGGTTTAGTGCCCCATGTTTTTGAGTCAGAATAGCACTCAAACAATGACATGAGTTAAAATATGATTAAATCACATACTCAAGATGAAAGCATGGCTGAAGAAAGGTCATTTTCACTTGAAGAGAGAGGATTAATCTAAGAAAAAATTGGTGGCTTTTCCATGGTAGCCGACACCCATTAGGGCTTCTTGTCCTTAGTAAAAAAAAAGCTGAGCAGAGAGAAAAGGGATAGGTGATTAAAATCCATCCATGCAGCCCAAAGCCTAGGATGTTCTTACCCATGTCCCTTCTTAAGTGGTTTTCCTATAATTAACTATATTTCTTAAATTTTAATTTATTGTCTGTTCCAAGTGCGGCGGCCAAAAAAATACAATTCCACATGCGGTATTACTTTTGTAGATATTGGGTTAATACCACGAAAAATCTCAAACTGATACAAACTATTTTTTTTTTATCATTAAAAATCCTCAATTGGTATACATGTGATAAATTTATCCAAAACTAATTTTTTTTTACAACGAAAAACCTCAAATTGATACACCTATGAAAAATTTACCCTTCGTTAAATTCGGTTGATACCACAAAAAAAATCCCAAATTGATACACCTGTGACAAACAGAGGGTTAAAAACGCTAAAGTGGTACACCCATGAACTACCATTTGCCATCTAATTTTAACGAAAACTAACGGAGGGTAAATTTATCACATATGCATCAATTTGAGATTTTTTGTGATCAAAAAAATAGTTTTTGGTAAATTTGTCATAGGTGTACCAGTTTAGGGTTTTCCGTGGTATTAATCCTAAATTTAACCAGCACGCGTTGGCAAGAAAAACCTAATAAAAGAAAAAAAAAGTGTTTAGTCGCATATTTAGGATTTTTGCTAATAGAAGCCTATCGGCAATTTTCTTTCTTCATATAGAAAGTGATTGGTCATGAATGAGTCGAAGCTATCATGAGTTGTCCTCTTGCAATTAAGTGGCTCCCAATTAGATATAAATAAATCATTAATTGTGGCACCTAGTGATTGCGTAGTGTAAATGAAACGATTTGGTGATTTTGGTTTTGGGTTTATATTACCATCTCAATCTTTACATGTCACTTTGCATGAAGGATTAACGGGAAATTGCTAAAAAAAAGTAATACTCCGTCGTGATGATTAACTTTTAGGCATTAGGGAAAATTACCAAGAAAATTATAAACCTATTGTAATTGTACTCAGTCCTAAACTTTTTTTTTTATCAATTGAGTCTTAAACCTTTTGTATTCATGTCAATCCAGTCCATCCGGCTAACTTTTGTTGGGATATTGTAATTTATATCCTCCATAGACAGGAAAGCACGACGGCCTCTATATATTATTTCTTTCTCTTGTAATTGAGGGATGATATAGAAATGTGGGAGGTGCTAATTATAGTAAAATTTTCTGTCGGATGTAACCCTGTTTTAAGGGTGAACCGAAATAAAACTTTGGCCAACCGATGCAAACATGAACGTCGACGCTAATATAGAAATTTTGTAATAATGTTTTAATTTTTTTTAATTATATATTTTTTTCCCTTTTTCTTTTCTTTTCTTTCGATTCCTTTTTTCTTCTTCTCCTTCTTCATCCAACAAGTCACCGAATCAACAATTCGCTAGAGGCGAGGGTCGAGAAGAAAAAAGGAGAAGAAAATAAAATACAATAAAATATATAAATAACAAATAATAAGTTAAAATTTGAAAAATAAATAAATACAATTAAAAATTGTCACGTCAACGTCGGCCGGGCAAAAATGGCTGAATGGATTGAATTGACACAAATACAAAAAGTTTAGGACTGAATTGGCACAATCGCAATAAGTTTATGACTATTTCGGTAATTTTTCCTAGGCCGTTATCGCTCAATGTCTAAATTACATAATCGCTTTCAATAACCCAAAAGGCGTCCTAATCGATCCGGTTTAGCACACTCCACTTCACTTAATTAATCAAGCAAGTTAGGCGCGGAGAGAGAGAGAGAGTGGGATTAAGTGATGTAACCTCATCACTTCACAAGATCCATGATGTTGTGTTCCGATTCATTACACAGCAGACAGCGCGAAACGTAAAGAATGCAAACCAGATAAGCCCATGCGGACCGCACAACTGAGACAGGAGCACGAGAGATTTCAACATAAACGCTACACATGCTGATGCTTTACCTAAAAAGAAGCGAAAATATACCCAAAAAAAGTGTTAAAAGATATTGTATTTATTTCAATTTAGTCCTAAACATTTCAATTTAACTGATTTAATCATAAAACCTTTTGCATTGTGCAAATTGAGTCCATTTCGACAAATTTTAGCCCAAAAAAAGTTCACGTGAACGTCGGTCGTCCTATGTAGTGTGACTAATATTGACATGAGCATTTTAAACATATATATTTTACACAAACTTTATTCTCAATTTTTTTTTTTTTTTTTTCCTTTCATTTTGGCCGGTGAGGGTCGCCTCGCCGATAGCAAGCAAGCCTTCACGGCCCCACCGGCTTTGGGCAAGGCAACCCACGCCAATGGCCGGCGAGGGCTTGCTGGCCCTTGTCCTTGTTGGCCAAATAATTAAAAAAAAAAGGAAAAAAAATCCAAATCCAAATTCAAATTCAAAATTTTTCAGAAAAACATTATTAAAAATGCCCAATTCCGCGTCAGCCACGCCTGGGTCCTCATCAGCATTTTTCATCCAAAATTACCGGACGGCACAAAAGCAAATAGTTCACGACTAAATTGGTTTGATCGAAATGTTCAAGACTGAATGGATACCAACGCAAACATGTTCAGGGACTTTTCGGTACTTTCTCCTCCCCACCAAAAGAACACACCACAAATAAAATTTTCACCCTGATAAGACACTGCACGTAGCAAAAAGATAAGGAGCAATATAGAACGCCAGTCTTTATCGACAACTCTCCTCCTCCATGTTCTCACCCTCAAACTTCGATAATGTTGTTTTCATCTTTGTTTTATCCATTAGATGATGGTGGGAGGAGGGAAGGGGATGGTGACTAGCACAGAGACTATGGAAGTGGTGGCGGTGTGAAACATTAAAAAAAAAAATGAAAAATTGAGTACTAAGAAATTGGAAAAAAAAAATGATCTCTTTATTATATATTTTTTATTTTTATTTTATATTTGGCCAATATTTAGCTAAAAGTCAAAGTCAACCGGGAGATTATAGCACAAAGAGAAAGGAGGACAGGGTTACATTTCCTTTTCTTAAATGACATGTCGGTTGCCTGGCCTGTCTTAAAAAATAATTGCCTATATACATATATACATATACATATGCATATATATATTAATCTTTTCTTGTCAGAATATATTTTCAATTGACAAGGTCCTAATTTACGGGCATATTTTAAATTATTTGGATGGTCTCAAATGAGCTGGTAAAAAAATGCAGATCTAAATGACATTGGTCTGAAACAACGGCCACAAACTAACACGCGACCATCTATCCACACACAGACGTGTGTGTATATATATATATATATATATATATATATATATATATATATATATATATATATAGAGAGAGAGAGAGAGAGAGGAATAAGTGCCCCAAAATTCTTAAAATTTATTACAAAAGTGTAATTGTGTCCCACAACTTTCGCAAGGTACAATTAAGTCCTGAAAGTTATCAAAAAGTACAATTGAGTTTTAAAAGACTTTCAAAAAGTGCAATCTAAGGCTTAAAACTTAGTAAATTTATGGAATCAAATCCGTCTTAATTGTATCTGTTTTAGATTTTAGGACCTGATTGCACGAAAATTTGTAGAACTGAATTGCACATTTTGAAAGTTCTAAGACTCGATTGCATGATCGTGACAAGTTTTAGGAATACCCGTGCATGACAAAAATGGCGTCCTATTTTTAAGAGATCTCAATCTTTTTTTGCCCCACTACAAATTCATAATTCTAAATTATTATCTCTTACGTTGTGAAATTTGCATCTGTTCTATCTTACAACAACCCCACTACTTCAAATATGTTCATCTTTTCACATGTACCATTTCTTTGAATTGTGTAGCTTTATCGATTATCCCCGTACGATTATTCAACGATTCAAATATTTCATACTAAGGCGACTTCGTGCTTATCGTTCAAATGCGGATCTCTCGCTTACGCGATGGCGTGCCGGCATTTGCTATTCCCTCTTCTATAGTGAACCTAATGATGAACCGGGAACATTTTATTGAACACGTTGTATCATTAGGCTGGTAGGTTCAACCACTTAACAACATTATCAATATTATGGACATAGAATTGGCCTACGTCTTGTAGACTTTAATGGGGGACCAAGAATTGTTAGGAGGAATGAGAGGACAAATTATTATCCATAGAAGTGACATTGGTCATATTAACTACATGGAGTCGAAACTTACCTATTTAAATTGAGCTTCCTCTCCCTAAAAAAAAAATCCCAAGATATTTTTCAAAGTCGGAATTATAGATTTAAGAAAAATTCATGCGGAAAGATGGAGGTACTAGATCAAAATTATTCTAATATTAACTCGAATGAACCATAAGGAATAATCACAGGAAAAAAAACATAATCATTGGTAATTCAATATAGATGACTCCAATGTCCATAGGAAAGCAAAAGAGGGGCAGAAAGCAGAACCAACGTGCAAATAGTAGAGGCTAGAAAAGATTCATTCTCAAGAGATTACCTCTCTTAGGAGGAGATTGATGCACCCCAGAATACTTCTCTTCCTGGAGGGGTCTCAAGAATTTGATCCGTCGCTTCTGATAACGCGTCCACTTTTGCTAAGCAACCCACATCATGCAGTCTCATTGCCATTGCACAAGCTCACGACAATGTTGAATGCGCAGGCCTCTACTTTCTGATCGGCACTTCTGTTTTGCGCTACTAAATATTGCATGGTAACCAGACAGCATGAATGAGCAAATGACCAAAAACATGCCAACTTTTGCAGCCGAACAAGCAAAAGAAAATACACACATGACACTGGAACAGTAACAATTAACAGGAGAATAACTATTAGAGTTTCCTGGAACTATCAAAACTTACAGCCATTACACACATTTTCTCAATTCCCAAACTGGAATTGCATCATCAGTTATGAAACTTTAGCCTCTTTCAGGGAACCCCGCCCTGACATCCCCAGAGGAAAAAAAACAAAACAAAACAAAACAAGAGAGGAGGAAAGAAACTCTAAGGGTGAGATACAGAACTACCCCGTTTGAAATCAAAATGCAAAGATTAGAACTTTTCACATGAGAAATTTACCACTGTATCAGCCAAACAAGACCTCGAGATTAATACAACCACAACATCCACGGACCACGGTGGAGTTGACTGGAACTATGGAACACCAGGACACCATGTGACTTCTTGCATAAAGAAGCAAATGCACCCGCCACTATAGTTAAGCGACTTTTTGTCATTCTAAAGAGGCCTGGGGAGGAAGAGGCACAACAAAAGGAGTATACACAATTGAGGAGTGGTTACTCATCTCACTCGGCATGCTGCAGGGCCACCCGGTGAACAGTTAGGGTTTGGAGACCGGCAGCTAGCACCAGGACCCACGTTGCTTACGAACCGGCGACGGGTCTGATAATGAGAAACTCCACCCATCGTGAAGGACCCGCCAAGTCCTAGTGTTGATGGCATTTCATTTACACCATCATTACTACCTTGTAGAGGTTCCAAGGTTTCAACAACATCACTCATTAGGGGTCTTGCTTTGGGATTCTGGCTCAAACAATAGTAGGCCAAACTGCACGCCTTTTGAGCTGCTCTTGCCGAATACTGATTCTCTAATCTTGGATCGATTATTTGCAACAATTTTCTTTTGTCGTTCAGTTTCGGCCGGGCCCAGTCAACCAAGTTCTGCTCCTTGCTTGGTCTGGTCTTGTCAAAAGACTTCCTCCCAGTCAAAAGCTCCAATAGAACAACTCCAAAGCTGTACACGTCACTCCGCGCTGTTAAGTGACCTGCTCATTATATAGAGTATTAGAGTAATTCATTCAGAAGTGTGGAGAACTTTTTGAGCTGGACTCTTCAACAACACAATCATCAGAAGTTTCGTCTTTTTAATGAAAAGGTTAGGAGTTTCAATCTTCGACACATCATGTAAGCGCAACTGGTCATAAGTAGTACCGAACCCGGCCTGCCAAGAATGCACAATTGCAGTCCTCTTCAAGAAACATTCAGTGGCTAATAAATTGAGGAATTGCTAGCAACAAAGTTCAAAGATTCCTCAGCACAGATTCTACATTAGCACTGCAAGAAAATAACTTGACATCCGTCAATCTTCTTCAAAGTTCGCTGTTATATTTCCTTCATGCAAATGAGATAGGGAAGATTTCACTTCACCTATTATCCTAAATTTTTCTCCTGAAGTCCTTTCATATATAGTTGGAAATGCCTGTATTCATCATTTCTATTTGCTCTGCATGTATTCTTCCAAACAAGAAGCCATAGGGCATCGAATGCATGAGAACTACACCAGAAAGTGAAAACTTCTTTCCCCATTAGTCCAACAAATTTCAAAACTTCCAGCATTTGTCACCATATCAGGGAAATATGACTTACGTACTCCATTGCTTGATTATAATTTCTACATAATCTTTCCACAATCCATCTTCCGTTGATGAAAATAGTAAATAAAAAGTAGATCTAGCGGTGCATGTTTAGAAAAGAAAGATGGGTAAATGCAGCTCATCTACTTTAAGAAGACCAGTCTTTCGCATGATTTGTCCATAAAATTCAATGCAAAATCTTGTCCATCTGTCCTTAATTGATCATATGAATTTTACCATATTATCAATTTTTCATAGGTATTTTATTACCACATTCCCATATGGACAATGAATTTCCCTTGTAGACTTTTGCTATAAGAAATACATTTTATACATTGGGGATACAAAGAGCATAGCTCTTGCAGAAAATTAGAGTCTCGTTATAACCAGCAAATTGATGAAATAGAATAACACCACTGGCGCCAAGGTCACACCCATATATATTATGTATGTTATATCCCACCCATAAAGTATGGTTAAAATAGTTCACTCCTAGTTCATAACGCAATGGGATATACCTGAAACAAATGCAATATATGCTTCCACACATGCTAGTAAAGTGAACAAACACTAAAATATCTCATCAACCTACCAGTCATTACGTACTCAGGGGCAGCATAACCATATGTTCCCATAACACGGGTTGATACATGAGTCTCATCACCCTGAGGGCCAGCTTTTGCTAGCCCAAAGTCTGACAGCTTTGCTGTATAATCCTGTCGATCATAGGAAAGTAGGAAAATAAATCTCTCGTTCTTAGTAAAGTGATACTGAGTATGATTAAGGGTAAGTGGCAAACTCACAGAGTCCAAAAGTATATTTGAGGTTTTGAAGTCCCGATAGATGACTGGTCTTTCAGCATTGTGAAGGAAAGCAAGTCCTTTGGCAGCCCCAAGAGCAATCATCATCCTTGTAGCCCATGGTAAAGGAATAGTTGCTTCTAAATACCTCATGAAAAGACCATATTGTATTAATTTTAAAAAACTAGCATGTATCTTTGTAAATGCAAGAAATGAGCTCACAATTAGTATAACGGTTTTAATTAGCTGGATTTTCTCTAAGAAATCAAAGCAGCAGACAATAATAAACATACCAAACTTTTATTGACTAGACTTCAAACAATAAAAAGATTATACTTTGGAGTTTTTCAATCAGATCATTGAAGCTTTGAATGTAAAATTGAATGAATTTGTCAGCCATCCTCTGGAAAAGCTAATGAAAAGCTACTGTGTCGTGTCATAAGGCCGTTCGCATGTAGATAAAATGACATGTCATCTTAAGTGCCGCATTAACTTTAGATTCTTAAAAGGCTAATGAAGTCACCCTAAATGAATCAATTTCCAAAATAGAGCAACCTCATTTTGAAGATTTACAAATAAGAGTTCCCTGATTGAATGATGCACAATGTTGAGTCGCTACTTTGTTGATCCATCCATAGTCAATTGCATGACTGCAAGAATTTTCAGTGGACAAAGCATAATTTAGCGGTAATGCTAACTGTTAGAGACAATGATTTGACTGCATCAGAAGAGACATGATGCTGGAAGCTCATGTTCAAAGATGAGATAAAAAAGGAAACACTAGCCTATATAATTAGTTCACTTAAACCACTGTTAGACATCGATCAGCTAAAGTATAATCCTGACAGCTGAGACTGAGGAGAAAGCGGGGAGTAATGTCAGTGCAAAAAAAGTATCAGATAAACAGCATATAAGATCATAGCATGGGTAAAATTCTGAGTTACATGCGTGCTAACCAATGTGAATCAAAAGCAACTCCAGAGCAATAAATCCCATAAAATGGGATTCAACATCTCCGTGCGTTTGCTCACGTGCATAAAGACAGATAAAGTCAAACTGCAGCAATTGAAACTGAAAATGTGCTACACTGATTTGACCACATATGTTTTTCATAATACATGATGGAACTGATCAGTAGACACCAACTTAAAGATACAGCAACATTTTAAGTTGAAATAAATGAGGGTACTTTTTACGAATATCATAGTAACTAATAATAAACCGCGGGGCATGAATTATTGCCTATGCCAATATGGACAAAGAGGTGACGAAGTTGTTGATAGGCGCAAATGGAATATCGCGAATATTCTTCAATTCATGTCTGTTAGTAACAAGGGAACTGGGACAAACAAATTTGACAGGCTTAAGCTGTTGCATTGGTACAAGATCTGAGTGAGGATACCGCATTCAACCAGCAAAATTCATGCAACTCACAAGATGAATGAGATGAACATGCAGAAAAGACAACACGTTTCATCTCAATTTCACAGGCCTAAAAAGGCACTTAGACCTATTGTAATTCCTCTAGTCATAGAGATTTGAGAAAATGGTAATGTTAAGTAAAAAGGTCATGAATATGAGAGTTCACTTGAAAGAGGTTCATTTTCAAAAAACGCGACATCTATGAAATAGCATTCAAACTAGCTACTAAGACATAATTTGAATGCAAAATTACATGCGATACTTAAATACACAGGAGACAAAGAGACATGTACGCACTTCGGAACAGGTGGTTTTCAAGGCTCCCTCGGAACATAAACTCATACACAAGCAATCTGTGATCTTCCTCGCAGCAATAACCAATCAATTTCACCAGATTTGGATGTCTAAGCTGTCCAAGAAAGTTGACCTCCGTCTGCCAAATACACATCAGCAGTCAAACAAGCTGGCACAACTAAAGAATGATGCTAATTAGAGATTTAAAAGGAAGAGAAAGTGAGGGAAAACGACGATACAAGCCATTCCCGGTGGCCCTGAAGACCCTCCTTGTTGAGAACCTTAACAGCAACCGGAAGAGATTTAAGACCAACCCTCACATTCTCATCAATATAACCTTTGTAAACAGTCCCAAATCCACCCTCCCCCAGGATGTAATCGGAGCGGAAGCTCTTTGTAATAGTCTCGAGTTCATAAAGTGTGAAAGCAATCACATGGGTGTAGAGCACGGCATTTTTTCTTGAGTCCTCAAAGTTTCTGGGGGTAGAACAATCACTCAGATCTGATGTGGAGCGGCTATGCTTTCTCTCTGATGGTGGATTTTTACCGGGCAATGGAGATAATATTTGAAGTTGTTGGACTGCCAAAAGGACAAACTAATTGTAAGATGAATGAAACCCTTACAGCTAGTTAGCAAGGAGAAAAAGAAAGAACAAGATGCTTCTTTTGTCCCTTCCATAAGGAGCGAAATCGCCCAACATTTTAAAGTCTGACCCACAAATTAAAATTGCCAACATGTTTATAATGGGTCATCAAAATCAGAAACAAAGAAGCCCATCAATGTAAGGAACATTGTCAAATTCAGAAAGTCGAAGTAAAAACTTCAGCTCGAACTATCATCATCCTCCTCATCATTACCCAAAAGAAAAAAGTAAGCAAACGGTAGAAAGCGTCTGCAGGAGCACAATGTAAGAGGCAAAACAAGAGCACTAGATCTAGAGATAGAAATGTGAGAGACACGAAAATCTGACCTTGCGCATGCGCATTAGCCACAACGGCAGACTCTTCTCTAGTACCACAGTTGCCCATTTTGGTCGCCCACCGTCGTTCTTGGTCTGAACGTTCTTGTTTAGATGATGCAAAAGCGCAAACACCAGCAGTGGAAAGGAAGAATTCCTAGTTGCAGAGCTCCAAGTGATTGCCTTCCTCTTCCCTTTTGCTCCCTCCTCTCTCGACCCTTCAGTATCTATATGATACTCTTCTTTTCTCTCTCAAAGTAGATGAGAACTTTCTCTACTTTAAAAAGAAAAAAAAAAGAAAGAAACGGAAGAGAAACCCATTAAACAATGCGAACACATACTGGGAGAGAAGACAGCCAACACAAAAGATACTTAGAACATGATCACTATTAAACAATGGCCACTACACATCTCCAGATCCCAAAAGTCGCCTATAGCAACGGGGCAGGGCGGGGCGGGGATCGCGTGTCCCGGCCCACAATGGCTTCTGGGTCCCGCGACTCGTGCGGTTTGCCCCCGCTCGAAACAAGAAGAGAAAAATGTGATCTTGAACTCTACAGCTAAAGACACTCTCTCGACATGAACATCAAAATCAAGGCAACACAATTTGAATCTTGCGGACTTTGCAGCATTCAGAGATGGGTTTCACACCCAAAACTCAAAAGCATCCTCAAGATTCCGACTTCACATTCAAAATGCAGCTCAGATTCAAGACAAAGTCATGAGGGGAGAGAGAGAGAGACAGAGAGGGAGAGAGAGAGAGCGCACTGACGGGTATGACTGGTGGCTGCCCTTAAGTTGGATTTGAGCTAAAGATGAAGCGACGATGGTGAGCTTTGAACGCGCAGAGGTGGCTGATGGAGTCGAAGACGCTATCATCGCCACTTCTCTGCGTGTCTTGAGTGGATGATGGAAGGTGAGAGAAGGAAAGAAAGATTTTAGAGAGAGAGTGACAAGAAAGTGAGGGTTTGCTGGTGAAAAGTGAGAAGTTCAGGAGCACGGTCATTTCTTGTAAGGCTTAATTGGAAAACGACACGTGTCGTCATGGATATATATAGATTTAATGGCTTTATTTTTCATTTTTCTTATTTCTCCAGATAAAAGTTTCCTGTTCATCTTATTTTATGGCCAGAGGATTTTTAAAGTTAAACCAATAAATGGCAAAAAAAATATATATTCATGACTAATTTGACATTACATCTCGCCAAAATTATATCGAGTGAGTTATCGCATCTTTTGAAATATTGGTTATGCGCAACTTGCTTGATGTGAGTAAGCATGAATGATGATATGACGTTCTCGATAAGAAATTAAAAATGGAGGAAAAGCAAGATTATAATTAGCGGAGGACTTAGCTATTCAAATGTAAGAGCGTGATTTACGTTTAGGACACATTTCTCATTTTGTGAGACAACAAGGGCAAAACAATCTCACATTTTTTGGGAACTAACTCTAGTTTCAACTGTGCCCTATATTAATCATAGTCATATGCGAGGTATCGACCAAAAGGCTCGAACTTCTTTCAATTGGTCATCAAAATAGGCCCAATCATTACCATAAGAGTTTCAAAAGATCATGCCTTTATAGAACTTTGTATCCATCATGGCAAGAGAAAAATACACAAATTTCCTTTTTTTGTGTTTTCCTTTTCCGAATTAGGAGGAAATTCATTCTTACACCTTAAAAAAAAAACAAGAACAACAACTTGGAATTTTTTTTGCAATGACAAAAGGGCCGAAGTGGATAGAACAAGAAAGGCCCAAACGTGGAGAGACATCGAGCAAATGCCAAATGACCCGTTTCTCTCCGTTCCCTCCCTCTGTTTTCTGGGTTCTTTCGTAGACTCCAGTGCTGTTATCATCTGGATTAGGATAGAGTTTCTTGAGCTTTGCAGCTTGAGCTATGGCGATGGCTTGTGGATGCAGTTCTACTGATACCCGATGGAGCATGGCGTCTCTCAAGTCGGCTCTTCCTTCCATTCCTTCTCTTCCCAAGGCGGCGGCGGCGGCGGCTTCGAAGACGACTCCTCCTTCTGTTCGGTTCTTTTCCGTCGCTAAAAGGACCTCCTTTCCTCTCCTTCGCAAACCCAAGTTGCAGTTGGGCTCGTTCGCGGGGTTGTCCCCTCTCAATCCCCTTCTCTCCCTCGGGCTCGCGGGTATGTCTACTTCTTCTTCGATCCAATGAGAGCGTCTCTGTGTTTTGACGTCCTTGCTTTTGTGGGTTTCTTATGTATTTGGTGAATTAGCCTGTTGGCATTGTTTCTATGGTAGTAATTGACTGAGTTTGCGAAATGATGGCTAGGACTTGGGGATAGAGTTAGCTCCATATAGGGCTGGTTTTGTCGTTCGTTCTTGTTGAATGAGTTTCTCTCGAGGCAAATTTGTTTTCTGTAGTCTATTAACAGGTTGAAGCCGGACATGATGTGCAGCATTATATGTGGTTCATGAGTCTTTGTTTTGGTAGAGATTTATGCTTCAAGTTTCGAGAGAATGTGATTGATTGTCGTTTTTGAATGGCCGGTTCTGTGGTCTAAAACATTACATGCAGTCTTGGATCGAATTGCTCCTCTCCGCACCCTTTTCAAGAACTAAAGGTTTACTTGGGTGGGAGGTTATACCCTTCACACTAAGCAGAAAATATGGCAAGAACTCTAATGCCAGGGGACCTCACATTTCTGTTTCATGTACTGGTTACTTGTTTCTGTGCTGCTACTTCATAGAAGTAGAGCTCTCCATCCTATGATTTGAAAACATTGGTTTGGTAGTAGGTGCTGTCTCCCTTTGTTTGGCTGGATCGGCAAGACATTATTGAGTCATAAACATTGATCTGTCTTTGGGTTGTTTATCTGGTAAAAACAGACTACAAGATGTAGAATCCATGTTGAAAGCAGTGTGTTTGGGTGGAGGCTGATGTGCCCATAATAGTCGTCGGATCAGGCATTGCTCAGATGTTGGACTTCGTCTGTTTAGGCGTTTCTGGATGAAACACGTGTAGGCTGTTGAAGTATATTAGTTGAATATCTTTTACTTCTCTCTTCTTTACAAAGACCATAGTTAGCTTATGCTCCTCCAATTACCTCCCAAATACTCTGTCTTACCTTCCCAATCTGTTTTTGTCAAAAAGAAAAACTATCCTACACGAGCCAAAAATTTGAGAACAAGGAAACACCTGCTTATTAAGCTGCAAAGGTGAAGAGAAATAAGAAACACATGTGAGATGAGGACTATATGATAATTGAGATTATTATTAGCATGGGCCATGGCAACAAAGGGTTGGCTCTAGACTTACTTTTGGTGCTTACACGGGTCCTGTGTGATCACATGTGATCGTGGTCAAACTGCAAAACGCAGGAAATGAAACAAGGTAACCTGGTGAAGGGTGAGGAATCCTTGACCAGTCTTTAAAGCTGATATTTAGATTGGGGCATAATGGATAAATTCATTCAACAAGATCCGTTCTGATCAGACCAGAATGAATGGGATTGGTCTGACCTCTCGCTTGGATGTGCTGTTTCCTGTTGATCTATTCTTTGCATTGGCCGATCCGATTATCACGGAAAAATTCATCAATAAGAAATAGAAGTGATTAAGATGTTTGGCAAAGCTTAAAATGAAACTAGGGGGACTCTGGTTCACTAATTGACCTTTATAGTCGGCTGATAACCTGGACTACTGCAACCCAGTGTTGCCCATGCATCTTTCTGCAAGTTGTGTTTCATATTTCCCATGGGGAGAGCTTTTTACTCCGGTGTGCTAATTATCTGTCTTACTTGGCAACAGGCTACCTTAGTGATAGAAAACATGAGCTGACACCTACAATAGGGGCACAATTTGCAATATTGTTTTTTTTGCCCATTTCTGTCAGTCCATCCGTGTCCAGAACCTGTTGTTGGTTCTAGCTTTCGTACCTGTCTCTGCATTTAGGGCTTGTTTGTGTCGAGGTGTTTTTATGCAGGAGAAGCGACGCATGAAGGTTGAGCAGGTAAAAGCTCCAAACTTGTACTTAATGTCACTTTGCTTATGTGAGGAAAAGGCAATGGTTGACATTCTGTCCAATAGTTTGATGATCTTATGATGACTTCACTTGCTTCGATGGTTGGGAGAAGAACCTCTTAATCTTTTCTGAAGTTGATCGACTGAAACAACCTCAAATTGCTGAAAATGGGCTTTGCAGCCTTTACATAGATCCTCAAGTTTAAGGCCCACTTGAATCTAAGTTTCAATTTTAGGGTCTATCTTCCGGGTCCTATGCTCCCACCAAAATAGAAGATGTTTTTTATTGTTAAATTAGTATCTGTAGCATCTAACTTCCACAGATTGTGCATTGCGTTTATTTAAATTATCATGTTCGTCTTTGAAATATTGCCTGTGAATGGCTTTCTTCCAGATTACACCAGCTACGAACACAACTTCACCCTCATTGACAACGGATCTCGAGTTTTCGCTATGAGGCATGGCAGGCGGGTTCCCAAGCTTAATAGGCCCCCTGACCAGCGACGCGCACTAATTCGTGGCCTCACAACTCAGCTTCTCAAACATGGTCGGATCAAGACCACCAGAGCAAGGGCCAGTGCCATTAGGAAGTATGTCGACAAGATGATTACCTTGGCAAAGGATGGATCTCTTCACAAAAGAAGACAAGCCCTTGGCTTTATCTATGAAAAGCAGATCGTTCATGCTTTATTTGCCGAAGTCCCAGAGAGGTATGGCGAGAGAAATGGTGGCTATACAAGAATTATTAGAACTCTGCCAAGGCGCGGGGACAATGCACCTATGGCCTATATCGAGCTTGTCTAGTTAACTTTTCTACCGGCAAATTTGTGAATCTGGTGTTTAACCAAATTAATGTAGCTTATTGTTTGACGATGAGAATTGCTGTCATGTACAAGGAAAGTAAATGTTATTGCTTCATTGTTTACCTCTGCTATGGCTTCATGTTTTCACCGATACACCATTCCAACGTTTACCACCTAGTTAAAAGTCAAACTTCTTGAATGCTAACATTTTTGTTTCTCAACTTTGTTTGGCATGTTTGCACTGTGGTGGCGAATCAAAACCGCTTATTCTGTCTTTTTGGCAAAACTGAACCTGATAGTTAGGAAGCAATGTTCCAGGCTGCGGCAGGCTGCGGTAGCGTCCCAAAACAGTTTTTTTTTTTTTTTTGTCCTTTTTTTTAACATATAAAAGATATAATCTAATATAATTGAGCCCCATTTGCAAGTGATGCTTCAAAAGCTGTGGGCCATGGGTTAAAAATGGGTTGAGTTAAAACTCATATTTGAATAAACTTTATAAGTCTAAATCTATATTTGACTCATTTTTCTAATCTACCGAGCTCATATATGACTCAAGTAAATGAAAGTAGGTTAAAAAGTGCGTCAAAAACCCGTATTGACATCTCTAAATCTCATGTCGCGCCTGTTCTCCCTTAGGCAATTCGAATGTCAATGTCTGTGTTAAGTACTTGGTAGCCACCTTCTTTAACGCTTGCCTAACATACTATTGCCAGTGGAATTGCCTAGTATATAGTTAATGCTAGCTAGGACTATTGGATTCCTGAGATTGCATGGGAAAATACATGTCAAGTTCACTTTACTTGAGAATTTTCGGGGGCTCAATGTTTCGCTCTTTCTCTTAATCGGGTTTCCCATTTACCCACAACGGAGGAGCCACCCCCACCGGGCAGGCGGCCACGGGCCATAACACACTATTCGCACAACAAATCCACTTTGAAGTTGATTTATTCGCTCCGATTGCGTTCAATCGGGAAATCCAATACGTCTATCATTGTTATGTGTTAGAGCTATTTGCGAAATTCAAACCTACAAGAGTTAAAAATGAGGAGTATAAGATGATGATATGGACAAAACTCAGAGGGTCATCTTATCAATTGATTTAGTTATTGATTATGTTAGCTTTTTCCTTACCGATGCTCGTGCTATTTGGGGGCGAGTATTCCTCGTCGTTCTTGGAAATCATCTGTATAATTTCACTTCAACTCCAACTAAGGCGATTTTCAGATGTCGACTATAGAGAGTTCTCACGATCGCGATGTACTAAGGTCTGTGATCCTACCGTTTGCTTAGATTGAATGAGTCAATTCAATATTGTTATTTTTTTCATTTTCATTCAAAGTGACGAGAAATAACTCGTTTTGCTTCAACATGTTAGCTTAAATTTGCGCAACTTGACGCATCCTCTTCATAATCTTCACAGGCTTGAAGACCTCGAGGCGAGGACACGTGGGTGGTTTTGCGAAGATGAGGCCATCCATGCTTAGCGTTTGAGTTGATCACGCAACTGAGGTCGCACTTAGCTGTCTCAAGCTGTATCATTTGCTGCTACATTCGCTGATACGCCAAGCCGCCGACCTATCATCTTTAGGACTTGTCCCGTTTGTTTCGGACTCTTAGTATTGCGGCGTTCGCAAGTTTCATGTGTTCTGTTCCGATCGTGACTGATACGGAAGAAAGAACATCAACGCTTTGTGGACCATCTGGCTAAGCCTTCTGTAAAGGCCAAAAAGGAAGAGGGGGGTCCTTCGTTTTGACTTCTCTTACCGGGGCGTTTGAAGGGCGTACCTACGTGCATCTGATGGCTTTGAACTTTCAAGCACATTGAACATGATACTGTTGCTCCGGCGGGCGGATGGAACCGAATCGTTTTTCGAGATCTCCGGTGGGCCCGCCTCCCGGAGGCTCGGAATCTCTTTGTTGGGAACAGGTACCATGCTGTTCCAGCCTAATGTCAATTTGGTGACTGCTTCCTATCATGATATGTTATTCCATTCCAATTCATACGATAATGGCTCAACTGCAAGGTCTCCTTTGTAGATTCTCCTCCTCCTCTCATGTTTATTTTTCACCTGTCATTGCCTGTCGACTTACTTGTGGTGCATGTTCGAATGAATGACCGACATTAGTAGCTTCTTGGGAACCACTCGTAGATAAATTTACGTAGCAGTCTCCGCTTCGGTCCCGTTAGGATTCGGCGCACAATCAAGTCGAGATAAAACATAAAGCGAGATAGAGAAATCGAGACACGGCATTTTATCCTAGTTCACCCTTAAACTAGTGCTATGTCCAGCAGAGGATTTCACTTTCATCAGCAGCTCGCATCTTTCGTTACATCACTCAATTACAAGCGAAAAAAAGTAGCTATTCATGAGCCCAAGCCCAAACTATTAATAAAAAATTACGGGCTTAAATCGTAAAAGTCTTATGGTGCCTAGAGGCGCTGTCCTCTTAAAACCTCCGCCTGGGCGGCTCTTTCGGATCCCCACCAGCTCAATGTGAAGCGGACCCGCATGCTTTTCTATCACAGAAAAGTATGAATCACACCCCATCAGATGCCTTTTTACATGTTCGATTAATGTAAACCGTCGGCCTGTAAAGTTATGCATACCGCCGGCCTTTCTACGTGTTCGATTAATGTAAACCGTCGGCCTGTAAAGTTACGCGTACCGCGGTATCGGCTTCTGCTTTGTGTGCTTCGAGTTGAAGTCCCCTGCTTTATAAAAGGCTGGTTAGAGCAAGTTGACCATTGGGTTGCTATGAAGCTTTTGACTTTGGAGTTCCTTTTTGAGTTGCTCTACCTTTGTGACGCGAGCCAAGAATAAAGCGAACGGTCTATCCGAAAAGGCGTTTCGATTTCCTATTAAGGAGAGCATGATACGAGTCTTTGTAGCCCTAGGTTTTGGCCGTAGGTTTGGTGGGATTTATTAAGGTTAGGAAAAGCTCAACCCAAGAGCCTTGACAAGGACAGAAGGAGGATGGGAAAATCGTCCAAAAACTTTTAAACATATTGTGCTTTTATCAATCGAGTCCTAAATTTTTTTAGATTTTGCTGATAGAGTGCATTCAACTAATTTTGATAGAAAATGGCTGATATGAAGGCCGATCGTCCTACATGGAGCTATCGGCGCCGACATGGATAATTTTTAATAATAACTACATAATTTTTTTTATTAACCTTTTCTTTTCTTTTTTGTTTTAACATTTCTGGCCGACCATCGTCGACCATAGGCAAGAGAGGCCAAAGATTCTCGCTTGGTCTAGGCAAGGGCATCGTGGCCTTTGTCGGTAATAGTTGTAAAAAAAAAACAAAAATATAAAAATTGGAGAGATGCCGAATTATTATTAAAAATTATTCACGTCGATGTCGTTCGTGTTACGTGAGACGGTTGGCATCTACGTTAGCAATTTCCGATCAAAATTAGCCGAAATAGACTCAATTGGCAGAATTTGAAAAGGCGTTATGACTCAATTGGCAAAAAATTAAAATATTTAGGACTGAATTGGCGAAAAGTGCAAACGGGTTGAGGATATTTTGGACAATTTTCACGAACAGCGTACGGAAGGGGGGTGGCTTTTGAGAATATGAGAGGGGCGATGGGAGGAGGTGGTGAGACGGGTCATCACTGAAAAAGGATTGGTGGTCTGTGGGGATTTGTTGATTTTAGAAAGGAGACCGAACAAATGGTGGAGATGGGAGACAACGAAGGTGTGTTGTCGTTGCTGGTTGGGAGTGAATGGGAATCGAATCCAAGAAAGTTTTCATATTGCTGCGATTGCAAATGGCGAAAAGAAAAAGGAGAGGTTGGATGCGGGAATCGGAATTTGGAATTTGGCCTCACAAGACAACACCACGCAAGCCCACAAATCTCAAATCATTCTCTTCAAAATCGAAAATACTAATCATTTACAAAAAAAAAAAAAAAAAATTGAATTAAAATTAAAAATTAGAAGAATTATAAATTATATAATTAAAAAAAAAAGACAAAAACCGTGTGTGGCTGTCGTTTTCAGACAAGCACGCTCACCACCGCCACCCCTTTTGGGATCCAATGCTTCCCCCCACGTTTTTTGAAAATTATGTCTTCTTTGAAACAAGAAATGGCAGGCAAAATCACACACGCTCTCATCGTTAACTGGGGTCCATTGATCGCGGGCGAGACTATTCCAAATGCGTCGCTCGCCCCGATCGCCCGTTACATTCGATATAATCGTCGCTCTATTTTATTTTTTTTTATTCTCTTTTTACCCACCCCTTTTGTCCGGAGGACATTGCCGGAAAAATAACGGGTCTTGTCGGTTTCAAATGATAAGATCGATTCGCTTAACGAAAGTGCGGCCGAGATGCATGTGGCCTCGAAATCGAACCGATCCCCATCTCACGAACGGAGGCTGTTCTAAGGTTCTATGAATCTTTATGTAACGTCCTTTCTCCTTTTCTTCGATGGGTCACTCGCATGAGATATGTAAGTAGAAGATTGAGCATGCGTAGGAAATGGGTCGTTCTTTATTTTGATATGTCATCCTTAAATATGATGATGGGTTTACCCAAATATGAAAATTTTCTCCCAACTCCATTTGATGGGGATGCAACCTCCTCCTCTCACCCTCCCACCAACCCATTTCCATTTTCGTCCCAATTAATTAATTAATTAATACATAAACAAACATTTATATATATATATATATATAATATTATAAATCTCTTCTCCTCCAATCAAATCGCAAAAACTTTTGACTGGCGAGGGCCCCCACCCACTTGCCTTTTTTGCGTTTGGGATTGCCGCCCCAGCACCGTCTTTGCAATGATGAGACGTTTGTGGCCAACTTCGTGGTGGACTTATCGACCCGATCGGGACGATCTCCCGAGCGTTTTGATTGGCCGCAAGCCCTAAGATCGATGTTTCTCGCTTGTTGCTGGCGCTGGTTAAACGGCGTGGTGCTGGGAGCGAATTAGGACAGAAGGCAGCAACAGGAACGAGATGTTCGGTCGCTTTCAGAGTTGGACGGCGAGTCGTTTGAGGATGTTGTCCACATAATCGTAGGCAGAAGAAGCCGAGGTGGAGTGCGCTGCACTCAAGCTATTAAATTGAGTTTTAGTCTTAGTCGTTTTTGGTGGGGTAGCTTGTGAATTCAACTCAACCCATGTTTTGTTGCGAGTCCACCGTTGATTCGGGGTTATTTCATGTTTAAAAAAAAAGGACTTATTAAAGCAACGCCGCGGTTAATTTCCCGTCGGTTGTCGAACGATTTGACGTGATTTTGTTTTGAGTATTAGATTATTACCAATTTTCTGTTTTTTTAACGGTTGATTTTATCGTAAATTCATATGATGTCGAGAGAGCAATTTTTGGAATTTTTTTTTTTAAAGCTTGACATGGCACTGAAAAAGGGTCAAAAGAGTTCGAGTTAGGCGGCTCTCTCACGTTTGATTGTCATGAGATCTTTAAACTCCAATATGAAGAACAGACATTAACACACTCTAGTTCCTCTTACATCAAAGAAGGCAATGCAATAGAATTTTGTTCAAGATTAGGAATTTATGTATACAAAATATATATATCTTGAAATAAGATCGATAATGTACATGAACAAAATGGAATGTTAGGAGAATTATTGTAATTGAACAGCGAATATAAGAGTAATCTCGCAATTTAATGTACAACTAAGTTGCATTTCATGGGTTTTTTCTTTTTTTTTTGGGTCGATTCATGGGATTTCAAAAAGTAGTGGAAAATCAAAACTGAAGTTCATAGCTCTTTGGCAGTAAATACTCCTACAATCAACCGATGCGTTACGCGCATGCCCCAGTTCTTCAGATTGATTTTTAGATGAGTTTTATAAAAAGTCTTGTATAATTTGTTAAAAACTCCTTGCCTATGTAATAGGGGCCAATATTAGATGATTTTTAGGAGGTTTGGTGGGATTGTAAGTCATGAAAATAGTTTCGTAAATAGGGTTATCTTTGAAAACTTCTAATGTTCAAACATCGATCAGCTCGAAAATGATCCTCACCCCATACACGCGATCGCGTCACTTTCTAGTTTCTATTGAATCGAATTTTCACCCCCATTGGATAGTCGAATCTCAGGCCGCGTACTTCAATTGTCCTCTGGTGGAGTCAGCTTGGCCTCTGCATTAATCTATAGGGTTGAACAATATTTAACTCGAAGCCGAAAATGACGGTTAATAATTTGTTTTCTTGTTAAGGAAAGTGAGAGGCAAATCAAGAAGCGGAATAGCTTTGAAACTTTAGATACCGCGGCTCCAAATGTGAGTCACAACAAAACTAATTTTCCTATTTTCCATCTCATGCTCTCCTAATCAACCAAAAATTAATTAATTTTTTTTTTTAAATTTCCATCTGATGCAGTGCTAATCAACATTATCAAAACCCTAATAAACACACCAACAAAAGAGAACGAGGAATCGGTCAACGGCCCACGTCCTTGAAAATGGCCACGTCATCCGTTCCCGGTCTCACTCATTGCACGACACGTGTCGCACGGGCACACCGACGAGGCCTTACCCAATACAGGATGGTTATCCTCTAAACTAAATAAATAATTAGGACGAGATTAAATTATCAGGAAAATGGGGAAAATAATAATGAAAATAAAAAAATTAGCAAGGTTGCACAGAAAAATCTGAGACCATGGGGGTGACAGGCGTCCCCCTCCCCACGGCCGCGAATCAGTCCTCAGCCACAAAATAAAAGACTTGTTTTTATTTTTATTTTTATTTTTTTGTTCTCATTGTCATTATTATATCGAGCTTTGGAAGTAAAGATTAGATAGGACTTTGTTCTATTCCATTTATATTAAAATGGACGTATAAATGAATAACTTATCATCGCCCTGGCTGCTCTTAAATTATCTCCATCGCCCGCCACCACCCGCCACCACCCCCCACCTCTTTCTCTCTCTATCTCTATCTCCCCGACGTCACGCGATGGTGGCGCGCTCGCCGTAAATCATTATTATTCCCCACCGGGTTAGGAGGGAAAATTAATCGCCATCGCCGAATCACGAAACACTACGATTCACAATTGAATTGACAAAGATAAAAAGAAATCGTTTTAAGGGAAAATTCCAAATTAAGATCCGAAATGGCCATGGCGATTTTAAATAAGGGCATGCTCTCGCCGGCCGGCTAAATGTTCCGGCCGATCAATGGCATTTTTGTCCAAAGACAATTTTAACTTAAAGTATAACTGAATTAGATTAGAAATTAATAAAACTAGAGTTTTTTAAAAAAGAAAAGAAAAGAAAAAAAACGTCGGGGCTCTCCCACCTCTGGCCGGTGGCCCGTCATTGGTGGGGCGTTGTCCATGGCCAACAAGTGCCAGCGACCCTCACCTCTTGTTGGCGAGGTTCGTCGGCCGCAAGCGGAGGCTTTGAAATTTTTTTAGCTTTTTTTTTATGGAATATGTTTGTTTTGCATTGTTTAACCTAATTTAGTTAATATTTCATGTAAAAATTAATGTTCAAGATCAAAACGACATCTAAGCGAGGCTAGGCCTCACTTGTGGATTTCGAGGGCCTCGGCCGGCCCTCTCTTGGGAATTGCCGGTGGTAAGAAAGGAATAGAAAATGAAAAAAAGAAAGAAAGAAAGGAAAGAAAATTAAAATAAAAAATTAAAGCACGAAAATGCCCTTCATCAGCTAGTGAGGTCAAGCCCTTCTTTGAGGTTGACATGATCATTTATTGCCTTCATTTGAAATAAAGTTCATTTCCGACTCTTATTTGAAAAAATAAATGCACTTCAAACTTTTATTTGAAATTTTCCTTTGCTTTAATGCGTGTTTTTGGACACTGCGATTGGTTTCGTCGATCGCGATTTCGCGGGGCCATAAACCTTTCTTAAATTTTTAGAGCATAGTAACTATAGTTTATTCACACACGGAGTAGACTTTTTAGCGAGGAGTGCGCGTTTTGTCGTTTGGTCCAAAGCAAGGGGGCGAATTAAAATTCGGACCACCACCACCTCCTCCTCCTCCCTTCATATATAAATAAGGACATGCGGTTTCTCTGCAACTTGCATCTCCAAACCACACGCAAACACTTGAGCTTCTCTCTCTCCCTCCTCTCTCTTTCTCTCTCTAGGAATAGCTTGGTGAGGACTAGGGCTTTGTAGTGATAGAGATGACAAAGGTGCATCCGAACGCCGCCGCAGCAGCAGCCGCAGCAGCGGCCGCAGCCGGCGGCAGCCAGGCTCTCGGCCAGGTCAGGAGCTTCTCCATGGCGTACGAGGAGGAGAAGGTGCTGACGGTGTGGAAGAAGTCCCTGCTCCTCAACTGCAACGGCTTCACCGTGTACGACTGCAAGGGGAATCTTGTTTTCCGGGTCGACAACTACCTCGCCGGCAACAAGGGCGAGATCGTCCTCATGGACGCCGCCGGCAAGCCTCTCCTCACCATCCGTCGCAAGGTTAGCCGACGTTTCTCATCGTTGTTATTGTTGCCGATCTCAAAAGGAGTTTTTTTTTTTCTCAACTATAGCGAAATGGGTTATAACTTGCTCGTAAATGATTTGCGGGTCCGAACTGACGGAGCATTATTATGTTGATTACACTAGAGGTTGAGCCTCAGCGACAACTGGCAAGTCTTCGACGGCGAGACGGCGGCGAACCCTCGCTTCACAGCGAGGAAGCACACCAACATCATCAACACCAAGAGCCTGGCCCAGGTGAGCGTGGGCAGCGGCGGATCCGCTAGTGGGAGCTCCTCGCCGTCCTCGGCGCCGTCCTCGCCGTCCTCATCCTGGTCCCCCAGGAGCGGCGGCAAGAACGTGGCGTACGAGATCGAGGGATCGTACGCGCAGCGCTGCTGCACGGTGTACGACGCCCAGAGGAGGGTGGTGGCGGAGATACGGCAGAAGGAGGCGGTGGGGAGCGACGTGTTCCGGCTGGTGGTGAAGCCGGGGATGGACATGGCGGTGGCGATGGCCCTCGTCATCCTGCTCGACCAAATGTTCGGCTCTTCCAGGCGGTTCTCGAACTGAATCGACGCCCGAAACGACCTCGTTTTGGACAGCGAAGTACATTAGAGAGACGTACATAAATTCTGACGTCATATATATGAATACAATTTGGAAGCAGCACCAACCACAAACCATCGACAATCTCCAACCATTTTCCCTCTTTTAGACAGTCACATAAAAAATATATATATTTCCCCACTTTTTTTTTATTTTTTTTTTATGTTTTTTAATCTGAGAGTTTTTTTTTTTGTTGCTCTTTTTTTGGAGCTTCGTTTTTTTTCCTTTTAAATAAAAAACCAAGCTCCAAGTGGGGAGATATATATATGCTGTATTATTGTGTAATTTTCTCTCTTTTTTTGCCACTTTTTTTCCTTTTTTTTTATTTATCAGTGTCGGAAAATAATAAATAAATAATGCTATAAAAGTAAATTATGGTCTCTATATTCTCTGTTATTACATTAAGTCATATATTATTAACCATAGAAGTTGCGTAAAAGCTTATCGATTGAGACTCCGAAAATCCAGACACATTATGAAAAGCTAAGGTATAATTTGCAAATCTTGTCGAGATTCCGTGCATCACATCGCATCTTTGCTTATTCAATTTGATGCCTTCGAGTATGATTTTTCGAAAGTACGATTTGGTCAATTTTATGGTTTCGAATATAAAGAAAAAGACAGCTAAAGAAAAGAACAACTATTTATAGTAAATGGGTCACCGGACATCTGAATTCTAAACTCAATCGATGGCCAGAAACGTTCCTTGAAGCCACTGATTACGAAAAATAGTGTGAAAACTATGATTAAATATAAATTGATTCGCCTTTAAATCAGAGTTGAAAATTCAAATGCCGTTCTAATTTGGAATTAGTTTCCATGCACGGTAAGGAAGGGATCGATTCAAATAAAAAGTTGCTTCGGACAAGTTTCGTCAAATAGGAAATGGAATGATGAAATAGACGTTCATGTTTATAATATATATAAATTTTTTGAATATATTACTTGTCTTTATATATGACAATGGGATTAGGACAAGAAGAAATAGTTAGTTCATCTATTATGATCGTCTTATTCCACTATGTTTTCTGTTTTGCCACAGGTAATAAAATACGAATATAGCTAACGATCCGACTCCAAGATTCTCATACGTGCATTACAAATTCACAACCAAGTTTAATTTGGGGATTATCATTAGGATATTAGGCGTTGTTTGTTTGCCTTCTCGGGGCATTAGGTCAAGGAAAAAAATTACACTGTCCCTGCCCTCCACTTTCGTGCTTTTTTCCTTAGCCGCGTCAATGTATGTTTAGTTCGTCTAATCAAGTCCTTCGACTTTCACGGATTCTCTAATCGAGTCCCGACGCCAGATCCAACCGTACTCAACCAACGTGACCGTCGGACGGCGCTAAAGCACGGCACGGATGAGTTATGCAGATGCCCCAGTGGACGTGTGTGGAAAAAATTTAGCCAATGAAGACAACATCGGAGCATGATGTGTGGATGCCCACACCGAGAAACATCATCAAAGTCGAACTGCCTGCTGGATTTGGTGTCAAAAATGACTTGATCTGGAATAATTTATGAAAGTAGAAAGACTTTATTAGAAAAATTAAAGGTACATAGACTTGACTTTTTTTTGGTCGAAAAGGAAAGTCAAGTGAAAATGCGTGAAAGTGTAGGGATAAAAAAATAGAATTAGCTAATGCTACGTCTATATTAGATCAATGAGCTCAATATCTTATTTGATGCCTTGGTGCGAATTAAATTAAGGAGATTTATTTTGTTTAGGTACGAGAGGTAATTGTCTAGTTTGAGAAGGTACCGCTCCTAATTAGCAATACCACAACTTTAGATGATGCGGATTAAGAAGATGGTTCATTTAGATAACTATGACCATTATGGTCATTAGGTAAGCAACCATTAGTCTCCCATGAAATTTAGGGTTGGTTTTTTTTTTTTTTGGTCGAAATGAAATTTTGGTTGGGTAGCCCCAAACTCCTACCTCTATAATCCTTGGGAAGTCGCGGGTGATGCATTGTTTTAATCGTCTTAAAAATTATTCAGATTGTGTGTGTGTATATATATCGTAAAATCATGATGAAAAGACAAAAAACAAAATTACAATAATACTATGCCGTATATTAGGAGAATTTTCGTTTGTTTTAATCGGATTATGAGATGATTCGAAAGTGAAAATAAATTTCAGGAGAATGCTTCAATTTACACGTTGAAATACATCAAATTGACAATAAAAGTGCGATTAATGTTATTGTTGGCGAAATAATTAAGTGTTTTTCTTCTTCTTTTTCTATTCGAACTGTTGTGGTCACCATGTAGCTCAATCACAAAAAAAAAAATAATAGTAATTCTATTTATTTTTATTAGTATATTCGACTAGTTCAATAATTACAATTCATGGCATAATTACTCTAAATTATTCGTTGCTTGTGGGAAGTCTTGCATAGCTGTTGAATTTTCCATCGACTTAACGGTTTAGCTTTTCTTAATTATCTTATGCACACCTATGCAAACCGTCCGCATTGGTATGTCATTTTCTTCATTTACCAACTTTAGATTGATAAATTTATCCAAGTAAAAGCTTAGCTAGAACCTACGTACTTCCATTGAATAATTTTTCAAGCTAAACGTTCGCTATCGACATGACATGCATCAATGGTACACCAACCGTGGAGGTGCAAATATATGCACCCGAAGAAGACTTATTCAATAATTTAATGGAAAATTCATTTATTATAGACCGAAGTTCTATTTAATAAAATGCCAATAAATTGGATATTAATTTGGTCAGACATGGAGAACATGCGTGCATCTCTCTACCTTTGCTCCTGAATGTAGCAATCTCTGTCCAAAATTTTAAAATTTGTTGCTGAGGTACACACTTGATGTGAACTGAAAGAGTTTCTTGCAAGTTTAGCTGACGCTTAGGGCAAAATCATGTGATTACAATAATGAATGTCTCCACGGTTTTGAAAATTTGGAATGCATGACCATGCTTGAAAATGTTGTGGCCCAATACAAAAAAGAATGGAGAGCTTACGTAGTGAACCTCAGTCGACATTACAAAGACTATTTTGATTGGGAGAAGGACATGGTGCTCGACATGGCCGTCGTCGACTTTAGATAGTTCAATGATCTTTGGGCGGTTTCGAAGCACTAGACTCATCAAACGAGTGGATCCAATCAGGTCTGGATTGGATCGAAAGTGGTCCGACCCAAATAGACTCATTTGACTCGTTTTAACTCATTTACATGAAATGTAAATTTAGTGACCAACATCTAATCCGACCCATATTTCTACAACGCTTTCATATTTAACTCAATTTGAAAAAACTCCTGTCCAAATTGAGGTGAGAATACGGAGCAAGAAAGGGCGAGAGAGAATGAAAAAAGTGTGAATTAGGTCTATATAAGTTATAAACCCATTCATGATCAATTTATAACTCATCCATGACATATTTAACACTTATATTATGTTTAAACTTATTTATAACACGTGTTGGCCGGTCTATAATTTTATAAAGAGGATAGTTTCTTTTTCGAAGCATAATGGGCCAAGCAGGGACGCCCGTAATGGATCCAAGAAGTTAGACGGTATGCGTAATTTGCACTGCACTAGTACATCATTGGAGAAAGACAAATAAGAAAATTGAAATTTTTGCTAGCTATTATATTAGAGAGAATTATCCAAAAAATTATTAATTTTTTGTCAATTTAATTCTAAACCTTTTGCATTTATGTCAATTTTGGCTGAAAATTGTTGACGTGTGTCGCGAACAGCACTGACGTGGATAATTTTTAATAATTTTTAATATTTTTTTTGAATTATTTTTTTTTTCTTCTTCCTCTAACCGGTTGCCGGACCTCGGCGATCGGCCAAAGGCGAGAGCCGACGAGCTCGCCCCCGCCAGCCACTAGTGAGGACGAGGTCGCGCTTCGCCACATCCGGGTGAGACCAGCCTCGTCTTGATTGGGCGAGGTCAAGCCTCGACAATGGCTGGTGGGGGCGAGCTTCGCCCGAGGCAAGGTCGACCTCGGCGATTGATTAGATGAAGAAAAAAGGGAAGAAAAGAAAAATAAATAAAATGAAAAAATTGATAAAATAAAAATGTAAAATATCATTAAAAATTGTTCACGTTATTGCTGGTCACACCACGTTAATGCCGGCTACGACACGTGAGCGATTTCGGGCCAAAATTGATTGAAAATGACTGAATTGACACAATATAAAAGCTTTAAAACTAAATTGGTAAAAACAAAAGTATAGGTATGAATTTGTACGATTCCATAAGTTTAAGACTTTTTTGGTAATTTTCCTGTTATATTCAAATTCAAAGCATTATGATCATGTTAAGGTACATGTACATATATCTTCAAAAGAGAACTAAGATTCATTTAGTCTTGATCCACGTAGAGTGAAAAATTATGCATCGATAAAACTTAGAGACTATCACATAATGAGTCTCTCATGGTCGATCGCGCGAGCCAAGTCATTGCAAGTCATGATTTTTGGGAACCGAGGTCGGATCATGAGCCTGGATGGCCATGCCAACTGCCTCCCCGATCGCCCGGCATTCGTTGTAAATTCAATTCATGACTCCATTCTTAAATTTTGTCATGCAATAGTCACTGGACTTTTTTCCCACAACATAAAAAACAAATTGCATATCTAACAAAGGGATAACAAAGTGCAGATTAGTTCCCATTAAAACAGTCAAAAACGCGAGCAACAGTGGTCGTCATTCCGAGAATTACGATTCACATTGCATAGAAGGAAGTCCTCGCTAGTCATAAGGAAGTCCTTCGTGGAAGCACTTCAAGCAAAAACGGCTTTAACTTATTTGTGATAATACTATCAAACTTAATTCCGACCTATTTAACCACCTCGTTAGTCATTCATCTACAGACCCGGCCGCTTTGGGTTATATACCTATAGTGTTTCGGGTGGGTCGGGTGGGGTATAATGAAAAATCGACCCGGCCCGATCCATTGACACCTCTAATTTATGAGGATCAAGAGCCTCCACAGATGCTAATGTAGTGTGACACCTAGTCACAAATGTAGAACTACAAACATGATTTCAAAAGTTCTCAATAATGGTGCAGTCGATCATCATACGTGCTTAACTGGTAATTTTTCAGTATTATATATTAAATTGGTTTGCCAAGCACTTCGTAAGATCTGATATGAGTTATGTCTTTGTTTACATCGAGCGGAATACACACGATCACGACCGTAGAGTTCAGGAAGAATTAGTGATTCATTTGGTGGCTCTCTCGAAAGGAGACATCAAGCCTCGCATTTTCATAAACTTTGAACGCTCATTCTCTGGAAAACACCTCGAGCATTGAAAAATGGGCAGATGCAAAGAACAAAAAACTTGAGGAGATATAGACGATAAGGTGGCCAAACACAGGAAGTTCCTAGAGGAGGCCAACCACAAAAGGGAGAAGAAAAAGATGCAGAAACGAGGCTCGTTTGTGATTTTTGCTCAAGGGTGAGTTTCTTCTGCTGGGTTTTAGCATGCTTTGTGTGCCCTTATCCTTAATTTTATAATGCCTTCAAGTACTTAAAAGTTCTTCTTTTCTTTGATGAATTCCCCCTTTTGCCTTCGAGTTTTTCATTTTTTATGTCGATTTGCATATCGGATTGCGTGATTTTGTGTTTCTCTGATTCCCTTGAAACCAAACGTTGTTTTTTTATTTATCTGTGTCGATGATGATACGATAAGGTGTGATTGAGTTTCTTGATTTTCTATCTTCAGTTCCGAGGGAGAACCTACGACCACGCCGAAGAACAAGGGTAAGGGAGGTAAGAACAAGAAAAGGAGAAAGAACGTTGCTCTAATACCACATGTAAGGTGCAATTATAACTTTAAGCAACGTCTAAGATTGACACGTTTAGATATGCGAATCACAGTTTCATAAAAATAGAATAATTGACGCATCTTGTTTAGGATCCATTGTTCTTGATGCGGAATTGCGACGATCCGATGTTCAAGAGTTTCTCTATGAATTCCTTAAACACCGGCTTCAATAAGACGGCTCCTCACATATCGCTTTTTTATGACTACTTATGGAGGTTATATGGGTATTAGTGTTTAGAGGAGCAACTTGAGCTTTATTTATACAGTTTTTAATGACAAGAAGCGTGTGCTAGTCTTCAAGGAAAATAGGCAAGAGTATGCCCTGGTTCATTGCATGCTCGGCAATGGCAGGTGTGAGCCATGTGCATCGACAGGACCAAGCGACTTTGCCACATCCGAGGCAAGATGCACAACAAGGTTTAGATATGCGAATCACAGTTTCATAAAAATAGAATAATTGACGCATCTTGTTTAGGAACCATTGTTCTTGATGCGGAATTGCGACAATCCGATGTTCAAGAGTTTCTCTATGAATTCCTTAAACACCGACTTCAATAAGATGGCTCCTCACATATCGCTTTTTTATGACTACTTATGGAGGTTATATGGGTATTAGTGTTTAGAGGAGCGACTTGAGCTTTATTTATAGAGTTTTTAATGACGAGAAACGTGTGCTAGTCTTCAAGGAAAACGGGCAAGAGTATGCCTTGGTTCATTGCATGCTCGGCAATGGCAGGTGCGAGCCATGTGCATCGACAAGACCAAGCGACTTTGCCACATCCGAGGCAAGATGCACAACAAGGTATGGATTGTAGCCAGTGATCTGGTGGCAATTGAATGTATTGATGTACAAATTGCATCTAGTGGCAGTCGAATGTATGTCACTGGGGACCGGTATGAGTTATGTGATCATGCCAGTGTCAGGTGTGGTTTTAAGTGTTTGTAAGCTTTTCTGGTTGTTTTGCTTTTTGGTCATAGAGCTTTTTTGGTTGTTGATTGGGTCTCAATTAGCACATTGTACAGGTGTTGTATATGAATGTAAATTTAACGCTTCAAAGAACCAATTAGAATGAAACATGTATGAGATCTTTTGCATAAGATGGTTGGGAGGAACTTTGCATCTATTATTGCTATTTCTCTTCTATTATCGCTGTTACAACCGGTGTGATAGGACTTTGTCTGGTAAAATCAAGCTGGTTATGCTGAAAGTTATAGCAACTTGGTTAGATCCCAATTTCTGTTAATATATATGTTTGAGTTATTTTTCAGCTCCCCTATGGGGTTTAGATTCTTGATATGTTTGGTAACCTGTCTTGTAAATGTATCATTGGAGCGGTTCTAGAGAGAGACTTTGGGACGAATGCTTTTGTATTTCTTTTATGGATGATCAAATGAGAAGAGGGCAACTCTTTATATTGCAGAGGGTTTCGGATTACAACCGTTGATTTATATTTAATCTGATAGCTAAGATTGCATCTCCCATCTTCCTAACCACCGACAATAAATATAAAGCATCTAGAGAGAGACAATTACAATATCGCCCACCCTTGAGAATATTCTAGATAGGCCTAGAGAACCTTAGGAAACCCTAGTGGTCCAAGACACGACAAGTCTTGGGGTTTTTCTCGGCCATATGATAGATCGATCATGCCTCAAAAACCTCGACATGTCACATTATCACATAATGAGTCTCTCATGGTCGATCGTGCTAGCCAAGTCTGTGACACCCCTTTTTAAATAGTTCTAAATAAACGAGAATTGGAAGAAATGGATTAGAAAGCTGACTCAGGCAGAAAGGAGTAGTGGACGATTTGGTTTTAGTCACTGGATTAATTTACAGGCTCGATGGATGAACGGTGATTGAGTGGCCGGATATTTGATCTCGGCCCGTCAAGTGAATCTCGCCCCATTTGTGCTTGGCCGCGAGAGGGACCTCTTTGGAATTTTAGCCACTTAACTGTACAGCCTACTGGACTTGCCAGTCCTTTTAATCCTTCAGCCAACCATCGCGGGCCAAGCGGAATTGCCCAACACGGTTCATGGTAATCAGGCTACAAGTGGTCTTGGCTTTTGCTTGGATTCAGCCCCTTAGGGGGATTGGCCCTCTTTGCTCTTTGCCAGTTACCGTGGGCGGCGCAAAACCCAGCCGAATAGCTCGACCATTTTTTTTCTTTTTCTGCAGCCCAACTACAGCTGGCCCCTTTTATTTTCTTTTTGGGCCGACATAGCGGGCCGCGTGAAGCTGACCCATCTCAACTTGGGTAGCTATCTCCTTGGTTATCCCAGCCAGCAACATGGGCTGCAAGGAACTGGCCCAATTGCCTCCCAGCTGCAAATTACGAAGGCCTAAGAAATTCTTAAAGCTTAGCCCACCCGAGAAACTTCAAAACCCCATTTTGGCAGACCCACCTTCAGCTCCTTCTTTACCTTGATTGTGTCAATCGTGGAGTTTTCCCTCCCCTGTTTCGCCGCTCAACTGTGCAGTCCTCTTCGTCCAACTAGGCGCTAGCGACTTCACGGTGAATGACGAGCTCGGTCCAAGTGCAGCAAAACTTAAGGCGAGTCGACCCTCTAACTCACTTACTAAATCGTTCTGATGGGGGGTCGAGAATGGCGAACGGAAGTGTATAAGCTGCGGGTTGGGTTCGGTCGAGGAGTGCCGGAGTGCGTTTTAGTCATGATTCAATTGCATGGGTGAAAAAAATGAAGAAATGGGTCTTGCGGACTAGGATTTGGCCTCGAAAATGTACTGGCGCGATGGGAAGGTGTGGCTTGGCTCACACTCAGCAGGCTCGGGTTACATTCGTCAAGCGTTAGGGAGCAGAATTGCGTTGCATGTCTGATTTGTTGATAGGTGTGGGCGTCTTGGGAGTTAGGTCAGTCAGATGTTGGCCGAGCCATTGAAAAAGGTGATGCAAGGATGTGTAAATAGAAATGTGGACTGAGGAGGGAGTATGACCGTGCACGGCAGGCGTCGAAGCTGTAAACTAAGAGGGAGGACCGTGAGGGAATAGTCTCGGTTGTGTTGGGAGTGCTGGAATTTTCACAATATGGTTGTAAAAGCTTATTTGTAGTTGAACTAGTTGGGTAAACGAATAAATAGGATACATTAGGCAGAAAGTTGTAAAGTCTGGGGCATGGTATTGGTGTTCAAGAACCTTGGGGATGGGATTGAAGTGTGCAATGTGGGTTACAGTCGTATGCCTTCTCTTGCTGCATGTGGTAGACCCCTTCTTGATGTAGGTTGTGCCAGTTCAGCACAATCGTGTGAATATGAGTATTAGGGATGGCTTCGTGTGGACCCAAGTTTGGTTACATACTTGGCATAGTGAATCTGACTTCTATGATAGGAATATGGTATCGTAAAACTCGGTATAGCATGGCATAAGGCACATATTATTCATGTGCACAAGAATGGTTCTGCATAACATGAAAAAGGTGCGATTGTGGATCGCAAAGTTAAGTTTGTAATTGAATGTATATACTCCATGGAGTTTATGGGAAACCCTATTGTGTGACTGGGTGACCATGTTGTGTGACTGGATCGGTCTTTGAGGTGGTACGAGACGATAATATGAATGCATGATCATACAACATATCATAGCATCTCGTGCGCATTCTCGCATATAATGAACCTCGAGACGATGGACGTGATCTTGGCTATCGAGTGTTTTGATACTTATTATTTTACTGTTATTTGTTCATCACATCAGATAGTTTAGTCGGTGATTTAGAGTTTCGACTTGCTGAGTTTCTCACTCCGTTGTTGTTGACAATTTTTAGATAAGTATGGCTAGCCTACCAACCATTTCCTATGGGGTGCCACTTCGACTATAATGAAGTCTGGCACCTTTTTCGGTCCCGAGTTTGCCCGAGTTGGAGTTCGCCCGTGTCACTATCACTATGATGGTCCATGGCGGACTCAACGTAGGGGAGGTTCCCCATCGCTTCGTGGCCATCTACGGCCTCCTAGACGATGGTTTGGGGTTCGTTGGCCCCATCCCATTCAACTACGTGGTCGGGGATGGTTCGGTCTAGGGGACTCCCGATAGTTGTAGGTAGATGGCAACCGTGCAAAGACCGACGACAATGACTTTTTGGGATAGGAGTTCACCGATGTAGAGTCATGGGAGTTTGTTTTGGATGTACATGTGAGTGCTTGAGTTTCTTTTTATGTACCGGGTATAGGCGATATGCGATTTTTTGAGGCCTTCCTCGATGTATTCTCCTTGGTTGTACTTAAAACCGATCCGACCTTTGCCGATCTTTAGTAAATAAAGTATTATGTTTTGATAAGTTGCCTATGTAATTGCCTTTAATTGGTTAATTAATATTATTCGTTAATGGATGTGGCGAGCCTGAGACGCCACAGGCTCTGACAAAGTCATTGCCAATTGCAATTTTTGTGAAGCAAGGTTGGGACACGAGCCCGGATGGCGGTGCCAACTGCCTCCCCGATTGCTCGGCATTCAGTGTAAATTCAATTCATGACTGCATTCTTAAATTCTATCATGTAATATTCACTGAGCCCTTTCCCGCGGCATAAAACCAAATTGCATATCTAACAAAGGGATAACAAAGTGCAGGTTAGTTCTCATTAAAACGGTCCAAAACGCGAGCGATGACAGTCGTCATTCCGAGAACTACGATTCACATTGCATAGAATCACATCAAAAGGAGAAAAGCCACCTTCCTTGCCAGTCATATGGAAGTCCTTCATGGAAGCACTTCAAGCATAAACGGCTTTCACCTATTCGTGATAATACTATCAAACATAATTCGCCCCTAATTTGTGAGGATCAAGAGCCTCCATAAATGTTAATGCAGTGTGCCACACTAGTCTCCTAGTCTCAAATGTAGAACTCCAAACATGATTTCGAAAGTTCTCAATAATGGCGCGGTCGATCATCATTCTCGTCCTTAACTAGTAACTTTTCAATGCGACATGAGCCAATAGGAAAAAAAGTTAGCTTCATCGGCACCGCGCGAGTTTAGGCCACTTCTCATTAAGACGGTTAAAGGGCGAGCGTCGGAATGATGCGAGCCATGACTCTAGTTATGAAAACCGGATTATGTGGTTCATAAAAGTCCTCTTCACAATCAGCGTGGATCGTGAACCTCCGCAGAATTCGATCCATCTGCCTCGACTTTACAAGCATCGATGAGCATCATATCCAAGACGAGCGCCTCTTTAAGGATAAACTTCACCGGGTCGTGCAAGCTGCTACACCAGTAATGCCTAGGATTGAAACGAACAATGTCGACCCGCCTCAAGTGTCAATCCACGCATTCGAGCTTATTATTCCTCTTTAAGGTTCCCGAGTATTTCTGCTTACCGGAGGCGAACACCCTGATGTACTTATTAAACTCGAGCTACACAGATGGGAATGAGAACAAGCTATCGTGATCCAGTCGAAAACGTAACAAAGATGAAAATATTCATTACTTCTAAATCCGTGCTAACACACGGGTCGAGCGACTAGACCTTCTCACCGGGAGGGCTCAGGCAGGGCCTGCTTGGGCTCGAACCCCAGAGATCCTGCCCAACCCCAAAGGTACAAATACTACTGTGTTTACACAGAAAGAGCTAGCTTTGGAGAGGAATTTACGGAGTTCCAGAATTGTCGAACCAACTTGATGACCAATTTCTCCACCTGCGGTGAACTTTCTATCATGTTCGATATACCATGGCATTCCCATGATAGACAACGTGTGTCTAGTCCAAGAGATACTGCAATTGGGAAGCAGAGGAGGCCAATCTCCCTCCTCCAAACATGACAGAACCTGAGCACATCCAACCCGAAGACAGAAAAGATGAAGAATTGTTAGAATATTTCTCATTCAGTTCATACAAAATCTGCAGAAACCATAACCCTATTACAGGATCTAATTTTCCAGAGAAAACTAGGGTGCACACTGCAAACGAAGCTGACCATTACAAAGCCACAAAGGGAAGGTGCAAAACAAAAAAAAAATCACTGCCACTTATGACATTATTCAGGGCTATGGAACAACCGATAGGTGTGTCAAAAAGCTCTTGGCCTGATAACCCATACTATTTTTCGTTCAGAACATGTATCAGTTGGATTTTCAATGTTTGGGACAGGGAAAACACAGAATTGAATTGGGTCAGTGTGTGTTTTGGGTAAAGATCCATGCCAACTAGCCAATTTGCCCGTGAACGGACATGACTGTGAAGGGAGGGAAAGAATAAACAGATTCAAACTAAGAACCGCCATGTCTGCTTTGCTGGAGCGGTGAGCATCTGCCCCTAGTGGCCAGTCATCAACCATTGAATATAAAGGGTAGTAAATTTACATGATAGAGAAAAGCTAGGAAAATTTGCACGAGATAGCATTGTTGGCCAAGTCCAGTATCTGTGTCAACAAACATTACATAGTATGAAACATATCATAATTTTCATGCTCTCGAGGAAACAGATTTTAGTAATCCATGAACATGGCAGACCAGGGCTCCAGAGCTACCTAAGCATGTGCTTCAACATGTCCAGACATCAACTTGCTATCAGAGCTAACCGTTTAACTATTCATCAAGTACCTTCATTTCTTAATAGCATACTACTTGAGGCCCATCGAATCGACCATCTTGACTAGGAATAAATTTCAAAGGCAAAACACAAGTAGTACCAAATACCCACCTGAAGGTACCAACACCCAAGTACAAATTTAGTAGCATTGCACAGCTTCTGAAGAATTCCCTACCAAGCTGTGCGGCCATCTGTAGTTATGAAACCAATCGCTATGATCGATACTCAGGGAAAAATTCAGCTCGGCCTCGGCCACGGAGCTGGCCCCGGCCAATGGCAACTCCATCCAGGGGAAGTTACACCGCAGGCGCAGCGTCTGCAAATGAGGAGCTGAAACCTCCAGCGTGGATCCTCCGAGGGACGAGTAAACCCACCCATCAATCACCAATTCTCTCATCCTCCTAGAGCGAACCTCGATTCGGGCCGCGCTGCAACAATACTTCAGCTCGAGGGACTCGAGCACGGGACTGCCCCGCGAAAACCACCCTGATCTGTCATCCGTCAATCACAAGTACGCCATAGACAGAACCTGAGAGAGGCCCAATTGATGGCGCCGCTCGATAACTCGAACCCCATTCGGCCGCCGCTCAACCGAAGCTCCACTAGCGAAGGGCAATCGCGGAAGGTTCGCAGCACCGAAAAGAGTTGCTCGAAGGGGGCGAGCACGAGGCGCAGGCCCTTGACACGGCATGTGGCGGCGAACGAAAGCCAAGACTCGAGCTTGGACTCCACATTGGGAGTGAGGCGGGGGAGATCGAGGTGGAATTTTGCGAGGTGGGTCGAGGAGCGAAGGTCGAGGACCGTGTCGACGAAGGAGCAGAATGCCTCCACTGATGAGAGCCGCGCCTTCCAGGGCAGAGAGAAAGCCAGGGTCGGGACGGTGTCGCAGAGCAGCGCGCCACCTGGTCGTCAGGGCGCGGGTCTTGAAGACGTCCGTCGTGGGCAAGAGGCTTAGGCGATCATCTTCTTCTCGCTGCTGCCCTTGTTCTACTTCTTCGCCTGTGTCATCGCCTGCAATTGGGAAGGTTCGACGCCGTCTGCAGAGCGGAGTGAGAGAGCCTGAACATGCATTCGCCGTCGCCGCCATGGATTCTGTGAACTGCCCCTTTTTTTCTTTTCCCCTCCTTGGCTCCTTTACTTTTCAAATTGCTAAAAACAACCGTCAAAAACCTTAATTTTTCTTCGTTCCTTTAATTCCAATAGATGTAAAGATTGGTGAAAATAGAAACCTTCTGTTGTGATGATATAGCTCAATCGCACTTCGTTCTAGTTACTTTTTCGTATTTGTATATTTGACTAGTTCCATGGCTATGATTCATGGTATGATTACTCTACAATACATAATTGCTTTTGCAAGTCTTGCGTAACTGTTGAATTTTCCATTTAGTTAATGTTTTCTTCACCATTAGTCTATATCTCAAACCCCTTAATTCAATTTGTCGGCGACCAAAATGAAGGTCGGGCGCAAAGTGGCAAAGTAGGAAATAACTATCCGATGGGAACCCAAGTTAAGCATTTCAATTGCTAGAGATAGACAAGTTCATCATCTGTTCGATGGAATATGTTAAAGTATTGTCTCACACCGTTTGATAACATGCCTTAAATGATCTTTATATCCATATGGTCTTCATCCACCTATCAGTTTAAATTTTGGGTATGACTTTTTAATAAAATGGATGTCTACAAAGAAGATGTACCGACTATAGCGAGGCACCGAGGGGAAAACAGCAGTCGATAGGAGATCGACCTCTACTATCGAGCAATGAAAGACACTCATTTTCTCTTCCAATCGAAAGTCATGGCTCTGGGCGACGAGAAAAATGTTGATTCCACTTTTCTTAGTTGTCTTAGACAGCTACATGCACAAATATTTTTCTATGTAAGTACCCACCTATGCAAATTGTCCCTATATGCATATATCTTTCCTCTCATACCAACTTTAGAAAGAAAAGATACGCCCAAAGAAGACTTCATGAATAATTTAACGAAGCATGAATTATGAAAGAACCAAAGTTCTATTATTAAAAATTGATGTAAAAATGGTCAAAGATAGGGAAGATGCATGCATCTCGTTGGATGTTTATTCCCTTTGTGAGGTACACTTGATATGGATTTAAACAGATTCTTACAAGTATAGAATATAGATGACGCTAGGGCAAAATCATGTGATTACAATAATAATTTCCTAAGTTTGAAAATCGATTGCACGACCCTGCTAGCTGAGTCTCCATCGGTACATGGTGCACGCCATGGAAGAAGGCATCACCTTTAAGTAGTTTAAATGATTTTTGGGGCGGTGTCGAAGCATGACGGCTCTGTCCATGCGAGAATATGTTATGAATTTCTTGAAGAGAATAGCATGCGCCATTTAGAATTACGTCAGGTTAATATTGTTGAAGTTGATGTCTTATATTTTGTTATCTAAGAAATTATGAGGAGGTTCCGAAAGACCCCCTGACGACCGGACAGCAAGGGGGTCCCGCTCCCCGGCGAGCGGGCGGGGGTTCGGGGGGGCCGCCCCGGTGAGGGTCGTGGGGGCAGCACCCCCGAGCCGCCATAGACGATTTATATTCGGTCATAAAAGGATTTATATAGGAAAGTTAAATATTTTAGGTTATGTGGGCAATTTTGTAATTTGTGTCATGTAGGGTTTCGTTATATATATTTAGGGCGAAACATGTCTCTATAGAGAGAGGGTCTGAGAAAGAATGGTTGTACACTTTTTTATGTTATCGGTTAAACGGATCTCATCTCCCCGTGGACGTAGATAGGCGAACTATCTCCCCTCTTGAACCACGTAAATTCTTGTGTTGAGCAAATTTCCACTACTTTTTTGCATCGTTGAGAGGATTGAATTTAGATATTCGACAAATATTCCCGCCAATTTAAGCTTAATTATTCTCGTAAGGATATCATAATTATATTAATTCTAAATTTTGTTCCTACCATGGGAAATACTTTGTTTGAAGATAGTGACGTAATATTTTTTTTTTATAGGTAAAATTTTCAAGCTTTTTGTTAGTTAATTTTGTGCGTTTTCAAGCTCTAGGGTTCATGATCCATAAATAAAGTATCTTCACAAAAATAACGCATAAGATTTAAACAAATTTAATTACTAAGACATGGGACGCAAAAATTTGAAAATTTTATCTAGTCAAGAAATTAAGAAAAAGATCTAAATTAATATAAGTAGGATATTCCTACGAAAATACTGGTGGGCAAGAAGAAGAAGATGTGGTGAATGATGGAATCGGGCAAGAGGCTTAGGTTACCATTCTATTGTCATGGTCGTCGTCGTTCTTGCTTCTTCGTTGTTTTGCGAGCAGGAATAATTGTTACGATCTCTACTGTTGCATCGTCTACATTATAGAACAAATGGAAGTGAAATTGTTTAGCAAAATTAAATTTGTCGGAATTTTTCATTTTGTTCCATCTCACAATACCAAATAAATTTCGATTTGATTAATCTCCCATTGTATTGTCTCGTCCCGTTTCATTTTAGTGTTTACACAATATTTATTATCTATCATTTGATCAGGGCTATCATAGAGTCAACAAACGGGTTTTTTTCCAAAATAATTTTTTTAAAAAAAATATTTACAAAATTATTTTTTAAAAATAAATATTTACGGATTTGGGCCTCGTTCGACGGTTGAATTGCCGAGTGAGGCCCGCTTGGCAGCCCAATTGCCAAGCAAGGGGCTGGGCCCACCCCAACCCCTTGCTCGGCGGTTGGGCTACCGAGCAAAGCAGACACCCGGCCCATTTTTTTTTAATTTCGTATTTTTTTTATTAAGATCTATAATTATTTATTAGGAATATGGTAATATTTTACTATTAACTGTTATGTCTTGCCCATTCCTAACCAAAGTGCTCCAAGAAGGCCCATTTTCAATCAATTGGAGTATATTGATTTTTGAAAAAAAAAAACACAAGAGATGGAACAAGCCCGAACGACAACCAACGGGGTACAAGGTACAGTAAGTAACACTATTTGCAGTTTAATTAATCTGTACACATATTAAAAGACGTGATATTAATTTGGACATGAAAAACTGCCTAGACCCCTTTCCCACTACAAAAGACGTGATTTAATGAGTATGGTATGGAAAGATTGAAAGAGGAAAGAGGGAAAGAAGGGTTCGTTCGATATCGAGAAGTGGCACCGAAGGAAGAAAATGCAAAATTGACAAGGAAAATGGCGTTTTTTGGGAAAAAGCCGGGCCAAACCACCTACGGCGGTTTGCCAATGGATTCGTCTCGAAAAATTACATGAAATAAAAAAAAAATCATCTCAAACGAACTGCCGAGTGGGCCTCACTCGGCAATTCAACCACCGAGCGAGGCCCAAATCGGTAAATATTTATTTTTAAAAAATATTTTTGTAAATATATATTTTTTTAAAATTATTTTGGAAAAAAACCCTCAACAAACAACTACACACCTATGTTCTTATTTATCTCTCTAACATGATCAAACAAACTTAAAAAAAAAAAATCATTTCAATCTCAAACTTTTTGTCATAACTTTCATGAAAGGTCCATGATATATTATGATGTCATACTATCATATTCAAAAGTCAACCGAGTCTCTAACAAAAGGGCGCGTGCTAAGAAAAAGTTAATATGCTTAAGATTCCGAAATGTGAAAAATTTAACTTACCAAAGTGAGAATTTAAACTTGAGTCCGGAAAGCATTACTGATTCCGAGAATCGTGATTTGAAGCGTTAGAAATTTAGTACTTTTAGGCTTCATTTTTGTAGCAAAAAATAAAGGATTTGAGAAATAATTTCTTAAAAATGATCAATTGTATCGCTTGAAATAATTAATTAATAAAAAAAAATTCATTATCGACAATAATTTGTGTCTTAACATTGTCATAGATGCTAAAAATATTTTTTCTTTCATTCATTTTTTAATCGATAGAAGTGGTCATTTTTAAAAAAATATTTTTCAAATCCTTTATTTTCCGCGAAACAAGCCGACCCTTAAAGTTTGATTGAGTCTCTTGTTTAGTAATATATCAGTATAATTCATGATCAACTTCATATGAAATTTATCGAGAATAAAGTCTAAGATCGACACATCTTTCTCTTTTTTTTTTTGTAAATTATTTTAACTACGCAAACGGAAATGCTGTAATGTCGTGCTACCGATTGTGACTTTTTTTGCTTGAGGTTGCATTTTCTTTTGATAAATAAAACAAAGGTGTCAATACTAAGATGAACATTTCAAACCTTTTATTACCGTAAAATAAAAAGTTGGAAAAAACCACGAAAGAATTGTAAGCTTCTCTAACATTTATTGGATTTTTATGCACTTAAGACATTTTGAGATAAATGCATTGAAAGTTCTAAAACTTGTCACGAAAGTGCAATGAACTCCCAAAACTTTCAAAAAATGTAATATAGTTCTAAAACTTATCACGAAAGTACAATCTAGTATTGAAATTTTAAAAAAATTCAATTGAGTCTTACAATTTTCAAGAATTGCAATTAACGGAAGGATTTGATTGGATCAATTTGATAAATTTTAGACTCGATTGCACTTTGGATTCCATTACATTTTCATGATAAGTTTTAGGACTAAATTCGTGATAAATTTTAGGAATTTTAACATGCTTATCCCGCACATTTCACATGCAAGTCTCGTGGCTAGTTTTTTTTTTTTTTTTTTTTGGTTCAAGTCTCGTGGCTAGTTAAAAAAACAAAAACATTTAAAAAAAGAAATAAAGAAAGAAAGTTACATCTACTTTTGAAGCCAATGAGACTCACGGTTGCACCAAACCCCGACCCGTCAAAAGCGGCAACTTTATTTGACAGTTGACCCGTCAACAACACAATATTAACAAAAATATATTTCAAAGCATATTCTATTTAGACAATTTTCAGTTCTATCTATTCACGGGTCTTGACCTCACTCAATTGTTGAAATGCAAATTTCACCCTAATAATAAAACTCCAAGTCCTTATTATACCCAAAATAAATAAATTCAAATCACGAACTGGCTCGACTATGTAGGCGCAAAACTGAAATTAGAAATAACATAAAATCGAGATATTTTTGCATCGCGACTTTCTTACGCAACGTTGACTTTCGGGGATGCCCACGAATCTGGAATTTTGCCTGGCTTACGTAATTATATTTGAGGTAATGACATAAATAATCCATAAACTTTGACCCAACAAGTAATGTAATCCATGAACTATATGAAGATGTTCAATAACGTCTCTTTAGAGACTAAATTGAATGTCTATCAAAAGTACGAGGATCACAATGAACAAGTTAAAAGTGCAAGATCGCATTGAATAAATTAAAAATTCGGGTATGACAATACACGTTGGGATAAAATTCGAAGTTCATATTGAGCAAATTTAAAATTCAGTGAACCACATTGCATATTAAGCCAAAATTTACGGATCATTTATATCATTTAGCCATTATACTTCGATGTAGCCTGTTAGTAGTCATTTACAAAACAATTTAAGACCCACTTTGGTGATGAATAAGAATCGCGTGCCGCTACAAAATGCAAACCTGCTATCGAACCTTCAATCTTCGCCTCTTCTTATAGCCTTCATGGGAGAAAAAAATAAAATAAAAAAGGAGACAAGCTCTTATCTCCACCGCCGCCGACGAGAGCACTTATCTCCACCGCTGCCGACGAGAGCACGGTCAAGCGAGCACGAATTCGCATATCAAGAAAATTTATAGAGAGAAATCCAAACTCGACATGGCACGACACGACGTGACTTATTTAATGCATTCGGATCATTCTTTTGCCTGAAAATGTCATTTTATTATTGGCAAAAAAAGAAAGAAAGAAAGAAAGAAAGAAAGAAAGTAAAAGCACAGCCGAAGTTACAGCGTTACCAATCAAAGCTTAAAGCAAGACAAGAGACTCTGGTTTTTCCCGATTTGTAGATTGGTTGTGGTGAAGAGGCGGAGCCACGTGACGGATACTGCCTTGGTCCCCACTCCAACGTCGTAAACCTAAAATCAGCGGCCCCAGATCCTGTTCCTTGCTAATACGACGGATGCGAAATCAACGGTCGCGCAGCTCCACTTGTCCTCTCTCTCTCGCTCTCTATATATAATGCTGTTTGCCGATCATTTCCTTCGATTTTGGGTGCGAAGCATATTCCGATTCTTACCCATCTCTGTCTTCGTTCAGATCGGGCTTTGTTGGTTGTTGTCGTCATAGGAGAGAGGCTTCTTGGGTCGTCTGCTTCTCTGTGATATTTTTCGTGCGACGACAAGCTTGGAGTTAAGGCTGTGTTGAGGAGATACGCAAATGGGGAGCTCCGGATTCTCATGGAAGCTGGCGGATCACCCGAAGCTGCCCAAGGGGAAGACGATCGCCATGGTGGTCTTGGACGGCTGGGGCGAGGCCAAGCCCGACCAGTACAACTGCATCCACATCGCCCAGACCCCCACCATGGACTCGCTCAAGGAGGTGCGTTTTGCGAGCTCGGTTTTCTTTGCGTCCCTTATAGCTTACGAATAATGATCGGCGAATGTAGGATCTGGGTTTTTGGCTGATTTGGTTCCGATCATGGGTCAGAGTTGTTCCGGTTGATTTGAGTCGAGTGGTGCAAATTGGTTGCTAGTGATGGACTGTGAGTCTTTGATAGAGACTGTCGAGTGGATTGGTGACGGATCTGGAGATCATTAATCCTTTGCCTTGGTCGCTGATGCTATCCCGTGATTTGGACATTAATTGTCGATTTTGGGCTCTTTTTTATTGTCGGTGATCTGACGATTCCATGTCAAATTTCTAATTTTGACCCACCTTATTACCCAATGAACAATCGTTGATCTTCCTAGCTTTATCTTCTATACCATATACATCTCTGAGCAACTCAAGCTCCATATAGTTTACCCAATTCGTATGGAATCGAATTATTGCTTCTGATGTTTGTTTAGCTATCGTCAAATTAGATTTGCTTGGATGCTCCATTAGCCTTTGCTTATGGATCTTATTCTATGCTGAATGAGAATTTACACTTTTCGTGTTAAAGGGTGCCCCTGAGAAATGGAGATTGGTCAGAGCTCATGGAACTGCAGTGGGTCTCCCAACGGAGGATGACATGGGTAACAGTGAGGTCGGTCACAACGCTCTCGGCGCTGGCCGCATTTTTGCTCAAGGGTGAGCTTTTTCTGCTGGGTTTTAGCATAGTTTATGCTTCTTTTATTGTCGGTATCACTTCGGCCCTTCTCTTTATTTATGTAATGGTTCAAGTGCTTTGAAAGCGAGAAATTGTAAAACCTCTCTTTCCAAATGTAGTGCAAAGCTTGTTGACCTTGCTCTTGCTTCCGGAAAGATTTATGATGGAGAAGGTTTCAACTACATTAAGGAAAGTTTCAAGACTGGTACCTTACATTTGATTGGGCTCCTAAGTGATGGTGGAGTGCATTCTAGGCTTGATCAAGTGCAGGTCTGCTCTCTAATCCCATCTTGTACATCTTTTGCACGTTTAGCTGACTTTTGCAGCTGTAATGATTAGCCCTTTGCTCCGTGGTGCAGTTGCTGCTAAAAGGATCTGCCGAGCGTGGTGCTAAAAGAATTCGTGTCCATATTCTTACAGATGGACGTGATGTTTTGGATGGTTCAAGCGTGGGCTTTGTAGAAACTCTTGAAAATGACCTTGCAGATTTAAGAGCTAAAGGTATTGATGCACAAATTGCATCTGGTGGAGGTCGAATGTATGTCACTATGGACCGGTATGAGGTATGTGATCATGCCAGTGTCGGGTGTGGTTTTAAGTGTTTGTGAGCTTTTCTGGTTGTTTTGTTTTTTGGTCATAGAGCTTTTCTAGTTGTTGATTGGGTCATTTTACTAGTTCTGTATATGAAAATAAATTTAACGCTTCAAAGAACCAGTTACATGTGTGAGGTCTTTTGCATAAGATGGTTGGTAGGAACTTTGTATCTGTTATTGCTATTTCTCTTCTATTATTGCTGTTATGACAGGTGAGATAGGGGACTTTGTCCAGTAAAATCTAGCTGGTTATGCTGAAAGTTGTAGGAACTTGGTTATCGATTTATTCTTTGCCTGTGATCTACCCATCTACTTTCGTTCATTTCTGCCACACCAACATAGATAGCGCCGCCTGGGCGAGCAAACCAACAAATTCCAGGGCCGGCCTATGACGTTGATTACTTAATCTGTTAGATAATCAATAGAAAGAATGTCATTAAATTGTTATCCGGTGCATACCATATAAAGTCCCTCCTTAATACTATATCTTGTTGATCTGCCATGGAAAAATATTCTTGTTGAATTGTTTTCAGACCACAATATTAGGAGCTTCTTGCAAGTCTCTCTATATTAGCATTTCATCAGTTGTAATGTTGACCACATGATAAACATATTAGTATGAACCTCGCGCAGAACGATTGGGAGGTTGTAAAACGAGGATGGGATGCACAAGTTCTCGGTGAAGCTCCTCACAAGTTTAAGAGTGCTGTTGAAGCTGTGAAGAAGCTAAGGCAGGAACCCAAGGCCAACGACCAATATTTGCCTCCATTTGTCATTGTCGATGACAATGGAAAGCCAGTGGGCCCAATAGTGGATGGTGATGCTGTTGTTACATTTAATTTCCGTGCTGACCGGATGGTTATGATTGCAAAGTCACTCGAATATGAAGATTTTGACAAATTTGATCGTGTTAGAGTCCCTAAAATTCGTTACGCTGGAATGCTTCAGTATGATGGTGAATTGAAGCTTCCAAGCCGTTACCTTGTCTCTCCTCCAGAGATAGAAAGAACATCTGGTGAATATCTTGTGTATAATGGTGTACGGACATTTGCCTGCAGGTAAGTCTGCCATATTGCCTTTTTTTTGCTTTTTAACTGTGCTGAATGTGCATTTCAAGCTGTACATTTTTGAAATTGGTTGTGCTCTTCCTCATTAATTGACATCTGATATCTTGCTCTTTTACTTATTGAGCGTTTTGTCTTGCATAACTCATTGTAATGTTTAAGAATAGTGGAGTCACTTTTCAGGTTCTCATGTCTACTGTTTTTCTTTAGAAGCTGCATTTTATTTGACCTGGTTTTGCTTTTAACATTTGTTAGAGTTTATATACTGACATTCTTTCGTTCTTCATCCAAATAGCGAGACTGTCAAATTTGGCCACGTCACATTTTTCTGGAATGGAAATCGCTCTGGCTATTTTAATCCTGAAATGGAAGAATATGTGGAAATTCCTAGCGACAGTGGAATTACATTCAATGTCAATCCAAAAATGAAGGCACTCGAAATTGCTGTGAAAGCTAGGGATGCCATCCTAAGCGGTAAATTTGACCAGGTAATTCTGTGATGTGGATGACGGCTCCCATTACTTATCATCGTGAAAATGGAAGAAGTGAACAGCCTGACACAGGAGGCTTTGAGTTTTGATCCTATCCTATAATTTGACTGTTACATTTGCATTTGCAACTGAAGGTACGAGTTAATCTTCCCAATGGTGACATGGTGGGGCATACAGGAGACATTGAGGCAACGATTGTGGCATGCAAAGCTGCTGATGAAGCAGTCAAGGTGTGATGTCCTGAATTTTGTTACACTTTAGTCCAAGTGTCGGTTTTGTTTCCAGTGTTCATTCGGGGACATTCTTTTAAGCTTGACTTGCCATGAACAGATTGGCTCAGCCTGTTTAGTTCTGAGACAGTATATTTGTGTTGAGCACACAGAACTTTAAAGAAGAGGATCTTCATTGAAGCTTCGCTTAATCCCACCACCGAACAAAACCCCCAAGCACCGAAATATATATATCTTTCCTCTCTTTTCTAGGACAAGTAACTGAGCCTCTTTTCGCACATACATTCACAGAGAGAGAGAGAGAGAGAGAGAGAGAGAGAGAGAGAGAGAGAGAGAGAGTATGGGGTCACTGAATGGGGTACCTTCTGTAACTGCAGATGATCCTTGATGCTGTAGAGCAAGTGGGAGGAATATATGTCGTCACTGCAGATCATGGAAATGCTGAAGATATGGTGAAGAGAAACAAGTCGGGGCAGCCTCAGCTTGACAAGAATGGAAACATTCAGATCCTCACTTCCCACACTCTTGAGCCAGTAAGTTCATTTTGTTCTTTTCCTCATCTCTTTTTGTGGAAAACATGACATACATTACAAAAATTGGGCTAGTGATCTCCAATGTAGAATTTCATTCGCTGCTAGTGCTGGTTATCGGGAAAGCATTAATGAGATCTCTTTCGTACTTGTTTTGCAGGTGCCCATTGCCATTGGAGGCCCAGGGTTGGCACCTGGAGTTAGGTTCCGCAGCGACGTACCTGCTGGAGGGCTCGCGAACGTTGCTGCCACTGTGATGAATCTTCACGGGTTTGAGGCTCCTGGCGATTACGAGCCTACCCTTATAGAAGTAGTCGACTGATAATTAGTGTAAACTCAATTAAGTCTCGGCAGTTTTGGATTGAGCGCCAGGCGATGAGGATTGCCTGTGGATTAATATATGCTTGAATAAGTTCAAACTGAGTTTGACCCGGATTTGGTGAGTCATTGGTATCGAACACCCAAATTTTGTTGCTTACGGACTGAACAGCAATTCACAATCGGGCAAATTGTTGTACTATCTGCTGAATATCTGATTACTCTTTCTCAGACCTCATCCGAGTGTTCTCTCATTCTCCTTTTGTCTCAATTTTGCCTAAAACTGTTGGCGGAACGTATCATACAGAAAAAAAAACACAGCTGTTGATTGTGTCAGCCCCATACGATGAAGTCGGTTTATGCGGATTCTGGTCTTTTTTGTCTCTCGACTTGCGTGGTTCAGGTCTTCCTAGGCAATTTTTCGGTATTGATATGTTAAATTGGGTTGCCAATCACTTTATAAGATCTGATATGTGCTGCGTCTTTGTTTATACCGAGTGGAATTCATTTGATCACATGACCATAGAGTTTGGGAAAAACTAGTGATTAAGTTGGTGGCTCTCTCGAAAGCAAACATCAAGCCTGGCTAATATCCTCACTAAAGTATTTCATTCCTTATGACACAGATTTTGACATAATATGTGACAATGTTAAAGGTATTATTTTTCACATAAACCATAGTATCATTGAAATAATATACGTTGTTAACAGTATGGTGGATATAATAGCTATTTGAGCCATGATTAGTATAATTAGTAACTAGCAAATGATTAAATGAATACTATGGTACTTAATTATGAAGATTTAGACAATCATTCCTAATAGTGAGATAATTATTTGACCAAAAAAATAGTGAGATAATTAATGTGTTTCTGTTATTTGATAATCAAAAGTCATAATATATATGTATTTCTGTTACTTAATGATTCATGTATGATTATGATTCGGATATAATCACACGATATGTGTTTTTATTGACGGTTAACACTACGAAAAATCGAAACTAGTATACCTATGATCAATTTACCCTTTATTAGGTTTCGTTAAATTAAAATGTTAAATTGCTGAGTTGTGTCGCGACCCGATCTCGAAAAAATCGGGCTAATGGATTACTAAGCCTCCAGGATGAGCTTAGCTTAGGCCCTCCCAAGCCCATACCAAATGTTAAGGGGAAAATTCGAAGTCGATCCTAGTGTAATCGAGTGGTATGTGTATGCGTACATGCAAAGGGGAGTCACCACCAGTCTTTAGGGAAAGTAGACTGGAAACCCTATCAAATATTCGAGAAATGTCGTTTGATTCTACGTAACAAGAGATTAATGGTCCAAGGATTTGATTACACCAGTGTTTCCACCGATGTCCTTTCGGCACTAGAATTGGGAGTTTTTGTAATATGCGCGTGCAAGTATGAGTTTGTCCTATCAATCACGATCAAGGTGTGTAATGTGCGCAATCAAAGAATCAATGACGTGCGGATAAAATACATCAAATCAAACATGGCATCCCTAGTTAAACCCTAGGAGCTTAGAGAACGGTGTGATTAAAACTTGGAACAATTTCGGGACAATTTCCCCGAAGGGGCAAAATTGTCATTTTCGGGCGTTTTAAGGGTCAAAGCCAGGGAAACACGGCTAATCCAACCATTTCCCTATTTTTTTTTTTAATATTTAACTTTTTATAATTTATTTATTTTTATTTTCCGGATCGGCCCGAATTTCCCTCAATTTTCTCTCCCCACTGGGACCAATCCTAAAACTCAATCTTGGCCCAAATTTGAGAACAAGCCCGAGGGTCATAATACCAGAACTAATAAACACTCGGGCCAACCTCTAATAGGCTTTATCACTTGTTTACTTTTTACTTGTTCCCTTCTTCTTTTCGGTTTCCCGGGTCTTCTTCCCCTTGAGTCTTCTACGTGAATTTTCTTCTCTCAGACTTCACTGCGACCCGCCATGGACGTAGCCAACCATTAACCTTATCCATCGTCGACCTAACGCCAACGCGGACAACCACCAAGGCCACGCGATAAGTAGCCGAGCTCTTCGCGACGTAACACTGAAGGTCGACAAACAGTGACGCGCAAATTCAGCCAACAACAAGCAACTACACGAAGAGCGCAAATGAACAATGCGGAGAAGCACTACGGGACAAGAGGGCGAGCTACTAACCAGACACATATAGAGATAGCTCAGAAACGCACGCCCTTCGTCTGGCCCAGACCCGCTGTCTGATCCAACCACACCGCTTCTTCTCGCGCGCCCGAAGCCTACTGGGGTCGTGCTCGCCTTGCCGTTGTCGCCTCTGGATCGCCGGCCATCTCCAACGACCAATACCGGACCCATACCGCTAACGTCCTTACGCAAGAAGGGCTAGCTGAGTGGAGACTCAACTCGCGAATGGACATCTCGATTTCGAGCGCCCGAATTCCCGGTCCCCTCAGGCTCTTTCGAGCTCTCTTTGCGCAGACCTTTGCTGGCTGGTAGTCGTCCCGCGAGAGATGATGGAGGTGGTCGGCAGATTAACGTGAGGCTGAACCAGAGAGAAAGGCGTCTTCCGTTTCTCTTCTCGTTCCCTCCTCGCACGCACGGCTCTTCTTTTGCTCCTCTGGTTCTGCAACAAAACTGGGCAGGGAGAGACCATCGACAGCGCTCGGGTCAACGGTGGGGACGCGACGGCCGCGCTCGTCGGGAGTTCTGATTTGGACCCGCTTTTTGCAAGAGTAAGAACGCTTCCTCGATCCAGACGGCGGTTCGGGCCCTACCGTTTGTCCGGTCGGTCTAGAATCTTTCTGAACAAATCGAGTTTTTTTTTTTTTTTAAAACCCAAATCAAGTTCTCGAAATCTAAAGTGGCAGAGGTGCAAATGGAATCAAAAGAGAATTCTTGACTATTTTTCCAGATTTTTTTTTAACCTCATTCGGTATTTCCTCTAATTTTCTGCCATTTTTAAATGAAAAGAAATTCCAAAAAAATCCTCAAAAATGAAAAAAAAATATTTTTTTGCTCGAAATTGATTCCTTATGCCTGGTCAAGGGTTCCAAAGTTGATTTTTGAATTTTATGAATTTTTCTTGATTTTTAATTAATTTTGAAAATACAAATGATTGAAAAACAAGTGTCAACAAGTTGGATGACATGTAACAGTTTATAGGAGTACCAATTTGGAGCTTTTGCCATTCGTTTATCACGGGTGTATCGATTTCAAGTTATTTTTTGTGAAATTAATATATTTTAATGAAAACTAACAAATGGTAAATTTATTATAGATGTACCGGTTTGAGATTTTTCGAGACATTAACTATTATATTGAAATGTATTATTTGTTACATAAATCATAGTATCATTGAAATAATATACTTTATTAACATTATGGTGGCGATAACAGCAATTTGAGCCATGATTAGTATAATTAGTAGCTAAAAAAAGGGTTGAATGAATAGTATAATACTTAATTACGAAGATCTAGACAATAATTCTAAATAGCAAGATGATCAATGTGGTTATTTAATAGTAACAATACGTCTTTCGGTTATTTAAATAATTAATGTATGATTATGATTAGATGTAATCATATAATATGTGATAAGAAACAATTAAATGAATAGCGCAATAATTAATTATGAAGATCGAGAGAATCATCCCTAACGGTAAGCGACTAATGTTGTGCTAGTTATTACATAACTAATCATTTCCGACATAATAAATGACTTCGTAGTATCATAATTTTGCACAATAACAATTACATGAATATTTACTCATTTTGAATGTTTTATTATTGTGTGGATATAATAATAAAATAATTAGTAAAATGGGAAAAAAAAAATAATTGGATGATCATCGAGGGCAAAAAGGGCAAATCGACAAAATGACGTGGCAGAGACCCATTCGAAATTCAAAGCACATGGAGGAGGGAAAGCACGTGCCAACTCATCTCCCTCCTCTCGACAAAATTCAAAATCGTCACCGACGCCGACCGTTTCTCCCTCCCCCCACTTCGCAACCCCTCAACGCTCAACGTTCCAAAACCAAAACCACCGCCCGTTACTAGAGAGAGAGAGAGAGAGTGATCGGAGATCGGAGATGGAGAAGTACGAGAAGCTGGAGAAGGTCGGCGAGGGCACGTACGGCAAGGTCTACAAGGCCAAGGACAAGGCGACGGGCCAGCTCGTCGCGCTCAAGAAGACGCGCCTCGAGATGGACGAGGAAGGCGTGCCCCCCACCGCCCTCCGCGAGGTCTCCCTCCTCCAGTTGCTCTCCCAGTCCCTCTACGTCGTCCGCCTCCTCTGCGTCGAGCACGTCGACGCCGCCACCTCCAAGCGCAAGGCCCCCTCCGCCGCCGACGACGGCGGCCATGGCGCCTCCGCCGCCGCCGCCGGGAAGCCGATGCTGTATCTCGTGTTCGAGTACCTGGACACCGATCTCAAGAAGTTCATCGATTCGCACCGTAAGGGGCCGAATCCTAGGCCCATCCCTCCCGCGCTCGTCCAGAACTTCCTCTACCAGCTCCTCAAGGGCGTCGCTCACTGCCACAGCCACGGCGTGCTCCACCGCGATCTCAAGCCACAGAACCTGCTCGTCGACAAGGAGAAGGGGATCTTGAAGATCGCCGATCTGGGGCTGGGTCGCGCCTTCACCGTCCCTCTCAAGAGTTATACTCATGAGGTTTATGCTTTTTAATGATCCTTTCATGGTGTTCGGAGTTGGAGACCGCTGTTGAATGGAACTTATGATTTTGGCAAACTCTTGGTGCAGGTTGTCACTCTCTGGTACAGAGCACCTGAGGTGTTGCTGGGATCTACTCACTACTCAATTGGGGTGGATATGTGGTCTGTTGGGTGTATCTTCGGTAACAATCTAATGAAATCTGTCGCCTGGAAGTGGGTGATGTCATTTTTTATTTTAGTTATTTGCTCTATTTTCTGAAAGCCCTTTGCATCAGCCATGTTAGATCTCTGGCTTACTTCTGCTGAAATCACCTTCTTCAGTATGGGACTCAAATATTCTTCGTTCGGATGTTATAGACAACACTTTCAAGCGGTCTCTGTAGAGGTATAGGTGTTGCGTTTCTAAAGCATGGATAGGTATAAGTTCTTCGGTTTCTTTGATTTCAGATTTTTCATGAGGATGTAGAGTCCATAATATGCAGGACACGGTGTTAATTGTTGTGATCATCTCACTTTTAGCGTCATGGGTGACTCGACGAAAAGAGTTACACCATGGTCAAACTTGATCGATATGTTGAATGGCAAGTAGAGAGGAGACACTCTTCCTCACATTCCTGCGCCAAGTGCTTGTGCTTCCATCTCTTTGGTTTCTGTCATATCTAGTCATGAGGTGCTTGTTGTGGTCAGCAACAGGTCCTGGCTTTCTCTGTTCCCTCTGTATAGTGCTGTGATTAATTTCAGACACTTCCTTATTTTGCTCGATTTTTTGATCTTTTCTTTTTTTTTTTGTCGATTTCCTTCCGCATATGGAAAGTATATCTCTCGTCTCCTGCTTATCCTAACTTTAGATGTCCCGGTTCATCACAGCTGAGATGGTAAGAAGGCAAGCGTTATTTCCTGGGGACTCTGAGTTTCAGCAACTGCTTCACATATTCAGGTCATTTGTTTCGCCCATTAATATGAAGGCCTTAAAACCAGCTATCTTATGTCCTCTTTCTAACTTCTTCTAATCTTTGTTGATGCATTGGAAGTAGTACTTATGAATCCTTGATCCGCTGAGAATAACACACCATAGTCTATTTGTTAGGCTACAGTGTGAACTGGGTAGTAATTGACAATAGTACCTCACTTTCAGTTGTTCTATTTGATGTGTATTTTCTCCACTCTGATGATAAGGGACAATCCCAAGTCGTACCTTGTGTGTTCAAGTTTATGTTGATGATGAGTTTTAGTAATCCTGCTAAGATTATTTGGATATTTGCAACTGAAGGCTAATGGGAACCCCAACTGAGCAGCAATGGCCAGGAGTTACCACTTTGAGGGATTGGCATGTTTATCCACAATGGGAACCTCAGAACTTGGCAAGAGCTGTTCCATCCCTTGGACCTGATGGGGTGGACCTTATGTCGGTTAGTATTTGTACCCTTGTTTGTCTACGCTACATAAATATATGCAAGAAGATGATTTGGCTTGAATTGTGCTCTCTGTCTGAAACTGTTTTCTACCATTGACCCATGATCATTGTTGTAAGGCTACATAAAAAGAGTTGGAGGCTAGTAAAACAAATGATGTAGGGGCGGAATTGCGCAATGCCAATAAGTATGGATTCTTAGCTAATCCATGGATTTTCCTAGTAGTGCCAGCATGCCTTGATTCTTGGCTTAATGCGTGAATCTGTTCTCTATATTGAAGTGAAAGCCCTCAAAATACAATTGCAAGCAAATGTGAAGTACAGAAAAAAGTTGGAAGTTGTTTTCTGGCAAGCGAGAGGGCCAAGGATTGGAACTCTAGGTTGTGTCGATGGTCACAAATAATGTGCATGTGGAAAGATATGACTTCTGATTTGAGTATCTGAGCTTTTTGTAGTGCTCAATCATGCATGTCTGTAGCCAACATTGGTTGCTCTTTGGCAAATAATTGCCCGAATCTTATGGGATGATACATCTCTCTGTTATATTCTACATCCTGGAGACTCTTAATTGTTGTACTTGACTGATGCAGAAAATGCTGAAATATGATCCTGCCGAGAGGATCTCAGCCAAAGCAGCACTTGATCATCCTTATTTTGACAGTCTTGACAAGTCTCAGTTCTGATAATGCCTCGGATACGGTCAAGTGTTCACTGGACGTGCTCTTATGTTCTATGTAGTTCTTGTATTTACGTTAAAGTTGCTTTCACTGCTTAAAGGTCTTCTGTTTGCTCGGCACTTGATGAATCCGACTGTCATCATCTTGGTGATGAAGTTTCATGTAACACTACCAATGATTTTTTTTTTTTAAATAGTGGCAATGGCTATGTTCCCCGAGAATTCCAATGTCTCTGTCTTTCTAACGTTTAATCAGGCGTCGATGGTTGAATGTCCATTGCTATATATAGTTGACAAAAATGGATGACATGTGTAGTGAAGGGGCGCTTTCGGTTCCCTTAGCAATTGGGATAAGAATTGTGACTATTTTGATGGAGGTTCTTTATTCATTAGAGATTATTGTGGGCTCTCGTAACAGAGTGATGCCATTGCTGGATGCAAGTTGGGCAAATAAGGGACGTTGTAGAATGTTTCTTCCTTTTTCCTAGGGGTAAGCGGTTCCCGGTCCGGTCCGGTTCTCATACAAAACCGGGAACCGGACCGGTGGTCCCGGTTCCCACTTTTCGGAACCGCGGACCAGACTGGCCACCCTCGGACCCGGGAACCGGACCGGACCGTCGGTCCGGTCCGTTCCCAAGCGGTTCTAAGGGTTTCCGGTCTGCGGTTCCGAAAAGTGTATGCACACTTTGATAGAAGACGTGGTTGAGTTCAAGGTCGAGGAAACAAGGATCGGTGTATCACGAGCTCGGCGGAGTCAAGGCCTCTTCAATTGGCAGCTTCAGATTGAACTCTAAATGGCCTAAACCTAAACATCAAGCAAACGTTAGGTTTGTTTTTTAAAAAAAAATTTAAAAAAAATGACCGGTCCAATCCGGTCCTGGGCCCCGGAACCGGGAACCAGATTGCCCGATCACCGGTTCCAATTTTAGGAACCGGGAACCGGACCAGATCCCCTTAAAACCAGGAACCGGACCATTGGTCCCGGTCCGGGTGGTCCTTTTTGCTCACCCCTACTTTTTCCGTGCCAAATCTGAACCATCCACTCAAATTAGAGCAATCCCATATATTCTCTCTCTGTCTCTCTGTCTCTCTCTCTCTCTGTCATCCCATCACCCTTGCTCTCCGGCCGAGTCTTTATTGTACGATTCTTGATTCATCTATCTGAATCTGATCACAAATGAATTCAGAAGGAACAAAGGAGATCAGCATGGATGATGTTATGGAAGAAGTTGGAGGGATGATAGACAGATTGTTGGAAGGAAGGAAAAAGAGAGGGAAATACATTCCGCTGATGGAGCCCGAAATTCGCCGGCTTTGCACCGTCGCCAAACAAGTCTTTCTTGCTCAGCCCAATCTCCTCGAGTTAGAAGCCCCCATTAACATCTGTGGTAATCCTGTGCTCCTTTCCCATCATTTTGTGCGATTGTGGTAATGGTAATGCATAGGCAACGAAAGATCGCGGGATTGTGGACTTTTCTTCCTCTGTAATCATGCGATCTTGCTCCCCGCAATATGTCATTGAGATTCAACCAGGCAAAAGATTGCGTGGGTTGTGTTACGTTTATAGATATCTCGCCGAGGAATTGGCTTATAAAGGTGATGCTTGTTGCTCAAACATGGAGTCCAAGGAATGGCCGAGAGACCCGAGAGAATCTTGTCGTTCCGGGGCTCTTTTTAACAACACCAGACTTGGATAACAATAACAATGTCGGCTCGGGTTTTGGAAAAACGAAATGCATTACGAGAGTTCATTGCACAAGACAAAACTGAAGTCTCGAGTAACTCCAAGGTTTGATGCGGCGAATCCCATCAAATTGGATTCACTTATTGTGCTCCTCAAAACCCTGCCACTCTTCTTCTCCTCTTCATTTCTTGTTCCCACGAATGTCCAACTCATGATAGCGAAATGAATTTGCTGCTGTGAATTTATCGATGATCGCAGAAGATTTCTTAAACTATCAGGAAATGGGCTTAACATACGTGCTATGCATTAGTTAACATTGTCCTTTCTAGTATGAAGAACTCCGGCATTGTTTGCTAACAAGGAATGCTAGATGTGTCAAGGAAATTTCAGAAGTTCCTGTTTGCTAGAACGACAAGAACAGAAGTACTAGAATGGTGTCGATGCTCAAATGTTTCAACGGGAACTTGTTCCACCGGTGTTTAGGCCGGTTTGGGTTACAACGAACACGGAAATATGTACAGGTACGCCAAGCGAATGCTTGAGCGTTGGTTCTGCTTCTTTCTGGCGTCGATTTTCCTGGGACTGCTGTCATAGAATGGAACGTCGGATAGCTCAAATTATCTTGCATCAATTTTTTGGATTTAGCCTATGAAACAACTTCATGAAATGATTTTTCTTCTCTTACATCTTCAGGGGACATACATGGACAATACCCAGACCTACTGAGATTATTTGAAAGCGGTGGTTTCCCACCGGATGCTAACTACTTGTTCCTCGGAGACTATGTCGACAGAGGGAAGCAAAGCATAGAGACCATCTGCCTCCTCCTAGCCTACAAAATCAAGTTCCCGGACAACTTCTTCCTCCTCCGAGGGAACCACGAGTGTGCCTCCATTAACCGGATCTACGGCTTCTATGACGAGTGCAAGCGTCGCTTCAGCGTCCGTCTGTGGAAGATCTTTACGGATTGCTTCAATTGCTTGCCGGTGGCAGCAGTGATTGATGACAAGATCATCTGCATGCACGGTGGACTCTCGCCGGAGCTTGAGAACTTGGATCAGATCAGGGGCCTAGAGAGGCCCACGGACGTGCCGGACCAGGGGCTATTGTGTGACCTGCTTTGGTCGGATCCTGATAGAGACATCAAAGGGTGGGGCGAGAATGACAGGGGCGTTTCCTACATATTCGGAGCCGACAAAGTGGAAGAGTTCCTGAAGAAACACGACCTCGATCTAATATGCCGTGCTCACCAGGTCATTTTCGATTCGCCTATGCATCAAGATTCTTTCTGTTCAATGTCATATGCAAGAAACTCATTCTGGATCCAGCACACCGTAATTAAGAACTGAAAACAAAAGATATATGTTAGAATTACGCATTTTATTGGAAAGTACTAGTGTAATTGAGATTTTTCGAGCAAACAAACAGGTTGTCTCTGTCGAATTCGATCGAAATGAGGGAATGCATTGGCAATACCTGTTAATTGGCCATGAATCTTTTGCTCTATGGAGATGATGTTGCTGACATTTTGGCTGTAAAATTGTTTTGCAGGTGGCCGAAGATGGTTACGAATTCTTCGCAGACCGGCAGCTGGTAACCATATTTTCAGCTCCTAATTACTGCGGGGAATTCGACAATGCTGGGGCGCTAATGAACGTGGACGCGAGCTTGCTATGCTCGTTTCAGATTGTAAAGCCATGGGGTTGAGGAAGGGTGACAACAAACGAGCAGAGTACTTCTGCAACTCACGGGACTGAGTAGTTTATTCCTAAGCTTCCTGTCATTTCCAAATAGGAATTGATGCACAACAGTGCAAAAAAAATTCGCAACTCGAGATGCCGGACAACTTTCAAAAGGAAGGTCGAGCTCAAGCTCGTTTTGGGTTTGCGTTTGTAGCGGAATTCAGCAGATGATTCGAATACCGATGATGTAAAAATCTGGAGTCGAAGCTTTGAAAGGTGGTGTGAGTAATGCCTCATGCAACTTCATGCACATCCGAAGGAAATTGACAGTGAGACTAGGCAGACAATGGCTTGATTGTTGTAAAAATGCCTATCTAGCAATGTTCACTTCAGTGTTTCTGTGATCCTCCGGCAATAGATGGGAATAATAACAGACAACGCAATCGACTCCATAGGACTGGGCGAAAGATCGAGCATCTGGTTCGGATGTATCAGATTTCGTGTTCGAACGACAGAGTCCTCTGCTCATATTAAGCCGCTCGGGCATCGGTTTCGTTCACGGTCGGTTTAATCCGGACTTTGTTATTGGCCAAATTTTCTGGGGGAGCATGTCACCCCTTCGTGTCCGCCATTTTAGCACTTCAGTGAAATCATAGTTTAGTCACCTGAATGCAACATCTACTAAAATGTAGGACATAATATATTTCATGTCATTGATTTCGAAAGAGCAAACATGTTTATCATGATTAAATGAACAAAGATCATACACCTTCCAGTCGAGCTCTGGCAAGATGACAGTTCAAGGCAGAAAAAAACGAGAACCTTAGTGGCGTTGAGAAGAAAATAAAATGGGGTAATGCCACGAAAAACTCCAAACTAGTACAGCGGTGACAAATTTACCTAAACTAATTTTTTAACCATAAAAAACACCAATCCGGTACATCTATGATGAATTTACTCCAAATTAATTTTTTAACCATAAAAATCATAAACTAGTACATACGTGACAAATTTATCCCAAATTAATTTTTTAACCATTAAAAACTCTAAATGGGTACACTCTCGATAAATTTACCCTCTTTTATTTTTTGTAATATCGAATTAATGCCACGAAAAATCTCAAACCAATACACTCGTGACAAACAGAAGGTAAAAATCCAATTTGGTATACCCATCCACTGCTATGTGCCATTTAACTTAGTAATTTTATGATAATATTTAATGAAAATTAACGGAGAGTAAATTTATCATATGTGCACCAATTTGAAATTTTTGATGGTCAAAAAATTAATTTGGGGTAAATTTGTCACATGTGAATCGGTTTGAAATTTTTTGTGATTACAAAAATAGTTTGGGGGTAAAGTTGTCACATGTGTACTGGTTTGGGATTTTTCGTGATCTTAATGATGGCATGTGAAGCAAAAAATATCATTAAGGGCTTTTTTGTCTTTTCCTTTTTTTTTTTTTTTTTTGCTTCTAGGTTAAAAGCCATACCTTATATATTAGGACTATATAGGTAGTAGCCGTTAAGGGGGGAAAAAAAGAAAGAAGAGAAAAGTAGTGAAACGCAAAGTATCGAATATAGAGAAAAAAATAAAAGAGAGTCGTGATCGCAATCTCGAATGTTCTTAATTTCTTTGCACCCCAATCTTGTGAGAAGATTATCAATTGTCTCGAAGACTAGTAGATTCGCAGAGCGCCTTTGTGTGGAGACGTAGCCCAAGTTTGGGTGAACTTCAATAACAAATTCTCCCGTGTATTTTTCTAATTCTATTCTTTTATTATTATATTCTACTAGTGTGGATTGTTTGTTTAGATTATATTTTTGGAATTGGTGTGCGATTCCCAACAATTAACCCAAATAAAAAGCAAGCTTGACAAGGAACTTGTATGGTCAGAGACAAATGAAAATGACACGCGATCCGATGAACCCGAATTGAAAATTGAGATCAATAAAGATGGCTGTAAAGACGAGCGGCAAATAATGATGGACGTGAGACGATTATCAAAATGATTTGATTGCACTATTCGAAAAATAGTTCAGGAATTAATCGAACCAATTGAAAAGTTTAAGACTTGATTGCATTCCATATGTGAGATTTAGGACTTCAGGTACAATTTCCCGATTTCTTAGCCAATTCAAACTAAGCGGTATCTCTCCAGCCAAATGTAGGGAAAAGAATTTACTCACAACTCACAAGTTATCCAAAAGACTGCATCGTTTTCATGAATACAGATGAACATTAACTACAGGGAGAAACCCGATCGAACAAAGCATCTTAGAAATAGACATCTAGGATCGACAGTGGACATGATAATCTATTATTCAAACCATCGGTGGAAACGATGATGAATGCTTCTCTATAAATAATCTTACATTTAACTCAAATTAGCTCAGAGAGAGAGAGAGAGTAGGAAAGAAGAGAAAAGAATGAACATGGCTATGGCTTTCGTTGGTCGATTGGCGCTCCCGCTCCTCGGTCTCCTTCTCGTGTTCAGCTTTGTCCGGGGTGACCAGGATACAACCGTAGTAATTAGGATTTGCAACGACAACGTTTACGGAAGCGGGATCCATGCGGAAAAAGCGAATAGTACGTCCTCGAGGATATGGCGACGGTGATGGTGAACCACCCTAACTGCGTTTACTACACTAATTCTCCTTACGCTGAAGCAACGGCTCATGGCCATGCCATTTCCAATACATTGCTCATCTACTGAATGCGCTACTTGCGTAAGCTCTGCGAAGAACCAGCTACCCATCATTTGCCTGAATAACATTGGGGGTCAGATGCAGCTGCAAAGCGGTAAGACGAGATATGAAAATTTCTTACTCTCGAATTAGAGAAAAGTTTTTGAATACTTTCTATTGCGAAAGGCAGATGATGAAGATTAGACAATATATGATCATAGATCTATAATTGTTGATATTAAGATGGACAAAATGATCATTGGAAGCATGAGGGGCGAATGGTAGATCGACATTTTTGGACCCCTCACTCACGTAGTCTTACAAAATATCACATGGAGAATTAATTTCTAGTCAATTCGTTAATGTGACTTAACGACAGTCAAACGAAGAAAGTACCTCATATTTTACAAGGTATCTAATAAAAGTCAGACCGCCACGTTTTCATTGTTAGTTTATTGAATCTTTCAATCGCATGAACATATATAAATCGATAAATAAACATACCCAAATCAAAAGAAGCCATTGTTGATCCGACGAGAGAGAAGATGTCCTCTTATAAGTATGGATTTTCACCACTCTCCTTTATAATAATTATGATGAAGTGTGTATTTTTTTTTCCTCTTTTGTAATTTTGTGAAAACGTAAGAATGTGGAAGCGTACGAATGCGATAGCCGTTATCCACAAAAATAGACCTTATATATAAGGAGTGATGGGACCAATCCTAGAGCTACGAAATCTCAACCGTCCGTCAAAGTTTAAAGATAAGGGCTCTAGAAGTCCAATTGAATGTGACAATTATATAACAAATATGTGCCCAAAATATATTTAATTAAATAATAAACTGATAGCTCACATATTTGGGTGGATTTCGTCAAATCCAACATTCAACTTTCTGGTACTTATGTAAATAGAGGGAGAGAGGGAAACTGATGAAAGAAAACCTCTACAAATTGACATTGAGGATTCATCAATCCTTTTTTAAACTTGTTTTCATCAATATCTTATGAAATATTGGAGGAAACAAAGATAGGAAAAATGATCCAAAAAATCCTAAATCTAGTGCACTTTTGCCAACTTAGTACTAAACTTTTTAATTGTGCCAATTGAACCTAAACCTTTTCAAGTTTTGCCAATTGAGTCCATCCAGCTAATATTGGCTGGAAATCGCCGACGTAAATGTCGGTCATACTATGTGGTTAGGCCGGTGCTGACGTAGAGAATTTCTAACAATATTATGATATACTTTTGATTTTTTATCAATTAGTTTTTTATTTTTTGATTAATTTTTTTTCCATTCTTCCTCCGTCGGTTGCCCGGCCTTAGCCATGGCCGGCAATCGGCCACGCATGAGGTCATCCTCGTTAGCCTTGGGCGAGGCCGACCATCATTGGCCTCTTAGGAGATCACCCTTGGCAAGATCCTGGTAAGGATGACATCGACCGAGGCTGGCGGGTCACCGTCGCCGGTAGTTATGTTTGGCCCGTCGTCGGCCATGGCCAATGCTCGGTGTCCGGTAGAGGAAGAGGAAAAGAAAAGCCAAAGAAAAGAAACGAAAAGAATAAAAACAAATTCAAAAAATATTATAATATAATTATAAATTTTCCGGCAGAGCTAAGTAGGATGGCCAATGTCCATATCGGTGATTTCTAGTTAATATTGGCCGGAAGAACTCAATTGGCAAAATGTGAAAGCGTTTAAGACTAAATTGGCATAATTAAAATGTTTAGGAATGAATCGAAAGAAGTGTACTATATTTATGACTTTTTTTGGACAATTTACCCAACAAAGATGTAATTTGCTTACTTTACCCAAAAAAAAAAGAAAGATGTAATTTGCTTTATATAATCTAGCTCATAACTTGAATAGATGCCAAAAAACGAAAAAGAGAGAGAAAAAGTTGGTAAGAAGTTAGCAAGGATAGACATCATTATGGCTTTTGTTCGTCCAGCTGCGATTGCTCACCTCCTCCTCTTTTTCGCTTTCGATTTGGTCCGGGCCGCTCTAGTACAACCATAGTGAACAAGATTAGTAAGGGCAATGTTTATAGAAGCGACAATAGAAGCACTAAGGTGAGTCAGCATCGACTTGTGTCTCTCCAAATATTACCAGGGTTGGCCTCGCAACTTTGATAGGACAGCTATCCATGATAAGCTTTCCACACTCAAGCACAAGGAGCCGGATGCTTGGTATCGAGAGCGTCGAGAAAACCTCCTAACTTGTTTTGGAGAATGACAAAAATTTTCAAATTGTTTAAGATATGATGGAGATTTTTTCAGGTCATACTCATGGAGAAACCTTATTCAGATTCTAGATTTTGCGTCTAAAGCTCTGAATATTTATTTAGTGGATATCAACAATGCGACAAGGATATCAGCATCTCTCATACATGGATAATGTCAAGGCGTTTGGCATCTTCAATATTTATGCTAAGTCTATTTAGACTGATGATCTATTCACAGTATCATATGTTATGGAAATCTATTCAAAATCAGAATACAACAATATATAGCATCAATGAGTGATCTCGACTGAGGTTTCGATCGTCAATCTTAAAGATTGTTTTGCGACACAGCTCATCATGCGAAACATCTTTATTGATTGACAATATTTTTGAAGACAAGATAATCTTTCCAATCGAAAAACTCTACTTATGGAAACCCAATTTTAGTTGTATGGGCGATTGAATCAGTGGGGATTTTGCTTTTATTTGTTAACGGGTACTCAATCTCCTTGAAGTTTTCGTGTCCAACGAGTGGATTGGAAAATGATCCTCTCAAGTCCGTCCAACGGCTAAATTGGAAGTGGAGGAGTATAAAAGGGGATTCTGGTGCTGAAGAGAAATAGAGTTCTTGCATATAAAATTCCTAAGGTCAAGAGGGCTTCAATATAATTTTGTCTTATGTGAGCTTCAAAAATGTAATCTCTAAGAGGCATCGAAAAGAGTGATTGTGTGAGATAGTGTGATCTATCGATATGAGAAACATCGCTCATTGTAACATTTTATTAATTCACTTGTGAAATCCAGCTAGTGGGTTTTCTGCGTGGAGAGTGGACGTAGGCTTGCTATAAGTCAAATCACTATAAATTTTGTTTGCAATTCTTCTATCTCTTAATTTTTATTTACTGCATCTGATAATATTTTACACACTGGTGAATATGATTATCGTATAATCTGTCTTCAGCCTCTAACTTCAGATGATAATCTTGACTGTTTTAATTCCGCATTATTTAGTCAAGAGTTTCAAAATTACTTGTTCACTCTCTTCTAGATGATAGTGCTAGCCTTCACACAGAGCACTACCTGACCTCTCATTCAATGCACATTAGAATCTAGATCCCATTTGTTCTTCCCTTGCTCCTTTTCTTGTAAAATTTGGAGTGAGGCTGTGAGTTTGTTTTTGATTTTAGGGTAGCATGGTCGGTTTAATCCAAACTTCGTTATAGGGATGACCGGTTTGAGAATCGGTTGAGGTTCCACCTGAAACCTATCCATTGGGATTGATCTTCCATTTTTTGGAATCTCGAATCTATCATGCATATCCTGAAACCTAGAACCTACCCAGTCATAGATTTCAGGGTCTACCCAAGTTCCACCTACATTTTTAATTGAATGATTACAGTTAATCATCATCTCTAATGGCAACAACTTGTTGCTATATTAACTGGCCACCATTCATATTTAGACACAGGAAGAATACAAAATATTAATAAAGTGTAAGTCTCAGAAATGTATATCGCCGAAAATGGATGCTCAAACTAGTGGTTCCAGATTACACACTCATCATTGCTCTATGGATTATTGCAAGACTGCGCGAAACTAAAGAACAAGAAAAACACAATGACTTGTTCTAGGTTCCAAACTATCGGAGGAAACAAACATTAGTGCTACTCTATAGATAGTCTTACACTTAACTCAAATTTGCTGTGTGTGTGTGTGTGAGAGAGAGAGAGAGAATAAAGAATGAACATCGCTATGGCTTTTGTTCGCCGATTTGTGCTCTTGCTCTTTGGTCTCCTCGTCGTGCTCAAATTTGTCCGAGGTGATCAGGATACGACCATATTAAACAAGAAGATTTGCAGCGGCAACGTTTGTGGAAGGGGTGATCCGTACGTAGACAGCGCATCGTATTTCCTCGTATGTCAGTTGCAACTTTAGTACTGTAGGATGAGATATGAAGTCAAAGTTTAGATTGCAAAATTTACAAAAGTTTAGTGACCACCCGTTAAAATTATTAATAAATATTTCTCGCTCAAATAATAGCTAGGACACAATATAGGAAGAATTACCAAAAAAAGTCCTAAACCTATTGTAATCGTGCCAATTCAGTCTTCAATATTTTTCTTTGCCAATTGAGTCTTAAACTTTTTGTATTTATGCCAATTCAGTCCATACGGCCAATTTTAGCTAAAATTGCTGATGTGGCATAGTATTCTAATTTTTTCATATTTTTTCTTTTCTCTCTTTTCTTTTTTGCCCTTCTTCCACTAACCGGTCGCCGGACCTCGACGATCGACCGTGGGCAATTGAGGTCGACCTTGCCGGCCTCTAGCGAAGCTCACACCCCCTCCCCCCTTCCCCCTTCCCCCTGTCCCTCGGCCACTAGTGAGAGCGAGTTTCGTCATCGTCGAGCGAGGTCGACCTTGCCCAGCCATAGCGAGGTTGACGTCGGCATTGCCGGGTGAGCCTCGTCCATCGTCTCGTCGCCAATGGGTAAGGTTCGCCCTTGCCGGGGGTTGTCGGGGGTGAGCTTTGCCACGGGAGGTCGACTTGAGTTACCGACTTGAGGAAGAAGGGAGGAAATTAAACAAAAATAAAAACAAAAATAAAAATAAAATGTATAATAACACAATTGAATTTTTTAAAAATATTATTAAAAATTATCCACATCAGCGATTTCTAGCCAAAATTAGTTGAATGAACTGAATTGACATAAATGCAAAAAGTTTATGACTCAATTGGCAAAAAAAAAGAAGAGGTTATGATTGAAATGATACAATTACAGTAGATTTAGAACCTTTTTAACAATTTTCTCACAATATATCTCAGTTCTTGATTCCGAAAGACCAAACGCGTCTATCGTGGTTAAATTAGCAAAGATCATATAACTTCAAGTCGAGTTCCGGAAAGATCACAGTTCAAAGCAGAAAAAATTGACAACCTTAGTGAAGTTGAGAAGAAAATAACAAACAGGCCTGACAAGGAACTTGTATCGGCAGAGGACATTGAAAATGACCCAAGATCTGATCAATCGGAATTGAACGTTAAGATCAGCAAAGATCATTGTGAACGCGAGCAACAAATATTGATGGATGTCACACAGATATCGAAATGACTCGATTACAATTTTTGAAAAAATTACTTATGACATATTTGAATTAATTGAAATGTTTAGCACTTAATTGGATTCCATATATAAGATTTAGTTACTTCTGGTACAAATTTCCCGATTTTTTAGCCGATTCGAATTTAGCCATTTCTCTCCAGCTAAAAGTAGGGAAAAGAGTTTACTCACAAGGGATCTAATAGACCGCATGGTTTTCATGAATACGGATGAACATTAACTATGGGGAAAACCGGATGGAACAAAGCAAAGCATCTTAGAAATAGACATGTTGGATCGGCAATGCGTACTGATGGACATGATAATCCACCACCCAAATCATCGGAGGAAACGAAGATGTGTGCTTCTCTATTTATAGTCTTCCACTTAACTCAAATTGGCTGCAAGAGGAGAGAGAGAGAAGAAAACAATGAACATGGCTATGGCTTTTGTTCGTCGATTTGCGCTCGTGCTCCTCGGTGTGCTTCTCGTGTCGAACTTTGTCGGGGCAATCCGGATACGACCATGCTAAACAAGTTCTGCAACAGCAACGACTATGGAAGCGGTGATCCATATGCGGACAGCGTATCGTATGTTCTCAATGATATGGCGATCGTGACGGCGAACCACCCCGGCTACGATTACCACACCTATTCTCCTTATGCTGAAGCAACGGCTTACGGCCATGCTGTCTGCAATTCAGTGCTCTCCTATACCGATTGCGCTACTAGCGTAAGCTCCGCAAAGAGTCAGATACTCAGCAAATGCCCGAATAGCCTCGGAGGCTGCTTCACGATTGTATGATGAGATATGAAAACTACGTGTTCACAGATTAAAGAAGAGGCCCCGAGTACTTTTCTATCCGGTGTTTCCCTTTCAACTTTTTTCTTTGTTGATTATCAAAAGGAGCAATCTATCCCAGCTGTGGAGATAGTAAAAGCTTGTTCCTGAATTAAAAGTTTAAAGACATTTGTGTTGCGTCGTTCAAGTAGGGCAAATTGTTGGGATATGTGATGAATATTGTACTTGGTCCTGTCCGATTAAATGAAGAACAACATGATCTTTTTCTTCTTCTTTTTCCCCTTCGGAGGGGGATTGTTTTCGTAAACGATGATATCTATAAATGGAAAATCACTAAAGTTTCATATTCAGAGATTGTCAATATTGTACCTAAGGGTGATTTTCGAGTATACAAAATGGGTCTATCAAAAGTTAAAGTTGAATTTCAGTGTTCACCACTAAATCGCAATTACAAAATCGCGAGGCACAATATGCAATGAACTAGCTCAGGGCGTCGCTGACTCATGAGACAAGATCCAACATAGGTTTCATTTCGAGAAAAATGCATGATTTGAAAAATATTTTCTAAAAAATAAAGGGTCTTATCGCTCACAAAAATGAATGTACAAAAAATATTTTGTATCGTTTACGAAAAAATTTGGGCATAAATTGTTTTTGATAATGTACCTATTTTTCATTGCCTAATTATTTTGAGCAATACAAGCGATCACTTTTAAGCAAACATTTTCTAAATCTTTCATTTTTCGCGAAACGAACAGAGCCATAGTTTTCTAACTTTCGACGGATCGAATTTACTAAACTCAATTGAGCAATTCCTACTAGAAGATTGTAGAAAATTTGCTCTTACGAACAAGGAAGCTTAAAACTAAGCTACATGGAGAGAGCAAAATGACCTAAATTTTGCCAACACGCCGTCATCATCCAAGTTTGATTTGCAAACGTTAGGAATTTGACTACTACGGGCCGCTCTTCCTTACGCATGCCAACCGATCGATGAAATTTCAGGACCGCAAGATGAGATACGAAAATTACCGGTTGTCGTAGTAGAGAACCCACCGAAGGGAAAGTTCGTCCATTCTTCCGCAATATTACTGTCGGTTGAGGAGGACTTGAATGTAGGCAAGATTTCTTGGCTTGGACTTGCACATTTTAATTAGCCAATTCTTATGCTGGCGTTAAAGTTCACACCAGATCTTTCTTTCTTTGACCTTGAGTCAGAAGGTTTAGGACTAAATTGACACAACCGAAAGGTATATGACCGAATTGGCCGCCGAGGAATAGGTTCGGGACTTTCCGGATAATTTTCCCCCTTTTGAAAGATCACAAAAATTTTCTAATGGCACAATATTTCTCATGTCATTGATTTTGGAAGAGCAAGTATGTCATTTATGATTGAATTAACAACGATCATATACTGTGAAATCGCCCTCCGGTAATACAATAGTTCAAGGCTGAGAAAGATGAAAATCTTATCGAAATCCGAAAAGATACTAAGGGGGGGAAAAAAGAGATAAGCCGAACGAGGTACGCGTATTGCCAGAGGTGAAAATGAAAACGAGACGAAAACTGAATACGATGTTGAGATCAACAAAGATCATTGTATACATGAGCGGCAAATAGTGACGGACGGCTTTGTTACCATGTGGTTGATTTGGTCATTGGCAAGTTCAACAGAATTTTCAGGCAGTTGAGACTGAGCCATATCTCCCCCAATCACATGTAGGGAAAAAGATTTGCTTCGAATTCTCCGTTTTGGAAAATATTTTCCTAAAAAATGATCACCGATATCTCTTACAAAAATGGATAAACAAAAAACATTTTTGCCGTCCACGAAGATGTTCATACATGCATGAATTGTGGCCGGTAACAAATTTATTTTTCATTGACTAATTAGCTCGAGCGATACCAGCTATCACTTTTAGGAAAATATCTTTCGAACGATTCATTTTTTTTTTTTTTTGCAAGAAACAAATAGCCCAATGTGTCTAATGGACGGTGCTATTCTCATGAATACAGATAAAACTTGCGTACACGGAAAACCGGATCGAAGAAAACATCTTACAAGTAGACTTCCAGGATCGACAAAACATATGATTGGATGTAATGTTCTATTATTCAAATTGTCGGAGGAAACAAAGCTAGGTGCTTCTCTTTATAGGGCCTCACACTTGAACTCAAATCAGCTGCAAAGAGAGCGAAAAGAAAGAGCCAGAGAGCGAGAGTTGGCAAGAAAGAGGAGATAAAAACATAACCCATGGCTTCTGCTCGTCGATTCGCTCTCCCTCTCCTCGGTCTCCTTTCCGTGTTCGCTTTTGTCCGAGGTGATCCGAATGTGGCGGCAGTAAACAAGATTTGCAACGGCGATTCTTACGAAAGCAGCGATCCTTACGCGGACAGCGTGTCATATGTCCTCGAGGATATGGCGACCGTGACAGCGAACCGCCCCGGCTACGACTACTACACCCATTCTCCTTACGCAGAAGCAACCGCTTACGGCCATGCTTTCTGTGATTCATCGCTTTCGTATACCGATTGCGCTACCTGCGTGAGCCATGCCAAGAGCAGGATAGTCAACGAATGCGGCAAGAGAATGGGAGTTCAAATGCAGCTTCAGCACTGCAAAATGAGATACGAAAATTACCAGTTCTCGGAGTAGAGAAGAGATCTCAAACACTTTCCGTCTAGCATTTTCCTCTTCTTCTTTTTTTCGCCCTTTTCCAATTGTCGAAAAGAGCAATGATTATCTCAGATATGGAGATAGTCCAAGCTTACTTCTGAATAAAAAGCTTAAGACATCTCTCCTGCTTCGTTGAATTACGGCAAATTGTTAGCATAAGTGATGAATATTGTACTTGGCTCTCGTTCAACTGAAAGCAGTACATCATCATCATATGTTATTTTTTTTCTTTGTTTTTGCCGCTAATAGTTGCTTTATTAGGTACACCATATTGACAACTGCAAAACTTTACAGCTTTTCTCCCCTTAAACCATGTCTGCCCCTGTGGGAATGGAACTGTTTTGTAAAATCAAAGGGAAGTTCACGGCGCCGCCATTGATCGCTATGCTAGATTCAACTGCGAATGCAGTGATGTGTGCAGTTGAGACCTCCTAGCTGATAGACCGATAAATTTGAACCTCGTTCCTATCTGACCAGATCATTTCGATGGGATTAACTGAACTGAAACGAAAAGGAAGTAGGTGGGAGAAAAAAGACGTAGTTTTAGTGTCATTTGCAAATGCAGTTGATTCGACCTTCCACTCGGGCTACGTCTACTCTCTCAGGCTAACATTTTCAGACTAACAGCCAGCAATAAGGCCGGAGGATACAAAGATAATTTTTTTATTTTTTATGTATAGGTTTAAACTGAACTCAAATTAGCTGCAACAAAGGTGGAAAGAGTTGGTAACAAATGAAAAGATAAAACAGAGGTCATGGCTTCTGTTCCTCCATTTGAACTCGCTCTCCTCGGTCTACTTTCCGCGTTTGTGAAAAAAATTGTTAGGACATGTGATCACTCTTTGTTTCGCTAAAAACTTTTATTATAAACCGAAAATGTTCATATCCTCCTTCGTGTTGATGAATTGCCATCCCGCAATGAATAGGAAAGGCAAAGTAACACCATTAATTATCCAGTATAGAATGTTAGTCCCAAATTGATTCCTTCTTTTCAAAGTCATAAATAATTCTCCAAAATATGACTAGACATTGGTGCTTGGACCCGGGAGCCTGATGCTCGGGCCCTGATCCCCCGTAACGTGCTTGAGACCCCGGCAACCCAAGTACCTTGCTCCCATGCCTAAGACCCCAATGCACATGCAATTTATCCAAGCCCAGGCCTCGGTACCCGAGGGTCGGCACGGGTCCTCCGAGCCTGGTCCCAAAATCCTCGTGATGAAGCTCGAGTACCCTAAGACCGGGTACAGGTCCCTGGTGTCCTAACCCAGAATCTGGGTTGAACTCGAGAATTTTTTTTTTTGGGTCAAACGTCCATTTCCTGTGACAAACATCAGAAAATCACATCCATATTATTTGTAGAATACAGTCAATAAAGGGAAACGAAATCATTTTCTGCCAAGATAAACTTCTTTGAAAAAAAAAAAAAACTTCAAACCAAACTCATTTGCCCTACGATAACCGGAATCTTATTAACTGCGGGTTGTCTTCCTTGCGCAATCTGATACATCACGAGATCGAAATCTGTAAATGGTAATGACAAAGTATATTTCATGTTTTCTCAACAGTTTGATTCTCGTGATCAGTTTTAGTCCGAATGGTATCGGGATTCAAATGGTGCTCCACGATTGCACAATTTGATGCCAGGATTATTCGATCGCGGATTAAACAAAGGGTCTGCAATACTTTAATCCTACCGCTTTCTTTTTCAATGAAAGCAATGGGTATCCCACATTTGGAGATAGTACGAGGATACTAGTTTGCTAGGATATGTGGTGACACACTTGTACCTTTTCTTTTCCTTAGATTTGATGAAGCGCTAAATATATAGGAGAACCGCCAAAAAAGTCATAAACCTATTGTAATTGTGTCAAAAATCGTAAATTTTTTGTATTTGTGACAATTCAATCTATCTGATTAATTCTTTGGCTGGAAATCGCGGACATAGAGCAACCTTCATTTGTGCCAATCCCCGCCTTTGCTCAAATTGGGTCGGTCCTTCATGTTGCCACTCATGCATTACTAAATATGAAATCGCGGAGAGATAACTCACTCCTCATTTAACTTCCCAGTTAATAAATATATCCATTCAACACTCCGTAATATTGAGCCATTCCATGAAATGGCTATTTCCCACAACCAAAAGTCATGTGTGCGGATAGGTGGAACTGACACTCAGGCTCCATTTGTTTCAAGAAACACGAAAAATTTGAAAAGTATTTTTTAAAAATGATCGTTTATATCGCTCAAAATAATTAATCAACGAAAAGTGTTGTGGTCATCGATAATAATTTATGTTTAAACATTTTCATGAATGAAAATATTTTTCGTTCATTCACGTTTATAAGTGATAAAAGCACATCACTTATGGAAATTATTTTCGAAATCATTTATTTTTTGAGAAAAAAAACATACCCTTCACTGAAAAAAATAATGCAGAATTCCCAACGATGCAATCGGACTGCCTGCTTGATCCATTATTGACCAGGGTTCATTGAAGAGGAAGTTGGTGGGCTGGGCGCACGGCGATGGCGGTGGTGCTGGGCCGGGCTAGTGGGATTGGAGGCGATGTTGGCAGCTGTTGCAAATCAATCAGTGGCATCGGTCGAGTTTGGAGGTTCTAGTAATGGTGGCAGCAGCCAAGTTCGGGGGTTGCCAAGTTCCGCGGTGGCGAACAGCCAGAAGAGTTCTTCATTTTTAAGCAAAAGCTAGAGTTATCGGAATCAATGAACAAAATGCGTAAGCATCCAATCTGACCAAGGTGGATAATAAACAGCAAACCAACGGTATTAGTAAGAGGGCAAATCTCGAATTGACGACACAGATCGAAGAATCTCACAAGAATCTCTGAAACATACAAGTCTTGATATCTGGCAATTGGTATTAGCGTTCTACCCCGAAATACAACAGATCTTCAATAGGCTATCATCAAACAAATCCTAAGAGACACCTATTAATGTTACAACATGGCCTGCACTTCGAATATACTTTCCTACGTGCGTCGCAATCATCACCCATCAAAGGGGGTTTGAGGTGCGCCACAGCTTTTCTACCTGCGATGCCCATTTTTGCAGGTTGCCCACACGTCGGCTGAATCGACAAGTTCCTCAATTAGACCATACGTGAACTAAGCCACGGCGGTTACCGGTGTATATCTCGTTCCGCTCTTCGTCATAGAAAAGTGCAGTTATGTCCTCCAGGGCCTCTGAGACCGTGCTTCTCATCCTCTGAGAGTGGCTCGGCAGACTTGGCTTCTTCAACTTCCCGCCAAGCAGCTTCGGCTTCTTCAAGTTCTCACCATCGCTGCTACAGTCGTCGACCTTTGGACTGCCATTAGTAGCATTTATCTTGGCCAGGCATTTCCCCGTCAAGATATTGCTGATATTGATCGATCCAGCTGTACCGAAAGTGACACCAAATGAATCCCAGACACAAGCATCTAAACGTGTGAAGCCACATTGACAGTCATCCCAGGCTATATATTTACATAGTAACGACAGAATATAAGGGTAAATTATAGAGAAGCGTATCCAAAATTTTAGACCAGAAAAGTCAATTTTGCAAATACATCGTCACCAGAATCATGCATGGCCCTTGTTCAATGTCAATTTTGCAAAGAAGAATGCTCACCATTCCCTTCTGTCCAGTGATCATCAGAATCGGCCTTGCAGTAAGAAATTATAAGATCCTGATCGCTCGTTATGTAGATGTTATTAGTGTTGCAATCAGGATGCCACAACAGGTGATCTTCAAATGAAGTCACGAGCTCCCCGCGGAAGTTCCACACCGAGACAGTTCTATTTCTAAATGTCAAGAACAGCTGATTCTCATAAAGAAAGATGAATGCTGATGGAGTCATAAATTCCGTCCGGCTAACTTCCATTACTTCCGCATTTCGAACCTTCAAGGAACAAAGACTAACAGTTACCAAGATGTGAATTAAAAAGACATCAAAGGAGATATTTAGAGAGATATTTTGTACATCAAGTATTTGGAGATTCTCATTTTCTTGCTTGACCAGAAGCTTCTCATTGAACTGTTCTATGAAGTCCACCTTCTTATTGCGATGAAGTAGGTGGTTGAAGGCCTTGAGGACTGTTCCATCCTCTATTGACAGTATCTTAAGAGGAACGTGGCTAGCAGATCTATTAAAAATCAGTAGCATGATACCTGGACTGTAACCAGAAAAAGTAGAAAAAAAGAGGCATTAGCTGTGTAGTATGCATATGTACTACAAGATGAAGCAGTGACACGTCATAATATGTACGTATTTTCTGGAAATCCAACTTGTTCAGTTCTATATTCAATTTGTGATAGACAGAAGATAACATGCTTACAACTGACAACTAGAAAATGTAGATATAGAGACTGAGTTCATGGTTACTGGCCACTGTAGTGATGGGCACTTACAACAGCAAAGATGCTCTTAAAAAGGAGAAGGTTTAAGTATGATTGTATGGTTAACAACTGACTGCATGTGCGTTGTTATTTCTATTACTGAAGCATCTAGCTAAAAGGCAGTCGAAACAACTAGACACATGGAGAATAAATTTACTATCACCTGATTTACATAGCTGATGGCACAAAGTCAGCAATTAAACTCTCTTAAGGAGCCTTATGAGTAGTTTAAAGAAGCGGCTGTGACAAGTGAACCACTATCACCACAAAAGTATCGCATCAATTAACAGAGGCCCTACTTGTTCTTCGCTTCAAATGATTCGTACCAAAATTTCACACTGAAAATTGAGCTTATCATTGTTCAAATTTGGAGGCACGCGCAAACAAATGTATCTCATAGAGAGAGAGAGAGAGAGAGATAGAGAGATTACCTGATTTTTATTTCTTGCACATCCTTGTCCGAGATGGAATACAACATTGTATAGTTTTTCAAGTCGAAGACCTTGTATATACTGGTAAAAAAGCAGGGAGAAAAGAGAGGACCAATCAAGGATTGAGTCTATGGTAACAATCTACAATTTTAGCAAAGAAGCATACCAATCTTGCGCCGAGTAAGTAAGAACCTTCCCATTTACATCATCGAACTCCACAAAGCCAGGCCACTTCAAGGATTCTGATTCAAAAAGAGCAAATCCAGCATCTGGTTGGCCCCTCCTTATGTATCTATCAGAGAGAATAGAATACAACATGTCATGTACAAAATCTGCTTCCTTAAGTTGAAAGAAGAACAAACAAAAGGTAAACTGTACGCACTCGATCCTAGTAGATCTGCATTTCAAGGAGCTGAAGTTGTCAGAAGCGTATACTGAAACTGTAATAAGCGAATCATTGTTCTTGTTGTAAAACAAACTCCGAATGACTTCATCAGGAGTAACATTCAAGAAACATATCCTCTCATTTGATTCTGCACGAATAGCCAAACATTAACTGTTACATGCATATTCTATTATGGAGTTGTGGGCATTGGATTAGCTCACTGCATTCTTGTGTCAAACCTGCAGTCCTATATGGACAAATGAATCAAGTGTGTACCTCTGCTGAAAGCCGCACAAACACCTGAATGGTTAAGAGCGAAGACAATGTCATGTGCAGCCACTATCTCAATAACTTTTGTCCTGTTCATCAGGAAAGGCAATACAGGTGAACAATGTCCACTGGGGTCATGGGTGTCGTACTCCTCCTGAACCATAACACATTACCCAATTAATAACAGTTGGTGCAAATTCTGTTGAGCTAAATATTCAAGTCGTCTTGATGATAGTCGCACTGATTAGAAAGGAGAAGTTAATAAAGTTTCAGAAACTGTAATGCGAGATCCATTATTTTCACTTCATTTCTAAGCAATTTTAATCTAAATTCATTGGTCGTGAGGAAAGACATTACCTACAAGAGCTGATTGTCACCATCCAGTAGGACACCCATTGGGATAAGAACTGGCAGTTTAAATCCTGCTTCCCCAACCCATACAATCATTTTAAACCAAAGACAAACACCGTTCCAAAGATGCTCGAACACAATTCTGTCAAAGAAGAAACTCCACCACGACTTCCCCCAAAAGCATCAGATGCAGACAAATATGCATCCTATGTCTAACTCCAAGATCTGCATTAGCCAGGTGCAGAGACATGGTTTACTAGCTAATGAACTTGTCAAATCTAAGTAATGAACTTATTCTCCTATATAATCTGATTGGACACTCCTAGTGTGCGGTTCAAACAAAGTAGCTAAAACCTACCCAAACGAAAATACTTTCCTTTAATATTGCAACTCCAACCTTCACCCAGTAAGATGAGCAGAAAAGGAGAGGTGTCGCATCCGCACTCCTCTCCGTCAACAAGATGCTACTTCTCAACTGCGCACTTCAATTCAGAACTATCGCTGCAACTTCACCACTCTTCTTTCTCACTCCAAATCTGTCTACAAGCATTTCAATCAAGCTCTAACAGCTATTAAGTATCTCCAATCCCAGGTATAGAACGATTGCAAGCACGAATTAAGCATCCCGACCCTCACAAACTGTCTTTCTAAACCCATCTCAAGTACATCACGAATTACAACAAAGAGTACACAAGACTACATAGTACCAAAAATACACGGTCCAAAATCAATTGATAGAAACCAAAGGTTCTAAAGCGAACCCAAATAGGAAATTACACTGACCGTCAATCGCATGTTGCGAAACCTCTCCTGGGCATTGCTCATGCTGAACGAGCGATCCCTCTTGGAGCGAATCTCTCGCCTCTGCAACTTCTTCACGCTGTTCACGAACCCCTCGCCGCGCGGCCTCTTCTTGGCGACGACTCTCCGGCCGGAGCACGGCCTAGGGCTCGCCGATATCCTCCTCCCTTCAATCATCATCCCCACCACCACCACCACCAACGACACCCAGCTCAATTCAAGCTCGACCCAAAGGGGGGAACATCATCCCCCTGAGGGATTCACCTCGAATCACCAACTCCGGTGACGAAACGGGACGTTCTCAGAAATGGGTGCTTTCTCAGCAGAAATGGGGGAAAGAGGGGAGGAACAGGGGAGAGATTTTGGGGATTGGGGTTGTGGGGGTAACGTTGATTTTTGATGGGGGGATTGAAGTTGGATGGAAAGGTTGGGACTTGGGGATCTTTAATGAGGTTTCGCCAAACGAAAACGACGACCGCTTGTGGAGCAAATGGAGCTACGACGACGAGGATCGACGAGAGCTCGAGCTCAAGTTGAACAGAGAGATGTCGGTCAGCCGGATTAATTGTTGAATATCTTAAAATCGAAATCCTCCATCTAATTTTTGTTTTTTTTTTTTTAAATTATCCGGGTGCGTTCTAAAATATAACGACACCACAAATATTAGGAACTTTTTTTACTCACTTCATAATCGCGGAGATTTTCAATCAATTACTTCTAAATTTTTCACAATTGGCCCGATACGAGGGTTCTATTAATTAAATTTATTATTTTATGTAATTTTACGGGCGTCTCTGATTTGCTCGGAAAAAAGATGAACACCCGAAATGGCGCATGTGTGGCACGAACATGATTCGAATATTAATTGATAATCTAAAATTAATTGACAAATTTATCAAATAAAAGGTTGGTAAATAGCTCAGGTCATAAATTTGACATAACAATTTGTAAGCTTATAATTTTGGTCAGCCATCCAAATGAAAAGAGAAAAAAAAAAATATAAGTTGTTACATAAATTAATAATTCTGGAATGGCCAAACAAACATTAGTAATAAGTGGCTCGAATAAGAGTTGATGAGTTAAAAATAGTTGGTAAGCTACTCATGCTATAGTTGGCAATTTCGCATCAAAATTGGTAATTTTAACGCGTTTAACCTTCGCAAATACAAATTAGTAATTTACCTAAAGAGTGTGTGAATTTGAAATAATCAAACCGAAGGTTGGTAATTTGATATATGAGTCGATAATTTGCTAACGAGACACCGGACAAATAATTTATGCCGGTCGCATTTTTCCCAACCAACGTTGTTTAGGACCTCAAACTTTCTTAGAAACTCTATAACATGGGAAAATACTTCGACGCTAGAATCGACCCTACGACGACCGCACCCACATCTTCGCAGCTCGCATTTGATAAAATAAATATTGTGAAGTCTTCAACATCATGAATAATTTATTCAGAGTTCCTAGGAGGCAAACGGATTTGAATTTACTTCTTCTTCTTTTGCAAAAGTTTGCAACTTTTATGGCATATCCTCTACACTTCGAAGTAATTTTGTTGTAGTAATTTTTTTTTTTTTATCTGGTTGTAGTATTTCAGTGACTATTTATTTTTAAATGGTCGTTTTATTTTTTTTTCTGACAATTTTTCTAAAGGGTTAATGTCATGAAAAACTTCAAATTAGCTATAATTTGAAAACGAATAAGGCTCATTCTCTCTCCCTCAAGTACGAAAATCATAAATCATATTCTCTTTCATCGTTGTCTTCATCTTCATAATTGGCCATTGAAACTCATGCAAGGAAACATTTATTTCTGCTAATCTTCTCGCTTTCAAATTTTTTTTTTCCAAGGTTCAGTTGGCGAACTCATCCAATTCATTGACTTAGGATGTTCAATGGCTATTGGAAGTGGTTCCAAGAGAGGGGCGATCTGAAAAGAAAAACGAATACGAGAAGATTATCAAAGATAAAGTGTACTTGAATGAGTTTCAATGCCTAATCACATGATGAAGGAATGTGCTAGATGAAGACAAAGACCGAGGATTTTTCATGCTCCGAGGGAAAGAGAGAGAATGAGCCCTATTCGTTTTTAAATTAGGGCTAATTAAAGAAACAAAGTAAAATTATCAGAAAAGTCCTAAAAATCTTTTGCACTTTTATAAATTCAATCTTAAACCTTTTATATTTGTACCAATTCAGTTTTAAAACTTTTTTTTGTGATAATTCGAGACTAAACCTTTTATATTTATGTCGGTTCAGTCCATTTGATCAACTTGACCAGCCGACATTGACGTGGATGTTGGCCGATGCCGACATGGACGCCAATGATGTAGATAATTTTTAATGATATTAAAATACTTTTCAATTTTTTTATGTTTTTTCTTTTCTTTCTCTCTGTTTACTATTTTTCTTTTCTTCTTCCTCCGGCCTTAGCCTCTCGCTCAGGGCTCGCCCCACCAGCGGCCGGCGAAATGACAGTATGTCTACAAGGGGATCGTTTTGTAGCTCTACTTGCATCTCAGGATTTCCATGGAGAGTGAATATCTTGTGAACGGATACTGCTGGTATTTTGTTCTCCTGTGAGCCATCGAGGGCTGAATAAAAAGCAAACGTTGGGCCCATAACGTTAAGATTTCGAGCATGTTCTTCCCTCGTAACGAAATATTTAGGCTCTATTTATTTTACGAAAAATAAAAATAAATGCCATAACTAATATGAATAATATTTTCATAAAAGTGATCGCCTATATTATTTACATAACTTAATAAAATAAATAATATTTTCACCATCTAAACATAATTTATCATCGAATTGAAATTTTTTTTTGATTACCTTATTATTTTAAAAACGTTACAAATAATCATTTTTGAAAAAATATTTTTTGAATTATTTATTTTTCGCAAAATAAACGAAACCTCGACTTGAGCTGTAACCACTCGGTAAATTTGCAAGTGAACATAAGCCTAGCCCGCTTGGATGCAAAACAAATACGAGGCACCTTCACAACTCCAACCTTTCGATAGATTTGAGAGATCCTCAGTCAATTACACTGAGAAACTCGGCCAGATGCCCCATGGTCGCAAATCCACCTCGTTCAAGAAGAGACAGGGCCAGCTCCAACTCGTGCCATCCCCACAAACGCCGGGCCAATCTCCCCAGCGTCTCGTGCTTCACTTCTCGAACCCACGCTGGCGCGAAGCTCACAACTAGACCCACCAAACAAGAGATGTAAGCCTTCCAGGTGACGGGATGGCACCCGAGGGACATGTTCCCCTCCAACACCCCCGCCAGAAAGTCCATGTGAATCCCGATGATGTGAGATCTCCGGGAATAAGTCCATGGCGCTGCTCTCACCCTAATGCCGCATGTGAATGCACATGTCGAGTACACGAAATATGCCATTGCATATCCCTCAAACATACAGGACGCAAAACTTCCCTCGCCGTGTTTCTCTTCCCGACTTGTGAGGAGCCAGGTCGGAATGGTCTCCTGGAACAGTTCTTGGGCAAGCTGCATCTTACCCGCCGAGCACAAGAGGCTGGCACCTAACAAGGCCACTTCCTTTATCCGGGCAGCCGCAAGGGACAAGGATGCCTGACCAGATTTCAAACGGGCGGAACTAGTCTCGGTGCATTGGGTGGCTAATTTGGAGCCATATTCAACCACTAGCCTTATGATAGTGTCACTTAGGTATTGCTTGTCTTGGATGAACCTACAAGAGCGTAGATAAAGAAGTCCAGGAGCTATGGAAAGAGGAACACCAAGGGCTGCAATCTTGTCGCCCAGCAGCCCATTTAAGCAAGGTTGATTAGTCAATAGACGATTTAAATCATCGGGTGGTCCAAGAAATGATGCGAAGCAACTCCTAACGAGCTGGGCGAGGGCTTCTTTGTTTTGTTGTAGAACACAACGAGAACATGACACAATAATGTAATCATGCCACCGTCGAACCTTTTGCGTCCATAGAGAACCAATTATGGGCATGCTAGGCCCAGGGCAATATGACGCGCAATTCTCCATAGCTGGTCCAGCAACAGCGTGTATGTACTCGAGGCTCTTGTCAAGTTTAAAAGTGATGGTTAAACTAACCAGAGCTGCCATCGGAAGTGGAAGCATTGGCACGACACCTACAAAGCAAGCAGTCAAAGAGTTACTCAAAGGCGTGTACCAACCAACCATTTGATGCAAATACTCATTACTAGACAGTAGGAAGTTCGAGTTCGCACGCATAACACGCATTCCTACTTGCTTTAATATGTATAAATGAAGATCACCAAAACCACCGAAGGGCCACAAAAAAACAAGAGAAAAGTTTCAAATCCAAAATAAACAGGATGTTGAGGAGCCCCCATGATAAAATACATGTCCAAGCGTATCCCCAAAACACAAACATGGATTGCTATTTACCTGAGAACTCAATGGGGAGCACATAGCTACCAACATGCAAGTCGAAACACCCCCCTCTCAAGTCGCAAATCAGAAAGCAAAATATAATCCATGTAGACAGTAAGGATTAATTGCTGTAATCAAGTATGTAACTATTCAACATGAACAAGCAAGTTTCCAGAACCATAGTAATTCCTCCCCTCCCCTTACTAACCGGATGAATGCATATGACAGAATAAACAGCAAAGCATCTTGTACAATTTGACAACTGGTAAAACACGATTGTCTACCAGAGGGATAACTTGGTGAATTGACGCCTGCAGATGCAAGGATTTCTTTGATCTCATATTCAACTGATTCAATATTTTGTGTTGGACTAGGCCAGTCAATTCCATTCATTGGAACCGGCCCCCAAATACCACGGGTGACTTCTGCAGAGAAATAGCTAATAATGGTGGCTAGTGATGCAGGTAGAAAGTCAACAAGGTCCCTCAGGCCTGCAAGTGAGAAAGATTTCTTCAGAAGTGATTTATTCTATACCCAATTCTTCTACACAAGTTCACGACTTAAAGCTAACCTGTGGTCAGGTCCCGGGATGAAAGCCTCCCATAGGCACAGGCACTTAAAATTGCTTCCAGGACAAAAGGAATAGCTTCCAACACTTCCCATGCACAAAGCACAGGTCTCTGATAAGGCTCCTCTCCAGCAGATATTGGAGACCCACCCACGCCGCTGTTTGGTGGTGTCGTTGAAGAATTACCAGATGAGGAGGTACTTCTAGTCATTTTCCAGTATATCATACTAAGAATTTTGTTTGCGACCTGATGGACAGGACTACCACTACAGACGCCGGAAAGTGGTGAAGCGATACAAATTCTGTTTTGACAATACCAAGCTCGTAATCTCGGGTAGTTATCAATATATACGTGTTCATCTGATGTGGAAGAAGTCTGATTCGTACTGGAGTTCACTTCATTCTGAGGAGCAGAATCATGTGACGCAAATGATTTGCGGCTGTTGTGCAAAAGCATAAGATACTCCAAAGTTAGCTCAGCTCCAATAGCTCCTCCTTCAATCGCTGGCTTATAGAATTTCCATAGACGGAGAAGAAATAGAAATGCAGCAGAGAAAACCATGTAGACTGAGGGTTCCTCGCTGGCTCGAGATTCACAGCTTGACAAAGGAATTAGTGAACCATATACCTCACAAAGGGGCATCAAAGCTGCAGCAACTTCAGGAACCTGAATTAATGCAATCAACTAAAGCATCTAGATTTCAAGTTGAAACAGGCGGTTTTCATAATAAAAAACAATTCAGTGTATGAGTCAAGAGATAATTAGCAGCAGTGGCAACAGATTAAATGGACGACTGACCATGAAACAAATGCAATCCTAGTATTCCAAACCCAAAAGTTTAAAAACTGGACTCACACAGGGTACATAAACCAAAGACTAATTCTGCCAAAACCAGAAACACTTGCATAACTTTAGTAAAAAAGGAAAGAAAAACTTTGGATTAGAATTCAATCTTGAAAAAACAAAAAAAAGATTTTCTCTGATATAGAAGATGCCATTAAAAATAAAAAACAAAAACTATACATTGTTGAACATTCGTTTTGATAATGATGACATCAAAATCAAAAGACGTTGAGAATTAAACTAACCAAGTTAACGTGCCACCAGAACAGTATGAACTATTACACCAATTGTTATGTCATGTTCACTGGAGGCCACTATAGATCAATTACAAAAATTAGACAATACTAACATTTGTGCTGATATACATGGCCTCAACATTCAAAAAATTGACAAACCATAAAGTGACAAAGCTAATATGACGCATTGTCTGAACTATGGTGCCAATTGATCCGCCATTCACAATATATGTAGGACCGAATATATATCGGAGTATTGCGCAAAAATAACTCTGCACTCAGAACTATAACTTACCACCCCATGCAAGGAAAGTATATGAACAGTATCAATTGAGGAAGCTCCAAATAGAAGAGCAGTTAGCATGGGCATGTAATCCACGAAATGAGACTGCGGTCCATTATGACCTGCAGGCACCGGAGGAGAAAGAAGCTTGACCACAAATTTCACCACATGTTCCTGCCAAAGAGAAAAAGAAACATCATATGCTGATAAATTCGCTTTTCATGGAGAGATACGTCCAGTACAATCAACATGAAGCTAAGTTCATAACTAGATACACTGATGGTTCTAAACTATGGAATCTGTAACTTGAAAAAGAGACAGTGAAATTCAACATGAAGCTAAGTTTCTTGTATGGCTTTTGTTGACATCAGATGCTTGTACTCCATAAAGCTCAGGAGAAATGATTAAAAAGGACAGCGAAAGAAGAAAACTGAGAAAACAAAATAATGTCGGTGTTGGTAATTCCACAAACATCTCCCTACCACCAAACAAGTAATGCAACAATTTATGGAAGTAACCACTGAAGAAAAACAGAAACCTCAAACATAATTTAGTGAGGTGAGACCTGAATGTTCCATCCACGACTGAGAGATGCACCACATATAATCCTTGCAGCTGCTGATTTCTCCTCGTTTGACCCATTCAACGCAACATAATATAATTTCTCTATCTCTGCAAAACTTGAACAAGCAAAGCAAAAGAGAATTAACCATTGCACATGAGGTGATCTCCTTTCATCAGTTCCACTATTTATTTTCGTCCGTACATAAAAAGTCAGGTAAAGTAAATTGCAACATCTTTTCTGATACCAAGTAGCTGGAGTTGCAACAAGTGAATTTATTAGAGAGGCAGTCAGTGCACCGCCTTCCATAAAAGCTGACCAAGGAGACATTTCTTTCATTGAGGAATCAGGGATTGACATTACTGAAGTGGGCACATAACCAGCCCAGAAATATGCGGATGTGTCCATTAGTCTTCTCGCAATGCAAGCTTCCACTATTAAGTGCCTCATATTACCACCTGAAAAGCACTAGAGGTAAGCACCAAAATCACTGGATGATATTCTCAAATTAGCTATTAGACAGCGAATGTACAGCATTACCGCATTTCACCAAAACATCATGATCCCCTATACCTACGCTATCGTTCCCCTTCATTTGTTTAGAAGAAAAATTTGCTGCTTTTGCAGCTGCGCTGTTGGCTGCATCTTGGACTAGTTCTGGCGGGTGCAAGAGACCAGAAAATTGTCCTAGCAACTGAAGGGAGGATATAAGCCCATTTCTCCTCAATCCGTGGACTTTCTCATCTATCCTGTGTCCATGCCCTAGATCCGAAAGAATACACGCAGATGGATCACAAGAGAAGGTGGAACTCAAATCGATATCATCCATCAGAACATCAGCTATTGCCAAGGGGACAATACACAAAAGGATGCAAAGACGGGCCTCCAGACGCGGAATAGGACCTTCAATTGGATCACGTTCCTACAATTATGAAGGAAATTTTGAACTATCAGCTGTACTGCACGATATAAGGGATGCAATTAATGAGATCGACTTAACTCTTTGCACAAGCCGAAGGGCAGAAAGCCAGAGCGCTAAGAATGTTTCCTGCCAACTTGCCCGATTTAAGGCTTGGAGAGAAAATATTGTTTCTGCAATTTGATATAAAGAGTAGATAAATCCTCTTAAGTGTAAAGGATGCTTCATGTCCCTTTAATAGAGAAACTACCAAATGATGAAGCACTAAAAATACAAGCTTAAGAAAAAATCTTTAAGGTCACCTGTAAGTATAGCGGTCGTTGAGGTTAGAGGAAGTTGTCTTGCATCCATTGCACTCTCCATGTAAATATCAAAAGGTGCCCAACACGCAGACAGCGCAGATCCAGAGTCAGAGCAGGGTACATTCTTGATCGATCTGATGTCAAGGAACATCCCAATGAAACTCCTCTTTAAGTCAGATTCAAATGCCAAAACTTTGTGGATATTGGAAGACAATCTTGCCAGAACCTCCTTTGCAGAAATTAGATTTGGGGACGGTAACTTGCAGGCTTCAAGAAACTGCAGCCTCTGAAGGAGCCCATTGAATTTATCAGGCCTATAAAAGGGGAAAAGAAAACCAAAAATGTTGTCAACCAGACTGACACAATCAAATCCCAAAGATTACTAGCTTATGTTTATAACAAGTGTAAGATCATATGAGATCATTAAGCACAGCCTATGACACAACCAATACACTCACTTGGTTATCCACCATCAGAAATCAATGACCCATGAACATTATCTAATAAAGAATAAGGTGCCTTCATCAGATGCATCAAACAGTACAGAGACCGATATGCCATCCATAAATGGGTGTAGATACGCACTATGCGGCTATAAAAAAATGTGATTAGACGAGAACAATGGAACCAAGCACATAGTCAGTAATCGGGTATTCCATCAGAATCATTATCTTAAACCACATTCCCGCGTAGAGCCTTCTTATGGTGTTCCGATCTTGTTATCTACGATTAAGAAAAATCTAGCAAAATAGGGCTTGTTGATGGTAGTAAAATGATGAACATAAATATGCTACGTTCTACAGGTCATAGTGGAGAACATATACACCGAAATAGCAGCTACCAGAGGACACCATCACCAGTCACAGGTTAACAGTTTTGTCTCAAGAAACAGGCTGAAAAGCGGTATGGACTAGAAGGCACATATTGTGAATAATGGGCATACTAAGAATTAAATTGTACACTAAAATGTCCAAGACACCTAAAAATTTTCAAGGATGTGAAGCTGTTAAGAAAATAAAAGACATAGCTCTCACTACAATCATTTAGAGAACTTGAATGGAGGAAAAGTTAGAGATAGATCAGGAAAAGAATGCAGTGCTTACATATTCATGTGAACGAGGCGAAGTAAAGCTAAAGCCTTCCTGCTTCGTGTTAGGTTCTCTAACACCTCCATGGCAATAAGTGAATTCATGTTCCTCATGTATTCACGATGTCCACTTCTCTTGTTATCTTGACTACTTATATCTACATTCCTTTGGTGGTGCTCCATGCTTCCAAATGAGCCACTCTGTCTGCCCACAGGTGCAATTTGTAATCCCCAATCATCCATAGTGCTATCTATCAAACTAACTATAGTGCTGAAGAAGAAAATCACTAGTGTATGTCCAAGCTCCCCAACATTGATACCATAAATTCGGGAGAGCTGAAGATTGGCATCGATAGCTCTTACAATCCTGCACACTTTTATAGGTATTCTGTTAGCATTTTCCATGCACCAGCAAGCACAATAATTAGCACTACATTACAAATTCAAAAACAAAGTGAGCTGGTGACAAGTGGCAAAACAAGGCTAGAAGACAATGATCTTGCTCCACGTGGCACACTCCACATTTATTTATTCAGCAATGGCTATAAAGCAAAATGGTTGTATAAAGAACCTCGTACTCCAAGGTCGAGGAAAATGAATGGAACCAATCCAGGTCAACCTTTGCTTCAAAGTAGAAAGATATGCCTTTTCTTATGCATCCAATCATTATCCAGTTCCACATTCTCCTTCTAGTCCTTAATATTAGAAGCAGAAAAAGTAGGGAGACTACGATGAGAAAAAAACGTCTGTTTTTTTGTGAAGGAAACTTGCATAAAGCTCGAAGGAAAATCTAGAAAATGAACAAAAAACCTACATGTGAAGCTATGCATAAATACTGAGAGTACCGCATGAAGTAATGTCTTCATGAATTTCATGAACAATAATCCGAAGATTTACTTCAATTGAATATCCATGCGATGAATAAACTCAAAGCATAATTATTATCAGCATGCCAAGTAAACACTTCAAGAGTATGCTTCCATCTTGATCATCAACAAAGTGTGCCAAAGCCATTTCGACGTCTCCGACTTTGAGTGCTGCAAAAGGGGACATTGAGAAACCATACCACCCTTTATCTAAACACAAGTGAACTCTTTAAAAGGGGATAAGTACGCCGAAAGTTCTACATCTTATATGAAGTGCATAATTGAGTGCTAAAACTGTCAATTGCTGCAATAAGACCTAAACATATTTGAAAAAGGAAAAAGTGGGCAAGTCAAGGGGTCATCAAATTTTCTGATGTATCCGGCAAAATGACCTGTGAATTGCCATACAAACAGTTTTTCCCACCAATTAGACATTTTCCAGTAGAACGTGCACTTTTTCAAAGTTCATAAAGTAGTTGCATCAACTAAATGATTTAGAACTCAATTGCATTCGGTATAAATAATAACACACAGAACTACTCTCACAGATTCAGCAGGTGCCACATCATGAATGAAGGTGATAAATCTAGTACTCCACTAAGTAAAAGTCGAAATCAAGAAACTAAAACTTACTTATCTCTGGAAGCCTTTGAGGGAACATCTTCAAGGGAAAATGTATATCTAGCTAAGAGGTCGAGATAGAGCCTGTATGCTTCTGGTTGAGCCTGCCGAGAGGAGAGGACCCTGTTGCAAATGTGAGTTAAGGGACAAGAAGCTTCTGCCGAAAATGCAGGATAGAGTTTCCAAAATCTTTTACACATCGGCTACAGATATGACTTAACAATCCATCGAATCATTGTCCAAGCAGAGCCTTAGAGCAAAAGGCCTAAAAGCGGAGATAATCAGACAACTGCTCTTGCTTCTAAAACCACCCTTGAACAAGCCATTAAACTTCTCGAAGAAATTAAATCACAAAGCAAGAGCAGAAGTTTGAGAATCAGTCATTTACAAGTACAGACGTAAAAGCAGTCCCGGCGATCACTCTTTCCAATCTTCATTGAATCGTATTAATGTGAAATCTTCCTAAAAATCATCAAATCTATTTCCCATTCGTTTTTCCATGACATTGATTCATCACAGACAGAGTATTGCCTCCCCTAGCATGCGTCACTTCTTCAATCACCGCATCAGATTCAAATTTCCACGCCATTATAATTGAAAGGGAAAAAAAAACACATAACGTTCGCCATTTTCCACTCCTGATCTCAGGCATTGGCACAATCTCTCCTACACTTCTGGATCGTCATTCTCGCAGTTTGTTTTAACTCGGCGCTCAGCGACACGAAACTAGAAAGAACGATCGCAGGCACATAGAAACAACCGCCCGAGTGAATTCCACGAAACGAGAGAGAGAGAGGCGTACCTGGGAGTGAGGAGACAGAGGGCGTGGAGGGAGGAGATGAGGCGGGAGGCCATGGCGTGGTCGAGGAACTTCCAGAGGGAGGGCTCGCCGAAGTTGGAGGAGAGGCGGGACACGAGGAACTGCCCCAGCTCGGCGCTCGGCAGCTCGAGCCCCCGGGAAACGACGCAATTGGCGACCTCCGCCGACCACACGGCCGGAGCCTCCCCCCTCGCTCGGCACCGCTTCATGGCCTCCGACACCAGCCTCTCGAACTCAGCCGGCCCCCCGCCACCGCAACCAGCGCCGCCGCTCTCGGTTCCCATCGCTCCGCCGCTCGCGCTCGCCGGAGAATGGAGCGTCGGAAGAGAGCCCACGGAGAAGACGGAGGGAGGGAGAGGGGGATGAGGTAGGTGAGTCGGTGCATGGGCAACAGGGATGCGATATTGGAGGGCGTTTCGAATCGTATCGGACATTTATGGGAAAAACACAATAATAAAGCAGAAAATCACAACTTTCTATATTTAGGCATATCGAACGGTCGAGATCTGTCGAGTTATAATCTCACGCTCTATCATTTTTAAAAAAAGGAATAAAGTATATTAGAAATATTAAAATTTGTCGTGAAAATGTAATTGAGCCATAGAACTTTCAAAAATATAATTAAGCCAGAAAACTGTCACAAAAATATCATAAAATTTTCATCAAATACAATCAAGTCCTAAAACTTGTCATAAAAATACAATCAAGTTTTAAAACTTTCAAAAAAACGCAATCAACAAAAGGATTGGATCAAACCAATGTGACAAGTTTTGGAAGTTGATTGTGCTTTTAGCAAGTTTTAAGAATTAATTGCGCTTCCGAGATAAGTTTTGGGACTTAATTACACTTTTGAAAAATTTGTTTTGAGACTTAATTACACTTTTGAAAAATTTTAGTTTTGAATTGCATTTTTGTAACAAGTTTTAAAATTTCTAATACACTACAAACACAAATATCAAATTTGCATACATTTATAGAAGATAGTGTTATGTGAATTACTTTGAAAAAAAAAAAAACAATGCAATTTGTAGTAAGATGAAAAGGATTTGATTTAAATTCTAATATTTAAGAAAGTCTTGTGGGGTTATAGAATTATCATTTTATCGGTCATTTAATGTTATAATGTTGTCATTTACATAAGCCCTCGGTGTATTAGAAAATTCTTTGGGCCAAATTTTAAGTTTGAAAGTGGTTTTGGATTTTCTTAATTGTATAGCTTGATGTGATGGATGAATTAAAACTATAAACTATTTGGTTAATGAACTTTGGGAAAATTTCAAACAAGGTCCAACGAGGTCCCGAAATGTCTTCATTTTCTCAAATAAAGAGTTGAAGTGCAATTATTTTCTTAAATATGGATATGAGGTGAATTTTATTTCAATAAGGACATAAAGTACTCAAATCGGTTTCAAAGAAGGGTTTAACCTCACTAGCTAGTTAAGAACATTTTCATCGTTTATTTTTTTTTTCTTAAATTGAATTTATAAATAAAAGAAAAAGCCCCGCCTCTAGGCTATGGCTAGTGGCCCGCGACCCTTGCTTACCATAGGAGAGGGCTTGCAAGCCCTTACTCAATTCGAGCTGGCGACCCTAGCCGATCCTCGCCCCACTATAGTGGGCCCTTTTGGCGATGGTTTTGGCGATTGGAAGGGCGGCGGCGGCGAGGGCCTAAGGCTTATATTTTTAAATTTAGTTGATTTTTTTATTTAATTTAATTAATAAAGAAGAAAAAAGTAAGTGATGAAAATGTCCTTAACTAGCTAGTGAAATTAGGCCCTTCTCGTAGAATAATATGGTCATTTCATGCCTTTATTTAAAACAATGTCTTCTTCAAGCCTTTATTTGAAAAAATGAGAGCACTTCGGACGATTATTTGGAATTCTTTCATGAACTTATTCAATATAGTTATGATTGTTTTGGCTTAAAAAAATCCTTTTTCTTTACATTTCTATATAAATTAACTATTTTTAAAAAAGTAAATGGTGAAAATGCCCTTAACTAGCGGGTGAGGTGAAGCCATTCATTGAGACTAATATGATCACTCCATGCCTTTATTTAAAATAAATTTTTATTCAAGCCCTTATTTAAGCAAATGAGGGCACTTCAAACCTTTATTTGAGATTCTTCCATGAACTTATTCAATATAGTTCTAATTATTTTGGCTTAAAAAATTCCTTTTTCTTTACATTTCTATAGAAATTAACAATTTTATCGAAAATAGAATCGAATAAATTCTATCTATGAATCAACATATTTCAGATAAACACATCTTTAAATGTTTCAAGCATTTTTTTTTTTTTGTAAAACCAATAAAGCGCGTACTTCGTCAAAATTTGAAAAAGGCCAAAAATGAAAAGTTATAAGAGCCACTCCAAACTTTGCAATTGACGGACCACAACGGGAATTCTACGTACGTTTCCATAAAAGCGGAAATTGGTAGAACACTTGGCAACGACGTGCCGTTCAAAAGGCTATTTGCATAGCGCCGCCGGGCCGCACTAGTTTTATTAAAGAATTAAGTGGATACCTTTGTGAAGTGTATCAAAATTTAGTGAATTATTATCACCTACTAATAGAATTAGCAAAGTATACTTTTCCTTATCAATTTACACTTTTCTATAATAATAATAAAAATATCCAACATTTATAATAATAAAAAAATGTATGAGCGAATTATGGCATCCAAGCCTTTTCGACCTAACTATTTCCCATAAACATAATCGAACCATCTCGACCATTCTTATCGATTACTCTCATCGGACAACAAACACGGTCTCTAAAGTCACTTTTAACGAAGGACCCACGATTTGAAAGTGGTTTTTTTTTTTTTTTCCCTCGTTCGGATTAGACATCGAACTACCCGTGTCGGGACTCCGGAGAATCAAATCGATCTAGATGAGTCTAGAAGATTGACATCATATCCAATCAATTCCCCCACCAACCGACTTTCCCATCTTCTGCTTGCCTCGTGGTGATCTAATTCCAAGCTACAACCGCCTGCATGAATAGGGGGGGAACGAGGACGGGTTCTTGATTCGGCTAAATCTCCGGACCCCAATCAAAGCATTGGTGGGCTAAGCTCTCCCTCGCATGGACCACTCTTTGTTGTGCGGTGGTAGCTAAAGACTGAAAGGGTCATCAGCACGTTAGCTATCGTCTGGTTGTGGGTGCCTACCTCTCTCTTCCGGCGCTCTTTACCTAACCACAAAACAACTCACTTGCCATCTAGGTCTACTCATAGCCGTGTCGATTTTCGCTCTTCTCATGTTGCGTTCATCCGTGCTATGCTGGCTCCCTGTAATTTGGTTGAATTCGCCATGCAAAAGCGACGTCGCGCGAGCAGGGAAGGAGGGGGATTCCACGGGCTATCGATTAGGGTACACAAGCACACGCATGGCGTGACGAATTCGAAGCCTTCCTTCCGGGTAACCAACGTTCTCGATTGGATCGTTCTTTCAAGGGCATTTTCAAGTCGAGGGTTGCCAATGGGTAGTATGAAACCTTTATGTTACGTTTGGAAGTCAAGATAAAATTCAAGCCTGCTAAAGACATGATAAAGTCAGATATAAGAGAGACATAACCTTGATAAATGCGGATATGATAGCTAATATCCATAATATAAAAGCTTATTTCTCAATTAAAAAATTATTAAATTAGTAAAATCAAAATGATCTTTGACTATAAGTAATATCTGAATTCCAATATATAAAATCCAGAATTATGGAATTTCCATTTTGTTTAGTCCTATTTTTATTTATATGTTTGAATTTCTTCCTGCATTAATACATATTCAGTATATAAATATATTTACTACATATGTCATGTACTTTGGTATTTTCGGTATGTTAGCATAGTTTACTATTTAATTGAATTTGATGGAAGGGGAAAAAAGATATAAAAAAATAAAAGAAGCAAAAAGAGAGAGGAAAAAACAATAAGCGAATAAAAATGAATAGGCAAGATTCTTAATATATCCATTTGTGCAATTTTTATGTTCATTTACATTGTGGTTTATACCAAAACAATGACATCATATGATATGAAAATATTTGGCTTTATTACTTTGATTCACTAAGCAATAAATACGATATAGCAAAATCTCTGAATTTCATATCACGTCATATCCAATTCTATTATGACAAAAAAATCCAGACGTCCAAACATAACCTCAAGAGTTGGCTAACGATATAAGGTGAGGAGAAACTTGGGTATAGAGGGATAATGAGGGTTGATTTTTCACGTTAAAGGTTTGTTTTTTTGCTCTAGTCAAGCAGGAGAATTCAAAATATTGAATGATGTGTTGTTCTTGGTTCTCCGACTGTTTCGGGGAAAACTCAAGATTTAGAAAACGTACTTCGAAAAATGATTGATTATATTTCTTGAAAAAAATGAGTTAACAAAAAATGCTTTCATCATCGGTAATAATTTAAACATATCTATTTTCGTGGGTGACGAAATTTTTTCTTTCATTTATTTTTGTAAGCGATACAAACAATTATTCATGAAAAAGTGTTTTTTCAAATCTCTTTTCCATGAAACAAAGGCACCTAAATTTAAGGAACAAGTACGCTGCAAGTCTTAAAACTTGTTACGAAAGTACAATCAAATCCTCAAAATTTCAAAAAGTGCAATTAAGTCTTAGAACTTGTCAGAAAGTGCAATTGAGCCTCAAAATTTTGAAAAAAGTGCAATCAAGTTCTAAAAATTGTCAAATTGGTAAAATTAAGTCTTTTCGTTGATTGCGCTTTTTGAAAGTTTTAGAACTCAATTGCACCTTCGTAATAAGTTTTAGGATTCGATTGCACTTTTTGAAAGTTTTAGGATTCGATTGCATTTTCGCGATAATTTTAGGACTTCATTGTACTTTTTGAAAGGTTGAAGACTCGATTGCACTTTCATAACAAATTTTAGGATTTCCAATTATCTATTCCTAAATTTAACTAGCGTCCTAACCTTAGTCAAGGGATAAGCGTATTAATATTTTGTCTCTCAGAACCTTCTGCTATCCTCTATTTGGTCCATGGGCTGTGGGTATTACCGTAAGCATATAATACTAATAATTACAATAATCGAAAAAAAAATCGTTGTCCAAGACGTTAATGTAAGAATGTTTATTGAGTACGGAAAATTAATGATGTAGAATCACCAAATGAAAAGATATGCATAGGTCCACGGAAAACGTACAGTTTAGAAACAAATGATCTCCTCAGTGAAATTACTTATGGAAAATGAGGCTTCTTTAGCGTTTCGATTCGAGTTAATAAATGTCAGGTCATAGTCAAATTAAATTTGGAGTGTATTTATTTCACTAAAAACTTCATGATAAACGAGAATATTTTACATGGAAATCGTTTCAAATGAAATGGTTAAATTTCATTTATTTGGTTGTTTTGGAAAAGTGGTTTGCCGAAAGAGAAAGTCCTTTTCCTTAGGGCTGAGTATGATGGACTGACCGAACCGAGAACCCCCTGAATTGGATTGAGCCAGCCTATTGGATCTAGTTCTCAAGAGCTTCGGTTCGGTCTGCGGTTCCATAAAATTGAAACTGGACCATTCGAACCACATCTGCTAATATATGTTTTTTTTAAAAAAAAAATCTAAAAGTAAACCTAAACATAAACTTAAGATGCTTATTATGAGTTTCAGGTTTTGCGATAATGTATTGCAATTAACGAGAGATGGTCTAATGAATATGTTGTTAACAAGAAAAAATTGAACGACAAATCGCAAAAGAAAGCATTGGTCCAATGATTGGACCGCTCGGGAACTAGACCCCCAAGATCTTCCGATCCGATTCCCAGTCCTTGAAACCGAGAACCGGTCCTCCCAATCCTCTTCTCGGGTCTTGGGTTGGACCGACCCAAACCGGAAACCTATCACCCCTACTTTCCCTCAATCTAAACTTATTGTTTTCTGCCTAAAAAAAGATATTTTCCACATATTAGTCATCCAAACACCGTAAAATCAAAAAATAATTTTTCAGAAACAATCTTTCTTTAAACAAAAGGACCATTTCTTCTTTTCCTTTTTTGCAAAACCAAAATAAACCCGTGAATCCAACATACCGATTTTCTTCGACTTGCTTTATTCGATTTCTACACACAACATGCGTCGATCAATTGGATGCTAGATGACAAATTCTCGAGAACAGTTTACTATCGAGCAAACGGAGGATTACTTAGCTAAAAAATTCATGCACGTAGTTATCGAAATCCGACGATCCAAATTGGCCCCTAAATGTGCTCGGCAACCAATCCAACGGCCGATACTGGGTTACTAACTAAAGCATCGAATCACCAATTTAGCCTTTGATCATCTTCGCCCTCATTTGGCCTAAATAGCTATAACCTCCGACTCTGCCTCTTGAGCCTTGAAATCCTCCTATGCCTTAAAAGGGCCCTGTCCTAAAGCCTTCCTTAGCTTCCGGGGGTCGCATCACATGGAAGTGGCGTCGGCGCCTCCAATGCCCGTCGAGCGGCCGAAGGACGGTAAGCGGAGCAACAGGTGCAGGAACATCTGCGCCGCCGTGTCGGCGGTCACCGTGATCGTCGCCCTGGTGATTCTTATATTGGCCCTGACAGTTTTCAAGGCCAAGAAGCCGGTCATCACGGTGAATTCGGTGAACCTGAAGGACCTCGATGTCTCCTTCGACATGGCGCGGATGAGCGCCTTGCTGAACATGACGGTGGACGCGGACCTCTCCGTGAGGAACCCGAATAGGGTGGGTTTCAAGTACACAAACTCGACCGCACTGTTAGGCTACCGAGGAGATCCTGTCGGCGATGCTCCGATCCCTGCAGGCAGGATCTCAGCGGACAGCACGGAGGAGATGAAAATCGTGGTGACGGTGATGGCAGATCGCCTTCTGTCGAACCGGCGGGCGTTCTCCGACGTCATGGGGGGCGTGCTTCCCTTCACCACTTACGCGAAGATATCTGGCAAGGTTTCCATCTTGAGCGTGTTCAAGATTCATGTGACGTCGGCCGTTTCCTGCGACATCAATGTGTTCATTTCCAATAGAACCATTGACGACCACCAATGCAAGTATGAGACGAAGTTGTAGGGTAAGCCCGAAGGCAGAACCAGAATCTCACTTACGCAGAAACGAAAGAGATGGAACAAGAGGAATGCTCAAACTTTTTTGCCATAGCCCCATTGTTTTCATTTCCTTAAAAATGATTCCTCTTATCGTGAACGCACCGGGGTCGGCATCGTTAATTTCGGAGTCGTGTAACTCATTGCTCGCCGTGTTTGAACTTTTCCCAAATAACTCCCGATTGCTTTCATGCAAATAATGGCGAGGCTTCGATCTTGAGGAAGGTGTTCTTCTTTCAAGCATCTTTTCGTTTCAAACAGCTTCTATGATCTTGTTTCAAACACATGAAAGAATTTGTTCCCTCGGGAGATGGATTATATGGTTCAATCTGATTATAATTTTCATCCATAAGAACAGTGCAGATGAAACCAACAGCTCAAGAACATTCAGATTAGCGAAATCTGACTGGTTTTGCTTTGTAGAAGCATTTGATTTTGGTTTTCTGATGAATCAATCAGAAAAGCCAGCACTGTGCTGAGCCCATAGATTCATATTCAACGATTCAAACTTAAAAATGGAAAGTGAAAAGCATCCAAGGGGACGACAACTATCGACGATGAACCCTGATATATTCGAAAAGAAACATTGTGCAGACTCATTTTATCGTGTTCTTGAGGGTAAACTTTCGAGTAAAAATAGATCATCGGGGGAACTTCATGGAATTTGGCAGCTACTTGTTGGACCATTGTAGCATGCAAGTAAGTGAACTGTTCGAATGAGCAAGACAGCTTCTCTCACTAACCTCTAGGTTCTGATTACTTGCGGAGGACAGCTATTCATCGGTCTCGAAGCTATGGAAGTCTGATGAACGAAAGGATGTGCGGAACATGGTTAAGGATCTCAGTTTGTTCTCAGTAACTTGACGAGTTTGTCCTGTCCTGGCATCTGATGTTGGTTCAGTTTAAAATTGCAGACAGATTGGTTTTGCTTTGTGAGCCATATGCAACAAGACAGAGACAACAATTGACAGCCTGCTCTTTTCACAGAGGAAAGCACGAAATGCTTGAAAAGTTCATGGTCGAAAACTTTCAATGGTCCCAAAGAATTTCTGATTTCCTCTCCTGAGAACAACTCAATCAAACCAGCAACTGGAAAACAACCTCAATGGCCTCAATGGTGCATCAGGACATATATCACTGCAATATTACATGATATGCGATTACAAACTGCAGTCTCGAAAGGAAAGCCTGGCGAAAATATTTCAGTCACTTTAATTGTCGAAAAGAACAATAGAGGATACATTGCATGCTTAGAATTGCAATTATATGACTTAGATGCAAAATGCTGCAGTTACAGAAACACTCCCCTAACCCGAATGAAGAAAAACAATACATCCTGACTTAACACAAACTCAATCCAAACAGCAGACAGATCCATCGTCCTCTTCTGACAACAGAATGTTAAGGACACATTTCCCTGGAAATATCGCTTCTGCATGACCATGATATGAAGGAGTATATGTTACAATCTTGAATTAGCATATAATCGTCATACCAAACAAAGAAGAACCTGTATAGGTCTCAACACAACAGCACAGCAGTAAAAAGTATCAAAACTGAAGCTTTCTGCATAAACCTGAACCGACATTCCTCGATTGAGTCATGCGTTTTACAGGAGCTCCGGGACAACTTTCTACAGTGTCATTTGACCGTGGTACAGAAGGAGGCGTCCTGCAATCGCCGAAATCCAGCTTCACCTTCGACTTTTCAGAGAGAAGATCCTCGGCCTTCTCGAGCAAAATCATGTCTAATAAATATTGGTAAATTAATTCGACCATCTCCTCATCTGACAGCATGGCGAGATCCCTCCCACGAATTCCACCTCCCCTACAATCGGTTGAGGGGCCGAAATTAAGCTGCCGAGGAACGTTGGTTCGCCATTCATCTGTATGCTTTAGCTTTTGATAAGTCATTTTAGCATTGTCGCGACCATCGATGACACTGTTGCCCAATGCATCATCCTTAGGAGTGTGGCAACCCATTCCTTTCTCCAATGCGATAAGGGGAGATTCGAGATCGAGGATTGCATCTCTTGTCTCGCCTTTAACATCCAAAGTAACTCGGCATTGAGCATACAACTTGTCATCCAAAATTGAAGCAACTTGCCCTCCCACACCCTTCTTGGTGTCCTTAACATTAAAAGATTCTAACTTCTGTGCTGAATCTGTACATCGACGCTCAACATCATCGAAAGAACCTGCTTTTCTTTCAGAACCCATGAACACGAGCATAAAAACGATACCTGTTGAAAAAAAGAAAAAAACAGCACACAGCACCATGAGCATTTGCTAGACAACAATACCTGACTCCACCCTAGCTCCAACCTAAGACGAAAAAAGAGGGCAAATCTCAAAAGGGCCTCTTCAAGGTTCAAACCTTGACGCGGAATACATATTGGGTCCATCAACGATTACAGAGTCTAACGATAATCTTGAAAAAGATCATCCAAAGAAGAAAGAAACGTGCAGCGAAAGGTGAAATGCGGGTCTAATCCCATGAGAAATCAAACGAAAACGACAAAAAGAAAGAGGGGAATTTGCAGGTTACAAGAGTCTTCAAAGAAAACGTCCAAGATTGAACCCAGGATCTTTAAAGAAACAATAAACCCACAAGAACGAAAACCTAAGACGAAAAAAGAGGGCAAATCTCAAAAGGGTCTCTTCAAGTTCAAACCTTGACGCGGAATACAAACTGGGTCCATCAACGATTACAGAGTCCCACGACAAATCTTGAAAATGATCATCGAAAAGTGAAATGCGGGTGTAATCCCATGAGAAATCAAAAGAAAACGACCAAAAAAAAAAAGACGAGGGGCATTCTCAGGTTACAGGAGAAAGTACCTTTTGGTGTTGTGCAAAAAGGGGCTTGCTCTTCGCAACGGAAGAAGAAGAAGAGCAGGCGAGCAGATCGAGAAGGACTTGCAGGAGCGCGCGCTAACTTTCGCCCGAGCTTTGAAGGAAAGAAGGGATGGGCCGAGGGCGGTGGCGGACAAGACTCCAAACTCCGAGGCGTCACTCCAGTCGAAGCACACCGTCTCTCTAGTTTCCATGTGGCAAAAGGCAAAAACACGGGAAAAACAAATGGCCGTTAGCTTCTCCGCGTATATGAAAGCGTATAATCACATGTTAAATCTTATCAAAATGTAACATTATGATTTGAGAAGCTGACCGTGTAACATTATAATTTCAACGGTAAGTATTATGTATACAAAAGCCATGGTAGGACCCACCTCTAATACGTTCATGCAATTTCTGATGGTATTGCTACATTTTGTTTGTCTTATTATGGAAAATCTCCAAGAGTGTCCCTTAGATGCTTGTCAAATTTTGACCCCTTGGCACTTGTCAAATTTTATCAAAATCTTCACTGAAAATTGAGAATTTACATTTGGCGAAAGTAACGTCTTCCTTTCGAAATTATCTTAGAAGAAGTTATTTTTGCTTTTAGTTAGCTTAGGGCCTGCATGAAATCACTTCAAAAATTTCATTTCTCCGCCAGAAGCCCATCTAGCAGAGAAATGTGTTTGATAAAAACCTAATCGAAGTAGAAATCTGTTTGGTAAAAAAATTGACTTATGGTAGGATTTTTCACTTTTGGTAAGATTTTTCATTTCTGATAGGATTTTTGGCCAATTTTGAGAAGTAAAAAATTTTGACTTCTCAATTCCAGATTCACTTCTTGGACCACACCCGCCTCCGCCGACCACCGTTTCTGCAACCGCCCCGTGCCGACCACAATCGCGGCGATCGCTGCCCACCCGCCGCCGTCGCCGTCGCCCACCGACAACCCACCGCCGTCCACCACCATTGCCGCCGTCCACCGCAGCCAACCATCGCAGCCACCTCCGCCGCCGACCACCGCCAACCGCCGCCGACCGCCACCACGGCCGTCCACCACCGCCGACCACCGCCGCGCCGCCACCCACTGCACCGCCCATCGCCGCCCACCGTCGTCCACCGTCGTCCACCACCGTCGCCGCAGTCCACCGCCGCCGACCATCGCAGCCACCTCCGCCGCCGACCACCGCCGACCGCCTTCGCCGCCGACCACCGCCAACCATCGCCGATCGCCACCGCCTCCGACCACCGCCGCTGCCGACTACCACCGCCGCCGTTGACCATCACCGCCGTCAACCATTACCGCCGAAAATTTTATTAATAATGTTTCAAAAGTATAAATTTTCAATTGTTAGCAAACGAATTTTTTCGATCGTAAGTCAACTGGGAGCGGAAGTAGAAAAATCAACTTCTACTTTTGATGAGAAGTAGAGAAATCAACTTCCGATCAGAAGTCAATTTGGAGCAGTAGTAGAAAAATCAACTTCTACTTTTGATGAGAAGTAGAGAAATCAACTTCTGATCAGAAGTTGATTTCTTGGAGAGAAGTGTTTTTATGTGCACCCTTAACTAGCGTTGAAGGGACACTTATTAACAAAACCCTTCAATTATTAAGAGTTTCATTGGATTGATTTTCCTTTGTCTGTTTTTCTTAATATAAATCTTGTGAACTTTTTTTAATGCGAAACTCCCGAATATTCTTAACACTAAAAATTGACATGTAAATGCACATATAATTTTTTCAAAATCTTATTAGATATTAATAATATTTTAATTTGTTTATGAGAAAATAAAAAGTATTTTTGTTTATTTTTTGTGTAAATAAACATGCCCTAAACTCATTTAACTTTGCTCTTTTGGCAATTGATGCACTTTCGGCATCTTTTTGCTATGTTCAACCTGCTAAAAAAACAAAAATTACAACTAAATTCACGATAAATCATGTCGATATCACTACACCATTCCACAAAAACGGACGAAACAATAAAGTCGAAATTGTAAATAAGTCAAATACATAGTCAATTGGCTATGTATGGATGCGCAAATTTAGCCATTCAATACATATGCCATAGCAAAATATAATGTATTTTGATATAATCTTCAAACTTAATACCTAATAGCCTTGCCATGGATTTGCTGCATATCTATTCCGTGGAGCATTGCTGCGCTCGTTGCAGGAATAACGTATCATTAGTGGCAGCTATCCTGTTGAATTGCACAGAATGTTTTGACTTGGTAAGCTCCAAACGGAGCTCGTTAGGGATGGCTCGGTTTATGTTCTTGCTCGGTTTATATGCTAACCAATTTCTAGTTTTTTTGGTGTTAGACCTTTGTTAACGTAACACGAAACGACCTATCATTGGTTTGTGTCCTCATGATTAGCCTGTGTCTCGTTGACACACGGCAACCTATCTGCCGCCAATTTCCTACATGAAGATTGCCACATGGCGCATTTTCCTAAAAGTGATTGTTTGTGTTGTTTGAAATAATTAATCAATGAAAATTGCTTTCGTTTTTGACAACAAATTGTGCCTAAATATTTCGTGCGCGATGAAATTATTTTCGGTTCATTCATTTTTATAAGTGATACGAGCAATCATTTTTTAGATAATATTTTCATAATCATTCATTTTTTTTGTGAAACAAATAGAGCCTAAGTATCATTCTTGAGACCTCGTGTGGCAAATATGCCATTGTAGATATATTTCTTGGCATAGTAATGCCTAAGTCATCTACCGTGGGAAATATAGGATATAAATTGCCATTTGGATGGAAAATAGATCAAAAGATAGTGGAAATACATTAATTGCGATGGCACAAAACTAAGTGTATTGAGTGTTAAAACTAAAGTCCTTTCCAATTAATTGAAAATAGAGCCCAACTACCATTCTTAATACCTCATGTGGCAAATCTGCCATTTGTAGATGTTGACACTCGAAATAACTTGCCTTCCGAGGCACGTACTATCATCGTGAGGGATCAATAAATGTGCAGAACACTCGAGGGATCGATACTTGAGCAGAACGCGTGAGGAGTCAACACACGTGTTAAACGTGAGGAGAAGGCACATTGAGAGAGAACGAAGAAGCTCTTGCAAAGCACGTGATGGTACCGATGGGCATCATTTAAAGAAATCGTCAAACCCGTTAGTAAATTGAGCGCCAACAAGGAGCAGTCCTGCCGAATTCAAGGTCTTTTCAAGGAGCGCCAAAGTATATGAAAGCTATTTCCTTGAATTTCATGGCGGGAGGACATTTTTGAAGCAAAATGATTCCCTAAGAACAGGTCGAGGAATTCGCGAAATGCGGGGGACATGAACATACCCCTCACGACCGAAAGAGAACCCGTGAGAATCCTATTGACAGTTACTAGATTGTCAAACTTCAAAGCCTCAAGATGTGGAGGACATGGGCATGATTGACGCACGTGGAAATTGAAGAGAAGCGCTAACATTATCAGCTATCTAAAGTCGAATAACTGCTCAAAGACTCGGGTCGAAAGAATTCAAAAAAGACTAATGACAGTGGCAATTGTTGGCATGCTTGGATTATAACCGTTGAAGAGCAGTTACCACTTCAACCATTATAAATATCACCAAGCATCCACATAAAAACCTGCTGAACAAATCAATAAATTTATCTTATCTTTACTTATTGTACTGCATTTACTTTCCTTAACTGTAACTTTCAAATTCTCGTCGTTGAGTCAAATTCCGGCATTTAACTTTATCCTATATACTATGCCATCGAGCCAAACTCTGGTGCATTATCAAAGTGTATTCAAAGCTTTGACATCAAGTCAAACTCCAACACTATTTCAGGTGCGCTGGTTTGTTACCTTGGAAAGGAATTGTGCTTGCTAGACCATTCCATCAAGTCAAACTCTAGTTTAGTTCACATATGTGCACTTTTTCTTACAATTTCACCTGCATCGATTCCTTTGGATTTGTACTTGTAAACTTTCACCATCGAGTCAAACTCCGGTCAAGACAAATATTTGTGTAATTCTATTGGATTCTATACAAATTTCACAAGTTGATTTTTTTGATTATATGAAATTCTCCTGTCCAATATCATCACAAAATCTCTTATCACATTTACAAGCCGAAGCACGAATTTCGATGAAAGACATTTTGTCACGGAACAATTCGGTTGAAACAGTAGATGTGTTTCTTGGCACAGTAAAGCCTAAGTCATCTGCCGTGAGAAATATTGGATAAGAATTGCTACATTTCGGGTGGAAAATAGATCAAAAGATAGTGGAAATACATTAGTTGCTATGGCACAAAACTAAGTGTATTGAGTGTTAAAACTATAAGTCTTTTTCAATTAATTGAAAATTTTCCCGTGGACGGTACTTGCGACTAAAATCGATGCTGAAAAAACGAAATGACGAAACATATGGTATGTTATTTCAGCTACAAAAGGAGTAGCGTGAGGTTGAGGGAAGATTACTAGCAGACTTTTCTTTACATTGGATGTATAATACTAAGAATTCTTGTTAGCATTAGGGCAGTGTTGGTTCGATTTTCGTTATTTCTTTGTGAAAGAGATCCATCCGTCTTTCCAATTTTTTTTCCTTTTAAGAGTTCTTGGGGAAATATCAGAATTACTATATAATATTTTCATTCGAAGACTTTATTGTATCCTAGAGAATTTTTGCTGGTAACTATTAGTAATGCTGTGCAGAAAATAATTTTTTAATGAGAATACTATCACGCATCATAATCTGATTTCATTTCTTTCCATTCGTTCATCATATTTTCCCAATGGGCACCACGTTCTAAAATTGGATGGAGCTTAGAGAGTCACGAGTGGAAATGGACTATAGTTGCAAGACACTGGTTCTGAGGACAATAAGCATAAGAAGACAACTGCAAATATCATTATAAACGAAATTGATAAACAAGTATATGGAATATACACACCCCTTAAGTATTTAACGGCGAAAGTGACAAAAGTTCTTGATCGATCACTGAGGAAACACCTTACACGCCAAAAAGATCTAAAAAAGAAGAAGACTTTCTTGATCTTCAGAAAAGGAAAACAAGAAACGCAACTATACAAGCAAACATGATTTCCCAAAGCTTGTTAAGTCATTATTGTATAGACTATCTTCCATGCGCAGAAGCATGTAGAAATGGACATACAAAGCCATATCGAATTTCAATGTAGTTTTAATGTTCTAGTGGAATGCGAACCAACGGAGGAACCAAAGAGAAGCAGCTCTCTCTATATATTGCCATCGAGTCATAAGCAAGAAATGAAGGAGGAAGTGTTATGGCTAACTTACCAAGCTCTGTAGTCACTTTCGTTGGGTTGATTTGGATGTTCAACATGGATTTAGGTAACCTAGCCTTCACCTTCACATACCTCTGCAGCGATCAAGTTTATGATAGCGGCGATCCTTACGGAGACAACGTAGTTTTTGTCCTCAACAATTTGGTGATGCTCACACAAGGCCAAGGTTATGACTTCTACACTTGGTCGCCTTCTCCTACTGCGATCGCGTACGGTCATGCCGCCTGCTACACTGGGATGGATTACTACAACTGCTATTCATGTCTCTTTACTCCTAGGCATGAAGTTCTTCAGTTTTGCCCTAATAGACTCGGGGCTCAGTTGCACATGGAAGACAACTACTGTACAATGAGATACGAAGAATACCAGTTTTTCGATAACTAAGGAGTCAGCCACCGTATCGTCGGATCTCGTTATCAAGTGTTCCTTTTGCATCACTGGTTATGTGGGTTATGTTATGCTCATCTTTTTGTTATTAACAAAGCACTTTATGCATGCTGCCCTTTTTTTTTTTTTTTGGTACTGCAATAGTGTGACAATGACTCCATTAATCTTATTTGAGATTATATTGATTTAGTGTAGTTCAATCATATTTCTTTATGTAGTAATAGTCTCGAATCCATCTAATTAACTTTGAAGTTAGATACTAAACTTTATCAAACGTTTCGAAGAGACAAGATGCCATGTTTCGCCACTGTTATAATTACGAAAAACCCTACCGAATGGACACCATATCTATGTTTATATACTCCGCTGCTTCGACGTTCCGAAATTGTATGTGTTTCCCCCTGTAATTTTCCATCCACAGAACAACAAATGAGAGAGAGACTATTTCAAACCAGACACGGACAAAAAGATGAATGATCACAACATTCCGATGATAAATCCCACGAAAAGAAACAGCAAATCCAGCATTTTTCTCTGCTGCGAAACCACAACAGAAACCGAGAAAACGAGATAAACATTTCTTAAGTTTTATCCTCTTGAAGCAAAAATTTGAGATCGATTGCTCCGGGCCATGAATCAGATCTTCTTATTGTGAGCCAGTTTGTGCAGTTTGAGCTCTTCGATCAGAGCACCCAAATCGGACCAAGAAGACCCGCCTTCTTCCACAGCCCCTCTCGCCATCTCTGGAAGTCCTTTTGCTCTCCTCCTCCTCATCTCCTCTGCTTCCTCATCCACCAGCACTCTCTTCACCGCCAGCACTTGGGTCACCAGCTTCTCGTTGTAGAATTGCTCCGCCGCGACCGGCCACGTCATCATCCGCACGCCTGCCTTCACTTCCTCCAGGATTGAGTTCCACTCCCAATGCGTCACGTACCCCCCCAATCGCCTCGTGATTGAGAATCACCGCCTGTGGAGCCTAGCCCCTAATGATGAGGCCCTTGTTTCGGATTCTTGATTGGTAATCTTCTACTTCCGCATTCAAGTGCATACAAAAGGCTACAAATCTAATGTAACTGGATGCATCGAAGAACTAATTCGCAAGGAATTGATGTATGATGGTACCATTCCAAGAGCCGCACTTACTCTAATTGTGCTCTTTTGGATCTTCAATTTGCAGTAGGTGAGGACCCAATCATGGTGTATAGTGTTTGTTCAGGAAATCACCAAAGAAGACCTAAATATATTGTACAACCGCTCATTTATAAAATTTTCAATTTTATCAATTTAATTTTAAAACTCTTGATGGTTTGTCAATACAGTGCTTTCGGCCACGTGGGAAATCATTAACATAGATGCTAGCTATCCTACATAGCACGATTGACACCAATGAAGATAAGCTTTGCAATGTTTTTATTTTTCTGAATTTCTTTATGATTTTATATCTTCTTTTCTTTTTTTTTCCTCCTCTTTTATTCTTCCACTCTAGGCCGGCGAGGTCTTCGACCGACCCTCCATCTGGTGGTCCGGGTGAGGGCGCAATGACCCTCACCAAGATCCAAGGAGGGGCTCGTAGCCCTCACCTAGATGTAGGCAAGAGCCATAACACTCACCATCCTACGGGCACGGCCCTCGTCCGGATCCGGGCGAGAGATCAATGGCCTTGCATGTGGCCGGCAAGGGCGTCGCCAATTGTTGCACGAGTCCTACCAGCTAGAAATCCAAGGAAGGGAAAAAGAAAAGGTAAAGATTACGAAAAAAAAAAGGAAAAAGAAAAAAAGGAAAAAAGAAAAATCGTAATTTTTTAAAATTGCAAATCTTGTACATGTCAATGGCGGTTGTGGCACGTAAGACAACAAGATCCACGCCCGGTGATTTCGGGGCCACAATTGACCGTAAAGACGAAATTGAAAAATCATTAAAAAAATTCGACACAAAAAAGACAAAACTAAATAGTTTACAATTGAATTGGCCGCCGTATAATATGTTTATGACATTTTTGGTAATTTTCCCGTGTTTACTCATACCACGTAATATCTTGTAATATTAACACAGAAACGTATTAGGATCTTGCAAATTAAGTCAATGCGAAATCACCAGCGAAATAAAAGAGCAACAATAAAGGACACCAGAGATTTACTTGGTTCAGTCCGAATATCGGTATCCACATTCAAGGGGAGAGCCAGCAGTAATAACCCTTTATAATCAATGAATCGAAGTTACAATCGCTCACAATGCTCGAGTGTTTCCTACATCAAGATTATACTTAAGCCTAATGTATTAACTAATAAAACAACTCAATTTGGATGAAAACTCCCAAAGCACAAATCACCGTGTTCAAGCCCAAGCAAGAGGGATCTGCGTACCAACGTCTGACTTTCCTATTTCTCACCGCTCTCGGCTGTTCCAGAAAACAAGGGAACCACAAAGTCTCCTCTTTTCAGTTTTATTTCTTTCCACCAGCGAAGACCTTTTCGCTCCCACCAATAACCACGTAAATAATAACATTTGTGAGCCCATTACTTTTATCTTGCAACGGCTTTCTTCGGAGATATTCGTGTGCGGTCATACGCAGAGTCAAATGACCAACCAAATCTCAACATATATTTCTGTATGCCCTTCAAGAGGTTCTTCAGATTTCTTTCCGACAGTTCAACAAACCAAACAAATCTCAAACTCGAGACATAAATTTAATATAATAAATTAGAAAACTTATATAACTATGGAACGAATATTAGCTTAGCGGAAAGAAGCATCTCCTCAAATACACTATTCATACTAAGTTAAATGCATCATGTTCCAAAACTTGAATGAGCTTACAGAGTCAAACGTTAAAATGGACTATAGTTGCTAGACGCTGTTTCTAAGGACAATAAGTATAAGACAACTGCAAATATCATTATAGACGAAATTGATGAATAAGTACATAGAAAATCCTTTGTTTTTTGTGCGTAAGTTGAGTAGATATACTAGTAATATAAGTATAGAATATTGGAATGCTATTACCAGAATTTTTTGCTATCTTAAGAGAACAAAAAATTTAGGATTATCCTATGGATTTTCATATTAGGAGGATGTGTTGTATGTTGGGCGAGTAAGAAACAAGCTTACATATCTCACTTAAAAATGGAATAAGAATTTATTGCTTTAGTAGCTGAAAAGAGGCCAAGTAGATTAGGAATTTGTTGTCGGACATCAAATTGTGGCCTAGTTCTATGCCTCCTATTTCTACCTATTATGATAGTGAGGCTACTTTGGCAAGAGCTTATAGTAGCACCTATAATGATTAGTCTAGGCATATTAGTGTAAGACATGATTATGTAAGATAATTGATTCAAGATGGTATCATTATAATTGTCTATGTAAGGCCAAGCAAGAATCTGGCCAACCCTTCACAAAGGCATTACCAAGAGAGGTAGTAATAATGAGTTCGAAAGAAATGGGGTGAAACCATTTAATTAAAATCACTAGTAATGGTAACCCGACCAAATACTAGCACATTACTAGTTATATGGTTTAATGGGTAAGAATAAGTTATTGAAAGTAATTGTATGATATTGACATTCGCCCCTACATGAGAAATCAATATCATTTGTTAGCTTTTTAGAGGCTGATTATATTCTTAATGAAGTATAATACATTAATGTATTGTCTTAAAAAGTAACAAAAACATGTGATAGATACTTCACCTATATAAGCTTAAAAGTGGTGCCACTTCTTACGAAAGTTATATTTGCTTTCTAGAGAACTCATAAAAGGTACAAATACAAGGCCATAACAGTGCTAAGTAAATTGTAAACTTCTCGTTGAAACAAAAGGTTAGTGTATGTGCGGTATGTCCTATTCTATTACTGAAAGTAAGAAGTTTAAAGTCGGCAGCTACTTCTGACTTTGATAGAGCTTTGAGATACTTGCACTAAATGAAGGTTTAACTTGAAAGAGATCGTCATGTAAGTATACTGATCTCATGGAATTTTGGATGTATCTTATTTTAAATAAATATATATATGTTATTAAAAATATTTATTTTATAAACAAAGTGGGGGATTGCTGGTGTTTGTTTGTAAAACAAATAAATAAGGCATTTTCCTTATCCCACATTGGACGGATGAGAGAGTGCAAGACACTTTAAATAAGAGAAGATTATTGTAGTCTTCCAAATAGAGAAATGGGTAGGTGAGCAGGCTAGACCTCACCATACCCATGTGCAGGTGCGTGAATAATTGCCCGATTATTAGGCGCACTTAGCACTTTGTGGGCCGCAGATGGAAATAAGCCTCAATTAACAATTGTTTTTATTTCGAAATTAATTATTCGATAATTTTATTTCATTAATTTTTTTAATTGTGACTGTTAGGACATGAAAGGTTGTGCCCAAATGGTGGTTATCACATGCAAACAGTTGTGTCCGAATGGCGATTATTACACCCAAACGATGTCCAAATTGCGATTTTTTGGACATAAATAGGCACGTTCGTATGAGTTGTTCAAACACTAAGAGGTGTGTTCTATTCGTATTATATAATGAACATTTTTGTTAATTTTTAGTTACTTATTTTCATTTTTCGTTTTCCTTCAAAAGAGAGATAGAAAATTTTCTATTGTTTCATGGAGAGTTTCAGGAGATTTACTAAAATTACTATTCAGTATTTTCACCGTGACTTTGTTGTATCCTGAAGGGAATTTACCAGAAACCTATTGTAATTTTGTGAGGCAAAGTGATCCTAAAAGAAAGTCATTACACGCCTCATAGTCCGACTACATTGTTACTCCATTTCCTCCGGTATTTTTCCAACAGAAAATACACACCTCATAAGTATTTAACTGCAAAAGAGACAAAGTCCTTGATCAATCACTAGAGAAGCACCTTACATGCCAAAAAGACCTAACAAAAAAAAAAAAAAAAGCCTTTCTGGATCTTCAGAAAAGGAAAACAAGAAACACATCTATACAAGAAAACATAATCTCCCAGAGCACGTAAAAATAGACGTACAAAGTCATCTGGAAATTTTACTAAGCAACGGAGGAACAAAAGAGAAGCAGATCTTTATATATTGCCAATGAAGGAGGAGGAGAAGGTGTTATGGCTAATTTACCAAGCACTGTAGTCACTTTCGTTGGGTTCATTTGGATGTTCAACATGGTTTTAGGTGACCAACTCCCCACCTACGTATTCGTCTGCAACACCGGAATTTATGCAAGCGGCGATCCTTATGAAGACCACGTAGCTCTTGTCCTCCACAATATGGTGATCCTCACACAAAGCCAATCGAATTACGACTACTACACCAGGTCTCCTTGTCCTACTTGATCGCCTATGGTCATGCGAACTGCAGCAACACGCTTTCTTTCCACAGCTGCTTTGCCTGTCTCCTGCTGCTAGGTTTGAATATCTAAGGCTTGTCCTAATAGCTTCGGGGCTCAGATTGAGCTCCCAGACGACTGCAGAGATACGAAGAATACCCGTTTAACGAGTTAGCCACCGCATTGTCCGACCTCGTTATAAAGGGTTCCTTTTGCATCACTGGTTGTGTGGGTTATTTTATGCTCATTGTTTTGCGATTGATAAAATTCTTAATGCTTGCTGTTTTTTTGTTTTTTTTTTTTGTGTATCGTAATAGGCTGAACGTGACTCCATTAATCTTATCTTTTGAGCTTTTATCGATTTAGTGCAGTTCAATCATATTTCGTTATACAATTTCTGTGGAAGGGCCTTGATCTTGGAGTTGGAGGGGCTAAGGTCTCTTGGGCGAACATATGTTGCCCTAAAAGGGAAGGTGGCTTGGGGATCGGCAGGCTTCTGGACTGTAACAAAGCATTGATGGTAAAACACATATGGTCTCTCTTCACCAACAAGGAATCTCTCCGGTGTAAATGGATTCATTCCAATTTTCTACGTAAATCCAACTTTTGGATTACAACTACACCGACTATTTGCTCTTCGTCTTGGGAGAAAGTACTAGGCCTCCGCCAAGACTTCTTCATGCACTTCAAATGGAGATTAGGGAATGGCCTCTCAACTTCATTCTGGTTTGACCACTGGCACGAGAAAGGCCCTCTATATAGGTTCTTCACAGTTGGGGATATCTACCGGGCTAGGATCCCTCGCACGATCACCGTTCGGGAGTTTTTTAACTCTTCCTTCCCACCATCTACGGTACTCTCTGCCATTCAGCCTTGGTTGGATCCGGTGCCGTCTTTTGTGGAGAGTAGGGCTGACAGATTCATTTGGAGTGGTCACTCTTCTAGACACTTTTCCGTTTCTTCAGCCTGGGACCTTATTGGGCCGAGAGGCCAGAAGGTTCATTGGCATTCATTCGTATGGAACAAGGATCTTGCACCGCGGGATACTTTTATTATGTGGCTAGCTTCACATATTCGTCTTCCAACCCAAACTCTACTTCAATATCGTATAATAGACGATGGCTCATGTGTTTTCTGCCATAGTACACCGGACTCGGTGGATCATCTCTTTTTTGGCTGCTCTATTACTAGCCAACTAGCCTCTACTTGGGCTTCCAACTTTCTCCTACATTGGCGGAATCGACCTTGGAATGAGTTCATTAAATGGGCAAATGCACGTTTGGGTGGCCCCTCATTTTCCCATAGGATTGCGAGATTTGCCCTTAGTGCCCTCTGTCACATTATTTGGATCACAAGGAATGATATTCTATTTCGCAATAAGCAATTTTTTGTTCCGGCGATGCTTTTCCACCTCACTAAACTCGTCAAGGATAAAGCCCTATCGTTGGGGCTTATTCGAGATCATTCTCGAAATAGACGCATCCAAAACAATTGGGGTCTTTCTGCTGCTATTTTTGATGAGCCTTTATAGTATTGCTGTTGCTGCATCAAATACATGCTCACACGTTGGATTGTAGTACTGATGGGAGCTGTGATTCTGTCCCCACTCGTATATGGAAGGCTTTTGTTATGCTCTTTTAGATCTATACCTTCTGCTTCCCATGCTGGTCTATCACCCTTGGCTCTTCTGTTGCTGTATATATGGGCGCCCCTGATGGTTTTTGTCGCTGTTTTCCTATTTCTGCTGCTGTGATGCTCTCGGGTCTTTTGTAACTGAATTACCCTGCTGTTGGGCTGCTGCTGTTGCGTCTCTGCTATGTGCTATGAGGCTGTTGGTTCACTGTGCACTTGCTAATTGTCACTTTGGATCATTGATGTCCCTACTAGAACTTTCATTGTCATTGCTGACCTCATACTCTGGTTGCTGGGGCATGTTACTATTACTAAGCAGCTGGGTTTTATTTACTGTTTCCTTCTACATTTACCATAGTACTATATAAGTCTGCTGCCAAGCCTTTGCTCGAGTTGGACCACACATTTCCTATCTGGCTCCAGCATTACTCCTCCTAAATACACGGTTGGACAGTCTCGACTGATTCTGCTCTTACTGCCTATTGTTTCTATGCATTATTATTCCCTCTGGGGGACTTAAGGGGGACCTAAGGGGGACTTTTCAAGGCCTCATTCCATTGATGGCCTCTTCAACGTTAATTCACCTGCACTGTTGCTGGACTAATATGCACATGCCTTGATGGTTCTGTTGCTGGTCCCTTTGTTCACTAAGGGGAGGTTTTCGGTTCTCAGCTCGATATACTTCTGTGATGTCTACCCCTTTTCCATGTTTGGGACTATCCTCGTAATAGGCGCATCGACTATATGCTTTCACGATGGATTATGTTGCTGCTGGAAGCTATCTGCACGGTGTTATACAGCCACAATCCCTCACAGATGCCTTCTACTGCTACTCTATCATGGAGAGCCTTGACCTTATAGTGTCTATGCTTTATGGCTTCTGCTCCCTATGCTGTTCTGTGGCCATTGCCCCTACTGTTTGGACTATGGGGATTCCCCTGCTTCTTTTTAATGCTGCTTGCCTATACCTGCTGCTGTATTCTAGGCCTTATGTAGGAGGTCCTCTCTACCCCCCTGGTGTCCACTACTATTGGGGTTTATAGACTGCTGGGTGATCCCGCTATGGATGCTCCTGCTAGATATTTCTTTCTCTTGCCTTTGCCTCCTACTGTGGTTGCTGGATTCTCACCATCACTCTACTGTTGCTGATCATTGGGAATGCCCCTCCCACTGGTGCTCTGGTCTCCCTTTGGCTCCTCCTTCACCTCCTGCTGGTTGCCCTCCTGGTGGCTCTTACCTTGAGCCTTAAGTCGTGGATCCTTTCACACAGCCTCCTCTTGGTTCAGTCTGCCTTTTGTCGTTTTAATTGGCCTTTGGCCCTTCTGGTTTCTGCTATCTGTCTGTTCTTTTAATTTTTCTTTTATGTCTAGCATTTGTTCTGCCCACCGGTTGTTGGGCTATCCCGCTAGTTGTTGTGGGTTTTTTGCCCTGGTTGGGGCCTCTTCTGTTGTTTCTTCTTTTGCTTCTTGTTGTTTCATTACAGCCTCTGCGACTACTCTACTATTTCTGGTTAGTTGCTGCGAAGGTGCCCTGGCTGATGCTGCTCACCTCTTCTACCTCTGGTCCGGGGTTGCTCTTGTCGAATTTGCCTCTTCTACACTTTGGGAGTTGCCTCCGCCTGGACTTTTGCTTCTTCTTTCTTCTCCAACTATTATACTGTTGCTGCTTACTTCTTCTGCTGTTGGCCGCTGCTGCACCCACTGGGATCTGCCCCTCTGTTCAGTTCTCTGTGGATGCTTTAGCCTCTACTAACCTGCTGCGGATCCATGTTGCTGCTTCAGTTCTTCTTTTCTCTTGCCACTGGCTCCTACTATATGCTACTTGGGGGACTTTCTCTCCATTTTCCACTGCTCCTGGTTTTTTGTTGCTGCTGTTTTGTCCTCAACGTACTCACGGGACTTTCTGTTGCTGTCGCTGTGGTGCCGCGATGAAGCTGCTACACACGTCTCCGGAGCTTCCTTTTTGCTTATTGCTATACCATTTCCTGTACTTGTACAGCTTGCCGTTTCTCTGGTTTTGCTGACTCCCATGCTAATCTTTGGCCGCTTGTTTGGCTTTCTTCTCCTCGCTAGTTGGCCCCTTAGTTTTAGGCCACTTGTTTGGCTTTCTTCTATCGGCTTGTTATCCCTTAACTTGTTCTTTCCCTAGTTATATTTTGCAGCCGCTTCACCCATGAACTCCCTATGCCACATCCTGTGCCACTTTGAGTTCATGGTTTTTGTGTCCGGCTCTTTTGTACCTAGCTTTTTGGAAGATCAATACATACTTACCTTACAAAAAAAATAATCATATTTCGTTATGCAGTAATAGTCTGTGACCATCATTGGCCGATAGGCATGGCCCTTCCCCATGGCCGACAAGGGCGTCACCAATTTGTCTAGGGGCCCGCTAGCTAGAAATCCAAGGAGGGAAAATAGAAAAGTAAAGTAAAAAGAAAAGAAAAGAAAGAAAAAAATGGACCAAGGAAAAAAATTTATAATTTTTTTAAATTGCAAAAATGGTTCATGTCAATGCCTATTGTGCCATGTAGGACTGTCTCCATCCACATTAGAGATTTATAGCCACTATTGGCTGGAAAGACTACATTGAAAAATCATAAAAAAAAGTTACTCTTAAATTGGTAAAATTTTCAACCAAAAAAAATTGATAAAATTAAAAGATTTATAACGAATCTCCAAGCCAACAATAAATTTAGGACTTTTTCGTGATTTTCCCATGTTTCTATTGACTCAACCCTCGCCGCTTGCCATCTCCCATTCAATTGGCAAATAATCAATGCAGATGTGTTTTTTTGGCACAGTAATGCCTAAGTCATCGCCAGTGAGAATACAGAATAGTAGTTGCTAAGTGCATTTTGGATGGAAAATAGATCAAAATATAGAGGAATTACATCAATTGCTATGGCACAAAACCTAAGTGTATTGGGTATTAAAACTAAAGTTCGTTTCAATTACTTGACAATTTTGCCGCGGACAGTACTTGCAACCTAAATCGATGCTAAGAAAACGAAATGATAAACATATGGTATGTAATTTCTCGTGCAAAAGGAGTAGCATGAGGTTGAGTGAAGACTACTAGCGGACTCTTCTTTAGAGAGGTTGAACTAAGAATTCTTGTTGGCATCGGGCATCATGTTCTAAAAACTTGGATGAGCTTAGAGAGCCGTAAGCTAAAATGGACAATAAGTATATATAATCATAAAATGGTACATTTGTGATAAATTCATCGCAAATTAATTTTTTGACCACCAAAATCCTCAAATTGACACACTTGTGACAAATTTACCCTCCATTAGTTTCTGTTAAATTATGTTAATATCACAAAAAAACTCCAAACCTTCTTTATTTGTGACAAATAAAGAATAACAACCCCAAATTGGGATACCCATCAACCGCACGTGTTATCTAACTCAGTAATTTGATAGTAAATTTTAATGAAAACTAACGATGGGTAAATTTGTCACAAGTATATCAATTTGAGGTTTTTGATGGTGAAAAAATTAGTTTGGAGTGAATTTGTCAATGCCAACAAAAATAAATTTCCCAATTTTCTAAGCGCGTGCTATTCTAGTTTCTGTGATTAATTCGTTTCTTCATGTAGTTATCTTGTCAGCATTATCTTTTTGTCTTGGAGTATGTATTCACTTGTGGATAGACCAAGGAAAATCGACTTTTGGTCACTTGAAGTTTGTACATAGATTAGCTATTACTGTTAATATTGATGATCGATCTATGTGTAGCCTATCTTCTTCTGCTCCATTTAGAACATGACAGGTTGAAGACAAAATACGGGAAAATTTTACCCTTCATTTGCATCATTTACTTATTCATCATCAAAACTTCGTAGTGATTTCGCCTCTAACCATTCATGACTTAAGCTTCTAAAGATTGCACTAGAATTTAGCATCTAACTTCAAAGTGGATCAGATGGATTCGAGACTATTAATTTTTATGGTTAGAAAAATAGTTTAGGATAAACTTCTCATAGGCATAGAAGTTTGGGGTTTATTATAGTCATAAAGATAGTTTGAGAATAAATTTATTGTAGGTGTATCGGTTTGAAATTTTTTTTGATCAAAAAATAATTTGGGACAAATATATTGCGGATGTATCAATTTTAAATTTTTATATTAACTGCAACTGATTTACGTGCAAACTTCAAGGGACAAAAAGTCAACTTTCTTGGTCAATCAACAAGTCAAGACATACTCCAAGACAAAAAGATGATGTTAAGTGTTGACAAGATAACTACATTAAGAAACCAAAATTGATCGAAGAAACTAGAAACGCATATACATAGAAAATTAGGAAATTGATTATTGTTTGCATTTAATCATCCACAACGCAAATTAGTAGCGGGTGGAACCCCAATGTAACCTACTTCATGCATAGCCCTAAAATGGGCGTTTTAGTAGCAATTAGGAGCACAAAGTATTAATTAGGAAGAGATTAGTAGTATGATGGGTACTATTCCAAGAGCTGCACTTTCTCTAATTGGGTTCGTTTGGATCGCTAACTTTACTATAGGTAAGGACCCAAGCATCATGTATACTATTTGTTCGAGAAATCATAAAAAAAAAATCATAAATTTATTGTACGACGGCTCATTCAATCATAAATATTTTAATTTTTCTAATTTAGCTTTAAATCTTTTGAAGATTGTCAATATAGTCATTCTGGTCAATTTTGATCGAAATTCGGTGACGTAGATACCGGGTATCCTACGTGACACGGCCAGGATTGACATAGACAATTTTTATAACTTTTTATTTTTAAAAATTTCTTTATTATTTTTATATATTCATTCAATTTTTTTTTACTTCAACTTTGGGCCAGCAAGATCTTCAGCTAACCCTTGTCGGGTGGTCTGGGTGAGGGTGTCGTGGCCCTCACCAAGATCCAAGCAAGGGGCCGGTAGCTCTCGCCCAAATGCAGGCAAGGGCCGCAACCTTCATTGGCCAACAAGCACGGCACTCACTTGGATCTAGACGAGGGATTGACGCCCTAGCCTTTGGCCAACAAGGGCATTGCCAGTTGCCGCAAGGCCCCCGCCAGCTAGAAATCCAAGGAAGTATAAAAGAAAAAGAAAAGAAAAGAAAGAAAAAAGGGCAAAAGGAAAAAAAATTCAAAATTCTTTTTAAACTGAAAAAATTGTCCATGTGAAATGCGGGTTCTACCACGTGAGATTGCCAATATCCACATTAGCGGTTTTTTACCACAATTGGTCGAAAAGGCTAAATTGAAAAATTATTAAAAATTGTAGGACTAAAATGGTATAACTAAGTTAGCCACCGGATGATTGGTTTAGAACTTTTTTGATAGTTTTACCGTGTTTATGCATAGCACGTAAGGAATTAGAATGTTTATACAACTATGGAACGAAGATTAGCTTAGGCAGAAAGAAGCATCTCCTAAAATACACTAGTCATATTAAGTTAAATGGACCAAATCCCACGAATGCTTGTTAGGGTGATTCTCCACAAAAAAAAAAAAAAAACTTCCAATCCAAAAGCTTAAATTAATAAGTGGAAAGGTACTGTAGATACATAAAGAGCATATGGATACCTAGCACCCCTCTCAAATGCAAGATAAGAATAATGTAGGAAGAGAGAATTGTGTAATTCTCTTATATAGCAATGAAGACGGTACAAGTTTGCTTTACAATATGACAATCTAAGTAATAAGATCAGTCTAGGAAATACATAATCAAACGGAGATATAGAGAATTACGAAAGATACAGCAAATTGAGAAAAATATCTTGATCGTCGCTGACCCTGCTCGAACCGAAGCACTCAAGGTGGGATGCTATCTGTTCATTTACGATGAAATTGAGTTTATTTCCAAATACGAAGATTCAATCATATCTCAATCGGGGCACCATACACAAACACCAGAACGTGATCGACCATTTCTTTTTATTCCAGATATTTGTTAAACGTTACTTCTGATCTGGCTATGGTCATCACCACGTGGTCCCAGTAACGAAAGCAAACCCTAAATATAATAAAGAAAAGTCCAGCAAATATGGTCGGTCAATAATTTCACATAATCATGATCCTTTTCATTTCCACGTAGAAACTTTGCTAAGATACGATTTCAATATACGGAAAACCGTATTCAAATACCCTAAAAATGTATGTTGAATCAAGAACCGATCGTGGCAATGACTCCTCGCATCATGTCCTTGAACTCGAAGAAGTCGACCAGCCCGTCGCGGTTCCGGTCGACCGACACGATCATCTGCCGGACCCGTGCGATCTCCTGCCCTTCCGACAGGCCGAGCTTGCCGAGGACCGTCTGCAGCTCCGTCGCCGATATGAACCCGTCGCCATCCTCGTCGAACACCTTGAACGCCTCCGACAGGTCGCTCTCGTCCTGCGAGGAGGAGGAGGAAGGGGAGGAGCTGTTGCCGCCGGAGTCATTGTCGCCGTTCTCGTGCGGAGCAGGGAAGATGTCGTCGAGGGACCGGTGGAGGAGGACGAAGTCGTCGAACTCCAGGCCCGTGGAGCCGGGCTTGACGAAGGAGAGGACGGCAGAGTCGACCTCGGTGGGACTAGCATCGAGGCCAAGGGAGGTGAGGGCGTGGCCGAGCTCGCCGGCGGTGATGACCCCGTCGCCGTTCTTGTCGAAGAGGTCGAAGATGCGGCGGAGGCGGAGCGAGTTGAGGCTCGGGCTGTGGAGGCGGAACGAGGCCGACTTCTTGCTGAGGCTCCTCCCGCACGCCATCGCTAGAGGAGAGGAGGAGGAGGAAGAAGAAGACCCAAGCCTTGTGGAGGCGGCGACTTCCATGGCTTTCCGCGGGTCTCCTTCTTCGCCTTTAGAGAGAGAAGCGTCTAGAGAGAGGGAGAGGGAGGAACGTGCTTGTGTGCGCGCTTTTGAAGGTTAAATAGGAGGAGACATAGAGAGGAGAGGGAGAGGGGAGAGTTCGTTGTTGCTGACGTGGAATTATGAGTGGAGTCTCTAATTTTGATTTATGGGTTTTTTTTTTTTTTTACGAGGTAATGCGCGTTTGGCGGCCGTTGGCCGTTGGCGCTGTCGTTGCGCGACTGCTTCCTGGTTTCTAGATCTTGACAAAGCCACTCCTCCTCAACGTTGAATTGGAGAGGAGGGGGACCGTCGCTCGCTATAGGAAGTTCACGAGGTTGGGCCCCACTAGCGACGTCAAGTGAATGCATCGAGTTGAATATAGTCCGATTCATACTCGACTTGATTCATAGTAACATTTTAAACTCATTTCGACTCATTTTCTTGCAACATAAATGTATCGACTCATACTCGACTCAACCCGTATTGCTTAAATACTTCTATATTTAGAACAAGTCGTGGAATGCTTATAAATTTGTTAAGATAAATGATATTGCTAAAACAAATACAAATTTTAGTATTTTTTTTATATTTTTTTAACTTTTCTATTTTATTTTTATTTTCTATTTTCTTTTCCTCCAAAATCCCGCAACCAGCTACGATCGGCAATGGTCGGCAGCAGATGACGGTTGGGGATGCGGTGGGGTGGCCTTAGATGGAGGGGGTTGGCGGCGACAAACGACGGCGATGAGCGACGGTCATCGGGGACATACAACAACATTCTACTTTTTTGGACATTTATTATATTTATAAATTATATTTTTAATTTTTTCTTTTACTTATAAAAATAAAAATAAGAAAAAAAAACTAATAAATTTCACATGCTAAGTGAATTGCAATTGAGTTGGGTTTGTCTAACTAAATTGATAATAAATGGGTTCAAAGACAAACTCATTTATAACCTATATATAATTAGACTTAAAATTCATATCCATCGATCTAGGCTAACCCATATTTGGCTCATTTTATTGAATATGAGTTCTTAATCCATATCGACACCTCTAGGTCGCATTGATAGCATGGCCCTAGGGGTTAACCATAACGGCTATTATCTCCTTTCACATAGCACGAGAGATAAACGCGGATTATAAAAAGAAAAAAAAAATATTTCGAACACGGCTCGACACGGCACGCCTGACCTGTTTGTCGACACGAATATCGGTGCGCTTTCGCGGTGGGTCGATTATTTTGGCTTGATAAAATCTGGAGCACGGTGCTCTACGTTGGATAAAAGTCAAACGGATGGTGGGGCGGAGACTTCCATAACGCCGTGCGGACCAGTGGACCGCTCCGCCACGTGCGAGAGCGTGGACCATCAGCAAACCGATTTGGGGCGCGGAAGACTCGGAAGATGCAGCGATCTATAGTAGATGAAGTCCTTTGAATAATCATCATGAGAGCTAAAAGAACCCTCCATTTGACTTGGAGTCCGTTCGGAAAAAAAAAATTTTTTAAAATAGATCGCTCGTACCGCTTATAAAAAATAAATAAATAAAAAATATTTTGATCTTATAAAAATAATTAGACATAAATTATCATTAATGATGAAAATATTTTTATTGATTAACTATTTCAACCGCCGTAAGCGATAGGAAAATACTTTTTCCCATTATTCTTTTTTCGTGAAAGAAATGAACCCTCGATCACTTTTTTTTTTGTGAAAAATAAAAAAATTCGATAAATGTTTTGTTATAAAGGGATTGGTTGTCTCGGGATGTTTTCATTGTCACCGAAAATTTATATCACGCTTCGATATTTTCATTGTTGAAGTAAATATATTTCATTTGTTCGTTAGTTTTTAAGTCATTCATCACATCTTTCCACAATTTGCAATCAAATGAATTGTTATCGTGTTTCTTTTACGAGTTACGAGAGTCGAGGAAGATATAGCGATTGACCATTCGATTTTCATACACACGAACTCTACAAAATTAGAAAAGAAAAAACCTTTTGTATTATATCACTGGACATGTGGATGTGATGTTAAAAATCTTGTTAAGCGTTCTCGTTTTGCATCATACAAAATAATTACACCGAAAGCTTATCCGTATATAACGCTATTTGTCATATCATGGAGTTTTTCCTAACTAAGAATTTGTGGCCTAGAGACCACGAATTATGTCTAGTCGCCTCTGGGTGACCTGTGGTGACGAAAGTCAGTTTGTCATCTGAGGGGAATGCGATAAAATTTATCGTCAAGTATTTTGTTTTAATATATGTTGGCTCAACCAAGATTTTTGGGCTTTATTTTGTGTAATTCGCATGACTTCATGCCACGTCAGCAATTCGAGGGGAAATGGGCACGTGGCTTTCACGTGCTGGCCGGACCGGCTAGTTTTTGGCATTTTCCACCGTTATTTTCTTTTTTATTTTCATTTTCCCATTTCGGGATAGGCTCTCGTTGCCCTCAGTTTCGCTCTCCCGCTTGACGCCGCTCTCGCCCTCTCGCTCTTGTCCTCCCCTCTCGCTGATCTCAGCCACCAACGGCTAGACCGAGCGCCGACGTGCGCCGCCGGAGCATTCGTCGTCTTCCTCGCCTGCTTCTCCCCCGCTCGGTGCTCGTCGACGATCCCGCTCGAAACGGTCCCTGGTTTCGCCACTTTCTCCGCTCCAACAGCGATCTCCGTCTCTTTCGGTACTCCGGCACCGCTCCGGTACCTTCTCTCTCTCTCTCTCTCTCTCTCTCTCTCTCTCTCTCTCTCTCTCTATTCAGCTCGTGAATTCTCTCCGGCGTCACTGTTTAGCGCGTCGGACAGATATTACTTTGCTCGGAAGATTGCTGTTTGGTAAGCGGAATGCTCAAGTCTTTCTAGTTGAATTAGGAATAGCTGAGTTAGACATTTGTGAAAGTGAATTTGATATGTGCCTAGAGGCTCCGGAATCTAATTGATGACACTGACCTGTTTGTGCAATTTTTTTCCCTGTTTGTGTTGTCAGATCAAATTTCTGTTGTTAACTTAGGAGTAGAGTGAGTTAAATTCTTTGCCAAATGCTTTACTTTATTCATAGATCATGCGCACCGTTAGATGTTCATTATCAAGTTGTGACATCATCTATCTGGCCATCCATAATCCTGCAAGTCTGAACTACTTGCAAGAGATATAGAACTGTGTACATGAATTCTCACTTCTTCGAACGAGGGATAGCCAAAAGTGATTTTTTTTGGGTGGAATTACTGATTGTTCAACTTCATCGTATGGCAATGTGCGGAATTGCTCGCTAGTTTTTAAGTTATAAGAAGCTTCCGTCTTCCAAGCAGGAGACAGGCATATAAAGGGTCATGTTGGGGACAGCAATTAGGCTTTTTTCGACGAAGCCGAAACCGAAGATGAAACCGACTGAGCTCAAGATGCCTCCAGAGCAGACACAAACAATCACGAGGGTCATCTTTGACTTATTGAAGGAGCATGGTCCTCTCACGATAGCAGACACCTGGGAACGTGTTCAAGTAATGTCCTTTTTGTTTTTAAAAAGTTTCAGTGCTTGCCAATTCCCATCCCTTATTCTTTGCCTCTTCTGTATAATGCATCAACACCTTTGCGTATCTTGGATGTTGTCTTATTGTCATGTTGGGGTGCTTAATTTGCTTATCATTTTGTCAAAACAATTCAGGAAGTTGGTTTAAGAGGACTGACTAGCAAAAGGCACATGAAAATTGTGTTGAGATGGATGAGAGAGAGACAAAAGTTGCGGCTCATATGCAACCATGTTGGTCCGAATAAGCAATTTCTCTACACAACTTGGTTCACAAAAGTGCGGCAAGAAACAGATAGAACAACGAATGTAGCTTCAAAACCTGGACATCCATGACATGTTGCAGGTAGGCCTATTGTAAATGTAGAAAGCACACACAAAGATGTGTTGCTTTGACTTTTGAGTCATCATTGTATCTTAACTCTTCTTCCTAGTTTTTATTTTTTTGCTTGTTAGAAGAGCCGTACTTGCATTTGCAAGGTTGTGTAAATAAAGTTGAATGTTATGGTACCTGATTTGCATAATTGTTGGATGCTTCTCCACTGAAGGGGAAGGGGTATTTCGGCCACAAAAAAAACTGAAGGGGTAGCAACATTCTTGGGTTAGATGGAGAATTTCTTTGCTTTGTGGTTGAATCATGATAAGTTGCATTGCTGGGCTTGAATCTGTCTGAGAATTCAATATACTGCAGTTTTTCAGTTGCTTTGACTTGAATAAAAGAGATGAGCTTGATTAGGTTGTGATCTGACTCAATCAAGTCAAATACGCAATTGTCTAAGCTTATTCGCTATGCTTTTTCTCTTGAGGGTTACAAAGCTTTGTATCTCTAAATCAAAAACCTTCATGTTAGTCGATAAAATGTGTTTTTGGGGGAAGCGTGAATAAGATATGATGATGAGTTTTCTCTTGCGCATTCTCATTCCGGTACAAATTTGCCAAATTTGCCAACTCGTTCCTTGCAACACTTCTCTACACACAACCTCAAAGGCATCCACTTTTCTTCTTGTCGATCTGCCATCATCCCATGCATTGTGGACTAGATTATGCTTGCTGTCAAACCAATTTCAATTACCTTCACAATCTGGTGGTGCTCCTCTGGAGCACAAAATTTTGTGCAAAAATATTTTTCTTCCCGTTTTTGCCGTTAGTGCTTTATCTTCCACTATGGATCCTAATAATCACGATCAAGCTGGAATATTCAAGTACGTGGAAAACTAATCAGGTTTATTTCTGTGTTTTGAATAGCACTGAAATGTGGTCTCTTGCAACTTTTCTTCTGAATAGGAAACCCATTTTACGTAGATGGGTGTGCAAAAATAAGAGGTAATCAGCTTATCAGATGGTGTAAAGTGATATAAGGCGCATACACATTGGTTGAAAGGGTTGATTATCACTACATCTTTCGTCCCGTCGTGTGGCTGGCCATTGTGCATGTTTTTCTGGTAGTTGGTGTTATTTGTTACAACTCGACACTGCAATATTTATTAGCTTGATGTGCAGATGGCTTCATACGTATATATCATGATCCCGATGCAAATATTGAGGCCGAAGCCCTGCTAATTTCTTGCCGCATTTCAACATGATGTTGTGCTAGCGAAGTAGCGAGTTCATCGCAAGCAGCTTTAGCATGGTCATAACCATTAACTTTTAGTAGGCAGCGTTTCCTTCTATTGATTTAGGCTTTCTGGTTTTGCACTATCTAGCGCGTCCTCTTATTTGTGTGTCTCCAACTGCTGTCTCTTGAGGACTTACTTGGGAATCATAATAACAAATCCAATGAGTAAGTGTGGATTATATACACGTCGCAAGTTTGAATTTTCGTACGAGTCATTAGGTTTTAACTAATTAGTTAGGTTTTTTTTTGTCATAATTAGTCTAATATTATTTTGAGGACTTTGAAATAACAAAGAAATCATAACGACTGTCATATCATTTCCGACAAAAACAAACATGGCAACACGAATGGCCGAAACAACCACATTCTCTGGCTTGATGGAGGACTACTTAGCCAGTGAACGAGTAGAAATCATACCTCATACAACTATCTTGAAGCGCCATGTAAACGCCAAGACTGTATAGACAGTCCGCCAGAATCTGAAGTTTAGCAGAGCTTGAGCATATGCCACAATCGCTATAAGAAAGCTCTAGGTTACTGGTGGCATGACCATAGGCAGCCTCCGTTGGATAAGGAGACGTGGTGGAGCAGTCGTAGTTCGCGTGATTTGGAGTCACGTTTACCATGTCTGCGAGGACATAAGCCACGCTGTTAGCGTAAGGGCCGTTGCTCAAATAGCTGACGGCATTGCAACTCCTAGAAGCTACGCCGGTGTCCGGAGCACCTATGATTGGCATATGAATCTTTCTGTGATGATACCAATGCATGGAGCAATCTCAAAACCTTCTGCTTGTTTCGGGTATAGAATGGAAACAATGCAATTTGATCTTTTGCTGTGGGCCAAGTATGCAACTTGATCTGTTGGAGTAATTCAAATTATTCCTCAACTGTACATCTGTCATTTTTTTTTTATCTCGGCTAATTTGTCGATTTGCTAATTGGCCAAGAGTTAAATATTATTCAAAGTTGCTAGATTGCTCATGTGCACTTGGTTTATTTTGCTTCTGTTTGCTTTCATCTTGTGGTTTCACCTAGGGCTCTAATTTGTATCCGAAATTATTGTTGGTCGAGCCGAAGAGGACAAGCCAAATTAATCAAGAAGATTTATTGATGCCTTTCGTTGTTCGTTGCATTCTCGTTTATTCTTTCCCATACTGTTTCGTCTGCAATTTCTTCTTCCTTGACATTGGAACTATTTCAAAATCTTTAGCTTGACTAGTACTCGTAAGAAGATGACGGACTTTTTAGCTCTCGTGTATGATCTCATGTCGAGCAGGTTGTTTACGATTACCTTATTTTTCTTTAAAGGTGACTATTCTCTTGATTACAGGGAAATATGCGAGATCTCTTTCGATGTGGCTAGAGGGATAGATATCTGCATCGGGGATGCGACAAACAAATTTTGCACTTTGACATCAAGTCTCACAATATTCTTATGGACCGTAATTTCATTCCGAAAGTTTTTGACTTTGGGCTTGCATTTCTTGGTCCTGTGGATCCTTGACTACTCCAAGAGAACAGTGAGATGTATGGCTGCCGCGCTATGTTACAAGGCATTGACGGTGTCTCCTATAAAGTTGTTTTTCATAGTTTTGGGATGTTGACGATGGAAATGGCCGGTAGGAGGAGAAATGTAAATGCAAATGTGGAAATGAAACAATTAGAAAAGAAATGAAGGATAACTCCGAACGGGGAATACGATGATTGTTGCCGTTTGGTGTATACAATTAGTCCTCAGTGATCGGCCATCGATGAGCAGAGTACCTATACATGCTGGAAAGAGATGTTGATAAACTGCGACCCGCCGCACAGCCGCTTTTGTATCCGTCAGATAGACACGGTTGATGAAGTTTTGACATTGAAAACGAACTTGGATCATTCTCGACTTCATCGAGTGTCCCGACAAATTGAGAATAATTCCAACATCAAAATAACAATGAAGTTACGAAATCGTGCATGTTTGACTGCCTTTTTTTTCCCATGTTATTTACGTTTCTTGTGTCCTGAGGGCTCGAGATGATAGGCCAGGCCAAGCTCTGTCTTCTTGTAAGGAGCAATGAATCTCTCTCTCTTCTGTCCACCGTCCAGTCTCAAGCTCTCTCCTTCCCGCCAAAACCTCTCCCCCTCGACCCTCGACCGCCGCCTCACCACCGACCTCGATGGCGGCCGCCTCCGCCGTGCTATCTCGCACCTCGACCTCGTGTCGCGTGACGGGTCCCATGCCGACCTCCTCACCTTCTCTCTCCTCCTCAAGTCCTGCATTCGCTCCCGCGCGTTCGCGCTGGGGAGGCGAGTCCATAGCGCGTTCGTTCGGTCCCGGCTCGAGCCCGACTCGGTGATTCTCAACTCGCTCATCAGTCTGTACTCAAAATCCGGCGACTGGGCTGAGGCGGAGAGGGTTTTTGGGGACATGGGTGATAAAAGGGACTTAGTTTCTTGGAGTTCCATGATCTCCTGCTATGCCAATAATCACAAGGAGTTTGAAGCCGTCGATACGTTCATTCGTATGCTTGAAGATGGTTTTTTTCCTAATGATTATTGTTTCGCGGCAGTTATTCGGGCTTGTTCGGTTCCAGAGAATGCATTAATTGGTGATACAGTTTTCGGGTTTGTAATCAAAAGTGGCTATCTTGATTCTGATGTGTGTGTTGGGTGTGCATTGATTGACATGTTTGCAAAGGGTAGTGCTGATTTGGTTTCAGCTTGTAAGGTGTTTGAAAAAATGCCTGAGAGGAATGTGGTTGCTTGGACTTTGATGATGACAAGATGTACTCGGTTGGGTTGTCCAAAGAAAGCTGTTGATTTGTTTTTGGATATGCTGGTGAGTGGGCCTGTGCCAGACAGATTTACACTCACGGCTGTTTTGTCGGCATGTTCTGAGTTGGAGTTGCTATTGCTTGGGTTACAATTGCATTCCTGGGTTATACGGTCTGGATTGGCTTTGGATGTTTGTGTTGGATGCAGTTTGGTGGACATGTACGTGAAGTCCGTAGATAGTGGATTGCTTCATGATTCGAGAAAGGTGTTTGATCGGATGCAGGAACACAATGTGATGTCTTGGACAGCTGTAATCACAGGATATGTGCACGCTGAGGAGAATGAGGAGGCTATTAAACTCTTTTGGGAAATGACAAAAGGTCCTGTGAGGCCCAACCATTTCACATTTGCTAGTGTTCTCAAGGCATGTGGAAATATTTGTGATGTAGATATGGGGATTCAAATATATGCACTAGCTATAAAATCGGGCTTTGCCTGTGATACTTGCATGGGAAATTCTCTTATTAGCATGTATTCCCGGTCGGGCCACATGGAAGATGCTCAGAGAGCTTTTGATGCGCTATTTGAAAAGAATTTGGTCTCTTATAATGCCCTTGTGGATGCCTATGCCAAAAGTTTGGAATCCGATGAAGCCTTTGAATTACTGCATGAGATCGAGGAGAGAGGGATCGGAACGAGCGCTTTTACATTTGCGAGCCTTTTAAGTGGAGCTGCCTGTGTCGGCTCTATTGATAAGGGGGAGCAAATCCATGCGAGGATGGTAAAATCAGGGCTCGACTCAAATCAGTGCATTTCCAATGCTTTGATCTCTATGTATTCCAGGTGTGGAAACATAGAAGCTGCTTTTCGAGTTTTCAGCGAGACAAGAGAGAAAAATATCATAACTTGGACTTCAATGATCACTGGTTTCGCAAAACATGGATTTGGGACAAGAGCTCTGGACACTTTCCATAACATGCTTGATGCCGGTGTGAGGCCAAATGAGATCACCTATGTTGCTGTTTTATCCTCTTGTAGTCATGTGGGTTTGATTTCTGATGGATGGAAACACTTTAGGTCAATGTACACAGAACATGGAATCGTGCCCAGAACCGAACACTATGCATGCATGGTGGACTTATTGGGTAGATCAGGATCCCTTGTCAAAGCCCTTCAATTTATAAATTCAATGCCTTTCAGGGCTGAGTCACTGGTCTGGCGTACATTTCTTGGAGCTTGCCGAGTTTATGGCAATATTGATCTTGCAAAACAAGCTGCAGCAATGATTTTTGAGCAGGAACCAGATGACTCCGCTGCTTATATTTTGCTGTCGAATATGTATGCCTCGGCTGGTCTATATGAAGATGCAGCAGCTATCAGAAAGAAGATGAAAGTGAAAAATCTTACAAAAGAAGCCGGTTGTAGCTGGATTGAAGTGAAAAATACAGTTCACAAGTTCTATGTGGGTGACACTTCACACCCAATGGCACAGGAGATCTATGACGAACTGAACCAATTGGCTAGTCGAATAAAGAAACTGGGTCATGTTCCGAATACTGAATTTGTTCTTCATGACGTGGAGGAGGGACAAAAGGAACAATATTTGCTCCAACACAGTGAGAAAATTGCTGTTGCTTTTGGCCTTATAAGCACCTCCAGTCAGAAATCTATCAGGGTATTTAAGAATCTTCGCATTTGCGGAGATTGTCATTCGGCAATCAAATATATCTCCATGGCAACTGGAAGAGCTATAGTCGTAAGGGATGCGAATAGGTTCCACCATTTTATGGGTGGAACATGCTCATGCAATGACTATTGGTGATGATGCTTTCTCGACCCATTCATTGGAGTATGTGGGGCTGATATTGCTTCGAAAGTTGGAAGATTCCAAATTCGTGACAGATATTGTGAATAACACTATTCTAATAGAAGGTACGTGTAATGCCGGAAAGCTTGACTATGCTATGGGCCTGTTCAATTGTTTGCATGCTCAAGGCTGGAACGTGACGTGTGGACGTATAGTATTGTCATGTGTGTATTGTGCAAAGGAGGATGCCGAGAGGAGGCATATCAGCTGCTAAAGGAGATGGAAAGAAATGAGTGCTTTCCAGATGGTGTCACTCATAGCACGATAACCCACGGACTACTAAGAAATAAGGAAAACACGAAAGCAGCTCAAGTTGTTGGTGAAATGGTTGGAAGGGGTTTTTCTGCAAGTGTAGCGACAATGGAGTTGTGGATTAAATATCGTCGCAAATGGAACTTCTTCCTGTTTTAGTTGAACTCCCCATTGTCTCTGAGGTCTGTCCAATTTTTCATCTGAAAGGTGATGAAGAGTAAACTGGAATGACGGCAAGTTTTGTTCCACACATCATCTCATTGAGTCCGATGTTCCCATTAATGGAGTTGTATTAAGTCTGGGAGATTTTCTCTTGCTTCATTATAAGGCTTTTGGAGGGGTCAAAGGGGGGTTTTCTTTCTCATATGCCTGGGATCTGCAAGCAATCTCGGTATTTATCTGGTACACGTACTCATTGGTTAGTGCTTCATATAAATGATCAAGCGGTGTGTGGATGCTCTTAAATTAAATAGATGCTAATGCCAATATTTTTTTTTTGGGACGAAATACCAATAAGTTTACAATACTCGAAAATCTCTCTTCTTTTTTGTTTGTTGGTCGAAATACCAATAAGTTTACGATGCATAAAAATCTCTCTTCTTTTTTGTTTGTTGATTTCACCAATCCTGATTAGCCTATTATGCATGTGCTTTGGGGGAGAGATACTGGTTTTCCTTTATACTCTTTTCCTAACACAATCTGATCCCTTCAATGTCCTACTTACAGTAGTTACTTCAGAGAAGATGGCTCCGTGAATGTGAAGTGATATATGATCATGGTGATGGGCACTTTGAATCAGTAGTGGAGAATATTTGTGGCGAGTTGGGTACTCAGATTATCACCGCAGTTCGATTATATATGGGGGTTATTTGCTCTGCTTCTTACATGCAAATGATAGCAAATTTTGAGGGATTGCTGGCTTTCTTAAGTATTTGGCTGCAAGTGTATGAGAACTACTTGCAGTATCTTTTCCTTGCAACTGCGAGATGTTTGAGAAAGGCATCTGCTGATGGGTGAGCATAAAGGCCGTTGACAGACATTCCCGATGCCAAAGCATGTAGACGTCTGGAGCGACACCAATCAACTTCATCACAGAGGCCCAGATGATGTAACTTTCCATTGTCTTTTCCGCCTCGTTAATTGAATTACTTTCCTGATGAATATGGTTGGCTCTCATTGGATGTGCATTCCTTGCCCTTTTTTTCTTTATTCCCTCTCAATTACTCACTCTGGAACACATTTATCTGTTTGTGTTTTGCGTGTTTTAACTTACGGCAACAGTGATTGCCTAGACAGTTCTGCCTCTCGCCGCGCTCTCCACTCTTTGTTTCCTGACACAATCATAGTAGCATGCAAGCACGTATCGGAGACCGCTCTTTGAGTTAAGTTCGCGTGTGGATATCATTGCCGACATGATCAATTGTATTCAGAAAAAAAGGAACTGTCAAGCAAAAGGAACAAATAGAAGTTCAGCATATATAACAAGAGGATCAAACTCCTCAGCTGTCTCTGCTGTCCATATCCTGATTTGAAGAGCAGGTTCATGGGCTTTGCCACTGAAGCAAAGCCTCTTTCACGATGATGATTTTAGTTTCACTTATTTTGTCATTTTCCCCTGACTAAAAACCATGTGCAAGTACACGGCAGGCCTGGGTTTTGAAAGAAACTTAAGAGGTTTTCTTTTGCTGGAAATCCAGATCTTTGCTTTAACATATGTCGGGAGCATTGCGTAATCTAACTACATGGCGTGTGCCACTTCGCGCGGGCCTATACTACGTGGAAGTAGTGAATTACTCTGAGTGAGTATATTGGGTTGTGATATGCTGAGAGGGAACACTCATAGAACAAGAGAAATGTCTAGTGTGTAATGATGACAAAATTGAAGCCATCCTTGAACTAAACAATGCCATAAAATCACGAGGGAATTGTGCACAATTAATTTTTAACGTGTTTAGCTGGGAAACATTGTGATCCGACGCTAAGGCCAAGAGGTGCTCGAACGCTTGTTGCCGAGCTCCAATTTGGCATCAGGGTCATGGGCTCGGCCTCAATGGACCAGAGTGCGGGCACAGGGTTTCAAGCCCCAACCTTGATGGACCCAATGTGGGCGTCGGGGTCTATGGCCCAGCCTAATTGGACCCAGGTTTGAGCGATGGGCGCCTGGAGTTTGGAGCTCCGCCTTGATGGACTCAAGCACGGGCCCCGCCTCAATGGACCCAGGTGCGGCGGCCGGGGTCTCGGTCACAACCTAGATGGACCCGAGCTGGAGCGCGGGCTCCTAAGCTCGACCTCGATGGACTCGGGGCCCGGGCACCGAGGACCCAGCCCGCTGCCAAGGGCTCGGGGAATAACCTTTAGAGTTCTTGTGCCTAAGCGCAGTGTTGCCGGCGATACCTAGTCTTGAAATATTATTTTCGATTTTTTAAATAGTTAATCATTTTCCTGAATTTAAGATTCAATAGGAAAAAGGTATTCCGTTAACTCATTTCTTTTAAGTTATTCAATTGCCCAAAAAATGAGGACAATGTTACCCTCGAAATCAAAACGCAGCCTTTGACTGTGAGGAATTCTTTTATTACTCACTTGTTTTGAAGCTTTCAAGCTTTGGGCCCACTCTATTTGATAAGTTGAGGATAAGGTTTAATAAAAGTTAAATGGAAATGATATATGCCCGCGAACAAAATTATTGTCGGAAAGTAGCATTTTCCGACAATAATGAAAATATATTCATTTTCCCATCCCACCCTCACTTATTACACATAATTCCGTTTTTGCCATTTGCAAACAAAATCCTGAAAAAGACGCCCCTCTCTCTCTGTCTCTCTCTTTCTCTTGCCTCGCGACTCTCTTTCCCTCGAGCTCTCTCGCCGGACGCCGCTTTTCCTGCGCCCCTCGAGACGCCGCTTTCTCTCCGTCACGCACGCCGTCGCGCTCGTCTCTCTTCTCAGGTAGGCTTGTTGTTCATTTTGAGGTTTTTGGGCAAACTGAATTTGAGTGTGCGATTGACAAACTGCTGGTCACTTCTCCATTTGCGGGTTCGATTGGCCAACTCAATTCCTTCATCTGGGTTCATTTGTTATCAATTCTATACTTACATTTTGCATCTCAGTAAGTGCTGAAGAGTGATGGAAGATTCAAGAAATGCAGATGATGTTAGAAAATGTAGTGACAACACCCAAAAGTTTCTGCACAGATTGTTCTTTATTTTGTTGCTGGGGCTGGTCCATGTCAGCTGCTCTGCCCACTTGATGAAATTCACCTAAAGCAATCAAATAAAGAAAAAAAGTGTTACATCGAGCTCCTTTTGAATCTCGATGTTGGAAAAATCTCTCCTTTGTTCCAGTTTCCGTGACATTGAAATACCACTTCTGCTTCTGCTTCTTCTTCTTATTCTTTTGTCTGCTTAGAAAGTATTAATTCACTGATCAAAACCCAAGAAAGGCAAAGGCAGAGAAACACAGGCACAAGAAATGTTTGCCGTTTACAACAAAGACCTCTTGAGTTTGTACTTAATCACCCTCAAGATTTTTTTTATTTTTTCAGGAAAACCTTTTGGGAAATGAGTGGTCTGGTCTGGTCTGGTCTGGTCTAACGTGAAAAGAATGGTGCTGATGTAGAATCTGCACATTCTCTTCTGGAATTATACTCAAGTAGAATCTGTTGGTGCTGATGTTGATTACTTTGCTGGACTTCTCTCTTGTCTTGATTATATGTATAGCAAATGCTCTTGCATTTCTTAAATCAAGTGCGATCAAATATGGCAAAGTTTTTTAAGTGAAGTTGTCTTATTAGAACTCAAGTACATTTTCGTGACAAGTTTTACAAGGTGCACTTATCCCTAAGTTATTTTGGCATTCACTTTATTTTTCCTATAATTTTGTGTTTGGCTTAACGTCGCCTTGGTACAGGCCGGCATTCTTCAAGCTCTTCAGTTTTCAGATTCGTCAGCCGATGAAGAAAACGTGTCTTTATGGTGCTTCCATCTTCCTTCTTCGTGCTCCAGTTGCGATCTCCAGCCAGTCATCCCATTCCCGTCTCTATCTCCCTCATCTTTCTTGTGTCCCTTTCTCATTACGCAGTCATTGGAGGTTTTGTTCAATGCCAAACCCTAATTTAGATGACTTGAACCAGCTCTTGAGTTATGTGAGGAAAAATTGCAGAAATGGTGGTGTGTTCACGAGTGTCGATGATGCCCTGCGTTGCTTCGGTAAAATGATAGATGCGAGTCCTTTGCCTTCCGCCAGGGATTTTAGTCTACTGTTGGGTGCTACGATGAGGATGAAGCAATACTCGACCGCGATCCGGTTGATTGAGCAGCTGCGCTCCTTGGGGATTGAAGATGATCATGTTTTGCTGAATATTTCCCTAAATTGCTTTTGCTGGTTAAACCGGGTTGATTTGGGTTTGTCTATCCTGGGTAGGATCTTCAAGATAGGGTTTCACATTGATGTGGTGGCATTGAGCACCCTAATTGATGGTCTCCTTATTAAAGGCAAAATTAATCCGGCACCGAGCTTCCTCGATGATATGGTTCTAAATGGCCCAAGCACTGATGAGACCACGTATGCAATAATCGCAAAGGGGTTATGCAGGGCGGGTAACACCAAATTGGCGATGGAGTTGCTAAGGCACTGGGAAGAGAGAAGCTGCAGTATCAATTCCTTCACGTACAGCATTGTAATTGATAGTATTTGCAAGGAGGGATTGATCATAGAGGCGTTGAGACTCCACGAAAGTATGAGCAAGAAAGGTGTCAAACCAGATGTTGTTATTTATAACAGCTTGATCCATGGTCTGTGCAATGTAGGTCAGGTGGAAGATGCTCTCGTATTGTTGAAAGAGATGACCAGTAGAGGTATCCAACCCGACATATTCACTTATAACTCCTTGGTTTATTGCTTTTGCAACCTAGGCCAATGGAAAGATGCTACAGTCTTTTTGGAGAAGATGATGAAGGCAGGAATTGAACCGAGCGTTGTTACCTATACCTCCATCATTCAAGGAGCTTGCAATTCCGGCCAATTGAAAGAGGCTGGAAGACTGCTGAGTGATATGGTGCAAAGAAGAGTAATGCCGAATGTACAAACCTTCACTATTCTGGTGGATGCACATTGTAAGGAGGGAATGCTTGTAGAGGCAGAGAACATAGTCGACCAGATGATTCAATTAGGTAAAATGCCTGATAGTTTCACTTATAATACATTGATAAACGGTTATTGTCTGCAAAATAGAATGAACAATGCTATGGAAGTGCTTAATTTGATGGTTGAAAGAGGCTGCTCACCTGATGTTGTTTCTTACTCCATATTGATTAATGGATACTGCAAAGCGAGAAAAGTTGACAAGTCAAAGATGCTATTGGGAGAAATGCTGCAAAGGGACTTGATTCCTGACGCCATCACGTACAACACACTCATAAATGGATTTTGCCAGGTTGGCAACCTTCAAGCCGCGGAGGAGCTAATTAATGATATGCAATCTCGTGATCTCTCTCTAGATCATTATACATTGAATGCTTTCCTGGATGGCTTCTGTAAAATGCAGCAGATTGACAAGGCCATGATATTGTTTCGAAAGATGGAAGGTTCCAAATTCATCCCTAACATTGTGGCTTACAATATCCTAATAGGTGGCATGTGTAATGACGGAAAGCTTGATGATGCAAAGGGGCTGTTTAATTGTTTGCTTGCTCAAGGCTTGCAACCTAGCGTGTGGACGTATAACATTCTCATGCGTGGGTTGTGCAAAGGAGGATGCGCAGAGGAAGCATATCAGCTCCTAAAGGAGATGGAAGGAAATGGATGCTTTCCAGATGGGATTACTTATAACACAATAATCCAAGGACTACTAAGAAATAAGGGAAATACGAGAGCAGTGCAACTTGTCGGTGAAATGGTTGAAAGGGGTTTTTCTGCCGATGTGGTGACGATGGAGTTGTGGGTTAAATATCTCGTGACAAATGGAACTTCTTTCTTTTCCAGTAGAGCTCTCCATTGTCCCGGAGATCTATCCACTTTTTCATCTGAAATGTGATGAAGAGTAAATTAGATTCACGGCAAGTTTTCTTCCAAACAACGTCTCATTGAGTCCCATGCCCAATTAATGAAGTTGTTTTCAATCTGGGAACAATTGACTGAATCGAACCGCCCGGCGCCCAAGAAGTCATATATTCGGAGGGGTGCAAGGTGGATTTTGCTCCTCGTATACCTAGGTTCGGCCCAAAATCTCAGTATTTAACTGGTATGCGTGCTTGTTGATTAGTGCTTCTGGTGCCTAATGTTTTTCAAACAGTTGAAACTCATACGAATGATCAAGCGGTGTGAGGATGATATTGAATTAAATAGATGTTAATATTAATAACTTCACCGCATAATAAAAAAATTATGTCATAAATCCTGATTACCCTGTTGTACATGTGCTTTGAGAGAGATGCTTGTTTTCTGTTACCTTTCAGTGTCCTATTTACCCTGGATACTTCAAAGAAAATGCATAGCTTGAAGTGGATGGTATTTGAATCGGTAGTGGAGAATACTTTGGTCGAGGTGGGTGCTCAGATTATCACCACAGGTCGATTACATATTAGCTCTGCTTCTTTCATGCAAATAACAGAGAACTTTGAGGGACAGCTTGCTGATTAAGAAGTATGGCTGCAAATGTATGAAAACTACTAGAAGAATCTTCCCCTTTGCGCTGCGAGGGATTTTCCGAAAAAGCATCTGATACTGGGTGAACATGAACACTGTTGACAGACATTCCCAATGCTAGATGTCTTGAACCAACACCAATCAACTTCATCCCAGTCAGGTCCAGATGATGTAAAATTTCCATTTGTCTTTTCCACTGCATCAATTGAATTGCTTTCCCAGTCATTAGGGTTTGCTCTCAACTGAGGTACATTCCTTGCGATTTTTATCGATTTCAATTATTGACTCTGGAACACTTCCTTTTTGTTTTCAAGTGTATCATTTAGGAGGATTTGCCTGGACAGTATGCCTCTCGACATGCCCTCTACTCTTTGTTTGATGACACGATCATAGTAGTGTGCAAGTGTTTTGGAGACCATTCTTTGAGCTAAGTTCACGCATGGATATTACGACAGACATGATCAATTGAACTCAGGAAAAAGTATCTCTCTAGCAAAAAGATCAAATTGAAGTTCTGCATATATCGCAAGAGGATCAACTCCTCAGCTGTCTCTATTCTCCATTTCTTGATTTAAAAAAGCCACTTTTACGATGAAATGTAAAATCTTCAGAGAAAGTTGGTTTCTGAAGAATCCCCTATTCCATTATTACTTGCTGGTTTGGTTCAATGTTATGCTGATAATTCCATTGTGTTTCATGGATTAGAATACTCTGTTTATTATTTTTTTTTTATGACACTTATATGATTGGGAATGACAAGTAATTGGTTTGACATGTGAAAGGGTTACCCTACCCTAGGTCGTCTTTGCTGATTTGGCTTCTTTGAAATATTTTCTTGGTATCGAAATGACCGAATCCTCGCGTGGCATCTATCTTGTGTTGTGTAAATTTGCTTTTTTACCTCCTCACTAGTTTTCGAGTAGCGATCCTTATGCAAACGGCAGGGACAAAGTCATTGTTTTGTCTTTTTGAAATTCAACATGGACTGGTGCTTCGACTTCAACATACATGGCAAATTCACATGCGGCTTTAGCAAGGTCATAACCATTTCTTTTAGCCTTTAGGCAGAGTTTCCTTCTATGCATCTAGACTTTTGGTTTTGCACTATGCTCGGTGAAGATGGTTAGTCAATGCTCGAGTACTTCCGAAGTTTGAGGCATGATAATTATTCCTTTTTGTATTTAGATTCTCTTGAAAACTCACTCTTAAGTATCAAAATAACAAAGCATTTGGCTACAGTCGGCATGACTATACTATAGGCAGTCGCTGCGGGACATGGAAACGCGGTGGAGTAGTCGTAGTTCGCATGATTCGGCGTCACGGTCACCATGTCCTCAAGGACTTAAGCCACGCCGTTTGTATAAGGATCGCTACTCAAATAGTAACAGGTATTCCATCGGCAGTACACAAATTAATTGAGAATATTCTTAATGCCTTTCCTTATTGGTTTGCATTCTTGTCTCTTGTTTTTTGTCCAATTTCGTCTACAATTTTTTTCTGGGACAACTTTTGAACTTCGGTTCGATCAAGTTTATTTTTAATCTTCAATGTGATCCTTATTTTCAATAAAAGCTTCTAAAAAAACCATTCACTGAATACAATCAAGGGAGAAAATTAATAAAATAAAATAAAATAAACCATTCACTAAATACAACCAAGGGAGGAAAACGGATGTCATTAACCAACTAACGTGGCATGTTTATTGGCTCTGAGCCAGTAACCGGCGCCTCCCTTCACCGTCGCTGCTGGCAGAGTCGCCGTGGACCTCTGCGTCAAGACTCGCGCAAATGGACAAGCTCAACATGTGGAATATGTGAACAAGTCGTGTTGCTCGCAGCCGTGGCTCCAGATTTTTAGGGCTTGCCCACTTAACTATCTTCCAAATCTAGGGTTCTTTCAAAAACTGCGCTCGCGGCCATTGGACGGTGGCTCGAGTCGTTTGGCCCTAGATTTGAAGTTCGTCCACGTACTGTTGCAAGTTCGTCCACCTACTGCTCTGGATCTGGAGTTCGTGCGTGGATGAACAAAGGAATACAAAGCGCTCGTGCACTAGTTGAGGGCTCGCGTGCCCTTGTTGTGGCTGGCAAGGGTTGGCCGGCAATTCTTGTTCGCCCTCTACGCAAAAACATAAAAATATAAAAAAAGATAAAGAAAATAAAAAAATAAAATCATGAAAATTTTATTCAAAGTATTTACTTCAGCACCATTCGTGTCATATAAAATAGCCAGCGTCTACGTCGGTGATTTCAAATCAACATTGATCGAATGGACTCAATTGACAAAACATGAAGTGGTTTAAAATTCAATTGGCATAGTTAAAAGGATTGCGACTGAATTAGCATAAGTACAATAAATTTATGATTACGAAAAAAAATAGGATTATGACTTTTCAGTATTTTCCACATAGAGAGAGAGAGAGAGAGAGGTAGTGACTATGCAAAAGTTTAGCCAAAACAACCATTTGGCGGTGGCCGTGGCCGCGGCCGCAAGAGATGTTGCAGATCTTTAATGACGTATATGTAACAAAACGTTGACTCCTTTATTTTTATTTAAGTGACTCTGGGAAGTCCGTTTAATTTTTTTAGACTAAGCCATTGATATCACTTACTTGACTGCTTGTTAAAAGTTGTAGCACTTAAATAATCGTATAAAAAGTTTTAATACCAAAGTGGATGCCATACGTAAGTTATTACACTGTTGTTGTCCTTTTCCCATACAAATAATTTCATCTTCTTTGTTGAACTCACTATTGGACCCGTTAAAAAGAATCCATGCTTGTTGTTAATAATTTTCCTTATTCTTCTTGTCCTGCTACCAATTGAAGCCACTAAAACCACTATTGAATAGAGTTAGGTGAATGCGAATGTCTTTTAATTGATTGAGCAAAGAAAACTTTGTCAATAAATAAATAGTTCAAATGAACGAGTATAATTTTTTGCAATTTCAAATATGATTGAAATATACAAAAGTTATTTTCAATCAACTTTAATGTTTTTTAGATTGTTGTCCATGTTAGTAAATTTCATTAGCGCTTACTAATGCGAGGATAATATCAAATACTTTAAAATAGTTCAGGGGACCCAATTGAATAAATAGAGAGTTCGGCAATGACATTACATATGACATGAAAGTTCTTAGTCTTCATACATTGATCGTGAGTAGGACCCGAGCAGGTCCTTAAAAGGCTCAAGGAGAGACAAGGGAAGGAACTCCCCGGTATGGTGAAGGGATCTCCCCGTAGGTTTTGTTCGTATTCCCTCTCTCCAGGGAAGAAAAACATATGAAGGGGAACTTAGGGGCCTCCGATAGGGAAATGTAGACTCCTAATCGGTTCCGGGTGGCGACCGTCGGGTAGGTAGGTATAGTAGCCTCCCGCACTTGGATTCACAGAGGGAAGCTTTGGCTTCTACTAGGTTGACCTGCGCTTTGCATAGTGTCTAGTAACCGACGTGTCAACCCAGTATCCTGGTTTACCATACACTATGCACATAATAACTTCGTGGATTCACATTACACAAAAGTAAAGACCTATAAAAACATGAAGGTTACATGATTTTTTAGTTTGACTATGCATTTGGAAATGGAGTATGACTTCCAAATTCGATTCATTTTAAAACTTTTAAACTTTTCAAGGAAGAAATTTAAAGCTCAGGGAACTATCACGACTAGGATAAGTTATTGAAGTTGCCTTGAGATAGTCTGGTGTTCTTTCAAGAGAGAGACCTCACGACACTTTGAAATTTTGAGAAAAGCCCATTCTAAAGTGGCATTTTAAGAAAAAGCGTTGGACGAGATATTTGGCATGAAAGTATATATAGTAGAAGTATCTACCTCCCACAATTATTTTGAACTTCAACCTCATTTGGAAGATTTGAACACTGATGTCTGTAATCTAGGTAGAGAAAATCGGAGATCTCGGTCATTTTATTTCATGTTATCTAATGAGCAACAAAACCAGCATGGTGGCTGCACCATCTGGTCCATTTACATTTTAAACAAACTCTGGCCAAGTTAGAAAAAAAAAGTGTTGGGATTTAACCTAACAAGAACCCTAATTTCACAGTCTTTTGATCCTTCTGTTCACTGTTGTTGACAACAACAAAAAAAACAGATATGCTCCATCGAGTTCCCAATAAAAATGGCCAATTTTGACTAGGTTGTTTGCATCGAGCACGCATCGACGTACGAGAATCACTTATGACCTTCCCATTGGGGCCCTAATGTTCTTCCTCGAATCTTTCGTTGATAGGTAAAAACAATAATTTATTTTTCTAAAATCACAGGCTGGCGCCGGTTAATTGGAGAAGGGCCAAATGCAAAGTGCGCGACGACAAGCGAACTCGGTCAATCACGACCACCTCATCGTACAAAAGAATTGGACAAGCAAATCCCAATGAAAATATAATTTTCGGACGACCGTCGTGTTAATCGTTTGATTTAGGCCATAAAAAATAAAAAATAAAAATTATCTTAGAGTTCACTTTTTTAAAAAAATTATGACCCATAATATATTGATATTGTTCACGGTCACCCAAAAATTATTATGATAGTAAAGTTTAATCTTAAATAATAATCATGACAATAACAATAATAATAATTAATTGCCACTTCTTGAATACCAATTTTGTTCTGACCCCAGAAAAAAAAAAAAACACCAATTTTGTTTTCTTGTTGTATCGCGCTGACAAAGACATTGTACCCAGAAAAATAAATTATTGTTTTTTTTTTGCATGGGTGAGCGACAGCTGAAAAATCTTGTGGCTGTGTTCAGAAGCTCCTCCTTCGGAAATGAAAGATTTGGACCAAAAAGAGAAGAAAGCTCTTTTTGGTTTTGTCTGGGTGAAACTCTTCGTCCTCAGTTCACTCTCACGGTCGACTCCTCTCTTTGCCCTCTTCTTCTTGTTCGCCTCTCTCGTCGTGGATCCCAGCCACCAGTGACTGGCCCACGCGCCGCCGTCCACCAATGGAGTTTCCGTCGCCGTCCTCGCCTGCTGCTCTCTCGCTCTAAACGATTCCTGGTTTCGCCGCTCCAACAGTAATCTCCGAAGCATTCGATAGTCCGTCACCGCTCAGGTTCCGTTTTTCCCTCCTCTGTGCGTGCGTGCGTGCGTGCTTGCTTGCTTGCTTGCTTAGCTCATCGGAAAGTTTCTGTGTCTCAGAAAGATCGCTGTTTATCAACCGGAATGCTCGAGTTTTTTCAGTTGAAATAGGAATAGCTGAGTCAGGTTTGTTTGTCGGATCAAATTTCAGTCTTAATTAGGACACAGAATGAGTTGACCTGAATTCTGTGTCAAATGCTATACACTTCGAGGCGACTAGAGTCAGGTATGTTTTAGAAATTAGGATTTTAAATGTGCCTAGATTCTCCAAAATCTAATTTGTGAATCTGACCTGTTACGGGCAAATTGCTGTTCTCTGTTTCGGTTGTCAGATAAAATTTCAGTCTTGAACTAGGACACAGAGTGAGTTGAGGTTAATTCTGTGTCAAATGCCTATACACATAAACTCATTGAAGTATATAATGTTTGATGCTCATTATCAAGTTATCACATTTTTTATCAAGCCATCCAATGATCCAGCAAATCTCAACTACTTGCCAGAGAAATAAATCTTTGCGTGTGAATCACTTCTTCGAACGAAAAACGAAATTTCTTCAAAATGATCACCTATAAAAGTTCATGAGAATTGATGTTGTGATATTATTTGAAATCAAGTTCACGTCTTTGTGTATACAGTGCTTCCATCTTCCAAAGAAGAAGCTATTAAGTTTTCAGATTCATCTGCTGATGGAGCGAACGAGTCTTTATGGTGCTTCCATCTTCCTTCTTAATGCTCCAGCTGCCATCTCCAGCCAGTCATCATCCCTTTCCTTTCTCTATCACCTTCATTCTTCTTGTGTGCGTTTCTCGTTTCGCAGTGGTCGAAGGTTTTCTTCGATCCCCATCCCTCGTGTAGACGACCCCAACCAGCTCTTGAGTTATGTGAGGAAACATTGCAGAAATGGAGGTGTGTTTAAGAGTGTCAGTGATGCCTCGTATTGCTTCAATAAAATGATAAGGACAAACCCTTTGCCTTCCGCCAGGGATTTTAGTCTACTGTTGGGTGGTATAGTGAGGATGAAGCAGTACTCCACTGCAGTGCGGTTGATTGAGCAGCTGCTTTGGTTGGGGATCGAGCATGATGTTGTTTTGCTGAATACTTCATTGAATTGCTTTTGCTGTTTAAAGCGGGTTGAGTTGGGATTGTCTATCCTGGGCAGAATCTTCAAGCTCGGATTTCACATCGATGTGGTCACATCGAGCACCCTAATTGATGGTCTCCTTATTAAGGGAAAAACTGATCAAGCGTTGAGGTTCCTCGATGATATGGTTCTAAATGGTCCTGCACCTGATGAGATCACGTATGCGATGATTGCGAAGGGGTTATGCAGGGCAGGTAACACCAGATTGGCGATTGAATTGCTAAGGGATTGGGAAGAGAGAAGTTGCAGGCTTAATTCCTTCACATACAGCATAGTAATAGACAGTCTTTGCAAGGAGGGATTGATCACAGAAGCGTTGAGACTGCACGAAGGTATGAGTAGGAAAGGCATTGAACCAGATGTTGTTACCTATAACTCCTTGTTCCACGGTCTGTGCAATGTAGGCCGGATGGACGATGCCCTCGTATTGTTGGAACAGATGACAAGCAGAGGCATCCAACCGGACTTGCTCACTTATAGCACGTTGGTTCATTGCTTATGCAATCTAGGCCAATGGAAAGATGCTGCGGTCTTGTTGGAGAAGATGACGAAGGCCGGAATTGAACCGGACGTCATTACTTATACTTCCGTCATTCAAGGAGTGTGCACTTTCGGCCAATTGAAGGAGGCTCGAAGACTGCTGAGTCATATGGTGCAAAGCAGAGTAACGCCGGATGTTCAAACCTTCACTATTTTGGTGGATGCGCATTGTAAGGAGGGAATGCTCGTGGAGGCAGAGGCCATAGTCAACCATATGATTCAATTAGGTAAAATGCCTAATAGTTTTACTTATAATGCATTGATGAATGGCTATTGTTCGCAAAATAGGATGAACGATGCTATGGAAGTGCTTAATTTAATGGTTGAAAGAGGCTGCTCACCTGATGTTGTTTGTTATAACATATTGATTAACGGATACTGCAAAGCAAGAAGAGTTGAGAAGTCAAAGATGCTTTTGGGAGAAATGTTGCAAAGGGGCGTGATTCCTGACATCATCACATACAGAATACTCGTAAGCGGATTTTGCCAGGTTGGGAACCTTGAAGCTGCGGAGGGGCTAATTAACGAGATGCAATCTCGTGGTCTATCTCTAGATCATTATACCTCGAGTGCTTTCTTGGATGGCTTGTGTAAAATTCAGCAAATCGACAAGGCCATGATATTGCTTGGAAAGTTGGAAGATTCCAAATTCGTCCCTGACATTGTGGCTTACAATATCCTAATAAACGGCATGTGTAATGACGGAAAGCTCGACAATGCTAAGGGGCTGTTTAATTGTTTGCATACTCGAGGCTTGCAACCTGATGTGCGGACATATACCATTCTCATGCGTGGGTTGTGCAAAGGAGGATGCACGGACGAAGCATATCAGCTCCTAAAGGAGATGGAAGGAAATGGACTCTTTCCAGATGGGGTCACTTATAACACCATAATCAAAGGACTGCTAGAAAACAAGGAAAATACTCGAGCAGCACAACTTGTCAATGAAATGGTTGAAAGGGGTTTTTCTGCAGATGTAGCAACGATGGAATTGTGGGTTAAATATCTCGTGACAAATGGAGCTTCTTCCTTTCCACGTTGAACTCTCCATTGTCTCTGAGATCTGTCCATTTTTTCATCTGAAATGTGATGAAGAGTAAATCAGATTTGCGGCGAGTTTTCTTCCAAACATCATCACTTTGTGTCCCATGTCCAATGAACGAAGTTGTTTTCAATCTAGGAGACAAATGACCGAATCAAACTGCCGAAGAAGGCAAATATTTGGAGGGGCGGAAGTGGTCCTATTATACCTAGGTTCGGCACGAAATCTCTGTATTTTACTTGTAAGTGTGCTCGCTTGTTAGTGCTTCTGGTCCCTATTGTATTCAAAGTTGAAACTCATACAAATGATGAAGCGGTCTAAGGGTGATATTGAATTAAATAAATGGTAATAGGAATAACTTTACTGCATCATACATAAATTATGTCGTACATCCTGATTACCCTGTTGTATATATGCTTTGAGGTAGTGATACTTGTTTTCTGTTCTACTCTCTTTTTAGCACAATCTGATCTTTTCAGTGTCCTGTACCATTGATGCTTCAAAGAAGATGCATAAATTGAAGTGGATGGTATTTGAATCGGTAGTGGAGAATATTTTGGTCAAGCTGGGTGCTCAGATTGTCACCACAGGTCGATTACATATTAGGGCTATTTGCTTTGCTTCTTACATGCAAATGACGACGAAGAAGAAACATGGCTGAAAATGTATGAAAACTACTTGAAGTATCTTCCCCTTTGCGTTGCGAGAGATTTTCCGAAATGCTTCTGATGATGGGTGAACATGAATGCCGTTGACAGACATTCCCAATGCTAGACTTCTTGAGCCAACACCAATCAACTTCATCCCAGTCAGGCTCAGATGATGTAAAATTTCCATCTGTCTTTTCCTCTGCATCTATTGAATTACTTTACTGATCAATGGGGTTAGCTCTCAACTGATTTTCGAGTGGTGATCCTTATGCAAATACTGGGACAAAGTCATGGTTATGTCTTTCCGGATTTGAACATATATGGTAAACTCACATGTGGCTTTTGCAAGGTGATAACCATTTCTTTTAGCCTTTATGCAGCGTTTCCTCCTATTGGTTTAGACTTTTGGTTTTGCACTATGTTTAGTGAAGATGATCGATGCTCAAGTATTTCTAAAGTTGGAGGCATGATGATGATTTCATTTTAGACAGATGTTAATCAGCTTTTTTGCTCTGTAACGAACTGATTTTGTGTTTAGATTCTCCTGAAGACTCACTTAAGTATCACAATAACAAACCAATTCAGCTTTTCTGGTCATGAAAAAATCAAAATCATTATTTTGAGAACTTGAAAATAACAATCACCGTAAAAAAATGCTTGGCTACAGGCGGCATGACCATAGGCAGCTGCTGTGGGTTTAAGGAGACGCAGTGGACTAGTAGTAGTTTGTGTGAATCGGTGTCATGGTCGCCATACCACCGATTCTTGATGCCTTTCCCCATTTGTTGCTTTGTTGGCTCTTCTTTTTCATCCAATTATCTGCCATTTTTTCTTGGGATAACTTATGAATTTTGGTTCAATCAAGTTTCCGAACTATTTTTTAATGTCCAATGTGATCCTTGTTTTAAATAGAAGCTTCTAAAATTCATAAAAAGGAAAATCATTCACTAAATGCAAACAAGGGCGAATGGCGGAATCAATGCCGTAAGTGTTCTACTATTCTCGCAGTTGATTAAAGAGAAGTAGTCTGTTTCCACAAGAGTTCTTGCTCTGGTACTTCCCTGTTCTTTTTTTTTTCCCTAGAAAATACATCTTTGTGATTTTAAATCAAATTATTTTAAGAGAGTGTTTGCTCAATGGCTTTACTTTTGAGTCTGGTACGTGTACTTAGTTGGTTAGTGCTTCTGGTGCCTAATATTTTTCAAGCAGGTGAAATTCATACAAATGATCAAGCTGTCTGAGGATGATACTGAACTAAATAGATGTTAATAGAAATAACGTTGCTATTCAATAAAGTAAATTATGCCATAAGTCCTGATTAGCCTATTGTATACGTGCTTTGAGAGAGAGATCCAAGTCTTCTGTTATACTGCTTTTTTTAGCACAATCTGATCCTTTCAATGTCCTATTTACTGAGAGATCTAAGTCTTCTGTTATATTCTTTTTTTTAGCACAATCTGATCTTTTCGATGTTCTATTTACCATAGATACTTCAAAGAAGATGCATTCCTTGAAGTGGATGGTATTTGAATCAACAGTGGAGAATATTTGGGTCGAGCTGGGTGCTCAGATTATCACCACAGGTCGATTACATATTTGGGTTATTTGCTCTGCTTCTTACATGCAATTAACAGTGAAGTTTAAGTAACGTCTTGCTGACTACAGAGCATGCCTGCAAGTGTATGAAAATTAATTGAAGTATCTTATTCTCCTTTGCACTGTGAGGGGTTTTCTGAATTATCTGTGATGGGTGAACATTAACGCTGCTGACAGACATTCCAAACGCTAGACGTCTTTAGCGAACACCATTCAACCTCATCACAGTCGGTCCTAGATGGTGTAAATATCCATCGTCTTTTCCACTGCATCAATTTATTTGCTTTCCTGATCAATAGGTTTGGCTGTCAACAGAGGTATATTCCTTGCCATTTTTATCTGTTTCAATTACTTGCTCAGGAACACATTTTTCTGTTTGTTGTTAAGTGGATCACTTAGGACAGGAGGATTTGCCTGGACAGTCTGTCTCTTGTCACACCCTCTACTCTTTGTTTGCTGACACCATCATAGTAGCGCGCAAGCATTTTGGAGAAGAGTCTTTGATAGACGTGATCAATGGAACTCAGAAAAAACGACCTGCCAAGCAAAAGGATCAAATTGAAGTTTTGCATGTATCACAAGAGGATCAACTCCTCAGCTGTCTCTTTTGTCCATTTCCTGATTTGAAAAACGCAGATTCATGGGTTTAGCAACTGAAGCAAAGCCACTTTTACGATGAAACGTAAAATCTCCACAGAAAGTTGGTTTCTGAAGCAAAATGGTTCCTTAGGCTTGGCCAAGGTTCCAAAAGTAGATTTTGCAATTTTTTGACTTTTTATGAATTTTTGAAAAATTTATTGAAAACTGACTGATCAAAAATCAGGTGTCAACAGTGCAGAATCGCCGGATTTTCTCGAATTTCTAAGTATTTTTCTATTTTCAGAAAAAAATAAAAAAATTGCAAAAAATGCAAAAAATTATTTTTTGTTCAAAAATGGTCCCCTAGGCTTGGCCAAGGTTCCCAAAGTTGATTTTGCTATTTTTTGATTTTTTATGGATTTTTTATGAATTTTCTAAAAAATTACTTAAAACAGACATATCGAAAACCCCTACTGTGTTATTAGATGCTGTTTGGTTCAGTCTTATGCTGATAATTCCATTTTGCGTTTCTGGTTTTCGTATTTGGGTCCCTTGAAATTGACTTTATCCTCACATGGCATCTATCTTGCATGGTGCAAATTTGTTCTCGACCTCCTTAATGATTTTCGAGTACCATTCCTTATGTAAATACTGGGGACAAAGTCATGGTTGTTTCTTCCCGAATTTCACCACAGAGTTGTGCTTCGAGTTTGACATATATGGTATGTTCACAACCAGGTTTAGCAAGGTCGTAACCATTTCCTCAGCCTTTAGGCAGCTTTTCCTTCTATTGATTTAGGCTTTTGATCTTGCAGTATCTTGCACGTCCTAGCGTCTCCGATTGCTGTTTCTTGAAGACTCGATTTAGAATTATAGGAACAAACCCCGTGACGTCCGCATGGATTAGACACACGATGCAAGTTTGATTTTTTTATACTAGTCATTAGCTTTTAGTCATTTAGGTTTTCTCGTGGTAAAAAAAAAATCAATTTGAGAAGCCTATAAGAAGTATAGGAAACACATATCAGTATCATTTCCTGCAGTAAACATGACATCATGTCAGGCAGAAACAACTACACATCAGACCAAAGCCAGCGGTCGCTCTCTCCATTGCTTTGCTCGACGCAACAAAGCCAGAGCTTCTCCGCTTCCATGGGAGCTCGGGCTAGTTGCATCTCTTTGATTTGCCATTCTGCTTCCGGTTCTGCTTCCTAATACTATTTTCTTTTGAAGTGCTGGGTTGGAATTCCTGGTGGTGTCTTTTTTGGTCGACGTTCATTCTTTTGTTTTCTTACGAATTCAACCATTGCTGTTTTGTGCTCGTGCTGGACTTGGATATCTGTCGCACACATTACAGCTCGATTTTTTGTTAAAGAATTCTCCTTTCTTAAAGAGGAGCTCCGTTGTTCTTGTTCATGGTGCAAATTGCTAATGTTGTTGTTGTCTCTTCTTGTCTCTCTGTAATTAGTATGTGCCCGAATTGCTGTTTGTGTAAATACTGCAAGCTAATCAGTATCAATTATCTTTCTTTTCCTTTGTTTTCTTTTTTTTTTCAGTGTGAAGCAATGGGAAGAGTTGCAGATATTATTCAATTTCCAGCATTTTTATGCGATCAGGTTCTGCAATACAGATATTGTATATCTAATTCATTGCATTTGATAATCGCAAAGGCTTCTGAAACTGATATCAGACTCATATAAGCAGGCATGAGATCTTTCTTTTGGGGCAGTTGAATAACTTTTAAGTCGTGTGTGTGGGTTGTGTACTGGTAACGTGTTATGGGCATATAAGATTTAAAAAATTACCATACAGTTTCAATATTATAAAAATTTCAAGTTAAACTTATATTTGTCTTTCCTGAACGAGTGTTCTCACTTATTTGGTCAATGTGCTACATGAAAAATAATACAGTCCTACACAAAGACGGGACCAGCAGAAGGACAAGAAGCCGTCTCCTGTCAGATGCCAATGAGAACAGGAATCCATGTATGATTTTTTCAGGATACTGCATAATATTTACTCAGAACTGAAGAAGCTCATGAAGCCATTTTTTCTTGATGTGTTTTACTGAAGGATGGGAGTAAAGAAGCTTATGGATTTTCAACTGAACATCAGCACTTGAAGAGAACACATTGAAGGTCTAGAAAGAGAAGGAAAAAGGAGCAAAGGTGCCCAAGCCAGAGTCAGAGCCAACTTATGTAGCTATGATACGGAGGATGCGGAAAAACCTTTATTGACGGTGGTGCTTTCAGAAAGCATTCTCACATCCATGGCATCCTTCAGTAGGGGTCGACCGAAATGTAGTTGTGTTTTGGATGACTCAGAGCATCTTGTAGCCGTTTTTTAACATCTCCCATTTTCTCTTCTCGATTTATTTGTTTGTAACTTGGTGAAAGACCTATTTGAGTTGTAATTCTGTGATCTTGAAATACAAATACAAAAGTTACTGTATTAGCTTGTTTTTTATCATTAGCTTTACCACAAATAATCCAACCAATTACCTTCAACGAATGTCAGCACCACAAACGGTACATGTCGAAAGACCAGACACAAAGTGCACAAGTCAAAAGCAGGTTGCATGTCTGTTAAACAACTATGTTTTGTACCACATTATTTGATTTGCAAAATGGACAACAGCCTCCCTTCTCGGCTAACCTGAATCATATGATAAATGTTTCCAAAGGTAGTGCATAGAAGCCTCTTTCTCAACAGCAAACTGATAATCTGATCGGGAGAGCTCGCAACAATTTTCCTATGTTTTTTTTATTCTTTTGAAACTTACATTAGCAGTGGTTTTCACAGCGTTTCTCCAAAATTTCACACCATACATGAGACTAATGCAAAAACATCACAGAGTATTCATTCACAATATATTGCCCGTCTAGAAATCACTAGTTTTCCATCGAAAAGCAATAATACAAGGTGCAAAAAGTTGCTTATCGCCTTCAGTAAGATCATTACAAAATGCTGAACCTAAACTCCAAGTATAGAAATTGAACTAAAAATTATCAAATCCGCAGGCCGAATAGATAGTACTCAACCAAATCCATTAAAAAAAAAAATGTTAGCACTTTTCAATCTGCAACAAAAATCCCTATCTAACAGCTAGCACAGCTAGCACTGAACATCAACTAGCATTTCTTGGTCCACAATTTCACAATCCCCCACTGATTTCAGATTGTTCAGTACATGGAGACTTTGAAATATCAATTGAGATTGGTTCGCTCTTGCTTGTATGTTGGAGAAGGATGGACTACCCATGCCAGTAACTCTATCACTCCCAGGCATATGTAGTAAAGAAAAAAAAAATCTGACATGTGAACTTGTTTTCCTTTTCGATAAACATATAGAACATTAAACAAGGATAATACCCTTAAATATGAATTCCCAGTTTCAGAAATAAAAAGTCCATATCCTTGTCAAGCTTGAAGATACAAAATGAGTATACAATATTAATCACAACATACAAAAGTATTACGAACATAGAATAAGGCTAAAGAAATACCGACTTGTGCTCTCTACTTTCTGACAATAGCAGAGTCCATCTTAGATGGTCTACTGGCCTGTGCACTATCCTACCCAGTATCTTTCTTTGTCTTCCTCTTTTTACCTACGTGTGAAAAAGAAAAACACCAACGTTAACCGTCATGATATCCCTCAAAAAAATTTATTAGAAAAAGTCACATAATTGTCAAATAAAGCTTACTTCGGGTGGCCTTGGGGCTGTAGCATTCTTACATGTTTTTTTTTGCTGTGCCCATACTGAAGGCAATTTGAACATCGCATTTGGACTCAAACTTTCTTCAATTTCTTACCATTGCTACTTCGCTCATCCTTGCCCTTAATTTTGCTGTTCTTTTTTTTTTTTATCTCTCTCTCTCTCTCTCCCTTTTCCTTCTGAAAAGTGGGCGTTTGATTAGCTCACCAATGACTTTGGGCCACATTTGTTGTCCATTCATGGCTGGGAGGGAAAGTCGATAATATCTCTCATAAGCATCTTTCTTGAAGCAGTCATCAATGTAATCATTAATATCGAACTCCACGAAACAAATGCAACATATCACATGTTTACATGATATTTCAGATAAATATCATTCCCTACAATCACAGGTCTTCCCAGCCAAGTTAACCACAAATCTCTTTTCAAATACTTGAACCTCAAAGTTATTCCCCATTGCCACTCTAGCAATACAATTCCTGTTCTCGAGCTTAATCCCCACTACCACTCTGTTTTTATTTTGGCTTATGTTGATGACACTTAAATGATTGGGAATGACTAGTACTTGGTTTTAGAGCAGAGCATAATGAACCAACTGAACCCGGTAACCAACCGGTCCCATTAAAAAGAATCCATACTTGTTACTAATGATTCTCCTTATTCTTCTTGTCCCCGTACGAATTTTTCAAACAACTTAAAATCACTATTGAATAGAGTTAGGCAAATGTGAATATCTTTTAATTGATTGAGCAAAGAAAACTTTGTCTGTTTTAATTAAATAGCTCAATTGGACGAGTATAATTTTTCGATGTATAAATATATAAAAGTCATTTCCAATCAACTTTAATGTTTTTAGGTTGTTGCCCATGTCAGTAAATTTCATTAGCGCTTACCAACGTGAGGATAAAATTTATTACTCTAAAATAGTTCAGGGGAACCAATTGAATAAATAGAGAGTTCAGGGATGACATTAGATATGACATGAAAATTTTTAGACTCTATACATTGATCGCAAGTATAATGGTAACTTCATGGATTCACATTATACAAAAGTAAAGACCCATCGGTGTCATTAGCCCTTTTCAAAGTTTTACATATATCCATTATAGTTTTGTACCCATTAGTATGAAAACATGAAGGTTACATGATTTTTTTAGTTTAATAATGCATTTGGAAATGGAGTATGACTTCCAAATTCGATTCATTTTAAAAACTTCATACTTTTCATGGTGAAAATTTTAAGCTCAGGGAACCATCAAGAGGAGGATAAGCTATTGAAGTTGCCTTGGTATAGGCTGGTGTTCTATTTAAGAGAGATTCCATGACACTTTGAAATTTCGAGAAATGCGTGTTCTAAAGGAGTCTTTTTAAGAAAAAGCGGTGAACGGGGTATTTCGGCATCTTTTTTTTTTCTTTTCAAATTTTTTTAGGTTAATACTATCAAAGTTTTCGAAGTGGTAATTCACGACACGTTTGCTCTAAATTAATTCTTTCTCACATAAAGACTCAAAATTGGTACTCCTAAATAAAATCTATATGTGATGCAATCTTGTCAAAATTGGTACGTTGACATGAAGTATTTAAACAGAGCAATATGAACGAAAGACCAGAGTGGAAAATCCCTGTGTGTTGACGTGTACGCATTTTTTAATGTCAAAAAAAGAAACTCCTTTTGCCCTCTGTTCACTCTCACGCTCGACGCCTCTCTTTGCCCTCTTCTTCTTGTTCGCCTCTCTCGTCGTGGATCCCTGCCACCAATGACTGGCCCACGCGCCGCCGTCCACCACTGGAGTCTCCGTCGCCTTCCTCGCCTGCTTCTCCCTCGCTCGAAACGATTCCTGGTTTCGCCGCTCCAACAGTAATCTCCGAAGCATTCGGTAGTCCGTCACCGCTCAAGTTCCGTTTTGCCCTCCTCTGTGTGTGTGTGTTTGTGTGTTCGGCTTAGCTCATTGGACAGTTCTGTTTCTCGAAAAGATCGCTGTTTATGAAGCGGAATGCTCAAGTTTTTGCCGTTGAAATAGGATAGCTGAGTCAGGTATGTTTGTCTGGCCAAATTTCAGTCTTAATTGGGACACAGAATGAGTTGACGGGAATTCTGTGTCAAATGCTATACACTTCGAGGCAACTAGAGTCAGGTATGTTTGAGAAATTAGGATTTTAAATGTGCCTAGATTCTCCAAAATCTAATATGTGAATCTGACCTGTTATGGGCAAATTGCTGTTCTCTGTTTCGGTCATCCGATCAAATTTCAGTCTTGAATTAGGACACAGAGTGAGTTGAGGTTAATTCTGTGTCAAATGCCTATACACATAAACTCATTGAAGTATATAATGTTTGATGCCCATTATCAAGTTATCTCATTTTTATCAAGCCATCCAATGATCCAGCAAATCTCAACTACTTGCCAGAGAAATAAATCTTTGTGTGAATCACTTCTTCGAACAAAAAACGAAATTTCTTCAAAATGATCACCTATAAAAGTTCATGAGAATTGATGTTGTGATATTATTTGAAATCAAGTTCACGTCTTTGTGTATACAGTGCCTCGATCTTCTAAAGAAGAAGCTATTCAGTTTTCAAATTCATCTGCTGATGGAGCGAACGAGTCTTTATGGTGCTTCTATCTTCCTTCTTCGTGCTCCAGCTGCCATCTCCAGCCAGTTGTCATCCCTTTGCTTTCTCTATCACCTTCATCCTTCTTGTGTCCGTTTCTCGTTTCACGGTGGTCGAAGGTTTTCTTCGATCCCTATCCCTCATGTAGACGACCCGAACCAGCTCTTGAGTTACGTGAGGAAACATTGCAGAAATGGAGGTGTGTTTAAGAGTGTCAGTGATGCCTCGTATTGCTTCAATAAAATGATAAAGACAAACCCTTTGCCTTCCACCAGGGATTTTAGTCTGCTGTTGGGTTCTATTGTGAGGATGAAGCAGTACTCCACTGCAAAACGGTTGATTGAGCAGCTGCCTTCGTTGGGGATCGAGCATGATGTTGTTTTGCTGAGTATTTCGTTGAATTGCTTTTGCCGTTTAAAGCGGGTTGAGTTGGGATTGTCTATCCTGGGTAGAATCTTGAAGCTTGGGTTTCCCATTGATGTGGTCGCATTGAGCACCCTAATTGATGGTCTCCTTATTAAGGGCAAAACTGATCAAGCATTGAGGTTCCTCGATGATATGAGACGAAATGGCCCCGCACCTGATGAGACCACGTATGCGGTAATCATGAAGGGATTATACAGGGCGGGTAATGCCAGATTGGCGATTGAATTGCTGAGGGACTGGGAAGATAGAAGTTGCAGGATCAATGCCTTCACATATAACATAATAATTGATATTCTTTGCAAGGAGGGATTGATCACAGAAGCGTTGAGACTGCACGAAGGTATGAGTGGGAAAGGCGTTGAACCAGATGTTGTTACTTATAACAGCTTGATCCATGGTCTGTGCAATGTAGGTCGGGTGGAAGATGCTCTCGTATTGTTGAAAGAGATGACCAGCAGAGGCATCCAACCCGACATATTCACTTATAACTCCTTGGTTCATTGCTTTTGCAACCTAGGCCAATGGAAAGATGCTACAGTCTTTTTGGAGAAGATGATGAAGGCAGGAATTGAACCGAGCATCGTTACCTATACCTCCATCATTCAAGGAGCTTGCAATTCCGGCCAATTGAAAGAGGCTGGAAGACTGCTGAGTGATATGGTGCAAAGAAGAGTAATGCCGAATGTACAAGCCTTCACTATTCTGGTGGATGCGCATTGTAAGGAGGGAATGCTTGTAGAGGCAGAGAACATAGTCGACCAGATGATTCAATTAGGTAAAATGCCTGATAGTTTCACTTATAATACATTGATAAACGGTTATTGTTTGCAAAATAGAATGAACGATGCTATGGAAGTGCTTAATTTGATGGTTGAAAGAGGCTGCTCACCTGATGTTGTTTCTTACTCCACTTTGATTAATGGATTCTGCAAAGCGAGAAGAGTTGACAAGTCAAAGATGCTATTGGGAGAAATGCTGCAAAGGGGCTTGATTCCTAATGTCATCACGTACAGCACACTTGTAAACGGATTTTGCCAGATTGGGAACCTTCAAGCCGCGGAGGAGCTAATCAACGAGATGCAATCTCGCGATCTCTCTCTTAATCATTATATCTTGAGCGCTTTCGTGGATGGCTTGTGTAAAGTGCAGCAGATTGACAAGGCTATTACATTGCTTCGAAAGATGGAAGATTCCAAATTCGTCCCAGACATTGTGACTTACACTATTCTGATAAACGGCATGTGTAATGCCGGAAAGCTCGATGATGCTATGGATCTGTTTAATTGTTTGCAAGCTCGAGGCTTGCAACCTGATGTGTGGACGTATAGTAGTGTCATGCATGGATTGTGCAAAGGGGGACGCACGGAAGAAGCATATCAGCTACTAAGGGAGATGGAAGGAAATGGATGCCTTCCAGATGGCGTCACTTATAATTCAATTATACAAGGACTACTAAAAAATAATGAAAATACGAGAGCAGCGCAACTTGTTGGTGAAATGGTTGAAAGGGGTTTTTCTGCAAATGTAGGAACGATGGAGTTGTGGGTTAAATATTGCATGACAAATGGAACTTCTTCCTTTCCTAGTTGAGCTCTCCATTGGCTCTGAGATATGTCCAATTTTTCATCTGAAATGTGTATGAAGAGTAAACTAGACCAAAGGCAAGTTTTCTTCGTCACATCATCTCTTTCAGTCCCTTGTCCCATTACTGAAGTTATTTTAAGTCTGGGCACTGTTGACTGAATCGAACCACCCAAGAAGGCAAATATTTGGAGGGGTGGAAGGTGGATTTTGTTTCTAATACCTATGTTCGGTACTAAATCTCTGTATTTAACTGGTACATGTACTTGTCGTTTAGTGCTTCTGGTGCCTAACGTTCTTCAAACTGGTGAAATTCGTATAAATGATCAAGGGGTTTGAGGATGATCTTGAATTAAATAGATGTTAATGGCAATAACTATACTATGTAATAAAGTAAATTAAGTCGCAAGTCCTGATTTGCCTGTTGTGTATGTGCTTCAAGAAGGAGATCCTAGTTCTCTGCTATACTCTTTTCCTAACACATTCTGATCCCTTCTATGTCCTATTTACCCTAGTTATTTCAAAGAAGAAGCATACCTTGAAGTGGATGGTATTTGAAACAATACAAGAGAACATTTGGGTCAAGCTGGGTACTCGGATTATTAGCACAGGGCGATTACATATTTGGGTTATTTGCTCTGCTTGTTACATGCAAATAACAGTGAAGTCTGAGGGACGGCTTGCTGACTAAGGAACATGGCTGCAAGTCTACAAAAACTACATGAAGTGCCCACTCCTTCGCACTGTGTGAAATTTTCGGAAAGCATCTGATGATGGGTGAACATGAACGCCCTCGACAGACATTCCCAATGTTAGACGTCTTGAGCGAACACCAATCAACTTAACTGCAGTCAGGCCGAGATGATGTGAATTTCCTTCGTCTTTTTCACAGCATCAATTTATTCGCTTTCCAGATCAATGGGGTTGTTTGTCAATGGAGGTACATTCCTTGCCATTTTTATCTGTTTCAATTAATGACTCAGGAACTCTTTTTTCTGTTTATTTTCAAGTGAATCACTCAGGACTGGAGGATTTGCCTGGACAGTTTGCCTCTCATTTACGCCCTCCCTCTACTCTTTGTTTGCTGACACAATCAGGCGTTTCAGAGACCTGTCTTTGAGCTAAGTTCACGTGCGGATACCATGGCAGACATGATCAATTGGACTCAGAAAAAAGAACCTGTCGAGCAGAAGGATCAAATTGAAGTTCTGCATATATCACAAGAGGATCGATTCCTCAGCTGTCTCTTTTGTCCGTTTCCTGATTTAAAAAAGCAGGTCCATGGGCTTAGCAACTGAAGCAAAGCCACTTTTATGATGAAACTTAAAATCTTCGGAGAAAGTTGGTTTCTGAAGAATGCCCTACTGCATTATTAGATGCTGGTTTGGTTCCATCTTATGCTGATAATTCCATTTTGCGTTTCATGCATTAGCTCATCCTCTGTACTTATTTTGGCTTGTGTTGATTACACTTACATGGTATGACCAGTAACTGATTTGATATAGTTTCTGATTTGCTAATTTGGGTTCAGAAATTGACTTTATCCTCGCATGGCATCTATCTTGCATGGTGTAAATATGTTCTCAACCCTAATTTAGATGACTTGAACTAGCTGTCCAGTTATGTGAGGACCAATTGCAGAAATGGAGGTGTTCTTGCAAGTGTCGGTGATGCCCTGCGTTGCTTCGGTAAAATGATAAGTGTGTGTACTTTGCCTTCCACCAGGGATTGCAGTCGACTGTTGTGTGCTGTAGTGAGGATGGAGCAACACTCGACTGCAATCCGGTTGATTGAGCAGCTGCGTTCTTTGGGGATTGACGTTAATCATTTTTGGCTGAATATTTTGTTGAATTGCATTTGCCGCTTAAACCGAGTTGATTTGGGTTTGTCTATCCTGGGTGGGATCTTGAAGCTTGGTTTCACATCAATGTGGTGACATTGAACACCTTGTTGGTGGTATCTTTATTCAGGACAAAACTTATCAAGCATTGAAGCTCCTCGATGATACGGTTCTAAAGGACCTCGAACGCAATTAGACCACGTATGCCATATTGGCCAAAGGGTTTTGCAGAGCGGGTAACACCAGATTGGAGATTGAATTGCTAAGGGGTTGGTAAGAGAGAAGTTGCAGGCTGGGTTCCTTCATATACAACATGGTAATAGATAGTCTTTGCAAGGAGATATCAATCACAGAGGCCTTGAGCTTACACGAAAGTTTGAGTAGAAAAGGTGTCCAACCAGATATTTTTGCGATCCACGGTTTGTGCAATGTAGGCCAGATGGAAGATGCTGTCGTATTGTTGGAAGAGATGGTAAGCTGAAGCATTCAACCCAATATATTGACTTTTGGCACGTTGCTTCATTGCTTATGCAACCTATGCAAATGGAATGATGCTACAGTCTTGTTGAAGAAGATGATCAAGGAAGGAATTGAACCGGATGTCGTTCCCTATACCTCCGTCCTTCAAGGAGTGTATAATTCCGGCCAATTGACAGAGGCTCGAAGACTCTTGAACCATACGTTGCAAAGCAGAGTAATGCCGGATGTTCGAACCTTCAATATTCCGGTGGATGAACATTGCAAAGAGGGAATGCTTGTGGAGGCAGAGGCCATAGTCGACTAGATGATTTAATTAGGTGAAATGTCTGATGGTTTCATTTATAGTACACTAATGAGTGGTTAGTGTTCGCAAATTAGAATGAAATATGCTATGGAAGTGCTTAATTTGATGGTTGCAAGAGGCTCCTCCCCTGATGTTGTTAGTTATTCCTTGTTGATTAACGGATACTGCAAAGGGAAAAGCGTTGTCCAATCAAAGATGCTTTTGCGAGAAATGCTTCAAAGGGGCTCGGATCCTAATGTCATCACATACAGCACTATTGTAAATGGATTTTGCTAGGTCGGGAACCTTTACGCTGCGGAGGGGCTAATTAACGAGATGCAATCCCGCGGTCTATCTCTAGATCATTACACCGTAAATGGTTTGCTGGATGGCTTATGTAAAGCGCAACAGATTGACATGGCCATGATATTGTTTCGAAAGATGGAAGATTCCAAATTCGTCCCAAACCTTGTGACTTACACTATTCTAATAAACGGCATGTGTTAATACCGGAAAGCTGGACGATGCTAAGGGGCTGTTCAATATTTTGCATGCTCGAGGCTTGCGACTTGACGTGTAAATGTATAATATTCTCATGCAAGGGTTGTGCGAAGGAGGATGCACGGGGGAAGCATATCAGCTGCTAAAGGAGAAGGAAGGAAATGGATCATTTCCAAATGGTGTCAATTATAACACAATAATCCAACGACTACTTAGTAATAACAAAAATACGAGAGCAGAGCAAGTTGCCAGTGAAATGGTTGAAAAGGGAATGTTCTGCAGATATAGCTTCGACGGAGTTTTGGGTTAACTATCTCATGACAAATGGAACTTCCTCCTTTTTACATTGAAGGCAAGCATGATGACGTGATTCGATTATTTTAACGGCATGTTATGCTATGTTTTATTCTATGCTCTCAAAGAAAGCTTAGATCCGGGTTACTTGGTTATGTGGTTCATATGGAATTTGTATACTTGATGAAGGCATTGATGATTTTTCATACGAACCATGGGAATATGAGGAACATTTCTGTTTATACGCTGTAGCAAAGTGACTCAGACACTCTACAGCAAATTTTGGTTTTAATTTCTGGTTGTCCATTAGTAACGCTCTTCTCAAGAGATGAGCTAGAAAAGTGGAATCAAGCTCATTTGAAGTAATTGGTCTTCTGCAGAACATGCTTTTTGAATCTGATTGCAGTACAATTTCTTGGTATTGTCCAAGGAGCTAGACTAGGCATCGATCATTTTTCATACCATCAGTGGAAATATGAGGAACATTTCAGATTATACCAATTGGTCGTCTGCAGAACGTGTTTTTGAATCTGGAGTTAACAATTCTCTAATTGCACTACCATTTCTTGGTCGAACGCATGATTGTCCAAGGAGCTAGATTAGGCTGAGATCATGCTTTTCTGCCGGTTCGTTTCTCATGCAATCTTGTGGATACAGCTGAGCTCTGTGCATTGTCTAATACGGTTTGTTTACAAGTTCATTCCTCGTTAAGCATTTATCCAACGTAAGAATGCTTCGGATGTTTACTTTCTTTGTCTGCTGGATACACGTTCCGCTTTACATATACGTTTCTCGTAATATGTTTTTTTTTTTCGGTTTTCTTTCAATAATCCTGTTGCTACTTAATGAATTGTTTCATGGAGATAATACAATTGATTAAGGATAATGACCTGGAAGCATAGTGACCTTTCAATTCAATAATTTTTTTAATGTAATCACTATTAACACGGGTACAAAATGATTGTGTGGTGTGTCGGGGCATTGAAATGTCATTTATCCTCTCAGACTTCAATGTGTTTACATTGCGGTTTATCGAAATTACTTGTATAAAAACGAAACGATTAAGTGGTGATATATATGAGACTATTAGCGGTATGAAATTATTTTTTTCTTTTATGACGTCGAATTAATTGAAATACTCTAATTAAAAAGTAGCTGACATTGTTGTAGGAATTATCGCTCGATAATAACGAAAATTGTTGGAGGGTTCCCACGTTAAAATGTTGTGATTTTACATTATATTAGGCCCATGTCGCATTTTGTGTGTGTGTGTGTAGAGATTAATTCTGTAAGTTGGATCTTCATGAGCAATAAATTCAAGCCATTATATATTTCTCTTCCTTTCCATTAGCTAACATAAATAACGAATTAATAAAGATTTTTTTTGGGTCGAGAAATTAACAAAGATAAATGACAAGAAAATGGTGATAAACACAAGAGATAAGGATAGGTGGGTCGATGGATTACTAGTGTAAGAAGTAAGAAGAATTTCCCTCTTTAATAATGTTCATGCCTGCTTTGAATCTTACTTAATCCATGTGCATACCTTTGAATAATCACTTCAAACTTTTAAATACGTTAATTAATTCTTGATTGGACACCTCCCATATGAACCAAACACATCAATGTGAATCACAATGTCCCACCTTGCATAATTCAAAGGGGTATAGCTTTTTGATTTCATTTGGTGACATTTAATGCGGCCAAATGGGTGAGTCAGATCGTGCCGAAAATGATCCGACTCGTATGGACCGACAACAGGACTTAAAACCAGGACTGCCAAAGACAAACCAAGACATTTTCGGCCTAGTTATTACTATTAAGGTAATATTTGCTCTAAATTAATTCTTTCTCAGATAAAAATTCAAAATCGGTACTCCTAAATAAAATTCATATCTAATGCAAAAACTCGTTTTGGCTTAGACCAAAAAAAAAAAAATAATAATAATAATAATAGAAGAAAGCTCTTTTTGGGTTTGTCTGGGTAAACTCGTAGCGTCAGTTCACTCTCACGCTCGACGCCTCTCTTGGCCTATTGTTCTTGTTCGCCTCTCTGGGTAACTCTTACCAATGACTGGCCACGCGCCGCCGTCCACGACTGGAGTATTCGTCGCCATCGCCGTCCTCGCCTGCTTCTCTCTCGCTCGAAACAATTCTGGTTTCGCCACTTTCGCCGCTCCAACAGTAATCTCCGAAGCATTGGATAGTCCATCACCGCTCAGGTTCCGTCTCTCTCTCTCTCTCTCTCTCTCTCTCTGTTCAGCTTAGCTCATTGGCCAGTCACGTTTTTTAGAAGGATTGCTGTTTATGAAGCGGGATGGCTCAAGTTTTTGCAGTTGAAATAGGAATAGCTGAGTCAGGTATGTTTGAGAAATTAGGATTTGAAATGCGCCTAGAGTCTCCAAAATCTAACTTGTGAATCTGACCTGTGATGCGCAAATTTTTGTTCTCTGTTTACGTTGTCAGATCAAATTTCTGTCTTGAATTAGGACACCGAGTGAGTGGAGGTGAATTGTGTGTCAAATGCCTATACACATAAATTCATTGAAGTATATATTGTTTGATGCTCATTATCAAGTTATCACATTGTTTATCAAGCCATCCAATGATCCAGCAAATCTCAACTACTTGCCAGAGAAATAACTCTTTGCGTGTGAATCACTTCTTTGAACGAAAAACGAAATTTCTTCAAAATGATCACCTATAAAAGTTCATGAGAATTGATGTTGTGATATTATTTGAAATCAAGTTCTCGTCTTTGTGTATACAGTGCCTCCATCTTCCAAAGAAGAAGCTATTCAGTTTTCAAATTCATCTGCTGATGAAGCGAACGAGTCTTTATGGTGCTTCTATCTTCCTTCTTCGTGCTCCAGCTGCCATCTCCAGCCAGTCGTCATCCTTTTCCTTTCTCTATTGCCTTCATCCTTCTTGTGTCCGTTTCTCGTTTCGCGGTCGTCGAAGGTTTCTTCGATTCGATCCCCATCCCTTGTGTAGACGACCCGAACCAGCTCTTGAGATACATGAGGAAACATTGTAGAAATGGAGGTGTGTTTAAGAGTGTCAGTGATGCCTCGTATTGCTTCAATAAAATGACAAAGACAAACCCTTTGCCTTCTGCCAGGGATTTTAGTCTACTGTTAGGTGCTATAGCGAGGATGAAGCAGTACTCCACTGCGATACGGTTGATTGAGCAGCTGCTTTGGTTGGGGATCGAGCATGATGTTGTTTTGCTGAATATTTCATTGAATTGCTTTTGCTGTTTAAAGCAGGTTGAGTTGGGATTGTCTATCCTGGGCAGAATCTTCAGGCTTGGATTTCACATTGATGTGGTCACATCGAGCACCCTAATTGATGGTCTCTTTATTAAGGGAAAAACTGATCAAGCATTGAGGTTCCTCGATGATATGGTTCTAAATGGTCCCGCACTTGATGAGATCATGTATGCGATAATTGCGAAGGGGTTATGCAGGGCAGGTAACACCAGATTAGCGATTGAATTGCTAAGGGATTGGGAAGAGAGAAGTTGGAGGCTCAATTCCTTCACATACAACATAGTAATAGATAGTCTTTGCAAGGAGGGATTGATCACAGAAGCATTGAGACTACACGCAGGTATGAGTAGAAAAGGCTTCCAACCAAATGTTGTTACTTATAATAGCTTGATCCACGGTCTATGCAATGTAGGCCAGATGGAAGATGCTCTCGAATTGATGAAAGAGATGACGAGTGGAGGCATCCAACCGGACTTGCTCACTTATAACTCGTTGGTTCATTGCTCATGCAATCTAGGCCAATGGAAAGATGCTACGGTCTTGTTGGAGAAGATGACGAAGGCAGGAATTGAACCGAAAGTCGTTACTTATACCTCCGTCATTCAAGGGGTGTGCAATTCTGGCCAATTGAAAGAGGCTCGAAGATTGCTGAGTCATATGGTTAAAAGCCGAGTAATGCCAAACGTCCGGACCTTTACTATTCTGGTGGATGCACATTGTAAGGAGGGAATGCTTGTGGAGGCAGAGGCTATAGTCGACCAGATGATTCAATTTGGTGAAATGCCTAATAGTTTCACATATAATGCATTGATGAATGGTTATTGTCCGCAAAATAGGATGAACGATGCTATGGGAGTGCTTAACTTGATGGTTGAAAGAGGCTACTCACCTGATGTGGTTTGTTATAATATGTTGATTAACGGATACTGCAAAGCGAGAAGGGTTGACATGTCAACGATGCTTTTGTGAGAAATGCTGCAAAAGGGCTTGATTCCTGACGCCATCACGTACAACACACTCGTAAACGGATTTTGCAAGGTTGGGAACCTTGAAGCCGCGGAGGAGCTAATTAATGAGATGCAATCCCACGATCTATCTCTAGATCATTATACCTTGAGTGCTTTTTTGGATGGCTTGTGTAAAATGCAGCAAATTGACAAGGCTGTGATATTGCTTGGAAAGATGGAAGATTCCAAATTCGTCCCTTACATTGTGGTTTACAATATCCTAATAAATGGCATGTGTAATGACGGAAAGCTCGATGATGCTAAGGGGCTGTTTAATTGTTTGCGTGCTCGAGGCTTGCAACCTAATGTGCGGACATAAAATATCCTCATGCGTGGGTTGTGCAAAGGAGGACTCATGGACGAAGCATATCAGCTGCTAAAGGAGATGGAAGGAAATGGATGCTTTCCAAATGGTCTCACTTACAACGCAATAATCCAAGGGCTTCTAAGAAATAACAAAATTAGGAGAGCAGTACAACTTGTCGGTGAAATGGTTGAAAGGCGATTTTCCGCAGATGTAGTGACGATGGAGTTGTGGGTTAAATATCTTGTGACAAATGGGACTTCTTCCTTTTCAAGTTGAGCTCTACATTGTCTCTGAGATGTGTCCACTTTTTCATCTGAAATGTGATGAAGAGTAAATCAGATTTGCAGCAAGTTTTCTTCCAAACATCATCTCATTGAGTCGCATGTTTAATTAATGAAGTTTTTTCCAATCTGGGATACAATTGACTCAGTCGAACCGTCCAAGAAGGCAAATGTTTGGAGGTGCAGAAGGTGGATTTTGGTCCTCGTATACCTAGATTCGGCACGGAATCTCTGTATTTTACTTGTACGTGTGCTCGTCAGTTAGTGCTTCTGGTGTTTTTCAAATAGTTGAAACTCATTAAAATGATCAAGCGGTGTGAGGATGATATTGAATTAAATAGATGTTAATAGCAACAACTTTACTGCGTAATAAATAAATTATGTCATACGTCTTGATTACCCTGTTGTATATGTGCTTTGAGAGAGAGATACTTGTTTTCTTTTATACTCTTTTTTTAGCACAATCTGATGCTTTCAGTGTCCTATTTACCATAGATACTTCAAAGAAGATGCAGACCTTGGTGTGGATGGTATTTGAATTGGTAGTGGAGAATATTTGGGTCGAGCTGTGTGCTCAGATTATCACCACAGGTCGATTAAATATTAGGGTTATTTGCTCTGCTTCTTACGTGCAAATAATGGCGAAGTTTGAGGGATGACTTGCTGACTAAGGAACATGGCTGCAAATCTATGAAAAATTACTTGAAGTATCTTCCCCTTTGTGCTGCAAGGGATTTTCCGAAAAGCTTCTGACGATGGGTGAACATGAACGTGGTTGACAGGCATTCTCAATGCTAGACGTCTTGAGCCGACACCAATAAACTTCATACCAGTCAGCCCCAGATGATGTAAATTTCCATCGTCTTTTCCACTGCATCAATTGAATTACTTTCCCAATCAATAGGGTTTGCTCTCAACTGACGTACATTCCTTCCCAATTTTATGTGTTTCAATTACTGACTTAGGGACACATTTTTCTGTTTGTTGTTAAAGTGTATCAATTAGGACAGGAGGATTTGCCGGGACAGTGACGCCCCCTACTCTTTGTTTGCTGACACAATCATAGTAGCGTGCAAGCGTTTCGGAGAGCAGTCTTTGAGCTACATTCATGTATGGATATTGTGGCAGCCATGATCTGTTGAACTCAGAAAAAAGTACCTGTCAACAAAAGGATGAAATTAAAGTTCTGCATATATCACAAGAGGATCAACTCCTCAGTTGTCTCTTTTGTCCATTTCCTGATTTAAAAAGGCAGGTTCATGGGTTTAGCAACTGAAGCAAAGCCGCTTTTTCGATGAAACGTAAAATCTTCAGAGAAAGGTGGTTTTTGAAGAACCCTCTATTGCGTTATTAGATGCTGGTTTGGTTCAATCTTATGCTGATAATTCCATTTTGTGTTTCATGGATTAGCTCATCCTCTGTTTTTGTTTTCGCTTATGTTGAGGAAACTTGCATGATTGGGAATGACCAGTAATGGGTTTGGCATGTGAAAGGGTTTCGATACCCTAGGTCTTGTCTTTTTGTCTTTGCTTATTTGGCTTCTTTAAAACATTTTGTTGGCATCGAAATGACCGAATCGTTGCGTGGCATCTGTCTTGTATTGTGTAAATTTGTTTTTCACCTCCTTACTGGTTTACGAGTATCGATCCTTATGCAAATACCGGGTACAAAATCATGGTTATGTCTTTCCGAAATTCAACATGGACTCGTGTTTTGTGTTCAACATATACGGTAAATTCACAAGAAGCTTTAGCAAAGACATAACCATTTATTTTGGCCTTTAGGCAGCGTTTCCTTCCATTCATTTAGAATTTTGGTTTTGCACTATGTTTAGTGAAGATGGTCGGTGTTTGAGTGTTTGTGTAGTTGGGGGCATGATGATGATTTTGTTTTTGTCAGTGTTGAAATATTAAGATAAATGTTCTTTTTTTTTTTGGGTTGAACTAGGATAAATGTTTCGGAGACCAGTCTTTGAGCTAAGTTCACGTGTGCATACGGTGGCAGCCATGATCTGTTGAACTCAGAAAAATGAACCTGTCAAGCAAAATGATATTACTTGAAGTTCTGCATCACAAGAGGATCAACTCCTCAACTGTCTCTTTTGTCCATTTCCTGATTTAAAAAAATAGGTTCATGGGTTTTGCAACTGAAGCAAATCCACTTTTACGTTGGAACGTAAAATCTACAGAGAAAGTTGGTTTCTGAAGAATCCCCTATTGCGTTATTGGTTGCTAGTTTGGTTCAATCTTATGCTGATAATTCCATTTTGTGTTTCATGGATTAGCTCATCCTCTGTATTTTTTGTTTTGGCTTATGTTGGTGACACTTACTTGATTGGGAATGACCAGTAATTGGTTTGACATGTGAAAGGGTTTCAATACCCTAGGTCTTGTCTTTGCTGATTTGGCTTCTTTGAAATAGTTTATTGGTATCGAAATGACCAAGTTCTCGCGTGGCATATATCTTGTTTAGTGTAAATTTGTCGTTAAGCTCCTTACTGGTTTTCGAGTAGCGATCCTTATGTAAATACCTGGGACAAAGTCATTTTTACATCTTTCTGAAAATTCAACATGGACTCATGGTTCGAGTTCAACATATATGGTAAATTCACAAATGGCTTTAGCAAGGTCATAATCATTACTTTTAGCCTTTAGGCAGCATTTCCTCCTATTCATCTAGACTTTTGGTTTTGGACTATGTTTAGTGAAGATGATAATCAGGTTCCACTCTTTTCGGTCTGTCATGAGCTGATTTTGTGTTTAGATTCTCTTGAAGACTCACTCAAGTATCATAATGACAAGGGAAAAAGCTATCAAAAACCCTAAATTATGCCCACTGTGACATATTTATCCTAAACTTTGTCTTGTGACACCAAAAACCCTAAACTTTTATCGATGTGACATATTTGCCCCAAACTTATATTTGTGCGGCACATTTACCCCCAAACACGTTCCGTTTGTTTTAAAGTGTATCACTTAGGGGGATTTGCTTGGACAGTGTGCCTCTTGTCATGCCCTCTGCTCTTTGTTTGCTGACACGATCATAGTGGCGTGCAAGCGTTTCGGAGACCAGTTTTTGAGCTAAGTTCACGCATGGATACTTCAACAGACATGATCAATTGAACTCAGGAAAAAGAACCTCTCAATCAAAAAGATCAAATTGAAGTTATGCATATATCACAAGAGGATCAATTCCTTGGCTGTCTTTTTTCTTCATTTCCTGATTTAAAAAAGCAGGTTCATGGGCTCGGCAACTGAAGCGAAGCCACTTTTACGATGGAATGTAAACTCTTCAGAGAAAGTTGGTTTCTGAAGAATCCCCTATTCCATTATTAGTTGCTGGTTTGGTTCAATCTTTTGCTGATAATTCCATTGTGTTTCATGGTTAGAATCCTCTTTTGTTTTTTCCATTTTATGACTCTTATATGAATGGGAATGACCAGCAATTGGTTTGACATGTGAAAGGGTTACCCTACCCTAGGTCTCATCTTTGTCGATTTGGCTTCTTTGAAATATTTTGTTGGTATCGAAATGACCGAATCCTCGCGTGGCATCTATCTTGTATTGTGTAAATTTGTTTTTTCACCTCCTCACTGGTTTTCGAGTAGCGATCCTTATGCAAATACCAGGGACAAAGTCATGGTTTTGTCTTTTTGAAATTCAACATGGACATGTGCTTTGTGTTCAACATAAACGATAAGTTCACAAGGAGCTTTAGCAAGGACATAACCATTTCTTTTGGCCTTTAGGCAGCGTTTCCTTCCATTCATTTAGACTTTTGGTTTTGCACTATGTTTAGTGAAGACGGTCAGTGTTCGAGTATGTACGAAGTTGGAGGCATGATGATGATTTCGTTTTAGACAGATGATAATCAAGTTTCACTCTTTTCGCTCTGTCACGAACTAATTTTGTGTTTAGATTCTCTTGAAAACTCACTCAAGTATCAAAATAACAAACCCAATTTAGGTTTCTCGTCCTAAAAAATGGAAATCGTTTTGAGAAATTTAAATTAACAATCCTTAAAGAAAGCACTTGACTACAGTCCACACGAGTATAGGCAGCCACTGGGTGGTGTCACGGTCACCATGTTCTCAAGGACATAAGCCACGCCTTTTGCATAAGGATCGCTACTCAAATAGTAACAAGTATTCCATCGGTAGTAGACAAATTAATTGAGAAGATTCTTAATGCCTTTCCTTATTCGTTGCATTCTTGTCTCTAATTTTTTGGTCCAATTTCGTCTGCAATTTTTTTCTGGGATAACATTTGAAGTTCGGTTCAATCCAGTTTTTGAGCTATTTTTTAAGCTTCAATGTGATCCTTATTTTCAATAAAAGCTTCTAAAATTAATAAGAAAAAAAACCATTCACTAAATACTATCAAGGGAGAAAAACGGTTGTGCCATAGCTGTTCTACAACACCCATTTTGATGCCAAAACTTTTACAGTGATAAATTTAAATCCTAACATTTTTGTGACGGAAATTCTATTGTTGCTCACCAAAGCCACTTTAATAGATGCTTTTAAAAAGTTTTGGGAGTTAAATTGATTGTTTATAAAGTTTTGGTACTAAAGTAGTCGTGTTTGAAGTCCCGACACGAAACATTTTAAAACTAGGTGATGTGTAATTTATATACCGAACAACATCATTAAATGCATCAATTTTTCACACATGGAGATTTTGGGGATAAATTGGTGCCCAAACTCTAGTGTTGATTCTCCCAGTTGATTAAAGAGAAGTAGCCCGTTTTCATAAGGTTACTTGCTCTGGCACTTCCCTTTTTGTTTATTTTTTTTTCCTTCTAGAGGAAAACAAATACATCTTCGTGATTTTAAATAAAATTATTTTAAGAGAATCTTTCCTTTATGGCTTTTCTTTTTAGCGTAATAAACAAAGGAAAATAGTAACTGGAATATTTGCTTCGTGATTTGTACTTTTGGCTCACGTTTCAAAAGTTTTAGAGCAAACATTTCATAAATGATAAATATTATCCAGACATTTTGAAAACATCCGATTAAGTGACTTCGGAAAGTACGTTTAATTTTTTTGAAAACTAAGTCACCGATGTCACTTACTTATTGCTTGTTAAACGTTGTAGCACTTAAATAATCGTATAAAAAGTTTTAACACTAAAGTGGAAGCCATACACGATTTGTTACACTGTTGTTGTCCTTTTCCCATACAAATAATTTCATCTTCTTTGTTGAACTCACTATTGGACCCGTTAAAAAGAATCCATGCTTGTTATTAATAATTTTCCTTATTCTTCTTGTCCTGCTACCAATTGAGACCTCTAAAACCACTATTGAATAGAGTTAGGTGAATGCGAATGTCTTTTAATTGATTGAGCAAAGAAACCTTTGTAAATAAATAAAGAGTTCAAATGAACGAGTATAATTTTTTGCAATTTTAAATATGTTTGAAATATACAAAAGTTAATTTCAATCAACTTTAATGTTCTTTAGGCAACTTTAATGTTCTTTAGGTTGTTGTCCATGTCAGTAAATTTCATTAGCGCTTACTAATGCGAGGATAATATCAAATACTTTAAAATAGTTCAGGGGACCCAATTGAATAAATAGAGAGTTCGGCAATGACATTACATATGACATGAAAGTTCTTAGACTTTATACATTGATCGTGAGTAGGACCTAAGTAGGTCCTTAAAAGGCTCAAGGGGAGACAAGGGAAGGAACTCCCCCATATGGTTGAGGGATCTCCCCGTAGGTTATATCCGTATTCCCTCTCTTCAAGGAAGAAAAACATATGAAGGAAAGCTTCGGCTTTTGCTGGGTTGACTTGTGCTTTGCATAGTGTCTGGAAACCGACGTGTCAACCCGGTACTCTAGTTTACCATACACTATGCGAATAGTAACTTCATGGATTCACATTACACAAAAGTAAAGACATATAAAAATATTAAGGTTACATGATTTTTTAGTTTAATTATGCATTTGGAAATGGAGTAAGACTTCCAAATTCGATTCATTTTAAAACTTTTAAACTTTTCAAGAAAGAAATTTTAAGCTCAAGGAACTATCATGACGAGGATTAGCAATTGAAGTTGCCTTGGTATAGTTTGGTGTTCTTTCAAGAGAGAGACCTCATGATAATTTGGAATTTTGAGAAAAGCCCATTCTAAAGTGGTATTTTAAGAAAAACCGTTGGACGAGATATTTGGGCATCTTTTTTCTCAATTTTTTTTAGGCTAATACAATTAAATTTTTCAAATTGGTAATTCATGACACGTTTGCTCTAAATAAACTCTTTCCCACATAAAAATCCAAAATTGGTACTCCTAAAAAAAAATCATATCTAGTGCAACTTTGTCAACACATGTGGCAGACGGGTTGACATGAAGTACTTAAATATGAACGAAAGATCCGAGTGGGAAATATATGTATATTGACAAGTTTGAATTTTAACTAAGAGTAGATCTGGGTGAGGGGCATGAATTTGAGATATTTCGTGAGATTAAAAATTAGTGGGATAAATATGTCCTGAGGTATTAATTTGAGAATTTTTTGGAAGTCTTAAGGGTAAATGTTTATGGGGTAAGTGAACTCTTTTTTGGTTCCGATCAGAAAAAAAAAATCAAAAAATTCTATTTTTTAAGTTTAAAAAAAAAAAAGAAAGCTCTTTTTGGTTTTGCCTGGGTAAAACTCTTCGCCCTCAGTTCACTCTGACGCTCGACTCCTCTCTTTGCCCTCTTCTTCTTGTTCGCCTCTCTCGTCGTGGATCCCAGCCACCAGTGACTGGCTCACGCGCCGCCGTCCACCAATGGAGTTTCCGTCGCCGTCCTGGCCTGCTGCTCTCTCGCTCTAAACGATTCCTGGTTTCGCCCCTCCAACAGTAATCTCCGAAGCAATCGATAGTCCGTCACCGCTCAGGTTCCGTTTTGCCCTCCTCTGTGTGTGTGTGTGTGTGTGTGTGTGTGTGTGTGTGTTCAGCTTAGCTCATCGGAAAGTTCTGTTTCTCAGAAAGATCGCTGTTTATGAAGCGGAATGCTCAAGTTTTTGCAGTTGAAATAGGAATAGCTGAGTCAGGTTTGTTTGTGGGATCAAATTTCAGTCTTAATTCGGACACAGAATGAGTTGTCCTGAATTCTCTGTCAAATGCTATACACTTCGAGGCGACTAGAGTCAGGTATGTTTGAGAAATTAGGATTTTAAATGTGCCTAGATTCTCCAAAATCTAATTTGTGAATCTGACCTGTTATGGGCAAATTGCTGTTCTCTGTTTCGGTTGTCAGATCAAATTTCAGTCTTGAATTAGGACACAGAGTGAGTTGAGGTTAATTCTGTGTCAAATGCCTATACACATAAACTCATTGAAGTATATAATGTTTGATGTTCATTATCAAGTTATCACATTTTTTTATCAAGCCATCCAATGATACAGCAAATCTCAACTACTTGCCTGAGAAATAAATCTGTGCGTGTGAATCACTTCTTCGAACGAAAAACGAAATTTCTTCAAAATGATCACCTATAAAAGTTCATGAGAATTGATGTTGTGATATTATTTGAAATCAAGTTCACGTCTTTGTGTATACAGTGCCTCCATCTTCCAAAGAAGAAGCTATTCAGTTTTCAAATTCATCTGCTGATGGAGCGAATGAGTCTTTATGGTGCTTCTATCTTCCTTCTTCGTGCTCCAGCTGCCATCTCCAGCCAGTCGTCATCCCTTTCCTTTCTCTATCACCTTCATCCTTCTTGTGTCTGTTTCTCGTTTCGCGGTCGTCGAAGGTTTTCTTCGATCCCCATCCCTTGTGTAGACGACCCGAACCAGCTCTTGAGATACGTGAGGAAACATTGTAGAAATGGAGGTGTGTTTAAGAGTGTCAGTGATGCCTCGTATTGCATCAATAAAATGATAAAGACAAATCCTTTGCCTTCTGCCAGGGATTTTAGTCTACTGTTGGGTGCTATAGCGAGGATGAAGCAGTACTCCACTGTGATACGGTTGATTGAGCAGCTGCTTTGGTTGGGGATCGAGCATGATGTTGTTTTGCTGAATATTTCATTGAATTGCTTTTGCTGTTTAAAGCAGGTTGAGTTGGGATTGTCTATTCTGGGCAGAATCTTCAAGCTCGGATTTCACATCGATGTGGTCACATCGAGCACCCTAATTGATGGTCTCCTTAATAAGGGCAAAACTGATCAAGCGTTGAGGTTCCTCGATGATATGGTTCTAAATGGTCCCGCACCTGATGAGATCACGTATGCGATAATTGCGAAGGGGTTATGCAGGGCGGGAAACACCAGATTAGCGATTGAATTGCTAAGGGATTGGGAAGAGAGAAGTTGCAGGCTGAATTCCTTCACATACAGCATAGTAATAGATAGTCTTTGCAAGGAGGGATTGATCACAGAAGCGTTGAGGCTGCACGAAGGTATGAGTACGAAAGGCATTGAGCCAAATGTTGTTACCTATAACTCCTTGATCCACGGTCTGTGCAATGTAGGCCAGATGGAAGATGCTCTCGTATTGTTGGAACAGATGACAAGCAGAGGCACCCAACCGGACTTGCTCACTTATAACTCGTTGGTTCATTGCTTATGCAGCCTAGGCCAATGGAAAGATGCTACGGTCTTGTTGGACAAGATGATGAAGGCAGGAATTGAACCGAACGTCGTTACTTATACCTCCGTCATTCAAGGGGTGTGCAATTCTGGCCAATTGAAAGAGGCTCGAAGATTGCTGAGTCATATGGTTAAAAGCCGAGTAATGCCAAACGTCCGGACCTTTACTATTCTGGTGGATGCACATTGTAAGGAGGGAATGCTCCTGGAGGCACGGGCCATAGTCGATCAGATGATTCAATTAGGTAAAATCCCTGATAGTTTCACTTATAATGCATTGATGAATGGTTATTGTTTGCAAAATAGGATGCAGGACGCTATGGAAGTGCTTAATTTGATGGTTGAAAGAGGCTGCTCACCTAATGTTGTTTGTTATAACATATTGATTAACGGATACTGCAAAGCAAGAAGAGTTGAGAAGTCAAAGATGCTTTTGGGAGAAATGTTGCAAAGGGGAGTGATTCCTAACATCATCACATACAGCACTCTCATAAATGGATTTTGCCAGGTTGGGAACCTTCAAGCTGCGGAGGAGCTAATCAACGAGATGCAATCTCGCGATCTCTCTCTTAATCATTATATCTTGAGCGCTTTCTTGGATGGCTTGTGTAAAGTGCAGCAGATTGACAAGGCCATTACATTGCTTCGAAAGATGGAAGATTCCAAGTTCATCCCAAACATTGTGGCTTACAATATTCTGATAAACGGCATGTGTAATGCCGGAAAGCTCGATGATGCTATGGACCTGTTTAATTGTTTGCATGCTCGAGGCTTGCAACCTAATGTGCGGACGTATAGTAGTGTCATGCATGGATTGTGCAAAGGAGGTCGCACAGAAGAAGCATATCAGCTGCTAAAGGAGATGGAAGGAAATGGACTCTTTCCAGATGGCGTCACTTATAATTCAATTATACAAGGACTACTCAAAAATAACGAAAATACGAGAGCAGCGCAACTTGTTGGTGAAATGGTTGAAAGGGGTTTTTCTGCAAATGTGGGAACGATGGAGTTGTGGGTTAAATATTGCGTGACAAATGGAACTTCTTCCTTTCCTAGTTGAACTCTGCATTGGCTCTGAGATATGTCCAATTTTTCATCTGAAATGTGTATGAAGAGTAAACCAGACCAAAGGCAAGTTTTCTTCGTCACATCATCTCTTTCAGTCCCTTGTCCCATTACTGAAGTTATTTTAAGTCTGGGCACTGTTGACTGAATTGAACCGCCCAAGAAGGCAAATATTTGGAGGGGTGGAAGGTGGATTTTGTTTCTAAGACCTATGTTCGGTGCGAAATCTCTATTTTTAACTGGTACATGTACTTGTTGTTTAGTGCTTCTGGTGCCTAACGTTCTTCAAACTGGTGAAATTCGTATAAATGATCAAGGGGTCTGAGGATGATCTTGAATTAAATAGATGTTAATGGCAATAACTTTACTATGTAATAAAGTATATTAAGTCATGAGTCCTGATTTGCCTGTTGTGTATGTGCTTCGAGAAGGAGATCCTAGTTCTCTGCTATACTCTTTTCCTAACACATTCTGATCCCTTCAATGTCCTATTTACCATAGTTATTTCAAAGAAGAAGCATACCTTGAAGTGGATGGTATTTGAAACAATAGTGGAGAACATTTGGGTCAAGCTGGGTACTCGGATTATCAGCACAGGGTGATTAAATATTTGGGTTATTTGCTCTGCTTCTTACATGCAAATAACAGTGAAGTCTGAGGGATGGCTTGCTGACTAAGGAACATGGCTGCAAGTCTATGAAAACTACATGAAGTGTCCACTCCTTCGCACTGTGTGAAATTTTCCAAAAGCATCTGATGATGGGTGAACATGAACGCCCTGGACAGACATTCCCAATGTTAGACGTCTTGAGTGAACACCAATCAACTTAACTGCAGTCAGGCCGAGATGATGTGAATTTCCTCCATCTTTTTCACAGCATCAATTTATTCGCTTTCCAGATCAATGGGGTTGTCTGTCAATGGAGGTACATTCCTTGCCATTTTTGTCTGATTCAATTAATGACTCAGGAAGTCTTTTTTCCGTTTATTTTCAAGTGAATCACTCAGGACTGGAGGATTTGCCTGGACAGTTTGCCTCTCATTTACGCTCTCCCTCTACTCTTTGTTTGCTGACACAATCAGGTGTTTCGGAGACCTGTCTTTGAGCTAAGTTCACGTGCGGATACCATGGCAGACATGATCAATTGAACTCAGAAAAAAGAACCTGTCGAGCAGAAGGATCAAATTGAAGTTCTGCATATCACAAGAGGATTGACTCCTCAGCTGTCTCTTTTGTCTGGTTTCCTGATTTAAAAAAGCAGGTCCGTGGGCTTAGCAACTGAAGCAAAGCCACTTTTATGATGAAACTTAAAATCTCCAGAGAAATTTGGTTTCTGAAGAATGCCCTACTGCATTATTAGATGCTGGTTTGGTTCCATCTTATGCTGATAATTCCATTTTGCTTTTCATGCATTAGCTCATCCTCTGTACTTGTTTTGGCTTGTGTTGATTACAATTACATGGTATGACCAGTAAATGATTTGATATAGTTTCTGATTTGCGAATTTGGGTTCTGTGAAATTGACTTTATCCTCGCATGGCATCTATCTTGCATGGTGTAAATATGTTCTCAACCCTAATTTAGATGACTTGAACTAGCTGTCCAGTTATGTGAGGACCAATTGCAGAAATGGAGGTGTTCTTGCGAGTGTCGGTGATGCCCTGCGTTGCTTCGGTAAAATGATAAGTGCGAGCACTTTGCCTTCCGCCAGGGATTGCAGTCGACTGTTGTGTGCTGTAGTGAGGATGGAGCAACACTCGACTGCAATCCGGTTGATTGGGAAGCTGTGTTCTTTGGGATTGATGTTAATCATTTTTGGCTGAATATTTTGTTGAATTGTTTTTGCCGCTTAAACCGAGTTGATTTGGGTTTGTCTATCCTAGGTAGGATCTTGAAGCTTGGTTTCACATCAATGTGGTGACATCGAACACCTTATTGGTGGTATCTTATTCAGGACAAAACTTATCAAGCATTGAAGTTCCTCGATGATACGGTTCTAAAGGACCTCGAACCCAATTAGACCACTTATGCCATATTGGCCAAAGGGTTTTGCAGAGCGGGTAACACCAGATTGGAGATTGAATTGCTAAGGGGTTGGTAAGAGAGAAGTTGCAGGCTGGGTTCCTTCACATACAACATGGTAATAGATAGTCTTTGCAAGGAGATATCAATCACAGAGGCCTTGAGCTTACACGAAAGTTTGTGTAGAAAAGGTGTCCAACCAGATATTTTTGCGATCCATGGTTTGTGCAATGTAGGCCAAATGGAAGATGCTCTCGTATTGTTGGAAGAGATGGCAAGCTGATGCATTCAACCCAATATATTCACTTTTGGCACGTTGGTTCATTGCTTATGCAACCTATGCAAATGGAATGATGCTACAGTCTTGTTGAAGAAGATGATCAAGGAAGGAATTGAACCGGATGTCGTTCCTTATACCTCCGTCCTTCATGGAGTGTGTAATTCCAGCCAATTGACAGAGGCTCGAAGACTCTTGAACCATACGTTGCAAAGCAGAGTAACGCCGGATATTCGAACCTTCAATATTCCGGTGGATGAACATTGCAAAGAGGGAATGGTTGTGGAGGCAGAGGACATAGTTGACCAGATGATTCAATTAGGTGAAATGTCTGATGGTTTCATTTATAATACACTGATGGGTGGTTGTTGTTCGCAAATTAGAATGAAATATGCTATGGAAGTGCTTAATTTGATGGTTGCAAGAGGCTGCTCCCCTGATGTTGTTAGTTATTCCTTGTTGATTAATGGATACTGCAAAGCAAAAAGAGTTGTCCAATCAAAGATGCTTTTGCGAAAAATGCTTCAAAGGGGCTCGAATCCTAATGTCATCACATACAACACTATTGTAAATGGATTTTGCCAGGTTGGGAACCTTGAAGCCGCGGAGGGGCTAATTAATGAGATGCAATCCCGTGGTCTATATCTTGATCATTATACCTTGAATGGTTTGCTGGATGGCTTAAGTAAAGTGCAGCAGATTGATATGGCCATGATATTGTTTCGAAAGACTATGGCCTTGATATTGTTTCGAAAGATGGAAGATTCCAAATTTGTCCCAAACCTTGTGACTTACACTATTCTAATAAACGGCATGTGTTAATACTGGAAAGCTCGACGATGCTAAGGGGCTGTTCAATGTTTTGCATGCTCGAGGCTTGCGACTTGATGTGTAAATGTATAATATTCTCATGCATGGGTTGTACGAAGGAGGATGCACGGAGGAAGCATATCAGCTGCTAAAGGAGACGGAAGGAAATGGATCATTTCCAAATGGTGTCAATTATAACACAATAATCCAAGGACTACTTAGTAATAACAAAAATACGAGAGCAGAGCAAGTTGTCAGTGAAATGGTTGAAAGGGGATTTTCTGCAGATATAGCTTCGACGGAGTTTTGGGTTAACTATCTCATGACAAATGGAACTTCCTCCTTTTTACTTTGAAGGCAAGCATGATGACGTGATTCGATTATTTTAACGGCATGTTATGCTATGTTTTATTCTACGCTCTCAAAGTAAGTTTAGATTCGCGTTACTTGGTATGGTTCATATGGAATTTGTATACTTGATGAAGTCATTGATGATTGTTCATACAAACCATGGAAATATGAGGAACGTTTCTGTTTGTACTCTGTAGTAAAGTGACCCAGACACTCTACAGCAAATTTTGGTTTTAATTTCTGGTTTTCCATTAGTAACACTTCTCAAGAGATGAGCTAGAAAAGTGGAATCAAGCTCATTTAAAGTAATTGGTCTTCTGCAGAACATGTTTTTTGAAACTGATTACATTATCATTCTTGGTCAAACATATGATTGTCCAAGGAGCTAGACTCCGACACTCTGCGATTTGATCATTTTCGGTCGTTCTTTTCTCTGCAGGCTTCATTTTCAAGGCAAGCATGATGATGTGATTTGATCTTTTTAACTGTATGTTATGCTTTATTCTATGCTCTCAAAGTAAGCTTAGATCCGGATTACTTGGTTGTGTGGTTCATATGGAATTTGTATACTTGATGAAGGCATTGATGATTTTTCATACGAACCATGGGAATATGAGGAATATTTCTGTTTATACTCTATAGCAAAGTGACTCAGACACACTACAGCAAATTTTGGTTTTAATTTCTGGTTGTCCATTAGTAACACTCTTCTCAAGAGATGAGCTAGAAAAGTGGAATCAAGCTCATTTAGAGTAATTGGTCTTCTGCGGAACGTGCTTTTTGAATCTGATTGCAGTACAATTTCTTGGTATTGTCCAAGGAGCTAGACTAGGCATCGATCATTTTTCATACCATCAGTGGAAATATGAGGAACATTTCAGATTATACCAATTGGTCGTCTGCAGAACGTGTTTTTGAATCTGGAGTTAACAATTCTCTAATTGCACTACCATTTCTTGGTCGAACGCATGATTGTCCAAGGAGCTAGATTAGGCTGAGATCATGCTTTTCTGCCGGTTCGTTTCTCATGCAATCTTGTGGATACAGCTGAGCTCTGTGCATTGTCTAATACGGTTTGTTTACAAGTTCATTCCTCGTTAAGCATTTATCCAACGTAAGAATGCTTCGGATGTTTACTTTCTTTGTCTGCTGGACACACGTTCTGCTTTAAATACACGTTTCTCGTAATATGATTTTTTTTCGGTTTTATTTCAATAATCCGGTTGCTACTTAATGAATTGTTTCATGGAGATAATACAATTGATTAAGGATAATGACCCGGAAGCATAGTGACCTTTCAATTCAATATATATTTTTTTAATGTAATCACTATTAACACCGGTACAATATGATTGTGTGGTGTGTCAGGGCATTAAAATGTCATTTATCCTCTCAGACTTTAATGTGTTTACATTGCGGTTTATCGAAATTACCTGTATAAAAACGAAACGATTAATTGGTGATATATATGAGACTATTAGCGGTATGAAATTCTTTTTTCTTTTATAACGTCGAATTAATTGAAATACTCTAATTAAAAAGTAGCTGTCATTATTGTATGAATTATCGCTCGATAATAAAGAAAATTGTTGGAGGGTTCCCACGTTAAAATGTTGTGATTTTACATTATTAGGCCCATGTCGCATTTTTTTTTTATGTGTGTAGAGATTAATTCAGTAAGTTGGATCTTCATGAGCAATATATTCAAGCCATTATCTATTTCTCTTCCTTTCCATTAGCTAACGTAAATAACGAATTAATAAAGATTTTTTTTTTGGGTCGGGAAATTAACAAAGATAAATGACAAGAAAATGGTGATAAACACAATAGACGAGGATAAGTGGCTCGATGAATTGCTAGCGTAAGAAGAATTTCCCTCTTTAATAATGTTCATGCCTACTTTGAATCTTACTTAATCCATGCGCATACCTTTGAATAATCACTTCAAACTTTTAAATACGTTAATTAATTCTTGATTGGACGCCTCCCATATGAACCAAACACATCAATGTGAATCACAATGTCCCATCTTGCATAATTCAAAGGGATATAGCTTTTTGCTTTCATTTGGTGACATTTGGGGCGGTTTAATGGGTGAATCAGATCGGGCGGAAAATTATCCGACTCGTATGGATCGGCAACTGGACCTAAAATCAGAACCGTCAAAGACAAACCAAGACATGTTCGGCCTAGTTATTACTATTAAGGTAATATTTGCTCTAAATTAATTCTTTCTCAGATAAAAATTCAAAATCGGTACTCCTAAATAAAATTCATATCTAATGCAAAAACTCTTTTTGGCTTAGACCAAAAAAAAAAAAAAATAATAATAATAGAAGAAAGCTCTTTTTGGGTTTGTCTGGGTAAACTCGTAGCCTCAGTTCACTCTCACGCTCGACGCCTCTCTTGCCCTATTGTTCTTGTTCGCCTCTCTGGGTAACTCTTACCAATGACTGGCCCACGCGCCGCCGTCCACGACTGGAGTATTCGTCGCCATCGCCGTCCTCGCCTGCTTCTCTCTCGCTCAAAACAATTCTGGTTTCGCCACTTTCGCCGCTCCAACAGTAATCTCCGAAGCATTGGATAGTCCATCACCGCTCAGGTTCCGTCTCTCTCTCTCTCTCTCTCTCTGTTCAGCTTAGCTCATTGGACAGTCACGTTTTTTGGAAGGATCATTGTTTATGGAGCGGAATGGCTCAAGTTTTTGCAGTTGAAATAGGAATAGCTGAGTCAGGTATGTTTGAGAAATTAGGATTTGAAATGCGCCTAGAGTCTCCAAAATCTAACTTGTGAATCTGACCTGTGGTGCGCAAATTTTTGTTCTCTGTTTAGGTTGTCAGATCAAATTTCTGTCTTGAATTAGGACACAGAGTGAGTTGAGGTGAATTGTGTGTCAAATGCCTATACACATAAATTCATTGAAGTATATATTGTTTGATGCTCATTATCAAGTTATCACATTGTTTATCAAGCCATCCAATGATCCAGCAAATCTCAACTACTTGCCAGAGAAGTAATACTGTGCGTGTGAATAGTCACTTCTTCGAACGAAAAACGAAATTTCTTCAAAATGATCGCCTATAAAAATTAATGAGAATTGATGTTGTGATATCATTTGAAATCAAGTCCACGTCTTTGCGTATACAGTGCTTCCATCTTCCAAAGAAGAAGCTATTCAGTTTTCAGATTCATCTGCTGATGGAGCGAACGAGTCTTTATGGTGCTTCCATCTTCCTTCTTCATGCTCCAGCTGCCATCTCCAGCCAGTCGTCATCCCTTTCCTTTCTCTATCACCTTCATCCTTCTTGTGTCCGTTTCTCGTTTCGCGGTGGTCGGAGGTTTTCTTCGATCCCTATCCCTCGTGTAGACGACCCGAACCAGCTCTTGAGATACGTGAGGAAACATTGCAGAAATGGAGGTGTGTTTAAGAGTGTCAGTAATGCCTCGTATTGCTTCAATAAAATGATAAAGACAAACCCTTTGCCTTCTGCTAGGGATTTTAGTCTGCTGTTGGGTTCTATAGTGAGGATGAAGCAGTACTCCACTGCGATACGGTTGATTGAGCAGCTGCCTTCGTTGGGGATCGAGCATGATGTTGTTTTGCTGCATATTTCGTTGAATTGCTTTTGCCGTTTAAAGCAGGTTGAGTTGGGATTGTCTATCCTGGGCAGAATCTTCAAGCTTGGATTTCACATCGATGTGGTCACATCGAGCTCCCTAATTGATGGTCTCCTTATTAAGGGCAAAACTGTTCAAGCATTGAGGTTCCTCAATGACATGAGGCGAAATGGCCCCGAACCTAACGAGACCACATATGCGATAATCGTGAAGGGATTATGCAAGGCGGGTAACACCAGATTGGCGGTTGAATTGCTGAGGGACTGGGAAGATAGAAGTTGCAGGATCAATGCCTTCACATATGCCATAATAATTGATAGTCTTTGTAAGGAGGGATTGATCACGTAAGCGTTGAGACTGCACGAAGGTATGAGTAGAAAAGGCGTTGAACCAAATGTTGTTACCTATAACTCCTTGATCCATGGTCTGCTCAATATAGGCCAGATGGAAGATGCTCTCGTATTGTTGAAAGAGATGACAAGCAGAGGCATCCAACCCGACTTAGTCACTTATAGCTCGTTGGTTCATTCCTTATGCAACCTAGGCCAATGGAAAGATGCTACAGTCTTGTTGGAGAAGATGACGAAGGCAGGAATTGAACCGAACGTCGTTACTTATACTTCCGTCATTCAAGGGGTGTGCAATTTCGGCCAATTCAAAGAGGCTCGAGGACTGCTGAGTTATATGGTGCAAAGCAGAGTAACACCGGATGTTCAAACCTTCACTATTTTGGTGGATGCGCATTGTAAGGAGGGAATGCTCGTGGAGGCAGAGGCCATAGTCAACCATATGATTCAATTAGGTGAAATGCCTAATAGTTTCACTTATAATGCATTGATGAATGGTTATTGTTTGCAAAATAGGATGAACGATGCTATGGAAGTGCTTAATTTGATGGTTGAAAGAGGCTGCTTACCAGATGTCATCACATACAACACTCTTGTAAATGGATTTTGCCAGGTTGGGAACCTTGAAGCCGCGGAGGAGCTAATTAACGAGATGCAATCTCGCGATCTATCTCTAGATCATTATACCTTGAATGGTTTGCTGGATGGCTTGTGTAAAATGCAGCAGATTGACAAGGCCATGATATTGCTTCGAAAGATGGAAAATTCCAAATTCGTCCCAGACATTGTGACTTACAATATTCTAATAAACGGCATGTGTAATGATGGAAAGCTTGACGATGCTAAGGGGCTATTCAATTGTTTGAATGCTCGAGGCTTGCAACCTAACGTGTGGACATATAACATTCTCATGCATGGGTTGTGCAAATCTGAATGCACGGAGGAAGCATATCAGCTCCTAAAGGAGATGGAAGGAAATGGACTCTTTCCAGATGGGGTCACTTATAACACCATAATCAAAGGACTGCTAGAAAACAACGAAAATACTCGAGCAGCACAACTTGTCAATGAAATGGTTGAAAGGGGTTTTTCTGCAGATGTAGCAACAATGAAGTTGTGGGTTAAATATCTCGTGACAAATGGAACTTCTTCCTTTCCACATTGAACTCTCCATTGTCTCTGAGATGTGTCCATTTTTTCAGCTGAAATGTGATGAAGAGTAAATCAGATTTGCAGCAAGTTTTCTTCTAAACATCATCACTTTGAGTCCCATGTCCAATTAACAAATTTTTTTTCAATCTGGGAGACAATTGACCAAATCGAACTGCCCAAGAAGGCAAATATTTGGAGGGGGGGAAGTGGTCTTATTATACCTAGGTTCGGCATGAAATCTCTGTATTTTACTTGTAAGTGTGCTCGTCGTTTAGTGCTTCTGGTGCCTATTGTATTCAAAGTTGAAACTCATACAAATGATGAAGCGGTCTAAGGATGATACTGAATTAAATAAATGTTAATAAGAATAACTTTACTGCGTCATACATAAATTATGTTGTACATCCTGATTACCCTGTTGTATATGTGCTTTGAGGTAGTGATACTTGTTTTCTGTTCTACTCTCTTTTTAGCACAATCTGATCTTTTCAGTGTCCTCTGTATCATTGATGCTTCAAAGAAGATGCCTAAATTGAAGTGGATGGTATTTGAATCGGTAGTGGAGAATATTTTGGTCAAGTTGGGTGCTCAGATTGTCACCACAGGTCGATTACATATTAGGGCTATTTGCTCTGCTTCTTACATGCAACTGACGACGAAGAAGAAACATGGCTGAAAATGTATGAAAACTGCTTGAAGTATCTTCCCCTTTGCATTGTGAGGGATTTTCCGAAATGCTTCTGATGGTGGGTGAACATGAACGCCGTTGACAGACATTCCCAATGCTAGACTTCTTGAGCCAACACCAATCAACTTCATCCCAGTCAGGCTCAGAGATGTAAAATTTCCATCTGTCTTTTCCTCTGCATCAATTGAATTACTTTACCAATCAATGGGGTTAGCTCTCAACTGATTTTCGAGTGGCGATCCTCATGCAAATACCGGGACAAAGTCATGGTTATGTCTTTCAGGATTTGAACATATATGGTAAACTCACAAGTGGCTTTTGCAAGGTGATAACCATTTCTTTTAGCCTTTATGCAGTGTTTCCTCCTATTGGTTTAGACTTTTGGTTTTGCACTATGTTTAGTGAAGATGATCAATGCTCAAGCATTGCTAAAGTTGGAGGCATGATGATGATTTCATTTTAGACAGATGTTAATCAGCTTTTTTGCTCTGTGACGAACTGATTTTGTGTTTAGATTCTCCTGAAGACTCACTTAAGTATCACAATAACAAACCAATTCAGCTTTTCTGGTCATGAAAAAATCAAAATCATTATTTTGAGAACTTGAAAATAACAGTCACTGTAAATAACATCTTGAGAGCTCTTCACAGACGTGATAACAGTCTCTTTGTATATGTGCTTTGAGAGAGAGATCCAAGTCTTCTGTTGTACTGTTTTTTTTAGCACAATCTGATCCTTTTGATGTCCTATTTACTGAGAGTCTTCTGTTATACTCTTTTTTTTTAGCACAATCCGATCCTTTCGATGTCCTATTTACCATAGATACTTCAAAGAAGATGCATTCCTTGAAGTGGATGGTATTTGAATCAATAGTGGAGAATATTTGGGTCGAGCTGGGTGCTCAGATTATCACCACAGGTCGATTACATATTTGGGTTATTTGCTCTGCTTCTTACATGCAATTAACAGCGAAGTTTGAGTAACGTCTTGCTGACTACGGAGCATGGCTGCAAGTGTATGAAAATTGCTTGAAGTATCTAATTCTCCTTTGCACCGCGAGGGGTTTTCTGAAGTATCTGTGATGGGTGAACATTAACGCTGCCGACAGACATTCCAAATGCTAGACGTCCTGAGCGAACACCATTCAACCTCATCCCAGTCGGTCCTAGATGGTGTGAATATCCATCGTCCGTTCCACTGCATCAATTTATTTGCTTTCCCAATCAATAGGTTTGGCTCTCAACAGGGGTACATTCCTTGCCATTTTTATCTGTTTCAATTACTTGCTCAGGAACACATTTTTCTGTTGGTTGTTAAGTGGATCACTTTGGACAGGAGGATTTGCCCGGACAGTGTGCCTCTCGTCACGCCGTCTACTCTTTGTTTGCTGACACCATCATAGTAGCGTGCAAGCGTTTCGGAGAAGAGTCTTGGATAGACGTGATCAATGGAACTCAGAAAAAACGACCTGCCAAGCAAAAGGATCAAATTGAAGTTTTGCATGTATCACAAGAGGATCAAGTCCTCAGCTGTCGCTTTTGTCTGTTTCCTGATTTGAAAAAAGCAGGTTCATGGGTTTAGCAACTGAAGCGAAGCCACTTTTACGATGAAACGTAAAATCTCCAGAGAAAGTTGGTTTCTGAAGCAAAATGCTTCCTTACGCTTGGCCAAGGTTCCAAAAGTAGATTTTGCAATTTTTTTTTTACTTTTTTATGAATTTTCGTAAAATTTAGTAAAAACTGATTGATAAAAAATCAGGTGTCAACAGTGCAGAATGACGGGATTTTCCCGATTTTCTACATATTTTTCTATATTCGGAAAATATTAAAAAATAGGAAAAGTATGAAAATTTATTTTTTTGTTCAAAATTAGTCCCCGTGGCTTTGGCTAAGGTTTTCAAAGTTGATTTTGCAATTCTTTTACTTTTTATAGATTTTTTTTTATGAATTTTCTAAAAAATTACTGAAAACAGACGGATCGAAAGCCCCTACCGTGTTATTAGATGCTGGTTTGGTTCAATCTTGTGCCGATAATTCCATTTTGCATTTCTGGTTTTCGTATTTGGGTCCCTTGAAATTGACTTTATCATCGCATGGCATCTATCTTGCATGGCGTGAATTTGTTCTCGACCTCCTTAACGATTTTCGAGTACCAATCCTCATGTTAAATACTGGGGACAAAGTCATGGTTGTTTCTTCCCGAATTTCGACACGGAGTCGTGGTTCGAGTTCGACATGTATGGTATGTTCACAACCGGCTTTTAGCAAGGTCGTAACCATTTCCTCAGCCTTTGGGCAGCTTTTCCTTATATTGATTTAGGCTTTTGATCTTGCACTATCTTGTACGTCCTAGCCTCTCCAATTGCTGTTTCTTGAAGACTCGATTTAGTATTGTAGGAACAAACCCTGTGACGTCTGCGTGGATTAGACACACGATGCAAGTTTTATGTTTTTATACTAGTCATTAGCTTTTAGTCATTTAGGTTTTCTCGTGGTAAAAAAAAAAAAAAAATCAGTTTGAGAAGCTTATAAGAAGTATAGGAAACACGTGTCAGTATCATTTCCCACGATAAACATGACATCATGTCAAGCAGAAAAACAACTACACATCATAGAAATTAGGATGCATGACTAAAGCATCTATTCTTCAACACACTAGCGCAATGCTCATCCGTGTGTTGTTACCATTCGACAATGTTCTCTATGTTGGGATCAGATAGATCACCATTCTTTTGAGATTTAGCAGAGGTTGGGCATTAAGCGCCGATACTATTCGGGAGTTTTCGTGTGGTGTCTAATAGTTTTGGACAATTTCCGATATAAGATCACATGTGGCCGGCCTTTAGAAATGACGCGCGAATCCAGCATCCCGACACGTCGGTTCGATACGCACGGATCAATTTTAAGCATTATCAAAAAGTTAGGAATCAAAATGTAAATTTATCATATATTCATGTCATTTCAATACGCACAATTAAATATATATATATTTAAGTCATATATTCGGCCATCTCAAAATTAATATATTCAACCACAAAAAAAAATTTGGGGTTTTTCGTGATATTGGTAAAAAAAAAAAATTTAATATACAATATTTGATGAATATTCGGAAATAAATTTATTTAATATCAAAACACGAGATCTCCTTAGTGTAGAGAGAGAGAGAGAGAGAGAGAGAGAGATGCCAAAGCTCTGCACTTTTCCGGTTCGTCGTCGGCTGATGAAGCGAACGAGTCTCTGCTCTGCTTCCGTCTTCTTTCTTCCTGCTCCAGCTGCCATCTCCAGCCAGTCGTCATCCCTTCCCATTCTCTCTCTCCCTTTCTCGGCTCGCCTTCCTCGGAGGTTCTGTTCGATCCCTAACGCTAATTTGGACGACCCGAACCATCTCTTGAGCTACGTGAGGAAAAATTGCAGAGCTGGTGGTGTGCTTACGAGTGTCGGTGATGCCCTGTGCTGCTCCGGTAAAATGATCAGCGCAAACCATTTGCCTTCCTCCTGGGATTTCAATCTACTGTTGGGTGCTGTAGTGAGGATGAAGCATTACTCCACTGCGATCGGGTTGATTAACCAGCTGCGATCGTCAGGGATCGAGGATAATGTTGCTTTGCTGACGATTTCCCTGAATTGCTGTTGCCGGTTACGGCAGGTTGATTTGGGTTTCTCTATCCTGGGCACAATCTTGAAGCTTGGGTTGCACATCGATGTGGTTATATCGAGCACCCCAATTGATGGTCTCTTTATTCAGGGCAAAACTGATGAAGCACCGAGGCTTCTCGATGATATGGTTCTAAACGGCCCGGAACCTAATGAGACCACATATGTGATAATCGCCAAGGGGTTATGTAGGGCGGGTAACACCAGATTGGCCATTGAATTGCTAAGGGACTGGGAAGAGAGAAGCTTCAGCATCCATTCGTTCACATACGGCATAATAATGGATAGTCTTTGCTAGAAGGGATTGGTAACAGAGGCCTTGGGACTACATGAAAGTATGAGTAGACAAAGCATCCTACCAGATGTTGTCACTTATACCTCCTTGATCCACGGTCTGTGCAAAGTAGGCCAGATAGAAGAAGCTCTCGTATTGTTGAAACAGATGACAAGCAGAGGGACCCAACCCAACATAATCACTTATAACTTGATGGTTCATTGCTTATGCAACCTAGGCAAATGGAACGATGCTTCAGTCTTGTTGGAGAAGATGATGAAGGAAGGAATTGAACCGAATGTTGTTACTTATATCTCTGTCGTTCAAGGAGTGTGCAATTCTGGCCAATTGAAAGAGGGTCGAAGACTGCTGAATCATATGGTGCAAAGCATAGTAATGCCGGCTGTTCAAACCTTCAATTTTCTGGTGGATGCACATTGCAAACAGAGAATGCTTGTGGAGGCGGAGGCCATAGTGGACCAGATGATTCAATTAGGTGAAATGCCTAATATTTTCATTTATAGTACATTGAAGAATAGTTATTATTTGCAAAATAGAATGAAGGATGCTATGGAAGTGCTTAATTTGATGGTTAAAAGAGGCTGCTCACCTGATGTCATCACATACAACACTCTTGTAAATGGATTTTGCCAGGTTGGGAACCTTAAAGCCGTGGAGGAGCTAATTAACGAGATGCAATCTCGCAATCTATCTCTAGATCATTATACCTTGAATTCTTTCCTGGATGGCTTGTGTAAAATGCAGCAGATTGACAAGGCCATGATAAACGGCATGTGTAATGCTGGAAAGCTCGACAATGCTAAGGGGTTATTCAATTGTTTGAATGGTCGAGGCTTGCAACCTAACGTGTGGACAATTAACATTCTCATGCATGGGTTGTGCAAATCCGGATGCACGGAGGAAGCATATCAGCTCCTAAAGGAGATGGAAGGAAATGGATGCTTTTCAGACGGGATCAATTATAACACAATAATCCAAGGGCTATTAAAAAACAACGAAAATGCTAGAGCAGCTCAAATTGTCAATGAAATGGTTGAAAGGGGTTTTTCTGCTGATGTAGCAATGATGGAGTTGTCGGTTAAATATCTCATGACAAATGGAACTTCTTCCTTTTCTAGTTGAGCTCTCCATTGTCTCTGCAATATGTCCACATTTTCATCTGAAATGTGATGGTGAGTAAAGCAGATGGACGGCAAGTTTTCTTCCACACATCATCTCATTGAGTCCCATGTACCGTTAATGAAGTTGTCTCAAGTCTGGGAATTTTGATCTCTTGCTTCCCTGTAAGGCTTTTGGAGGGGTGGAGGGTGGATTTATTTCTAGTATACCTAGGTTCTGTAAGAAGTCTCTGTGTTTAAGTGGTACGTCATACGTGTACTTGCCGATTAGTGCTTCTGGTGCCTAATGTTCTTCAACAAGTGAAATTCATACAAATGATCAAGCGGTCCAAGGCTGATCTTGAATTAAATTGATGTTAATGGCGATAACTTTACCAGGTAATAAAGTAAGTTAAGTCATGAATCCTTATTAGCCTGTTGGGTATGTGCTTTGAGAGAGAGATCCTAGTTTTCTGCTCTACTCCTTTCCTGACACTATTTGCATACCTTGGAGTGGATGGTATTTGAAACAATAGTTGAGAATATTTGGGTCGAGCTGTGTACTCAGATTATCGGCACAGGTCGATTACATATTTGGGCTAGCTGCGCTTCTTACATGCAAATAACAGTGAAGTTTGAGGGATGGTTTGCTGACTAAGGAACACGGCTGTAAGTGTATGAAAACTACATGAAGTATCTTCTCCTTCACACTGCATGAGATTTTCCGAAAAGCATCTGATGATGGGTGAGCATGAACGCCGTTGACAGAGATTCCCAATGCTGGACGTCTTGAGCGAACACCAATCAATCCCATCGCAATCAGGCCCAGATGGTGTGAATTTGGATTGCCTTTTCCAATGCATCAATTGAATTACTTTCCCCGATCAATTGGGTTGGCTCTCGACAGAGGTACGCTCCTTGCCATTTTTATCTGTTTCAATTACTGACCCGGCAACACATTTTTCTGTTTGTTTTTAGGTGTCTCACTTATGACAGGAGGATTTGCTTGAACAGTCTGCCTCCCGTTTACGCCCTCTACTCTTAGTTTGCTGACACGATGATAATAGCTTGCAAGCGTTTCGGAGACCAGTCTTTGAGCTAATTTGACGTGTGGATACCATGACGGATGTGATCAATTGAACTCAGAAAAAAGAACCTGTCAAGCAAAAGGATCAAATCTGAGTTCTGCATATGTAACAAGAGGATCAACTCCTCAGCTGCCTCTTTTGTCCATTTCCTAATTTTAAAGAGCAGGTTCATGGGCTTAGCAGCTGTAGCAAAGCCACTGTCGCGATGAAACGTCAAATCTAACAGAAAGTTGGTTTCTAAAGCATTGGTTTCTTCCGACCCCACAAAAAAAAAAAAGCATTGAAGCATCCCCGACTGCGTCATTAGATGTTTGTTTGATTCCATCTTATGCTGCACCTATCTTGCACCGTGTAAATATGTTCTCGACCTCCTTGATTATTTTCGAGCAGCCATCCTTATGCAAAGACTGGGGACAAAGTCATCGTTGTTGCTTCCGAATTTCAACACGGAGTTGTACTTTGAGTTCAAAATATATGGTAAGTTCACATCGTGATTGCTTTTTCATTAGGGGTGAAGCATTTACCACAGCAGCAGCTCAAGGAACGATCAATTCACAAAAAATGGAGAGAGATTTAAGGGTGATGGTGCTGCGCTCATGTCAAGATGAAGTTTTTCGTCTTTCAAAACAAAAGAAAAACACCGGATAGATTTAGAAAATTTCACAGTGAATTGTTAACAGCGTTCTACAGTTTTTTCCCCTCTGTTTAGCTCGGAAGATCAAAGCGGATCTATTCCTTCTTGATTGCTTAGTCAAGCAAGACCTGAAACCAAAAATCTCATCACTAATAAGCAAAACTAGATTAAGGCATCCCTAATTACTTTTCATTTTTTTTTCCAATTTCAGGATCTTCGTTCTTGTAGATAATACTATGTTTCAAATTTTAGTCATCCATAATATTTATATTTGTATTTACATGCATAATCACGATTAAGAGAAACCGATTTGCCTTTACAATTCACAAAAAAAAAAAAAAAAAACCGATTAAAGAAAGTTCTCCGAGCACATTATTGATACCTCAATGACTTGTCCAAGGAGATGCCCTCCATGCAATAGGACATGGACAAATCAATGGAGCCCATAGCGTTCGTCGTCAAAGTCAAACTAGTCATACTTATGGACAGATCAACCTTAATTTAAGGTCCGTAAAAAAGGGGATTTATAGATAAAATCTGTATTTATTTGTTGATTAAGAAACAAGAGTCGACAAAGATAGTGGAGCCCCACGGACACTGAGGTGGTTCGGAGGCTCTTTTCAGTTTTCAGCATCATAAGCACATACAAAAGATGACATCGTGGGATTCTGTTCTTGTACCTGTCTACCATCCTGTTCATGAGATTGATCCAGCCTTACGCTCCGTCTGTTTCGCAAGAAATTAATGACTTGAAAAGCATATTTTGTTAGGGACGATCGCTTGAATTGATTGAAATGATTAGTCAATGAAAAATGTATTTATTACTGAAAATAATTTACGTTTTGAAGCAAAAAATAATACTTTGTTCATACATTTTAATGAGTGATGCAAGCTGTCATTTTAACGAAAATATTTTTAGAACTGTTTACTCTTCACTAAACAAACAGGGCACTAGCATGAATTTTTTCCGGGTTGATCATATTAAAAGCATGGATTAAGAATTCATTGAGGAACAAGACTAGATGAGGAGAATAATTAAGGCTATAATGATAACGTCCAAACCATACTTCTGGACGCCGACCATTAAAAAACGACTAACCTTGGTTACGAGGACCGCGTCAATCTTGTTATATGTAGAAGTTTGATTGATTACATGGTCTGTGTAGCCCATTGATAGTCAATTTCTTGAAAAATCTGTTTAAAATTTTCAGTTTGCAAATATTTAGTTTCCAAAATGGGATTAAAGTTATTAAATAGTAAAATGACTGAAGGGCCAATCGAATTGTTAAATTTGATTGTAGAGTCATTTTTTAATCGAGTCTCTTATCTTATTTTGATATTTCCCAACGTTGAATGGACCCATTCGAAAATAATTGGATGATGACAAAATTATTAAAGATGGGCATTCCTTATTTTTATGTTACAATTTATACGGAACATATTTAGGTATTTACTCATGATGATTTTAAACAACGCACTCGATATAAGGCGGAATTTCCGTACACAAATCAAGTTAAGTGGAAGAAAGATAAACTAATGATCGCGACACGAGTAGCATACCACTAAAAATAATTTTTTTTTCAAAAAAATAAGACAAAGAAAAAGGAGAACTATGTGAGCTGACTAATTAAGACTTAATATCAGAGTTTAGATTAATCAAACGTTAATCAATATCAACTAGGTGTGGGCTCCTACGTCATATTCGATAGCATTGAAAAATCATGGAGAAGACAGAGGCAACAAATTTGCATGCGTGAAGGAACCAATATCTAGTGGAGTTTCGGGATTAGTGGTCAAGAGTCAACCTAGTGGACGGTCCTTAAAAATTAAATCAGTAATCGACCAAAGTTTTATAATTAATCAGAGACCATGCAATGATTTTTGGACTTACAAAAACCCTAACTTTATTATTTCGTGTTTGCATGTCCATTTCAATCCGATGTTGATATGCTAAAAGCCTTTTTATTCATGCCAATCAGCTCTTCTGTGGTGTGATCTTCTGAAGCATGAGTTTGAAAGAGCAGGATAAGCTCGAAGATCGTCAAGAGAGCTTCTCCTTGAGCAACTATGACTTCTCCTCCTCCTCCTTCGGCGTCGTCCTGTCCGATGGCGAGGACAGCGACGAGTCATACATCGAGATAGAGCTCGAACGAGCCAAATCCCACAGGACCGGAGGCGACGTCCAATCTGACGGCGAGGACGGCGAGATAGAGCTGCGGATCTCGATTTCGTCCCACGCCCCCTTTCCCCGGCTGTCGATTCCAAGCTTCAGCCGGGAGACCGATGGCGCTGAGAGCGGAAGCAGCCAGTCACCTTCGTCTGCCACATACGCTTCGACTTCTTGGTTTTGGTCGAAAGCTCGCGACCACAACAAGAAGGCACCCGAATCGAAGGGATCTCCCGGCGGCGGGAGAGGCGCAGCGCAGTTTCCGTCTGTCAGCCGGCTATTGAATATGCTCATATCGAGCTTGAAGGCTCCGCAGGAGATTCGCCAAGAAAACAATGATGCTTGTAGCAATGAAAAGCAAGATAAGAAGACCGAGATGCCGCGCGCGAGGTACCGTAATAAACTTAGATTCAGATGCGTCATCTTGTCCTTGAAGCTGTCCTAAATTCATGGCATGGTTTATGTGCCTGCCTTAATTCAATTTTTGTTGAATTTAAAAGGAAGCCATCATCGAAGACAAGGACGACGACGAACGGAGGCATCATGAAGTTCTTCATCAAGCTCCGAGCCATGCAAGCGAAAGCCCTCTTGGCCCCGATCATGAAGACCCGCGACGCGACCGCGACCGCGACCGATCCCAAAGGCAAGAAGAGGATTTCAGGCAGAGAAAGGAAGCAGAAACTGGAGGAGACGCTCGGGTTCTACTGGAGGATGTCCACTGGTAAAACCGCCAAGAATTCGTCGTCGTCAGCATCGATGTCGTCATCATCAGCTGGGAAAGACCAACGTTACGACAAGAGCTCGTCTGCGAAGACGAACAGCAAAAAGAGTGTGGCGGAGGCTTTGAACGGTGGCCGGTTTGAAAGAACATCGTCGTCAGCAAGTTGTCCGAGCTCCATTAGGTGCTCTCCTCTTCATGCCGGAGAGAACTCCATTCAGGCGGCGATTGCTCATTGCAAGAGCTCGTTTGTGCCGTTCCCTGGATTCTACTTTTGATCTTCACTCTAAGTTGGATCCGCAACATGTATTGGACTAGCAGCAATAATAGTAATAGTGATGGACTTCTTTTGATCTTCACTTTATAGTTCTGTGGCTATATGGAACATCTATGATTGCTGAGCTAAAAGATAAGGATCTCGTTCATCTGCAAACTTACCCGTAAATATGTTTATGTCTGCAGCCTGCCAATTAGAAAACTTTAATGTTGCGTTTGGTTGGACATAATGGAATGGAATGGAATGGAATGGAATGAAATGAAATGTCGATTCAAATTACTTTTGCTTAGTAAACGGTTGAATAGAATAGAACTGAGGACTCTCATTCTTGATTGTAAGAAAAATGTAATGGTGAAGGAATGGAAAATTTGTCAAAAATGTCCTAAACATATCATAGCACCTTCAATTGAGTCATAAACTTTTCCATGTAGCCATAAATTTTTTAACTATTTTTTAATATAATCCATCTAGCTAATTTTAAGTTGGAAATTGCTTATGTGACGGTCCAATTAGCATCAACATGGCATGGCTAATGCTTACGTTGATAATTTTTTCCGATTTATTTTGACTTATTTGTATTTTTCCTTTTCTTTTCTCTCATTTTTTTTTATTTTTTTTTCCCAATTATGTTCATCTTTTTCCTCCACCGGTCGCCAACCACAAGCGAAGGTTGCAATGTCTCGCCAAATCTAGGCAAGAGAGTCGTGCCGGCGAGGGCGGGCCCTCGACCAAATCTAGGCGGGGGTGGCCGGTTGGTAAAAGCAACTTTTGCTGACCACTGCCAAGGCCTAGTAATTGGCGGAGGACGAAGATGAACAAGAGCATAAAAGAAAGAAAAGGAGAGGAAAAAGTATTTTAAATTTGAAATAAAATTGTAAAAATTATCCGAGTCCGCTACCAACGTGGCACGTGAGACGGTTGGCACTAGTGAATTCTCACCTAAATTGACCGGATGAATTACATTAGAAAATCATCAAAAGGTTTACAATTACATTGGCAAAAGACTGAGTTAGCGGCCATACAATAGGCTTAAAACATTTTTGGACAATTTTTCCCGAAGAAATTAAATTATAAATAGACTTAAAATGTATGAACTTGCATTAATAGTATAATAGTTGGTAATTCTTAAGTATAATTTCAAATCATAATTAATAAACTATATAATACATGACATTTCACAAAATTTGAAATGATTATCTAATCGAACACAATAATAATTAAAGCACAAAATCTAATTTGGAATTATTAACCGCTTGAAATTTATCAATGCAATTAATTGCATTTCATGTTTTAGTTATACCGATTATGATTAATACTATATTATTGAATTTCAGAAGATGATGCCGACCCTTCAAACGACTCTTTAGGCGCAAGAAGTCTCTTCTGAATTACTGTAAATTGTTTAATGAACTCTCTAACTTTTCTTCTTTTGATTTTTTTTGCAATTGGACCTCTAAATTGTGTACTTTTTGTTCGAGTTAGTCATTCTGTTAAAAAAAGACAAGGATATGCTAACTTGGTGGTTAAGTAGAAGGAATGCATTATGAAAACATTAAAAGAAAAGATAATTACTACAAAATTATAAGAAAAAAAAAAAAAGCAAATCTTGAGAGAGAGAGAGAAGTGTGTTCGCATCCAAGAATTCACTTATCTCCTGAACGAGGCCATGAATGGCTGATTAAAACCATAATTGGTAGGGCGAATCCCAATCCTAAACAATTGGAATAGGCGGTAGGGGCCGCCCGACATGGGTTGCAAGATCCCCAGCGACTGCCGACAAGGGCTCGGTCGCCCTTGACTTGTGGGTCATTGCCACCTCCACTCCCTATCGCTCGATGCCGTGTTCCCTCTTTTTTCTCTCTCCCTTTTGGCCTTACTCTTTGTTCTTTCATAAATTGGAATATCTACATTATCAAATCAGCGTTGGTGCACAGGTGTACAAGTCCACGTCAACAAATGTTTTCTTTTTTTTTTTTCCGGAAGAGTTGACTTGATCCAAAAAAGAATTTAGGTCAAGGACCCAATTTTACGGAAATAAATTGAGACTTGATTGAACAATTTCCAATAATTCAGAAATTTCTCTCATCCTTCCGTTCAAAAAGGGCAATGTTTTCGACAAAAAGTAGAAAAAAGAACAAAGAAAGGGGATGGGTGTTTCATTTGATAATTAAAGACGGCGGGCTCCACGGATGCGTTCCTTATTTTAACGTGCCGGTGCCTACACGCCTTGCACCTCCAATTGCAAATCAAATTTTTTTTCTTTCACTAAAGGCAGGAAATACTCCCGAAATTTAATGTTCCAAAGTTCAGACGGACTTGCTCAGGTCCATTCAGAAACTTCTTTCATCTTTGCTTTCAAAAAGGGGAATGTTTGGCGGGCTTCATTTGAAATTCCCTTCTGTTCTAACGCTACTAAGCGAACACACGATCGAAAAGAATGGGGATAACAAAAAGGAAAAAGAAGAAGAAAGAATGGGGATTCCGTTTCATTCCAATATTTTTAGCCGAACACAATATTAATTCTAGTAGATATACTGTCAAATTTGGAAATTCATGTAAAACCTTCAAACGGCAATATTCTTCATATGAAAAAAAAAAAAGGCCGACCAAAAAGAATATGAAAATAAATAAAGAAAATTTAAATACTATTAATGAAAATTCGATATACTTGACCGGTTAGTTATATAACGAATTCTCAATTTCTGAAATCCCTATCCTTATTTTCTTGCTAAATACCCTCTCACATTCATCGGAAAATTACCAAAAAATCCTAAACTTATTGCAATTGTGCCAATTCGGTCCTAAATTTATTTTTTCCCGATTCAGTTATAAACCTTTTGCAATTGTGACAATTCAGTCTATCCAGCAAAATTTGGCCCGCCGGCGCTAACGTGGACACCGGCCGGCCGATGACCAAATATTTTAATATTATTTCTGAATTTTTTATTTTATTTCTCCTTTTTTTTTCTTTTCTTTGTTTTCCTTTTTCTTTTTTCCTTCCCCTTCTTCTTCTTCTTCTTCTTCTTCTTCTTCTTCTTCTTCTTCTTCTTCTTTTGTAGAGGGACGCCGGTCTTCACAAGGACGCCTCTTTTCACAGGGATGCCGGTCGCTGAGGTCAGGCATCTTGCCAGAGGGACGGCGGGCCTCGCCAGGGGCCGGCAAGGCTCCCCTCATCGTAGTGGGGTGTGGCCGAACCTCGCCAGCTCAGATCTAGCAAGGCGAGCCTGGCACTGCCTTGGCGACCTCCTCACGCCCCTGCTCCTATTTGCGTTCTTGATACGCAGAGCCAGAGAGTCCCAAGTTCCATGAGAGCTTGTAGATAAGTTTTTCCACAACCCGAAGCAAATATTATAGTATTGTCCAGCATGTGCCCCTTCTCCTGTTTTGAAGATTACTCTTGAGTTCTCGTTCCAAGCCAAACCTCCCAATGTTTTCTTCACAGACTTGCGTGAACACACACACACACACACACTCTCTCTCTCTCTCTCGTTTAATTTCTTTCTTTGAGTACCTTACAATCTTCAATCTCTCTTTCAACTTCAATGGCTTCTTTAGCCCCAGCGTCTCCCTCCACCTGCTTCTTAAGCAACATCCAGTTGAAATGGGAGCGACGGCGGGGGCCAAGCCTCGCCAGATTTGGGCGGGCGAGGCTGGACCTCACCTCCCCGCGATGAGGGGAACCTCGCCCGACCATGGCGGGGCTCCGCCCCGCAGGCCCCTAGCGAGGACGGCCACCGGCGAAAAGGGAGGCAAAAGGAAAAAGGGAAAAAATCATAATATGAAAATAACAAAAATACCCTTAATCGGGTCATTCCTTAAAATAAGGTCTACTTCATGTCTTTATTTGAAAAAATGAAAGCACTTCAGGCCTTTATTTGAAATTTTATCTCTTTTTTTTTTTTTATTATGTATAACAGAGTAATCGCGAAATACTAAGGATTACGTAAGGCATTGGAAATTATTCGCACAGTGTCTTTGAATCAAGGTACGTCGCCAACAAGTCGGTGCACTAATAGTTTAAGGGAGATAGAAGCATAAGCGACAAGAATGAAGAGGGTGATGACTTGGCTATTTGGCAATATGAATTCTAGATTTTTGAAAATAGTAATGGGATTAATATATTTTTGGAATGGTTCTATTGGGAGATTTATTTTGGAAAAAAGAAAAATCGATTTTCAACAATAATGAAAAATAGACACGTCTAGGGGACGGGACAAAACCCTAGCAAAACCAAGCTCAAACGTTCGCCCTCTTCAGGCTCGCCCTTCTCTGGGAAGCGGAGCGAAGCGCAGCGCATCCCGTTCGCGTTAATCCTCCGTCACGAGACTCACAGCCATTTTCGCTCTCTCTCTCTCTCTCTCTCTCTGCATTCCAAGCCGCCGAACGATCAAAACCATTGAGGTACGCTTTCCTGTCGAAGCTAGCTTCTGGAATCGCTTCTTCAGAACCATTAGACTTAGTTTCATGAAGCAAAAGTTGATCCTTTTGCCGGACCAAGATTTTGTTGGCAAATGACATTGTTGTGTCGGCATTGGTGTGTGTCGGCATGTTCTTCACTCATGTGGGTGCCTGTCGGTGCTGTTCAATTGCGTTCCTTTGCCTTGCTGTTATTTGACTAATCTTTCGGTGATAGAGAGTGTGAACTGATGTTTTAAGCGGTTGTTAACTTCTGCTGTTTGAATGGCTAAATGGGTTGTTTGATTGAGGATTTTCGTTTTCTGGGTGCATTTCGTATGGCCTGGGACAGAGTCTTCATTGGTCTTTCGGAAAATTCAAGTTTTTAAGCTTTGAGCCCTTCGGATTTCTCTAGAACAATGTACAATAGCCTGCCTGCGGTTATTGATAAAGTTTGTGGATTACCCGTGCTGTTCTTCTGTTTTGTGTGGCTGATCAGAGGGTCATGTCACTCATTTGCCTTGTCGTTTTGCTTGCAAAAACTTGGCTGTAAAGAATCTTGTGTCGGCATGTAATCAGCCATGCGGGTTAGTTCGTGTTGGGTATGAGAGCGCGATAATGGAATGCATCTGGTTGTTCAGACAGATTATTAAAGGGGAAGTCCTCTGCTTAGAGTTCGCTCCAAAACTCCCTCACATGGCTTAGTCTTACCCGAGAACAATGCTATCATGATTGGATCAATTACTTTTTGCTTCTGATCATGTGAGTTTTTCTTCTTCTTTTTTGCCCGACAGGTTCTTACATTAGCTTGACGTCTGCCGCTATGACTCTGCTGGAGCTTATAACCAAGGCCGGGGGTGGTCACGACTCAACAGATTCTGAGTCAGAATGTCCAGTGACCCTGAACCCAGACCATATTCTTCAGAATTTGAAGCCTAAACAAGAAGACGGAGATCCTCTATCTCTTGTTTGCCCTGTTACAGGATGGCAAGTCTCGCAAACTGATTCCCAACTCATTGATTTAGTTGGCAAGTTCTCTAAGAACTTAAAGCAAAAGCTCAAGGACACTAACAAATTTGACAGGAGTGAGTTTTTTGGAATTTTGGAACCTTTTCTTGAGAAAGTTCTTCAGATTGTCGGAATTTCAGTTGGGGTTTCTCGAAACCATAGGAAGTATACAGAGGTTTTGATTGAGAATGCGGGTACTCTCGTGGGTAAAGACATCATGTCCTTGATTTTGGAAGCATGTGTGGCTCTGAATTTATGGGAACTGGTGCGATGCTTGATTATTTGTGGGATTGTCGATCATTCATGCTATTCGAAATTGATATTCAATCTATTGCTGAAGAGGAGGTCGGATTTGGTTTGTCTTTGCATTAAGCATGCCCCGGTTCTTCATGTAGATGAGCTGGTTTGCATCTTGAAGTACTTCCTTTGTCCACCTAAAGATGCCTTGGATAGCATGGTCACTGTGAGGAAAGAATTGGAAAGCCAGGGCATGTCAGCTATTGCGAAGGCAAGTGATAAGAATCTTACAGAGAAAGAATGTGCAGTCGCGAGGGATGCTGCGATTCTGCTTATGGTCGCTCATGATGGTTTTACCATTTCCGAGCTTTGTTTGCATCATCTGTTAGCATGGGCAAACGTCGATGAAGTGATGTTGTCGTCTGCCATAAGCAAATTGAATGGAGAAGAGATGGCAAGTTTGCTCAGTTATTTGGAGAAGTGGCTGAAGAAGTATGAAAAGTTTCCTCAAGCATGCCCTTGTCCACAAGCGTCGTCCATGTTGGGATTGTGGGCTTGTGATCTGGTTCCTAAACTCGAAGATGTTGTCAGATGCCTCAGCCTGGTGCTGGACACCAACTTCTCCTCATTGGTGTTGCATCCGGAGTTCCACGGACAATTGACATCTATGGACGGCCTCGTGTCTTCTTTGGCTGCCGAAGCAAGACTATGCTGTTCATTGGACAATACTGCTGAGAGTCTGATGAATGCAAGTCAAAGTTGCGTGCTGTAGAATCTGTTATTAGTTTTGCATCATCAATCATTTGGTCACAGTGGCAACAATGAGGGATCTCCTAGGGTGGAGTCCAGTGATGTGAGTGTGATTCAGATGTAGAAAAATGGAAATTGTATGTTGAGATTTCTTAGTCATTATAAGATACGTTCTGTGTTTCAATCTTTCTAGATACTTGTTGCTCTCTCCCTCTCTTACCCCTCCCTCCTGGATGTTCCTGCCACCTGATCATTTGTAAAAGAAAATTAGGCGGGATCCAGTTTCCATATGGTAGAGGCTAGCCAGAGATGATGCTTTTGCAAATTCGTTCTCTTTCGTTCAGTTTGGCTTGCGCACTCTCTTCCATTTAAGGATTTTCACCAGAATACGTCAGTTTAAAATCATGCCCATTCCGCACTCATGGGGTCGGAGATCTATAAGGACAGTAAGAACTTGACCTGAACCAAGAAAATTGGGCTTGGCCAAATCAACCCGGAACTTTAAAAAAAAACTGTCTTGCAGGTTACAGATCATTGTTCTTTCCGGTTAGTATTCTGAAACCAATGATATAATCCAGTTGTTAATGAATCGAATCAAAAACCGACGACCTGTGGTGATTTGATGTCCACTTCATTCCATGACTGCGTTGTCCAAATCTTCCCAGAAGCAGAAACATAGCAAAGCCAAATTTGGCATGCATATCACCAAAAATGTGACAGACACAAACATTTCTCTTTCTCGCCTTCTCTCTTCACTTCCACTTCACACCACGTCCATCTATATAATCTGTTGAGCTGAAGAAGCAAACCTTGGGAAACCCAGTCACTCACTTTCTTTCTTCTGTTTCAGAAAGTTGGAAATTTTCTCTCTTCACAAAATTACAACAATGTCCAGGTTTGGTTCATCATTCATCATGTAACTTCATTAAAAAAGAAAAATTTCCGTTCTGTTCCTCTTTTCTTTTCCTCTTCAGTTGCTTCAGATATCTGTATTTATATGTAACTGTAGTTGGTGTGAAAAAATAGGTCCTAGTTTCTTTATATTAATTTCTGGTGCAGTAGAAAAGTGCAGGTGTTGAAGTGGAGAGAGGGACAGAGGCGGAAAAGCCCGCGAGTCTATTCCTTGGATAAGTGCAAGTCACGGGGATCGAATCTTGCGGATGATTCTGTTCGCATTTCGCCACAAAATGATATTGCTGAGAAGAGAAATGACTCCCAGGACCAGGAGGAGGGGCCAGCTTCCAGGACCAGAGCAAGGAACAAGAGAAAATTGCCCATCCCTCATGACGACGATGCGGCAGTTAGTCCTCTAACCTCTTACTTTGCTAACAAATATCAACCCTATATGCAATGTGCATGCCTGTGTATTGATTCATTGTTCTTCGTCATTAATAAGAAATTTATGTCCAATTATGTTTTGATGAAGCATGTGTTTTGAGCTACGGAGAATTTTAGGTCCTCTTGTAGTTGAGGTGATTATATTCTTCTCCAAGTTACTGGGTTCTTTAGAACCAAGAGGGTGCTGCTCTTTTGACTGTTTCTGTGACACTTCAGAATTTTCTTTCTTGCTTTTGTTGGAAATCTTAATACAGGTTAGAAGCATAAGAAGACATGAAGATCATGAAGTTGATAGTGGTGAGCCTTTTTTGCACCAGCAAAATAAATGAACAACGGTATTACTTCCTAACTGTGATTGTCCTGAATTTCACTTTGTTCAACGTTTTCAGATGAGCAGCAGGTGATGCAGGACCGGGCAAAGTCTAAACTTGGAGATCATGATGAGAACAGAAACAATGGTTGGTTGCCTCAGTTCAGTCATCTAAATCTGCAATCTATATAATCCTCCCAGTAGAGCGAGTCATCTGACATAGATACTCGATCTCGTTTTCTTCAGGCCAGCAATCAGCTCAATGTCTCAAGTTGTCCCCGACACCGGAGATCCCGGAAAAGCGCGTGCTAGAACTCGTTATCGACACTTTACAAAGGTGGGAATCTTATGACAGTTGATCTATGACAAACTCTGGCAATTAGAGTTGGTAAATTGTCGATCTGGTCATGTACTGAACATATTTTGCCAATGTCTTTCTGTTTATGATCTCGTGTTCTTTACTCAGGAGAGACACTTACGAGATATTTGGTGAACCAGTTGATCCGACCGAGGTATTTGTCTGGTCTTGTACGTCATGACAGCATTTGCTTCTACACATGCGTTTCTCCTTATGCAACTGACCCCGTGTTTTCTCTGTTTCTTTTTCCATACAAGGTTGAGGATTATTACAAAATCATTGAGGAGCCTATGGATTTCGGAACCATGAGAGCTAAACTTCACGAAGGAATGTATGGCAGTCTTGAACAGTTTGAGGTATAGTCCTTTCGTCTTCTGATAAATTTGCTTTTTTTCCTTCTCCAGTAGCTACTGTCTGTCGATTCATTAGATTTATCGTCCGAAGGTAGCATCCACTGTTTTACGGCACTGCAATATTGGAATAGCATCTGGTTGGAATAGGAGAATAGACTTCCTGTAATTTTGTTTCTGATTTCTGACTGAAATTTGTTATCGATTATCGATGGACAGCTTGACATCTTATGCAGTACGAAATATACCACGATAAACAGAGGCATATACTGCCATAAGCTTGAAAGATGGTAGCTCTTGATTTTTCCTTGTAGTTTTAGTTAGGATCGGTCCTGTCATTATTACACAATGCCGGTGTCATAGATTTTCGTTTCCATGCTCTACATTAAGTCTTTTTATCATCCCAATGACGCGTACACGTTACCATCGAGTCAAGGATAAAACAGCAACTGAATTGAATTGAAATGTAAGAAAGGATCACTGTCATGTAAAATTCTCAGCATCATCTGACTAATTAGTTTCTTCTCTCTTTTGCTATGTCCCGTGCAGCATGATGCCTTCTTAATTACCAAAAACGCAATGCATTTTAATCCGTCAGGAACCACTTACTTCAGACAGGTATGTTTCGCTACTCTAACAGCTGCCTTCAATATATACAAAAATCCGAGAATGCTCAACAAGTCAATTCTCACATGGTTGCGCAGGCTCGAGCCATCCATGAACTAGCAAAGCAGGTCTTTCATATACTTAGAACCAATCCGAATGACTTCGAATTGCAATTCTCGGAGACGAGGCGAGTGACTAGGAGATCTCAGGCAGAAGTTAGGGGTCAAACGAACAGTTCTTCCAGGAGAACTCATAAGAACGTGAGGTCGAGTCAGGACACATCATCAAGGGCTTCCCAATCTGCAAGAGGTCCATCGAATCTCAGGAATGCCTCGACGAACTCCAGGAGCTTTCGTACTGCTAGTCTTGTGCAAGCATCAAATGGACCGATTTTTGGTAACAAATGAAGTAGCTTTTGCCATCATGTTTCCCACGTCTCAAAAGTTCCTTGGCCTGCAAGAAACTAAGCTTACACAGTATCTCAGCTAATAGACAGAAATGGAACGGAGAACGGAATCTCGCCTGATTATGTAATGAACTTTCCGTTTTTCTCTAGGTTACAGCAGAGACTGGGGACGACAATCCAGCCTTCCTGATGCCGATTGGCGTTCTTCATACAGGCCTGGGACATCCCTCCTCAACAGAAGTGATCCTGTAAGCAAAACAATCGGGTGTATACAGCCGCTAATGCACGTGAGTTCTTAGCTCTTACTTATGTGTGCGTCTAAATTCAAGCGCGATGTGGTTTCAGGGTGCTTATACTTACTGACGAATATGTGATCACACGGCGTAAAATTCCTAGTCTCAATTGATGAGTGATTTCACTACTAGTAAGGCGAAATACGCAAAAGATCAAAAATGAAAATGTGGTGTTGAAGGTGAGAATTCTCGCCTTTCCAGGTGAAGCAACAGGATATCGGCTACAGAGAGAGTCTGGTATTGTTCTCCAAGGGCTTAGGACCAGCCGCACAGAAGACCGTCGAAAGGAAGTTGCGAGCATTGGACTTGGCATTAGACACGTTTGGGCTGGATGTTCCGCAATCCTTGCAGGAGAACCGTGTCTCGCGATCTTCCCCATCGTCGCTTGAGAAGAACAAGAGCATTGTCGGAGCAACTAACGCCTGGACGGAAATTTCAGGATCACACAACCGTAGAGATTCGTGCCTTGTGGTCAACAAACCATGCAATGTCGGAGCGTCATCAAAAACTAACCAACCGGAGCGTGCGGCTTCACAATTCTTGTTCGACTTACCGTACCTGAAGGAGAGGCTCGACCAGATGATCTCTTCAGGTCCGGAAAGGTCAGCTCATCCAAGTCTCCAAGCCGAGAAGCCCTCTTCCAACGGAAATGCGTACCGGCCACCTTTGATATGTGACAAGGAGCCGAACATCCATTGCTACAGTCGTAAGCGACGAGGAACGTTGTTTGATCCGCGTCATCACACTGATTCGACCCTTTAACTGTAAGAAACCGCGCATCATGCAATGCCGCCTCGCCACGGCTCGCCTCGCCTCGCTAAGCATGAAAGGATAACACAACGAAGATGAGACTTGTTTATGAAGCGATCAACTTTCACCAAACGAAAATTGAGCGGTTCTTTTCAAACGGGTCCTTGCTCCTCAGTCCTCACCAACCAGCCATCCGGCATTTTTATCTTCCACTTTGTATCACCAAAGCAACCCTTCATGTTCGTATTTCATGAATCACATAGAACAAATTAAATCGTACATAACGTGAATGAAGGACCTTATTTGAACTTTAACTCAATATTTATTGTGATCCATGAACTTTTAATTTGTTCAATGTGGTTCATAAAACATGCACAATTTAGTGCCTAAATTATAGGAATATATTCAATGTTGTCCCTAATATTGAATTACTTAAAAAAAGAAATTGAATATTTTCACATAACTTTGGGACTACTATTTTTTTTTTTTTTTGGTTGAAAACTTTGGGATTATTTTGAAAATGAATAAATTAAAAGTTTAGGGATCATATTAAACAAATTTAAAGTTCGGTGACCAAACCGCATATTAGACCAAAGTTCATAGGTTATCTGTTTCATCACCTCATATATTAGGAATCGCATTATGCATTGAAATTTCGATCGACCGGACTTTAGAGAGTAACTATAAAAGAACGAGAAACTTTTATTATTTATTCGCATTCGCATGTCAAACAAAAGGAAAATCGGAATAATATATTTGCATTTTCCAGGAGATATGTCATGATTTGCTTTTAAAAAAAAAAGTAAAATGATTCGAAGATAGGCAAAGGAAAAAAAAAGAGAAAAGAAAAAGGGCGATGTTGTTCTCAAGAAAAGGAAACTCCCGCAATCAAAAGCTGTTTTCGCAGGGCCTCCAACGATTGTGATGCGATTGATCCGACAGTGCCAAGTGGAAGGGCCGTTGCTCAAGAGATAAAAGTTGCTCTGTCTTTTCAAGAGTTCACATCAACGAGAAGGTTTGGCATCTCAATGGATAATATGTTTCAAGGGTTTGGCTGTTCATCTATTAAAGCGGTACGAGAGCTGGGTTCAGAATGTCGTGAGACGGATCAGTCCATATACAGTATCGGTCCATATATGGTTTGAGCATTAGAGCACCGAGAGGACCTTTCCTTTGTACGAGAGAATTAGAAAGGACGCACCTCTAGTGTATCAACTGTTGTGCCCGCAGTGAACGCCGAGTAACCAAGTGCGGAACGGAGATTCAAGTGCATCGGATCTCAAGCGTTTGATCTCTCCAACAATCATTTTCAGAATTTAAGGCTGCAATTATCGCATGAAAGCTGATACATATATAAGATTAGATATAGACCGTCGGATTTAGCGGGAATTACATGAAAGCTCCGATCGGACGGTGGTTAGATGGGACTGCTGCGCGCGATCATCCCCTACTCTCTCTCTCTCTCTCGCTCTCTCTCTCTCTGCTGATACTTTTTTTTTTTTTCGTTTTTTCATTAATTTTATTTTTAGAAAATATATATATATATTTTTTTAAAAGGAGGGGCCGAAAGAGTTCGTTAAGACGTGAATGAGGTGGTTTTTCATTTTCTCCTTTCCGTTCCCCCGCAAAACAGCTCATCACCTTTCCAACTCGTTCGTGTGGGCGACCACCATCATCCACCATCGTCGGCGGTTCGCCATCGCGGCGGCTCATCGGACTTCTCCGGCGTCTCTCGCGGCGGTTTCGCCCCCACCCCCCACTCGGCGGCCGATTCGGCTCGATTCGATCCGCGGGACTGGTTGCTCGGGTCTGTGACGACGGAGCGTCGAAGTGGGGGGAAAGCCCGGAAATGGCGTATCGGCGAAGGCACGGGATCACGAAATCTTCGACCTTCAAGGAGGAGATTTATTACGCTCCGCCGGCGGCCGCCGACGACAAGGACCGCTCTTCCTCCTCGTCCTCCTCGCTGGCTGCCCAGGCGATCAGGGCGTCCGCCGCTCACCGCGAATCGTCGCTCTCGTCTGCGTATGGCGACTCCGCTTTTGCTTACAGAGACAGAGAGAATGATCCTCTCAGATCTAAGGTTCTGCTTCTGCTTTTTCCTTTCTTTTCAGGAGCTTCTGTCGATGTCTGATTTCTCTGTTTCGTGTCTCGCTTTGATTTAATTTCATTCGCTGTCGATGAACGGAGAGTTGGCTTTGTCAGGGTGCCCGTGTTGCTTGCTCTTTTCTTTCATGCAGGATTCACGTGATCTGAGATCATTTATGTGAATCAGAATTTTCCGCGTCCGACGAAGCGGGCAAGTTCTAGTTAGTCAATTTGGAATCTTCCCTTTACTTATGCCTGTTCAAAAGTTAATTTCAGGAGTTCTCGATCACTGAAGCACAACGTCTTTGCAACTTGGGATTGGATAACATGCGATTTGTTAATTCAATCTCATTCATTCACGTGTGGCACGCAGATTAGAGGATATTGTAAATTCTCATATGTGTTTTAGTTTTGCAAAATGCTGAGAATTTATAGAAAATTCATCATCGTGAAGCAGTTCAAGCATCTGCTTTTCAGTGATTGAAACAGATTGCCTGGATTATACTTTCTGAAGAACTGAAAGGACATTTTTTTTATTCAGGCATTTCTTTTTGACCCGTCGGCTATAATTTCCATGGGAAATTGTCCTGATTGCTGTGATTATGTATGAGGAACTAAAATTTCCTTACTGGCATCATAATTTCAGTCTGGAAAAAGTATGGAGGGGTAAAAGAAGAGAGTGCAATTACATGTCAATAATTTAGCTTCATCTACACCCGGTCCTGGGACCCTTCATTCTTTCAGGAATTTTATTGTAGGACATTTCTGTTCATGTCCTAGAAGGAAAATGCATTGAAGGTGACTGATAAGTAGAATCTGATTGCCTGAAGGAATTTTTTCTGATTGAGCTCTGGATATATCTTAGGGCATCTGATTTTTCCTTCGGTTGTTGTCAGAGATATATCTGGAATTTATCTTCCCTAGCTGGACCCTTCAAATTTTATTTATTCCAAGAAGTTCTGCTGAACGAATTTATCTCCTTTTTGTAGAGTTTTATTGTTTGCAGTGACAATTTGACAATATTTGGCCTTATGTTAGTGTTAAGTTGGAGGTAACATGTTGCAAATTTTTTCAAGTTTCTCCATAACGTTGACTGTTCATGTCTTGTCTTTCTTTCAACCTAAAGTTGCATGTACCTGAAGGGAACAATATTCTTTCTTTCAAGTTTCTCCTTAATGTGACAGAACACATATAAGTAGTGGTTCATTCAGTAAAAGAAATTATGTATTTTACTCTCTCTCTCTCTCTCTCTCTCTCTCTCTCTCTCTCTCTCTCTCTGCTGCTGCTGCTCAATAAATATAGTGATTGAATTGTAGAGCTTTTCTGCCTATGGGAATTCACCAGTGCAAATGGAGTCAAAATCTGGATTTTGGGGTGTTTTGGCTCGCAAAGCTAAGTCAATACTGGAAGATGAAAATGTATCTCAACAGTTTGAAAACCCCAGTAGAACAACGCCTCAGGTGATTGATAGCTCTGTGGATGGCCAGGTAAATCTTATATATGATTTGAGGAGAAATATTGATACTTCTGGATTTGAACTTTGAAACCAATTTTTAATATACAATAGTACATTGTGATATTTATGTCCTCAATTTATGGTGCTTGTTTCTACTGGTTCTAGCATACTCATCAGATCTCTGAGAGCTTCAGAAGAATGGACAACCCTAGATTACGAAAGGGCTTGGATAGGATCACAACTTCGCTTAATCAAATCGGTGACACTTTTGAAAAGGCTTTTGAGGTAACATCAGTAGTCATTATTTATTGTCATCATAGTTTAGCCGCTTTTTCATATTACCTGCGAATCTGTGATTTGAGTTTATTCACTATGAATACCCAAGTTGGCCCAGTTGCAAATATTTCCCTCTCGATGACTTGGATTCAAGACACATTCATCCACCTTTAAACTTATTCAAGGAAAAAGAAGTTCATGAGTTTTATCCATCTATCATCTTAATGTTATATATTTGTATGGCCATGATCCTTCTTCCCTTTAGATAAGTCTATTTATGGAAAAATTACCAAAGCAGGATATAGGAGCTGTTACAGAGAACTTCATATTAATCAGAGAGTAAAATCGGACCAACTTAACAAGATGTGAACTACCTGTTAGACAAATCATGTGCTCAGTTGTATCCACAAGATTGCTTGCAGTTCTGAACTTCACAGCAGAAACAATGCCAACCTAGATTATTTCTTTTGAGATTAGAATCTTTGATCAGTTACAAGATTCTTCGGTTATAGGCATGGTAGAGATAGGCTAAATGTATATGATCCCCCTTTAACTTAGCCGTTGGCCCAAAAGGAAAGTGGAGAAAAATAACAACAGAGAAACTTCATGTGCACCTAGTCTAGCTCCTAATTCCAATTCCCTCAGATTCTATCAGATAAGCAACTCTGGAGAATTTTAGGTTCGGCAAGGAAATGGTACTGCAATTAGAGAATGTTATGAACATGTCGGGCAGAAGACCAATTAGTGCTGTGAGCTTGATTCCACTTTTCTGGCTCATCTCTTGTGGAAAGTTTGTTATTTAGACTAAACTTTGCTGCAGAGCGTCTGAGTCACTTTGCCACAAATTATAAACAGACATAGATTCCTCAAATTTCCATGGATGGTATAAACAATGATCAATGCCTTTCATCAAGCATACAATATCCACATGAATCATAGCCAAGTATTGGAAATCTAATAATGCTTTGGGAGCCTAAAATCAACCATAACTTACAATTAAAATGATCAAATGCTGTCGTCAAGCTTGCCTTCAAAGTGCACCTGCAAGAGTTATTTCCTTGCCTATTGGTATTTTACCAGGTCAAGTGTTGTGTCCTCCTTTTCCGTCACCTTAAGTATGCATGATCATCACGACAAGGCTTCAGCCAATATTTAGAAACCTGTTATCCATCGATCTATAGGAAATGTGGACAAATTAATATTTTCTTTCAAAACAATCACTTCAAAACACTGTCTAATACCGGAGAGATTGCAATAGCATTGCCAGATCTACGGGCCCCGAATGTTTGAGATAATACCTCCAGGGTTTTCTCGGAATCATTTAGTATTCCGTCTGGAACTCATGTTCCCCAGCTAATAGAGCATAATAATCTATGTTCTTCTGCCACTGTGGGTGACATCAGGGAAGCTTTTTAATGTCATCTTTTGCAAACTGAATTTGTTTTATATTTCAGCATTGTTAATACCAATGCATATTCTGTCATGTTTTATGAGAACTTTGGGAATATGAAAACATATATCTCTTGCATCATTGTTTTTTAAGCCAAGCAATACTGCTCATTTTGTAAAATGTTTCTTCTGCTGCTATTGCCTCTGCATACATGTTGATTGGCGCCATCTTGACATGTGCATACCCTCATGACCTCTCATTAATTGGCTGACGTGAATAGTGATATCACATATGATACAGCAGCTTGGCCAACACATAACTGCTAACTAAGAACAAGTTCTTTTTCCATTGTATTGACAAACAGTTTTCACTGAGATTAAATAGATGTTAATGACTATGTCAATTCCTTTTTAGACTAATGCTATTTTCTGCTATGTATTGATTAACGCAAGATTAGAACTCGAGTCATAAAGCGATTGGAGTGAAATGTTGCCCTGTGCTCAATCTCCTTCTCCACATTTAACTGTGCTGTCTTTGAGAGATTAGTGTTTATAAAGCCTTGAAATGATGTACGGCATTCCTTGCCATACAAGAAATATGTTCATAAACTTCTCAAATATGTGCAGGAAGGCCGGACTATTGTGGAAAATAAGACTGCAGATATTAAACTGCAAATTAGACGGAAAGGTAGTAACCTGGAGGTGCAGAATCAACCCACTGGCATGAATAGTTCCTGGCAGCAGCCAATCCAACAGCAGAACCCAACCACCCATGAAACTCAACTCAAGGCATCTCGCGACGTAAGGTTGCACCCTTGTAGTGTATGAATGGCTAAGTATCAAATGCCTCAAAATTGCGAAATTCGATTTGTGCAATTGGATGGTAAAACATTATTTGCTCATGCATGTTGCTCTATACCAGGACTACCCTCTCACGCAAGGCATTTTCAATTAGGAAGAAACTGTTCTCATACATTACTTGACCCAATCTTGCGGTCTATGATAGGAACTACTATGGTACAACCAGTGTACAGTATAATTTTTTCTATTTCACAACAACTTTTGATGACAACCATACACTGCAATGTCGTAAAACAAGAAAAAAAAATTGCATTTTAGGATGGTTTACGGCATTTTTACTTAGTTGTGACAGCATGTCCTAATGTTGCATTGTACAACGGTTATACAATAGAAGTTCCAGTCATGATACGCCGACCGAATATTAATCCAAATGGGTTTTTGTATTTTACATTGTTTGGAAGGCCGGAATATGAATGTCTATTAAGTTTTTTCCTGATTATGCATTCGAAATATTGACTAGGTCGCTAGATTAGTTTTAGCATTAATTCTATACTGTCGGAGGTGCTTGTCCTTCCCTCCATTTTTTTTTGGCGGATCCAGTTTCTTACATCCACTAGCTGCAAATCCTTTTTTGATCACAGGTTGCAATGGCAACAGCTGCAAAAGCAAAACTTCTTCTACGTGAGCTAAAAACCATTAAAGCAGATTTGGCTTTTTCAAAGTTGCGATGTTCTCAGCTTGAAGAAGAAAACAAGAGCCTTCGAGAAAGCCGGGAGAAGGGGGGTAATCCAGCAGATGACGATATGGTTCTCTCTCTCTCTCCAACCGCACCCCCCCCCCACCCCCCACCACAACAAACACACAATCGTGCTTTGCACACGTGCACTCAAGCACACAAATATTCTCCGTGCATGAATCTGTGCCCTGCACTGTAACTCTTTGCATGTTGTTAGGCATTTTAGGCCCACCTTCTACTCAGCTTCATTTCAAATGCGTCATTATCTACATGTAACTGTTTCCCAATTTGCTATTAGTTTGCAAGTTATTATCCGGCCCAAGAGCCAAAATGGTTAAGCATCTCATAATTAAAGAAAAATATTTCTCAGATACGCCTTCAACTCGAGACCCTTCTTGCGGAGAAAGCTCGTTTGGCCAATGAGAATGAAACATATTCACGTGAGAACCGCTTCCTAAGGGAAATTGTTGAGTATCACCAGCTCACCATGCAAGATGTGGTTTATATAGACGAGGGGATTGAAGAGGTCGCAGAAGTTTATCCCATGGGTTACCCCTCAGTTGCTAGCATGCTCTCACTTTCCCCAACTTCACCAAAATCACCAACCTCACCAACTGAGACACCTGCTCCCACAAAAGGCGAGATTTTTAATCTCCCGCCCGTGGAAGAAGAGGACAACGATGGCTTGGAGGATGAAGTCATCGAGAATTTAGATGACTCGGCTACCAAGGAAGCAGGTGATAGACTACAAACACCACCTTCTGCCTAAGTTTTGTGTCCCTATTTCATTTACAAGATATGTCGAATGCCGATTTGTCTTAATTCTTTTTCTTCTTTTTCTTCCATTGTGGTTTTTCATCTGGAAGGAAAAAGGAGGGGTCGGGAGTAGACCGTATGCTTGCTTGCATTAAGCTATTCCTTGGGTTTCTGACTCTGTAATGCGAGCTGTTTGGTTTTGCTCTTACAATAATGTCTTGATGTTTGTTTGTATTCCTTCGTTGATGGCCTAGAGCGCGAAGCTAATTTTGTAAATGATGTTCTCTCAAAGACTGCGCTCTGAACTCTTGCAAAGGTTGAAGGCTTCAAGGCCTCTAGTTGAATAGTGATATATGACTAGGAGAAGGATCGGCCTGAGGTAAGTCGATGTAATTTACAACTTGGAGCGAAGAACACTTGTACATATCTCAAGTTCCGACTGGATAAGTTGTCTCTCGAGCTCGACCTTTAGCTGACCTGACTTGACTCAAATGTCAAAAGGAAATATTAGTCTGATCGGGAGTTCAATCTGGATGTCAAAAATTGAATAACCATGTTATAGGCATGTTCCAACACTTACGAATGTATAAATATAGTTGTCATAAATGGAAAACAACTCGACGTTGGTATGTTATTTAGAGAATGACATCAATATTGATACCTATCAGGGCTTAAAAAGAGCAAGCTGAGTATGCTTCAATTTCGTTCACAAATTATACATGATCGGGAAACAAGAACTTCTATGCTTTAATACCAAAGAAGGGAACACGCCGACAACATATGCAGCGGAGTTATACGGAAATTAACAGGCCCAAGAACTTATTTGAATCACTAATCGGAAAGGTACATCACAAAACGGACATACCTCGTTTTTCACAGATTAAATGTACCCATTGTTGAACCCAAAAAAAAAAAAAAAATACCCATTGCAGTCCCTCGAAAGATCATTCCTCCATTTGACGTACAGGAGAGAGGCTGAATATCATCGTCACTTTTCTTCCTTTTGCTGTTCTCTCTTATTCTCACTTAAGTGAATGCTGTTCTTCTCAGAATGCAAAAACAAGCGCGAACTTTATCACGTTTAAAAAGGAGTAACTGCTTTTGGCACCTATAAAAGAAGATAAGGGGCTAGGATAGTCTACATGGATAGACCACGGTTCTCCCATACACCCCCATACATCCCAACAGTTATGCAATTCAGACATTATGGATAAATATCATGGAACTCTCCCTCAATATGGAACTGAAGAAAACAATTGTTTTTTGGGGTGGTCAACAACGTGTGTCACAAATCCTGATTAGGCTGTTAAAGTATGTGAGATCCCAGTTTGTTGTAGACTCTTTCCTAACACAATCTGTTCCCCTCTATGGCCCTATTTACCAATAGTTACCTCAAAGAAGATGCATATGTGGAAGTGGGTGGCATTTGATCATGGTGATGGGCTCTTTGAATATTTGTGGCGAGCTGGCACTCAGATTATCATCGCAGGTTGGTCAAGTATTTGGGTTATTTGCTCTGCTTCTTACTGCAAACAATGGCCAAGTTTGAGGGACGGCTAGCTGACTACATGGCTGCAAGGGTATGAAAACTACTTGCAGTAGCTTTTACCTTGCACTGCCGTGGATTTTCGGAAAAGCAACTGCTGATGGGGGACCACGAACGCCATTGAAGGACACTCCGAATGCCAAACTGCATAGACATCTTGAGCAACACCATTCAGTTTCATCAAAGTCAGGCCTGGATGATTTAACCTTCCATCGTCTTTTCCGCTGCATCGATTGAATTACTTTCCCGATCGATAGGGTTGGCTCTCCATGGAGATACATTCCTTGCCATTGGCATCTGCCTCTATTACTGACTCGGAAGCGCATATTTTTTGTTCTGTTGTTTATGCCTGTTTCACTTACGACAGCAGGGGTTCCCTGGCCAGTCTGCCTCTCATCACGCCCTCTGCTTGTCGTGTTCTGTCACAATCATAGTAGCGTGCAAGTGTTTCGGACATCGGTCTTTGAGCTTAGTGTACCTCTCGATATATTGTGGCCGACATGAGACATAGAACTCTGAGTGAGGAACACGGCCATCATCCGCATGGAATATTATTTTTGAGATTCACGTGAAGGTTGATGTTTTTTTTTTTTTTTCTGTCATTCAAGCAAAATTCAGAATCCAACGGGAGGCAGTTCGCTTAATATCTCCTTTTCTTGACGATGCTCTGTTTTTTTCACGACTTCACCATGAGTTGCAAATGACGACTAGAGATTTACAAGCCAATTTGTATGAGAATGAGACATATGCACACGAGAAGCGATTCACAAGGGAAATTGTTGAGTACCACCAACTCACCATGTTTTATATTGATGAGGGGAGTGAAGAGGTTGCAGAAGTTTATCCCATTAGTTACCCCTCAGTCGTTGGCATGCTCTCACTTTCCCCCACTTCACCGATCACAAAAGGCGAGATTTTTAATCTCCCGCCCAGGGAAGAAGAGGACGACGATGGCTTGGAGGACGAAGTCGTCGAGAACTTAGGAAAGTCGTTTACAAAGGAAAATTTAGGACTCAATTGACAAAATGTGAAAAGATTGGATTAACTAAAGTGCAATAGGTTTAAGACTTTTTGGACGATATTCTTGCTAATATAAGTTCAAGACTTCAAGCATGAGCTACTTGACTCTAAAAGAATTGGAGAAATCTTAACTACTTAAGCCATCCCCAAAATTACTGCATACAAAGCTCGATAATCTGTTTGCATTGCAATTCACCATATCTTATGCACTATATTTTGCCAAATCTGTTGGTAATGAGTATGAGGAAATGAGGCCTAGCGAAGTCCATTTGTTGAAATACATTCGGATACATGATGCTCAAAGAGAAATAGCAAAGAGAAAGGCCCGACTAATCTGAATATTGTAGTAAGAGCTCGTTGATGAACCGTGCAAAATGCAGTATCATCTGATATGATGTCCAACCGTAAATCGCATGCTTTTTGGAAAATCCATCGTGTTCCAAAGGAGAAGATACAGCAAGTAGTTTTCATACACTCGCTGCCATGTTCCTCGGTCAGAAAGCCGTCCACTAGAGGTGTGCAAATATTCTGAGTACCCAGCTCATCACAAATATTCTCCGCTATTGATTCAAAGTGACCATCACCATGATCAAAATACCATCCACTAGAGGTGTGCAAAAGAACCGAGAATCACTCGGACCGAACCAAACTGAACCGGCCGGTTCCCGGATCCAATTTTGCTGGAACCGGTGAGTACTGGTCAGATCTCTTCCATCTCCTAACTACCATGTTATTTGAGTTACTTGTCAACACTTTGTCGATTCAAAGTGACCATCACCATGATTGAATACCATCCAGGCATCCACCTTCACGTATGCATCATCTTTGAAGTAACAATGGTAGATAGGACATGGAAGGGATCAGATTGTGCAAGGAAAAGAGTATAAAAGCCCCATGATATTTGTGCACAAAGTCAGAATTGCATGACTTTAGTGCATGGTAGAGTTAATGCTATTAACATCTAGTTATTCAAGAATATCCTCACACCGCTTGATCATTTGTATGAATCTCACCTGATTGATAAATACCAGAAACCAAAAGCACTAACCGGCAAGTGCCGCTACCAATTAAAACAGAGACTTCTTACAGAACCCAGGTATGCTAGAAATAAATCCACATTCCACCCCTCCAAAAACCTTACATGGAAGCAAGAGATCAAAATTCCCAGACTTGAGACAACTTCATTAACGGGACATGGGACTCAATGAGATGATGTGTGGAAGAAAACTTGCCATCCTTCTGGTTTACTCATCATCACATTTCAGATTCAGATGAAAATGTGGACATAATTCAGAGACAATGGAGAGCTCCACTAGAAAAGGAAGAAGTTCCGTTCGTCACGAGATGTTTAACCCATAACTCTGCTGTCGCTACACTTGCAGAAAAACCCCTTTCAACCATTTCATTGACAAGTTGGGCTGCCCTAGTATTTACGTTATTTCTTAGTAGTCCTTGGATTATGGTGTTATAAGTGACCCCATCTGGAAGGCATCTGTTTCCTTCCATATCCTTTAGCAGCTGATATGCTTCCTCCGTGCGTCCTCCTATGCACAACCCGTGCATGAGAATGTTATTCGTCCACACATCAGGTTGCAAGCCTCGAGCATTCAAACTATTGAACAGCCCCATAGCATCGTCGAGCTTTCCAGCATTGCACATGCCGTTTATTAGAATATTGTAAGTCACAATGTCTGGGACGAATTTGGAATCTTCCATCTTTCGAAGCAATGTAATGGCCTTGTCAATCTGCTGCACTTTACACAAGCCATCCACGAAAGCGTGCCAGATATAATGATTAAGAGGGAGATCGCGAGATTGCATCTCGTTGATTAGCTCCTCCGCGGCTTGAAGGTTCCCAATCTGGCAAAATCCATTTACGAGAGTGATGTATGTGATGACGTCAGGAATCAAGCCCCTTTGCAACATTTCTCCGAAAAGCATCTTTGACATGTCAACTCTTCTCGCTTTGCAGTATCCGTTAATCAACATGGAGTAACTAACAACATCAGGTGAGCAGCCTCTTTCAACCATCAAATTAAGCACTTCCATAGCATCCTTCATTCTATTTTGCAAACAATAGCCATTCATCAACGTGTTATAAATGAAACTATCAGGCATTTGACCTAATTGAATCATCTGGTCGACAATGGCCCCTGCCTCCACAAGCATTCCCTCTTTACAATATGCATCCACAAGAATAGTGAAGGTTCGAACATTCGGCATTACTTTGCTTTGCAACATATGGTTCAGCAGTCTTCAACCCTCTGTCACTTGGCCGGAATTGCAAACTCCTTGAATGACGGAGGTATAAGTAACGACGTTCGGTTCGATTCCTGCCTTCATCATCTTCTCCAACAAGACTGTAGCATCTTTCCATTGGCCTAGGTTGCATAAGCAATGAACCAAGGAGCTATAAGTGATTATGTTGGGTGGGATCCCTCTGCTTGTCATCTGTTTCAACAATACGAGAGCTTCTTCTATCTGGCCTACATTACACAGACCATGGATCAAGCAGGTATAAGTAACAACATCCGGTTGGATGCCTTTCCTATTCATACTTTCATGGAGTCTCAAGGCCTCTGTGATCGATCCCTTCTTGCAAAGACTATCAATTATTATGCCGTATGTGAAGGAATCGATCCTGCAGCTCCTCTCTTCCCAGTCCTTTAGCAACTCAATGGCCAGTCTAGTGTTACCTGCCCTGCATAACCCCTTCATGGTTGTAGCATACGTGGTCTCGTTAGGTTTGGGGCCTTTTCGTTGCATATCATCGAGGAACCTCAACGCTTGATCAGTTTTGCCCTTTCTAAAGAGACCATCAATTAGAGTGCTCAATGCCACCACATCGATGTGAAACCCAAGCTTCAAGATTCTACCCAGGATAGACAAACCCAAATCAACCAGCCTCAACCGGCAATAGCAATTGAGGGAAATCGTCAGTACTCTGCACGCATATGACATAGTCGGGGATAGCAAATTGGCGCGACCGGGCAGAGTAAGGCACCAGGAAGTAGTTGTTCACGAAGTCGTTCCCTCCGACGGTGATGAGCACAAGAGCTTGGTTTACCAGCTGTTGAGTTCTCTCAGCTCCTACCAGGGCACTCACCTTATGCTGGTATTCCTCAAAGTACTGCAATTGCCTGTACATCCTTATAATGTTTATCTGCCAAAAAAAAAACACAGGCACTTGGTTGATACCAACACAAATATTACTCATTCTAGAGGTAGCTAGTACAGATTATGCTTACGAATTGTATTCCAGTGTCATTGAGGATTCCGATTCCGGCGGAATCAAAATTAGCACCGACTAGTAGCTTCTCTCCTGTGAGCTCCGGACTCAGGTACGGCAATGTCGACTCGGATCCTAATTCCTGACCTGGGCAATTCATCGCATTTTAGCTGATAAGTCGGACCTCATTTGCATCACAATGAAACTGAAAAATGTGCACTGAAACATGTGGGAATGGAAAAACCTACTGATGAAGTCCGGAATGTTGAGCCCATTAGAGAACCGGCCAGTGGGCCGGCCAGTCGGGTAGTCGATGCCGTAGGGGGGCAAGTCCGCACGGGCTGTGGTTGCCAAGTAGTTGTTGTTGCCATTGTCGACGAGCGAGTCGCCAAACACGAAGAATGCTCGAGCTGCCTCCGCAAACGGGGATAAGAAAAGAGTAGAGACCTTTTACTAAATGGTAAAAGGTTTTGGGTTAAAACTTAAAAAACGATAACTTCAATTAGCCGACACTTAATAAACCATCAATTTAGTGTCACAACCTTTTAAAAGCATCCCATTTAAATGATTCTGTTGAGCCACATTGGATTTTTCCATTGCTAATATCAATTAAATAATTGCTCTTTGAAAAATAGCGTCACTTTGATAACCGTTTGCAAGATTTTGGCATCAAAGTTGGCGTTGTATTATAGTTAGTGTATGTATACTGTCCTTTTCCCCGATTTGTACTGGGTGATAGATCTATTACTAGGTGGGAAGCTTTTTCTTTGAAACAAAGATCATATCGAACGTTAAAAGATAATTCAATGCTTGATTGAAAACTTAATTGCACTTATTAAAAGATCCGAAAAGATATTCGATATCGCCCACCGAATAAGAAATTCAGAACTACAATGTCATTGTCGCAATTCAAGAATAATCTTGTAGTCAATCAAATATCCTTTCCATCTACCTTTTATCAACTTTTACATTAAGTTACCAAACTCGGCAATAGCAAATTACTCAAAGTTTATGGTTCTATGGCATGATGTTTTAGTTTAATGGTTAACAAATCTTGTGATCATTATATCCAATGCATTCTCTCTCTATCTCCTTTTTTTTTTTTTTTTGCAGGTGGTTTTAATGAGCGGAATATCTTTAAACAAAGGTTTGAAATTGAAATCGTCAAAAAGAGGAAATTCCTATCGACAGGCGAGAGTCCACACTAACCATTTTGGCGAAACTTAGCACAAAGAGTGGACTCCAAAGCATATACAGTAGGCTAATACGAATTTATAACACGAATCTGCATGATTTGTCGGCATTAACGATGCATCGCGACAAAAGAAAGGAAAACAAAACGGGAGAAATCGCTGCTCATCTTCTCCATGAACTTTGTTCACCACATGCACACTTCAATCAACGAAGCATCACCATCATGCAGAATCGACCTTGCTAGACAAAGACATGAAGTCAGAAGTTAACTCTTGGTTCATGGGTCAACCGTCAGACCGTCGGATCGGTAAGTTGGACAATCTGCAAACGCGTCGTACGATTCATATTGGACAAATCACGCGATCAGCTGTATCCATAAGATTGTTTTGCGATTCGGAACTGCACAACAGAAACCATGGCAACCTAGATTATGTCTTTTGAGAATGGAAACTTTGATCAGTTATAAGATTCTTGGCTTGGCAAACATTGTAGAGCGTCTGAGTCACATTGCTACGGAGCATAAACAGAAATATTCCTCACAATTGCTTGGTTGGTATGAACAATGATCAATGCCTTCTTCAAGTATATAGATTCCATATGAATCATAGCAATGTAAATTGCAATTCAAAAATTACTTTAGAGCATAGAATCAAGCACCACATACACTTAAAAAAGATCGAACGTCATCATCAAGCTTGCCTCCGAAGTGCATCTAGGAGAGTTATCTCCTTGCCTGTCGGTATTTTACCTACTATGATTGCGTCAGGAAACAAAGATTAGAGGGTGTGACAAAAGGCAGACTGTCCAGGCAAATCTTGCTGTCGTAGGTGAAACACGCAAAAACCATCGAAGTAAACTGTGTTCCTGAGCCACTAACCGAAACAGATAAAAATGGCAAGGATAACCGAAACAGATTAAGATGGCAGGGAACGTATCCCCATTGAGAGCCAAGCCTATTCATCAGGAGACTAATTCGATTCAACAGAAAAGACAATGGAAAGTTACAGCATCTGAGCCTGAGATCAAGTTGATTGGTGTTGCTCCCAGTCTCTACGGGGTTGGGCATTGGGAATGTCTCTTTAATTCCATTATCAGGAAGAGTTACCATGCTGTTTCTGCTCATTGATTGAATTGCATTAACTCTAGAACATAGCAAAGTTATCGCTGCCTATTTAATTCAAGAGCGTCCTCGCGCCGGTTGATCCTTTATATGAATCTCACTGGTTTGATGAATGTTAATCACCAGAAGCACTAACACAGCAGTACTCCTACCAGTTAAACGCAGAGATTTCTTACGGAACCTAACTATACGAGAAACAAAATCCACCCTCCACCTCTCCAAAAGCCTTACTTGCAATGAAGCAAGAGATGAAAATTCCCAGACATCAAATGACTTCTTTTAATGGGACGTGCGACTCAATAAGATGGCGTGTGGAAGAAAACTTGCCGTTAGTCTGGTTTAATCATCATCACGTTTCAGATGAAAATGTGCACAGATTCAGAGACAATGGAGATCTCAATGAGAGAAGGAAGAAGTTCCATTTGTCACGAGATGTTTAACCCACAACTCTGTCGTTGCTACATGTGCAGAAAAATCCCTTTCGACCATTTTTTTTTGACAAGTTGCGTTGCTTTCGTACTTCCGATATTTCTTAGTAGTCCACGGAAGATTGCGTTATAAGCGACACAATCTTGAAAGCATCCATTTCCTTCCGTCTCCTTTTGTAGCTGATATGCTTCCACTGCCCGTCCTCCTCTGCACAACCCAACATGAGAATATTATGCATCCACACGCTGACCGGTTCAATCAACGTGTTATGAGTAATGACACCAGATGAGCAGCCTCTTTCAACCATGCGTTCGTTCATTCTATTTTTGCACACAATAGCTGTTCATCAACGGAATGGGATAATGAAGACTCGCGGGTGATCGCAGCCAGAGCAGGAAGAAGGAAGACGAAAGCAGGGCAGAGACTCGTTCGCTTCATCATCGATTCTGAAAAACTGAATAGCTGTTGCTTTGGGATCTCTCTCTCTCTTCTCTCGCAGTACGCCAGTTTCTGGCAAGGCCACTCTAATCTAATGGATGTTAAATGGAAAAATAATGTCAAGTTCGTGCTTTTATACATGTTCTTATGGATGAGAAGATAAATCAATTAAAAATTGAAAAAAAAGATAATGATATAAATAATCAATGAACTTTCGTCTAATGCGAATCAATGACTTTACAATTTATGTGATTAAGTCCATGAACTTTTTATATCATATGCAATGTCATTTCCGAATTTCTTATTTGTTCAACTAATCCCTGAACACAAATTACAAATATTCAATATTATCCCCCCGTAATTAAGTGCCAATGTTTACTAAGACGGACACCAATCTACATACTTGAATTTGCAAAAATTAATACGAGCTCTTCTATTCTGTTCATCTGAAATAAGTCAAATCTTATCTGAAATAAGCCAATGATACAGCTTTCCTCATTTTCAGGTAAAACTGACTTTGCCTCACAGACAGATGAAGAGTTGATCCTCTTCTGACGTTTGCAGAGCTTCGATTTGATCATTTTGCTTGACAAGTTCCGTTTTCTGAGTTCAATTGATCATGTCGGCCACAATATCCACACCAACCATTCCCCAAAATGCCTGTACACTGCTGTGATGGTGACAGAACACGACGAGTAGAGGGCGTGAGGAGAGGCATACTGGCCACGCAGCTCCTGCTGTGTGTAAGTGAAACGCGCATAAACAACTGGCAAAACAAATGATGTGTTCCCGAGTCAGTAATATAGATAGATGCCAATGGCAAGGAATGCAGATCCATGGAGAGCCCACCCTATCGATCGGGAAAGTAATTCAATCTATGGGGCGGAAATGACGATGGAAAGTTAAATCATCCGGGCCTTACTTTGATGAAGTTGAATGGTGTTGCGCAAGATGTCTATGTAGTTTGCATTCGGAATGTCCGTCAATGGCGTTCGTGGTCCCCCATCAGTAGTTGCTTTTCCGAAAATCCATCGCAGTGCGAAGTAAAAGGTACTGCAAGTAGTTTTCATACGCTTGCAGCAATGTAGTCAGCTAGCCGTCCCTCCAACTTGGCCATTATTTGCATGTAAGAACCAGAGCAAAATAACCCAAATACTTGATCGAGCTGCAAGGACATCGAGGGGAACAGATTGTGTTAGGAAAGAGTGAAAAACAAAACTAGAATCTCTTTCTCAAGGCACATACATAACAGCCTACTCAGGATTTGTGACACAATTTGTTGACCACCCCCAAAAACAATCATTTTCTTTAGTTCCACATTGAGGAAGAGTTCCATGATATTTGTGCAAATGTCTGAATTGCATGACTTTGCTACATAGTAAAGTTACTGCAATTAACATCTATTTAATTGTAAGAACGTCCTCACACAGCTGATCATTTTTATGAATCTCGCCCGTTTTATAAACATTAGGCACCAAAAACACCAATCGACAAGTTCATGTACCAGTTATCTTACAGAACCCAGCTATACGAGAAATTTCGAAACACCCCTTCCACCCCTCCAAAAGCCTTATAATGAAGCAAGGGAAAACATCTCCCTGACTTAAAACAACTTAATCAATAGGACAAGGGACTCAATGAGGTGATGTGTGGAAGAAAACTTGCCTTAGATCTGGTTCACTCTTCATCACATTTAAGCTGAAAAATGGAGAGGGACAGATCTCAGACAATGGAGAGTTCAACTTGAAAAGGAAGAAGTTCCATTTGTCACGAAATATTTAATCCACAAGTCCGTCGTCGGTACATCCACAGAAAATCCCCTTACAACCATTTCACCCACAAGTTGTGCTGCTCTCCTACTTTCATAATTTCTCAGAAGACCTTGGATTATTGTGTTATAAGTGACAGCATCTAGAAACCATCCATTTCCTTCCATCTCCTTTGGCAGCTGATATGCTTCCTCCGTGCTTCCTCCTTTGCACAAGCCACGCATGAGAATAGTATATGTCCACACATCAGGTTGCAAGCCTCAAGCATGCAAACAATTGAACAGCCCCTTAGCATCATTGAGCTTTCCGGCATTACACATGCCGTTTATTAGAATATTGTAAGCCACAATGTTTGAGATGAATTTGGAATCTTCCATCTCTCGAAGCAATATCATGGCCTTGTCAATCTGCTGCATTTTACACAAGCCATCCAGGATAAGATTCAAGGTATAATGATTCAGAGATAGATCGTGACCTTTTATATCATGTGCAATGTCATTTCCGAATTTCTTAATTACGTGGGGACCACGAACGCCATTGACGGGCATTCCAAATGCCAAACTGCATAGACATCATCGGCAACACCACTTCATCAAAGTCAGGCCCGGATGATTTAACTTTCCATCGTCATTTCCGCCACATAGATTGAATTACTTTCCCGATAGATAGGGTTGGCTCTCCACGGAGCTACATTCCTTGCCACTGGCATCTGTCTCTATTGCTGGCTCGGAAGCGCATATTTTTTGTTCTGTTGCTAATGCCTGTTTCACTTACCACGACAGAAGGGGTTGCCTGGCCAGTCTACCTCTCATCACGCCCTCTACTTGTTGTGTTCTGTCGCAATCATAATAGCGTGCAAGTGTTTCGGACATCGGTCTTTGAGCTTAGTGTACGTGTGGATATTGTGGCCGACATGAACTCAGATTAAGGAACACGGCCGTCATCCGCAGGTGATAGTATTTCTGAGATTCACGTTAACGTTGTTGCTTTTTCTCTGTCATTCAAGCAAAATTCAGATTCCAACGGGAGGCAGTTTGCTTGCTTAATAGCTTCTTTTCTTGCAGATGCTCTGTTTTTTCCCGACTTCACCTTGAGTTACAAACGACGACTAGAGATGTCCAAGCAAATTTGTACGAGAATGAAACATACGCACACGAGAAAGCGCTTCCCAAGGGGAAATTGTTGAGTACCACCAACTCACCATGAAAGATTGAAGTTTGATTGAAGAGGTTGCAGGAATTTATCCCATTGGTTACCCCTCAGTCGGCTGGCATGCTCTCACTTTCCCCCACTTCACCAATCACAAAAGACGAGGAAGACAAGGACGACGATGGCTTGAAGGATGAACTCATCGAGAACTTAGAAGACCCATTTACAAAGGAAAATTTAGGACTCAATTGACAAAACGTGAAAAGATTTAGGACTCAATTCGCATAATTAAAAAATTTAAGACTGGATTGGTTAAAGTGCAATAGGTTTAAGACTTTTTGGACGATATTCTTGCTAATTTAAGTAAAAGATTTCAAGCATGAGCTACTTGACTCGGCTTGAAAAGAATTGGAGAAATCTTAACTATTTAAGCCATCCTCAAAACTACTACATACAAAGCTCGATAATCTGTTCGCATTGCAATTCACCATATCTTATGCACTGTATTTTGCCAATTTTTTTGGTAATGAATATGAGGAAATGAGGCCCAGCCAAGTCTATTTGCTGAAGTACATTCTGATCCATGATGTTCAAAGAGAAATAGCAAAGAGAAAGAGTCAGAACATTGTAGTAAGAGCTCGTTGATGAACTGTGCAAAATGCAGTGCCATCTGATATGATGCTCACCCGAAAATCAAATGCTTCTTGGAAAATCCATCGTGGTGCAAAGGAAAAGATACTGCAAGTAGTTTTCATACACTTGCTGCCATGTTACTCGGTCAGAAAGCCGTCCCCCAAATTTGGCCCTTATTTGCATGTAAGAAGCAGAGCAAATAACCCAAATCTGCAATTCACCTGCGATGATAATCTGAGTACCCAGCTCATCACAAATATTCCCCGCTATTGATTCAAAGTGACCGCCACCATGATCAAAATACCATCCACTAGAGATGTGCGAAAGAACCGAGAATCCCTCGGATCGGACTGGACCGGACCGGACCGGACCGGACCGACCGGTTCCCGAATCCAATATACTGGAACCGGGCAGTACTGGCCAGATCCCTTCCATCTCCTAACTACCATGTTATTTGAGTTACTTGTCAATACTTTGTCGATTCAGAGTGACCACACCATGATTGAATACCATCCAGGCATCCACCTTCACGTATGCATCATCTTTGAAGTAACAATAGTAGATAGGACATGGAAGGGATCAGATTGTGCAAAGAAAAGAGTATAAAAGCCCCATGATATTTGTGCACAAAGTCAGAATTGCATGACTTTAGTACATGGTAGAGTTAATGCTATTAACATCTAGTTATTCAAGAATATCCTCACACCGCTTGATCATTTGTATGAATCTCACCTGATTGATAAATACCAGAAACCAAAAGCACTAACCGGCGAGTGCAGCTACCAATTAAAACAGAGACTTCTTACAGAACCTAGGTATGCTAGAAATAAATCCACCTTCCATACCTCCAAAAGCCTTACACGGAAGCAAGAGATCAAAATTCCCAGACTTGAGACAACTTCATTAACGGGACATGGGACTCAATGAGATGATGTGTGGAAGAAAACTTGCCATCCTTCTGGTTTACTCATCCTCACATTTCAGATGAAAACGTGGACATATTTCAGAGACAATGGAGAGCTCAACTAGAAAAGGAAGAAGTTCCATTTGTCACGAGATGTTTAACCCATAACTCTGCCGTCGCTACACTTGCAGAAAAACCCCTTTCAACCATTTCATTGACAAGTTGGGCTGCCCTAGTATTTACGTTATTTCTTAGTAGTCCTTGGATTATGGTGTTATAAGCGACCCCATCTGGAAGGCATCCGTTTCCTTCCATATCCTTTAGCAGCTGACATGCTTCCTCCGTGCGTCCTCTGTTGCACAACCCGTGCATAAGAATGTTATTCGTCCACACATTAGGTTGCAAGCCTCGAGCATTCAAACTATTGAACAGCCCCTTAGCATCGTCGAGCTTTCCAGCATTGCACATGCCGTTTATTAGAATATTGTAAGTCACAATGTCTGGGAGGAATTTGAAATCTTCCATCTTTCGAAGCAATGTAATGGCCTTGTCAATCTGCTGCACTTTACACAAGCCATCCACGAAAGCGCTCAAGATATAATGATTAAGAGGGAGATCGCGAGATCGCATCTCGTTGATTAGCTCCTCCGCGGCTTGAAGGTTCCCAATCTGGCAAAATCCATTTATGAGAGTGCTGTATGTGATGACGTTAGGAATCAAGCCCCTTTGCAACATTTCTCCGAAAAGCATCTTTGACTTGTCAACTCTTCTCGCTTTGCAGTATCCGTTAATCAACATGGAGTAACTAACAACATCAGGTGAGCAGCCTCTTTCAACCATCAAATTAAGCACTTCCATAGCATCCTTCATTCTATTTTGCAAACAATAGCCATTCATCAACATGTTATAAGTGAAACTATTAGGCATTTGACCTAATTGAATCATCTGGTCGACAATGGCCCCTGCCTCCACAAGCATTCCCTCTTTACAATATGCATCCACAAGAATAGTGAAGGTTCGAACATTCGGCATTACTTTGCTTTGCAACATATGGTTCAGCAGTCTTCGACCCTCTGTCACTTGGCCAGAATTGCAAACTCCATGAATGACGGAGGTATAAGTAACGACATCAGGTTCAATTCCTGCCTTCATCATCTTCTCCAACAAGACCGTAGCGTCTTTCCAATGGCCTAGGTTGCATAAGCAATGAACCAAGGAGCTATAAGTGATTATGTTGGGTGGGATCCCTCTGCTTGTCATCTGTTTCAACAATACGAGAGCTTCTTCTATCTGGCCTACATTACACAGACCGTGGATCAAGGAGTTATAAATAACAACACCTGGTTGGATGCCTTTCCTACTCATACTTTCGTGGAGTCTCAAGGCCTCTGTGATCGATCCCTTCTTGCAAAGACTATCGAGTATTATGCCGTATGTGAAGGAATTGATCCTGCAGCTCCTCTCTTCCCAGTCCTTTAGCAATTCAAAGGCCAGTCTAGTGTTACCTGCCCTGCATAACCCCTTCACAGTTATAGCATACGTGGTCTCATCAGGTTTGGGGCCTTTTCGTTGCATATCGTCGAGCAACCTCAACGCTTGATCAGTTTTGCCCTTTATAAAGAGACCGTCAATTAGCGTGCTCAATGCCACCACATCGATGTGAAACCCAAGCTTCAAGATCCTACCCAAGATAGACAAACCCAAATCAACCAGCCTCAACCGGCAATAGCAATTGAGGGAAATCGTCACCAAAACATGATTATCTTCAATCCCCAAAGAGCGCAGCTGCTTAATCAACCCGATGGCAGTAGAGTACTGCTTCATCCTCACAATGGCACCCAACAGTAGACTAAAATCCTTGGAAGAAGGTGGAGGGTTCGCCTTCATCATCTTGACGAAGCAACACAGGGCATCACCCACACTCGTAAGCACACCACCAGCTCTGCAATTTTCCCTCACGTAACTTAAGAGCTGGTTCCGGTCGTCCCAATTAGGGTTCCGACGACCGCGAGACGAGAAAGGGAGAGAAGAAGGAGGACGAGGGAGATGGAGACTCGTTCGCTTCATCAGCAGATGGAATCTGAAAAACTGAAAGAGATTTTTTCGCTTTGAGCAGTCCTAGGAGTGAGCGATTCCAGGTTCCTTACAAGTTCCACTTGGAACCCTGGAACCTACCCGTTAAACAGGTTCCTTATTTTTCGGAACCTGAAACCTACCCGTCGTACCTTGGAACCTGGAACCTACCCTGTCACAGGTTCTAAGGTCGATTCCAGAGTACCCGAGAACTTATCAATTTCTTTTATTTTCTTTTATTTTTTCATTTTTAATTAAGCAAAATGAGAACGAACGCTATAACATCTAAGAGAAAGTAAAGGTGAGTGATTTTAGACTCAGTACATGTTACATTTAAAACCCGAAACCAATCCATCGGAACACGAAACCTAAAAATTTTTTTGGCTCCAAATCATACATTCATCATCGGATGCCATAGAACATTGTATAATTGTGCAAAAATATATACCAAGAAAAATATAAAAATTTATTTCAGAATCTAGGGTCCAGGTTCCGGGTTCTAGGTTCTATGTAGTGGAACCTACCCGTTGGAACAGGATCCTCAATTTTTGGAACCTAGAACCTACCCTATATACATTGGAACCTGGAACCGCACCGGATCATACAGGTTCCGGTTCCAAGTTCTCGATTCTACCCCGAAACCATGCTCACCTCTAAGCAGTCCCCTCAATTTTTGGAACCTAGAACCTACCCTACATACATTGGAACCCGGAACCGCACCGGATCATACAGGTTCCGATTCCAAGTTCTCGGTTCTACCCCGAAACCATGCTCACCTCTAAGCGGTCCCACGATGCTACTCCGTTCATGTCTCCATGAACATGTCATTTAAGTGCCCCAATTTATAATGGGTTAAATTTGCGATCTGGAATAAATTTGTCGCAGTATACTAATTTAGAATTTTTCGTGATAAAAAAAATAATTTTGAATAAATTCATCACGGGTGTACTAAATTTCGGACTTTTTGTGATATTAATCCATTTATAAAATCGACCATTTAAGCGGCTCTAATATTTTAATTTGCTGTAAAATCCGACGTGGCTCGGCTTGTCGAAATCACTTAATTGAACATTTTATAAAGGTTTTGGTATTGAAGTTATCGCTCATGGAGTTTCGACCCCAAATTGATCATTTACGAGTTATTTTGCTCCAAATTTTTTTTAGTTTAGAAATTTAACGAACTGGCGACATGTGCCAAAAGCAAATATTTTCCTAACTTCACCCCTATTTTTCTTAGTTTTATTAGACTCAAAAGTCAAGATCATAAAGTAAAACATTCTCTCAAGATTGTTTCATTTAAAATCACAAAGATTTATTTGTTTTCCTGCAAAAGACAATGAGGGAAGCAAAGTAAACTTTTCTTCACTTCCCCGTATAGCTCTGCTTTTGGGAACTAATTTAACCCCAATTTCTCAACTTTGAAAAATACATGCGTTTAACTAAGCTATAGATTACATAAATTACACGTCAACCTAACCGATGAGATCCCAAGTTCGAATCTTCCCGGCCGCGTCTTAGGGGACTTAACTGGTGGCATTGGCACTCATACCCCCACTATCCCGAGAAATAATCCATTACACGTGGGAAACCTCGATTATTAAAAAAAAAATTACAAACGAACAAATGGTAAAAGGTTTTGGGTTAAAACTTTAAAAACAATAACTTTAGTAGCCGACACTTAATAAACCATCAATTTAGTGTCACAACCTTTTAAAAGTGTCCCATTAAATGATTCTGGTGAGCCGCATTGGATATTTCATCGCTAATATCAATTAAATAATCGCTCTTTGAAAAATAGCAGCACTTAGATAACCGTTTGCAAGATTTTGCCATCAAAGTTGGCGTTGTATAATAGTCAGTGTATGTATGCTATCCTTTTCCCTGGTTTGTATTGGGTGATAGATCTGTTACTAAGTGAGAAGCTTTTTCTTTGAAACAAAGATCATATCGAACGTTAAAAGATAATTCAATGCTCTATTGAAAACTTAGACGCACTTATTAAAAGATCCGAAAAGATATTCGATATCACCCACTGAATAAGAAATTCAAAACTATAGTGTCCTTGTTGCAATTCAAGAATAATATTGTAGTCAATCACATATCCTTTCCATCTACCTTTTATTAACTTTTACATTAACTTACCAAACTTGGCAATAGCAAATTACTCAAAGTTTATGGTTCTATGGCATGATGTTTTAGTTTAATGGTTGACAAATCTTGTGATCATTATATCCAATGCTCTCTCTCTCTCTCTCCTTTTTTTTGCAGGTGGTTTTAATGAGCGGAATATGTTTAAATAAACGTTTGAAATTGAAATCGTCAAAAAGAGGAAATTCCTATCAACAGGCGAGAGTCCACACTAACCATTTTGGCGAAACTTTAGCACAAAGAGTGGCCTCCAAAGCATATACAGTAGGCTAATACGAATTTATAACACAAATATGCATGATTCGTCGGCATTAACGATGCATCGCAACAAAGAAAGGAAAACAAAATGAGAGAAATCGCTGCTCATTCTCCATGAACTTTGTTCACCACATGCACACTTCAATCAACGAAGCATCACCATCATCCAGAATCGACCTTGCTAGACAAAGACATGAAGTCAGACGTTAACTCTTGGTTCATGGGTCAACCGTCAGACCATCGGATCGGGAAGTTGGACAATCTACAAACGCGACGTACGATTCATATTGGTCTACTGTATATGCTTTGGAGGCCACTCTTTGTGCTAGGACATAATCTAGGACGTACGCTTCATCAGCAGATGAATCTGAAGAACTCGAGGGAGCACCTTACCCGAGCAATGGGGACCCACCGAAGACAGGCTCTTCGAATTTTAACGTTGATGGGTCGCCGGCGGCAGGGGAAACGGAGGGAGCCCGTGGCTGGAATTTGTCGGGATTCCTCCGCCGAGATGTCACGGCATTTGCCAGATCGGAAATCGCCTCGTCACCATCGTCAAAGCTCTGCGACGACGTTAGCCCGGTGCATTGAAGTGGGCCATTAGTTCTCGTGAAACAAATCGAATTGCGTATCGGCTAGCAAAAGCAGAGCTTGACGAGGACCCTCCCTACTATATTTGGAAACCAATATCCTCTGTTTGTCATTTTAATGTTCGATGAATTGAAAAAACAAAAAAAGGGATAATGACACAAACAACCCCTGAACTTTGATGAAATATGTAATATAGTCGCCGAATTTTTAATTTGAACAATATGATCCCTAAGCTTTCACCCAGCATGTAATATGGTCCTTGAAATATTAATTTGATTAATATGATCCTTGAACTTTCGAAACATGTTCAACTTAGTGCTTGAACTATAAAAAATTGTTCAAAGTCATAACTAAACTTGAATTAATAGAAGGGCTACATTGAATATCTTTATATAATTCAAGGATTAAGTTGAACAAGTTTCAAAAATTCGGGGACTACATTGAACAAATTGAAAGTTTATGGATCATACTGCGCATTGGGTTAAAGTGCATGGGCAATATTGGTCAAATTAAAAGTTCGGGGATCACATTATATATTAAGTCAAAGTTCGGGGGCCGTATGTGTGTAGCTAACACTCATCGACTCAAATTTGAAGTCATACTCCATTCCCAAAAATATAATTAAACTGAATAATGATGTTACCCTCATGCTAAATCTCATCTCTTTGACTTTTGCTATGACTATATATAGAGCGCGAAAGTTGAATCACATGCCTATGATACTAGCGTCCACACCCCCGCCCCCCCAAAAATCCCTTACCGGCAAGGCCGCATGCCTATTGGCGACGTTGTAAGTATTGAGCAAATGATATTTTACTAATTTGGAAGCTCTTCTTTAAAGACATTAAAAAAGAATCCAAGAACATGATTGAACCTATTGAAATTCATGAATAGCCTCACAAAACTTGAGGGACTTAATTGCACCAAAATTAAAAATTTTGGAAAGGCATTGCCCATAATGCATTGGGCAAAAAGAAAATCAGGACTAACACTGTTGTCGTGACAGTCCCATAATAATATTATTGCACTTCCAACAGGCTAAGGATGTTGATCCACATTGCCTCCTTCCCTACTATTCCCTTTACAAAGTCGAAAGCTTGGTCAAAGTGATGATCGATTCGCTAAATGACTGGTCCAATTGGTTCGAAGCTGGGTTCGGCCCTTTCTTGACCAAACGGGGGGTTGAGGCAAAACCAAATCAGACCATGGTCCGGCTCCCGGTCCAATCAATCGAATCAGTTGGTCGGATTTCAAGGTTTGCGGGATCGCGCCTTGTGCATCCATGATCAATGATCGTTTTCACTAATGCACGTGTTACCAATGGCCGAAGACAAAATCACGAATCCAAAGCGCCCAAGTTTCCATACCCAACCATGCCACATGCTTGGTTGAATTCAAGTTTATTCTCGCTTGAAATAATTTGCATTGATGAAGACATTTTTCTTCTCCCTCTCTTCCTCTTGTCTAAGGCTGGATGACAACCTTTTATGTCCAGATGATAATTAGTCAGCCCTTATATCGAACCACCTCCCTCCTTTTCTAACTCGTGACGGAATGTTTTGAGAAGAGTTGTGCACGGTTCCCTCTAGAAAATAAATTCAAAGAAAATGGGTCGAATTTTTCTGTCAACGCATCACGGGCAGACCCGACTCGATATCCACCGTATTTCACTCGCACATGATGGGATCGACTTAATCTCCACAATAGTTCATAGTCCTCAAGAAAGTGTAACAAACCTTTGTGCAAGCAAATATCATTATGGATGAATTCTTTTGAGCAACTTGGCCACGGAACCAGCGAGCGAGTACACTCGCATCGATCTTTGGCACACACCTTGTTAAGTTATAAAAGAAATTGATATTGTTGTACGCTAAACTCAATTCATTACATCAATCCAACCATTTTTAGCCCTCTCATGAAAAACGAAAGGGCTTGCCTCACTCTTATCATGCATCCACAAACAGGTCATAACCACTAGTTAAGATAGCACGACTGTTCGGCCAGGAATCCCATGTGTTGAAGTTGATGCAGATTGATCATCCTTCCCTAGCATGGCTTTGTCTTCGGCCCCATTGAGAAGACGTCCAACATGGGCTGTGCTGGTCCCAGATTTCTGTTCTTTCTGGGATTTTAATCTTATTGGCAAAATATCCATGACCTTAGAAGAGAATTTAAAGAGATTTAAAGAATAAAATAATCTTGGACCGATCGATTGATGAATGGTTATTGTCTGCAAAATAGAATGAGGGATGCTATGAAAGTGCTTGATTTGATGAGTGAAAGAGGCTGCGCACCTGATGTTATTAGTTATAACACGTTGATCGACGGATACTGCAAAGAGGGAAGAGTTGACAAGTCAAAGATGCTTTTTCTGAGAAATGCTCAAAGGGGGACAACAACAATGGACTTTGGCAGGTTGAAAACCTTGAAGCCGCAGAGGAGCTAATTAGGGAGATGCAATCTCGCCATCTATCTCTATATCATTTTACCTTGAATGCCATCTCCCTATGTCAAAGAATGAATCTAGGCCTCTTTTTTGAGCTTAATGGACCAAGGGTACAGTTAACTCTTTCAACTCTACTTTCTCCTTTTAATAAAGGTGCTTTGTCATGATTCTTTTTCAGGTCAAAGCAATATTTAGTATTTATGACATGCTCAAGACTTACATCATACGTGCCTGGACCAATTGTGGGACAATGCATCCAAATGTCTCAGTTCTCAAGCAATTGTGATAGATGCTTCTGCCAAACATTCCAACACAGTTAACCTAATATATACATGCCTATATATGAGAGATTATACGAATTTCAAAATAACATGCACGCATCCCCTTCCCACCAAAATTGAAGAAATATATGTATCCAATCTTTTTGTGTAAATCTAGGTTTGGTCACGACAATAACAACGAGAAACCGAGGAACTGCCGCTGAACCAAGACCAGTATGAACATCCAACGGTAGGCCAAGAGATCGAAAGGGATCAAAACATGCCAAAACTGAATCCTGTATCCATTAGGTGGCATTCTCTAGCGAAAGCATCCCCTGGTCTCGAGAGTGTCTAGATGTTTTGTATATAGACTGTCCATTCTTGATTATCTGGAGAGTGTTTAGATGTTTTTATATATAGACTGCCCGTTCTTGATTATCTGGAAGACCAAAACAAGAAAAGGAGTTGAACAAACAGGAAAGCTACCTTCTGTTGATTTCATTATGCACATGGCATAGCCACTGGGAGAACTCGGTATGAGATCCTGCCTGTACAGGATTTGCTCTGCTAAGGATCAAAGAAGGAAAAAAGGTCCCTGAGGAAAAAAAAAGCAGAAAGCAATCCCTATTCTCATGCAGAAACTGGCCCCATCCTAAACATCAGATGAAAACCCGGGCAACATCTGCCTTTTAAGAAACGATTAGTGATGTCTATCAAATCTTCCCATGCTTAAACGTGCTTAGGTTAAAAACCAAACTCCCTCCAGCAAACTAAACTAATTTCTTATGGAGGTCGCGCTTCTAGCGCTGAATCAAATGGTCGACTGTGCTTCTAACAAGCTGCAACACTGCCCATCGACGAAGCAACGACTCTTGAAAGTCCCTTCGCAAAAGCTCGAAATTACTCTTTCCTATCTCACCACTACAGTTTAGCATCCTTCAAATTACCACACTCGGCAAAAACCCTCAATTTCAGCCTTTGGATTGGAAAGAGGGAAAACCCTAACCTGAGCTCGTCGGACACAAAGGACAAATCGAAGCCGCGGCTCCGGGAGGTGGCGGTGCCGTCGAGCGAAGAGTTTTGGCCGAGGGAGAGAGAGTGAACTTGGAGAGAGCAGAGCATGCCGTGAACTCGGAGAGAGACGAGGTGGCAGCAGGGGCTTCGAGACGGCGGAGGCGGAGGCGGCGGCATGGTTTTGGTCGAGGGACTGGTGGTCGAGGGAGACAGAGAGAGTGAACTTGGATAGAGAGGCGGGGACAGCCGAGTGGAGAGGGAGATAACGGAGACCGTTTGCTTCAGTTCTTTTCTAAAGTTCTGACCGGTGGGGCTGTCTGCCACGTGCCGATCTGTGACTGGTTGAATGTAGTATCTACGTGGCATGTCTAAAGTAGCCAATATTTTCTACGTGTCTCTCTCTCCTCTACTAAGGAGACTCTAGTAGCTTATACTGATCAACTCAAATTTGAAGTCATACTCCATTTTCAAAAATTTAATTAAATTGAAAAATGATGTTATCCTCCTGCTTTTTAATATGAAATCCGATTATCACAAAAAGGGGCGATGACACCGATAGTCTAAACTTTCGTCCATTGTACAATTCATCAAATTGCAACTATTGCAATTAAATTCGTATACTTTTATATTATATATAATGTTATCCTCGGAATCTCTTATTAATTTGGTAAACTATTTTAAATTATTCAAGGTTGTCCTCGTATGAGTAAGCTTCGACAAAATTTAGTAACATGGCTACCAATCTAAAGAGATTTATGTTCAATTAAAAACAAAAAGTTATACGGTTCATACAAACTTGAAATTGCAAAATAGTAATAACCAGTAATAACCATTCCTTTGTACTATTTATCTAAATAAATAAAATTTTCTTTGCTCGTTCACTTTAAGCGATCGTTCTTATTGACTCAACTCTATTCAATGGTGATTCCAAGTTAATTTGCAAAGGTTATATGAAGAGAAGGGTTATCCTCGGTGATTAGTGCAGATATCGTGATATCGCTCCTAACCCAATCTAATTAAAAGTTTGGGAAAGACGATGACATTGTTCGTATTGAGCAAGTGTTACTTGACTAATTTGGAAGCTCCTCTTGAAAACAAGGATCACAGCCAAAATTAAAAAGGAATCCAAGAACATGATTGAACCGATTGAAATTCATGAATAACCTTGAATATTCCACGAAACTTTAGGGATTTAATTGCACCAATTAAAAATTTTGGAAAGGCATCGCACATGATACATTGCGCAAAACGAAATCAAGACTAACAATGTTACTGTCACAGTCCCAGAATAATATTGTTGCACTCCCAAGAGGCTAAAAATGTTGATCCATGTTGCCTCCTTCCCTAAAAGTCTCTTTACAAAGTCAAAAGCTTGGTCAAAGTGATGATCGGTTCAGTTAATGATCGGTCGAATTGGTTCGACGCTGGGCTCGACCGTTTCCTAATCAAATGGGGATCGATAAAAAACCAAATCCGACCGTGGTCCCATTCCTAGTCCAATTCAGGTTAGCAAGACCGTTTCTTGAACTCACGATAGCTTGTTTTAAGGGGAGTAGCGTTTATCCACCCTAACATTTCCCTCTTGACAAAACTTTAAAGAACGTGGATCCGGTTTTTGGGTCGGCCCATCATGGGGTGGACCCGACCCGACACCCACCATGTTCAACTCGCACATGGTTGGTCTTTTTCAAAGGAAATTGATATGGGCTTTTTTTTTTTTTGGAAGGGAAGTAAAGTACACGCCTTCCCCCACGGCAAGCATTTGTCAATTCCTTTGAATAATGCAATGGCTGGTCTCATCGGAACATTTGTTTTCGCCGACAATGGGATCCCCGCACCCAAAACAAGGTGGCGCAGTCCAAACTTATCTCTCCACTCCGGTCGGTTATCCCGCGAACCAAACACCGCTGCCGCTGCCGCCGCCGCCACCGCCGCAATGATTTGAGCAAGACGATTTCTTTTTCGCCGGAAGTGGTGCTTTCTTTATGAGCGATGATCATCCCCAACCGCACGGAAGGAAGCAGCTAGACAATTTCTTGATTAAGACCCGTTCTTCTGGCCGCTAGTTAAAAAAAAAAAAAAACAGAGGACAAATTCCAGTATTTCAAACAAAATGGGAAAAGGAGAAAACGTGTAAAGACCAAAGAGAACAAACAGCAGAAATCTAAAAGTAGGAGTAGGGTTCATCGATTTGCTTTGCATATCTGTAAATCCTCTCTCTCTCTCTCTCTCTCTCTCTCTCTCTGGTAGACCAAGCACCAAGATTTATATATTACGGAATAGAATTTGTCTTCTTCTTGTTTCACACCACACCAGTCTTGCTTCACTGGCCATTGTCATCCAGGCCATGGGAAGCTTATCTTCTCCCTTTGCTCAACTCAAGATTCTTCTTCCTCCTCCATGCGATTGCTCCGTCTCCCTGACTCTCCTTCCAAGATAGCCCCATACACGATAACCCCTGAATCATACCTCTTTTTTCTCTCTCTCTCTCTCTCTCTAGCGAAGTGGATCCCAAAAATCCATTCAACCGCCGCCCCTGTGGTTCGATCAGGGAGCGCCGTCTTGTTGCATTGTGGGGGTGGAATTTCTTCTCTCGTTCAGCTTCAAGAATCTGGTGGGACTGATTCCTTTTCGCCATTACTGGGTTTTCCGTAGTTTTAATCAAGAAATACAGCATCTTTGTCAAGACCCATCTGCGTGTAAGTTCAAGATTTCATGTTTTTTCCAGGGTGAGTTGATTATGTTGTATTGATTGATTCTGGGGTCTCTCCATACATGGGTTTTGATTTGCAAGACTGTCACTGAAGAAGAGCCAGAAGGAGGAGTCATTAATACTCTTAATGTTGGGATTATATGGTAATGCTGGGGGAATCAAGAGGCTATAATTTCTTTTTAGGAAACAATATTAAGGTTTTGACTGTTTGTGGGAATTGGCTTCTTTTACAAGGATCCAAAAAGGGAAAGAAAAGGGAAATGAGCATCGGTTGAACCTTCAAAGCTGCTTTACATTGAGTGCCGCCCATATGGAATGTTTTCTTTTTCTTACTCAGCATCCAATTGTTTTCCTTTACGGTTCGGCGATGTCATGGAATTTGAGTGATGGTATATGTGCTGGAAAAAAACCCCTCGAAGCTTTCCAACTCTGCCATTTAGGGATCTGAGTCCTGAGCTGGTCGGTTGTATTGGGGAGGTTGATTGAGTTTTGTGGGTATTTCCTTTTACTGGGTTCGTGGGGTGAGCAGGGATCGGAAAAAGTGCGCGGTGCTGATCTTCGCTAGCAGAAGGCATCGATGGGGCTTCTTCGAAGTCTCGCGATGCTTGTGCTTCAGTTATGGTTGTTGCGACCTCTGGAACTTGGAGCCCAGAATGTTTCAAATGGGAATGTCGATTCTGCGAGGGCTTTGGATATGATGCTACAAGACTATGCTTATGGGGCATTTGTCCGTCCGAGAACTGGCATTCCTTATGATGGGGATGTTCCGTCGAATATGACTGGTATCACTGTATCCGCGATGAGGCTTAGAAGTGGGAGCTTGAGGAGGAAAGGTGTTAAGATGTACAAAGAGTTTGAGATTCCAACAGGTGTTATCGTGCACCCGTATGTGAAGAGGCTAGTTCTGGTGTACCAGAACCTTGGCAATTGGTCTATAGTGTACTATCCTTTGCCTGGTTATACATATTTATCTCCGGTTTTGGGTCTTCTTGCTTATAATGCATCCAATTTATCAGCCACAAATTTGCCCGAGTTGGATATCAGGGCTTCTGGTGAACCTTTTCTGGTCCACTTCAGCAGCATCAGACCGGCTCCAGCAGGGTCCGTGCCAAAATGTGTTTGGTTTGATTTGGGCAGTTTGGTCAATTTTAGCGATGTAGAATCGGGAAATACATGTTCATCGAAGCAACAGGGGCATTTCTCAATAGTGATTGAGTCGATTGCCCCTTCTCCATCTCCGACCTTTCCTCCACCACCCCCTGGTCCGAGTCCTGGGCCGAGTGGTCAAGCAAAGAAAAGTTCCAGATCTTGGGTGGTTGTTGCTTCAGTGCTTGGTGGACTGGCATTGTTGATTTTGTTGGCAATGCTGGTCTTTTGGGTGCAAAGGTACAAGAAAAGGAAGAGAATTCAGCGAATGGAAAGAGCTGCAGAAGCAGGGGAAGCTCTAAGGATGAGGCCAATCGGCGATACGAAAGCCCCGGCAGCTACAGTCACCAGGACTCAACCCGCCCTCGAGCACGAGTATGTGCCCTAACTTAAAAATAAACCGTACAGTATTCCCCTCCTACTTCGGTACGACTTCTCATTCAAATTCAATCCATGTATCCAGATACCTTCTTTTCCTGCTTGCAACTATTCTTTTTCTGGGTGCCTTTGGTTGGTTCTGTCCTTGGGTAGGCTCTCGGTTTTAGTGTGGGGGGTAATCTTAGGATATCTGGTGTAAATCCTTGTTTCTTGCAAAAATCTGTCCATAGTCTTATGATTCTTTGTGCTATGCTCCCCGCGCAAATCTGTTCTATTGTGCATTCAATGCACATATCCTGTCGATGATCGAATAAAGTTATTCCCCATTCTTGTCATCTGCATCTTGTGACTTGTTCTTCATTCCTCGAGTATGAGTTGGTGGGTCAGTTGATCTACTTATGATAATACCGTAACGGATCTATCCCAGATGTTCATCTCGTCGGTAGTTACGATCATGTAGCTCATGTGAACCCGTAGTCCAGGCAAGGATCATCCTTCTAATGTAGCCTTCCTCTGTGATGTACTCTGCATCTTGTAGCGAGGTTCAAGCTTGAGTAATGGTAATTTCACCTTTTCTTTTTTGTACATCTATGTTGACAAGAAGAAGCAGATGGGTTTCATTCAGCATGAGTCACACCACATCTATTTCAAAAAAAAAAAAAAAAAACGAAACTTTGATATTTATTTGATTAGGTCATGCAAAAAGAGGCAAGTTGGAAGTTTCATAATATTTTTCCTTTATTTTTGTTTTTTCCCAATACCCAAAAAAAAACCTTCAACTTTAGCATTTATGGCAATAATATCCAAAAAAAATTCATAAAAAAACTCCAACTTTTACTTTTATTTCAATTCTATCTCAAACTTTTACTTTTGTCTCAATTCTACCGGCCTAGTACCAAAAAACCCTCAACTTTAGCATTTGTCCCAATTATATCCAATTTTTTTTTTTGTCTTATAAAAAGTTTTCAACTTTTATTTTTGTCCCAATTCTACAACCGTTAATCTTCCGTCTATAATTACCATTAGTTAATCCTACGTGACATTTTCATGTCGTTGATAAATTACACTTCGGCAAAGTTGACATGAAAAAAGCCTCGCACTTCTCTTATGTTGTTTACTTCCCCTACATATTGCCGGGAGATTAAGAGTCACTCAAGACGACGCTTTTCGTATTCTCTTCGGATATAATTGAGACAAAAGTAAAAGTTGAGGGTTTTTTAATGAGACAAAAAAGAGTTTCGGATATAATTGGGACAAATGCTAAAGTTAAGGATTTTTTTTGTGTATTAGACCGGTAGAATTGGGATAAAAGTAAAAGTTGGAGGTTTTTTGTGAGACAAAAAAAAAAGTTTTGGATACAATTGCCACAAATGCTAAAGTTAAGAGTTTTTTTGGGTATTAGGCCTTCTTCTTTTTTTGAAAAATGGAAATCTGTACAAAATTTTCGCATTTACAAGTATTTATTTACAAGCTTAAAAGTAATTTACGACATTAGAAACTTATTTTACAAACACAAAATACAACTTAGCCCATCAAATATTGGGAGTAGCTTGATCGGAAATTATTTTGCCATAGTCATTTCTCATTTACGATACACTAAAGTATCTTCTAAGATTAGATTTTGGTAGTAATTTAATAAAAGTAAGTGCAATTACAATCATCATTAATCTGCCCTCACTCAATCTGCTATTAAGGAAAATTACTATTTTTAAGGTGAATTGCATCATATAATATCAATTCAATTGTCACTTTGAATTCTCCCTATAAGACAAATTATTTTTGTCTAGAGAAATCTTCTTCTTTTGAAGGTACATTATTAATTTTGAGGATTATAGCTAGAAGTAATTTACTGCCTGAGAAAAAAAAAACTAATTTGTGACACCATAAATATGAGCAAATTAGATGATTGAAATCTCTAATTTTGCTATAGGTTTTGTATTATGAAATTCCTATCACTTCAATGTATCGTAAATTATAGTAAAAGACGTAACTTATGATCACTAATTGACCTTAATAATCCATAAAATTACATATAGGTCTACGAAAACGGCGATTAGTGATCGGAGCTTGATTAGCGTAAGTTTCGCTGGCAAATTGTAAAATTTCCCAATCCTACTTCGGTAAACATTCTTAAACGTGAACAAATTTCATTCAAAATGGATCTCTCTTCTTTTTTTTCTCGTAAATTTTAAACCTGATTGCCCGCATTCAATGCGGAACCGGTCTAGCAAGACGCCCGTATTTTTCCAAACCAAAATGGGCATTTCCTGACTTTTGGATTAGATGATTCGCCAACCCCCCCTATCCTTTTCCAAAAGAACCCAATCAATTTGGAATTTTGCCATGACTATGCTTAATGCTGTATTTCAATTTGTCCCGTGGGCATATTCTCTTGGACCACTCAGTCAAAGGACGGTTCGAACTGCCGTCCCCGCCGGTTTAAATTGTTGCGGGAAAACGATCCGGCCGTTCTCGAGAGACAAGTTTTTCGTTCATTTTTTTCAAAGTTACGGCATATCTTAATCTGTTTATTATGTCATTCATAGAATGATTTTGAAATTTCATAATGTTTTCGCTTTGAGTAACACATATGCTCTTCGGTCACACACACACAGAGAGTCCAAAGCTGGTTTGGCCTAGGATTCTTTGTGCTTTCTTGTCTGCCTTTCCACATAATTTAATCCAATAGGAATCAGAATAATGTGAGTCAAGGCTTTCTATATGATGTCAACACTAATTAATTATTGATTAGTGATTAATTATTCATTAGTAATTTAATCACCCACCATGCTCTATTATTTTGCTCTGCTATGAGCTGTCCAGTCATGGAAATTTTTTATGTTGGTGACCATCAATTTCGTGCTAATTGGCACCTCTTAGACATGCTAGTCAAGGCCGGACAAACAATCCCTTCCCCACCATTTTTGTACTTTTTTTTAAAATTTTGCGAAATAAATTTCAACATTTTAGCCCAAGTCATGACATCCTCCTAACTTTGTTTGGTATTGTATATTTAGAAAAAGGAAAAAAAATGAGAGAATTAAATTAAAACCGGACGCGATAGACCAGTCAAATGTGTGCCAAAACCGACTCGGACGTTACCTAACCATTTATATTATTAGGGGAAAAAAAAAGGCAGAAATGAAATATGGGGGATTGAAAGTTATTTTCTCCAAGCTCCTTCATGGTTTTTAGTTTTTACAGATTTGATTATAACAAAAAAGAATCATTCTTTGAAATGAACTAAGTGATTATTTAATTGAGTGCATCCAATACGTTTGGACAGTAATTCGACAAGAGGGAGTAGCGGGTAATATTAATTCTGACAAAAGGGTAAGTAGGAAAAATTAAAATCGAGACAAACGGCACTTATGACTTAAACATACATATAGACAGATATGAATACATCACTCTACAAGATCATTATTTAAGTCGGTGTGTGTGTGCGTGTCTATTGGAAAAGCAAAACTTAAGAGGTGAGGTAAGTTAGTGAATGAGTCTGATTATGTCTAAGATTGTCCTTTTCACAATCATTGAGCGCAAGGATTTAATTAATATTGTCACTAAACGCTTCCCATACACTCCAACAACAAAAAAAAAAAATCTAGAAAAATGCAAAACTTGCATCAACCAGATTGAGCTGGGGAGCTTACAAGCAAAAGACGGGTTGGGTGAGAAGCCTTAAATGTTTCAGATGGTGACAAAAGATTAAAAGAGGCAATACTTGATGTGGCCATATTAAATTCTGTCAGAGAATATATATATGTTTTTATAGAATTGCTGACGTCAGAAAATGTATTACCATGCGTGGCCCCAAAACATCACTGTCTTAGAAAAGATTAGTAAAAAAGATGTGCAATACTAAATGCTCTTCTAGCTCTAGATGGAGACTAGATTATGGACCCCCCCTTTTTTTTCCTTTATGAATAAACGGCAACTGCTCCTTGAGAAGCTTGAGGCAACGAATTGAAACCATAAAATAATTAAATAGGATCAGAATCTTCGACCCTCGCAATTGACGTAGTTGATTGGGGCATCGGAGATTTACGACTCAGGAATTTGAGATCGTCGACTCGAATTTCACCACATTCATGTGACACGGACCGGTTGTTTCGTGTCACAAATGGGAAAGCTCTCTCTCGTGCTCGTATAACCTTGAAGTGGAGTTTTGTGGTATCGTCATGGTGAGTGAATGGTGTAGAGAGGAAAGAAGTAATCGGGTCCGTGGGAGTGGCGTCAGAGCCATTTGTGTTATGAGTTCTAGGTTAAATAGAATATACTCTTAGGAGCTCTGAAGGCGGAATTGGCTTCTTGTGTTATGAGTTCTAGGTTAAATAGAATATACTCTTAGGAGCTCTGAAGGCGGAATTGACTTCTTGTGTACAAATTGATTGGGAGCCGATGCCGCTCTCTTGACGAGGCCATGGTAGGCCGAAACTAGTTGTGGTGTCTAAAGTGTTTTATTCGTCTCACTCGATATAAGAAGTCCGAGCTAAGCTGGGAGTGGTATGATTCGATACGCAAAAGTTATCCGCTAGAGTGTTCCATGGGACAACACGAGAAATAAGGCCGGCCAGGCGAAGATGACTCACCGGGCATCGCTTGGGGCCATTTCGAGGCCGAGAAAGTGCCAGCTCATGATACATGCATCTTGTTACGGGTCAAGGCACATTACGTAGGTTAGAAGTCTAGACTAACTAGTTAATGGGGTTTTCAGAGTGTTTCATAACCTCCAAATGGCCGAGTATTCACACTTGTGCTCTCGAACTATTAAAATGGAAAAAAAGAAATCATTTTCATTTTGCACCAAACATTTAATAATGCCATGATTTTTCAGTGCATTGAACTTTTGATAGTAATTTAGCTCGCACTAGATGGTTGTTACTTTACCACCAAGGCGATTGGTCTAATAATAATGAGTCGCCTATTTTCCTTTAGGTTAAAGGTTTGATTCATCTGAACGATTTGTGAGCAATTCGTGTTGTGTTGTCTAATTGTGACATAACCACATGTGAAGAGACTTATTGGCAAACGGTATTTTGGTGAGATTTAGATTGTCTAATATTGAAATTTTCGTGACATGCATGACATTACTCAAATCATGACATTCAAATGAAAATAGAGGCCTGATTTGAGCCACATCATGTATTGAAAGGAAGGGAAAAAATATGAGCGGGAATTTTTTTGGGGATAGAAAAATTTTGAATCCCAAACGTGGCTCAAATCGGACCGTGTATTTTCATTTGGACGGCCTGATTTGACTAATATTACGCATGTCAAGAAAATCCCAATGTTAGGCTATCCGGATACATTTTGGTGGGGCTGTGACGACGGGGTCACCCCTACCTCAAATCTTCCAGTCATGAGTGACGCAAATTAACCGTAACCCGACACCAACATTTTGTAGTCCTACGTGAGACCCGTATCGTTACGGCTGGAAGTAGCCGCTAGGGTTAGTCGCCCCTCGCCATCCTTTATTCCATCAAAAGACTAGGGTCATTTTTCTATTTCTTGCCGGAATAGGCGAGGGTTTACTTTTCCCTTTTTCCTTTGCGACCGGAAGAAAGAAAAGAGGAAGAACTTTTCTTTTTCCTTGGTCGCGTCAAGAACCTCTTTTTCGTTCACTTTGTATTACATCCGTTGTGAACTACAATTTTTTTTTTTTTTGGTCCAATCCGTTGTGAACTAGATTAGATCCTAGGATTTCTAGAAATTTATGACTCTCCCAAAGTAAACCAGGAGCTCTATGGAAATGTTAATTACTATAATAATTAACTATGTAATATCACGTTTATCATAATCTAATAAATGCGATAATGTAAAATAAGAAAGACCTTCTATTTTCAAGGGATCACAATCCATCATCTTTCCCATTATATTCTCAATTAGTTATCTTGTAAATATTCTATAAATGGAAAAACACGAGAACCGATTATTCCAGTCAACCTCTCAAACGCTTCAATTTTAAAAATTTAAATCTTTTCTACCTTATATACAACCTTACAGACAGAGAGGATTTCAATTTTCAAATTTTTGTCTCTTTCCAAATAACGCGTGAGGAGGGAGCAGAGTTTTGTAACTCGCACACGGTACATAGCACACACAATGTGGCTTGTATAGTAGAATATGATATGATAGAACCAGACGAAAAAATATATATATGTCTTTAATTTCTTCATGTGGTGTCAACAACAATTAATATGTTTCCAACAATTGATTTTATAAAATCCTTTACAGGTCAACTTTTCGAGTACGTGTTCGCTTTTGCTAGTGTAGAACGTATCAAGTCAATCTCAAGGCGGGTCACCCTGTGGAAAAGTATTCCAGTGGAATTCTTGCTATCTTGTTAATCCACGCAACGTTCGTATCATTTTACATCAATAGCGAGGACTGTGTCTGTCAAGTATGATTATTTAATAAACCACATTGTCTATAATAAAATATCGATTGATGAGGTTGTGGAAAAAATTAAAGGTAGCTAACATTTCAAGGTAGGAATAATTTTTCCAAATTAACAAAAACACTGATGCACTTTAAATTATCCGAGACCGAGAAAGCTATAAAGGTAATTACAGGATGTCGCCTCCGGTTTTCGAACGTGTGATGCCCCAAGGCATAACTCGCTAGGAGACGACATGTCGGAATTCCACTAATTGCATGCAAACTACTCTAGGTCGGCATGATATACACAGGTTGAATGCCCAGACTTAGCCGGTCCGTGGAACTTGCAAAATATTCCGTGAAAAAATTTCAGGAAAAAGAAGGGAGGTGGGGGAAGAACGAAGAAAGTTGAGAGTGAGCTTACCGACATGGGCTCATCGCTGTCGAATGTCTTGTCGACCTAGCTCTCCTACCAACATGGGCTCGTGTTCGATTCTTGTCATTTGGCCCGCCAAGCATTAGCTAAAAGGTTGGTTTGGTTGTTGCTTTTAGTGAAATTTGCCAATGATTTCATTAAGTTAAGTTGGGGATTGGTAGCATGCACTAATGTTAGAGAGGATTCTTTTGAAAATTTATTGGCAAGTGTCCGATCAAGCGTCCTCATCGGCAATACGAGATTATCGCAATGACTACGATCTTATGTTCCCTCGACAGAACGAGATTAAATAGATGATATACACCGGATAAGCGGCGGATCCACATGATAGCGGGTGGGATTGAGTGCGCTCGGCGAACTGCAAAGTTTCCTGACCTAGTATGTGCTTCTATTACTCATCAATGATCTCCAGCGTAACCACGTCTTTGCCCTTGACAAAACCAAAATTCGATGGCCACATTCTCATCGTTCTGACCGTGATAACGATAACTTGATTTTCATCGCAATCGCTACTATTATTGGGCCATTTGATTTTGATGTCGATGATTTGATTTTCCTGGCTTTTCTTCCGATTTTATTAATTAGGGTGGGGCACAATGATGTTGTTAGTGAACTTATTGAGGTAGCGTAATTGATTATATATAGATTCTATTGTATTTCAGCAACAAAATCGAAAAATCGTGTGGTCGATAAAAAGGGAAAAATTAGCCGGAAAATTGAATATCCTAAACACTTCGTATAAAGTTCATTCGAATCCTAAACTCTTTTGTTTGTGCAATGCAGTCCTCATTCCTCGTTAAATATTGCAATATAGTCCTTCGGATCATTAGCTGTTAAATTCTTCCCTCCCCCTCTCCCCCAAAAAAAAATGGGAGTGAATGTGTATTTTTTCTTTTTTTCATCATTGGAGTTTCCTTAAGACCAACTATGCCTTGGCGACATGAAAGGAAATGTAATTAAATTTCGACAGAACTTCTACATTGCTGTCAAACGTTGATTGTCTGGCCCAAAGTGAGTTATAACTCTTGGTTCCCAAGCTAGCCAACAAGAGGTAAGATGCAAAATTTGGAATGACCAGAGGGGTATCATTGCAATTTAAATTAGAATTAGGGGGTGCAAGAGCAATATAATCAAATAGCTTCTCTTAGGTGTTATAATTTATAAGTAAATCCTTTCTGCCAGGGCAATATAGGGTAGGAAAATTGTACGATACAGGATACGCATGGATATATACCCTCAATTTTCTTAAAAATAGGTGTAAAAAAATTCGATTTTACTTTAACAATACATAGGATTGATGTTATCGGGAGTTTACACTAGGGCTTTGTTTGTTTTGCGGAAGATGTAACATTTTTGGAAAATATTTTTTAGGAAGTCATTTTTCAGTACAATAATAATATTTTCGATATTTGGCTGAAACTTGAAAAAGATTCGGAAAATATTTTTCAACATTTTGTAAGGAAAATTCTCCTTGTTTTCTCTAAAAAAAAAAAAAATACATTATTTGGGATTCAAGAATTTGGATACGGGCTCTTGGAGAATTGGGCACGGGTCCGGGTTCCATAATTGCCCGGGCTTGGGTCCATCGAGGCCGGACTTGAGACCCCTTTGGTGCTCGTGCCGGATCCCCAGTGCTCTTGCTTGGGTCCAGGTCCACAGAGGTCGGGTGGACCAAATTGCAAATTCAATCTCATGTTTCACTACAGACAGGCTCTCCCTGTGGTGTCCCGAGTCTCGCGCGCTCGGTTAGACTCTACAACATTCAAACCTATTATAATCAATATACTCCTAGTTTCTCAAACTTTATCCTAGGCTAACGATGTTATCCTAAAACCAAATAGCCAATGCAATAAATATTATGAAGGTCATTGATAATCACTAACTGGGTACTCGGAGAGAGGGGGGGGAGGCAGCGGAAGTCAAATGATCCCCTTAAAAGTGAGAAGAAAATTCAAATACAATATTTATCCCGATTCACCTTTAAATTAGAGCTACATTCAGAAGTAAGACTCCATACATTCTTGTCGATGGAGAATGTGAACCACACCTCAACAAAAACCGTAACTATAGAAAGAGGGGCCATTCAACTTATAAGTTATTATAAAAATCTTGCACCTATCAATCAAATTGTATTGCTATTTTTTCTATCTAATGAGAAATCAAATAAAACTAAGTTTGCATGTATTAATATTTCATGATCTTGTCATTACTTTGATATATAAATGATAAATGAGATCCCACAACATTAATTGACTATTTGAAGAGATGCCGTACTAAATTGAAAATTGAAGTACTTTTCTCGAAAGTATAGTTCGTCACGTGTTTTATACGTGTATACTACGTTATACTTCCAAAGAACGGTTCCGTAGGTTCAACAAAGTTTTGGAAGACAAGAATTTTTATGCAAAAAGCACGTACGTACGTGTAATACAAGTAAAAGTACGAGTATTTACCAACAGAATCTACTACCACTAGTAACACTATATATTTATATTGTAAAAAAGAGAGAGAAAATGAAATTTGGGAAAGGAAGGGCAAGGGAGAGTGCGGAAAACGACGTGGTTTCGGGAGGGGAGGGAACTTCTATAGGATCCGCTCACACTCCAGCTAAGTTAGGGTTGGCGACATCATTGGCCACTGGCCTCGTTCCTTCTCTTGGGACCTCTTGATTCGATGCATGCTGAACACGTGTCTCCCTGTGCCGCAGGTTAAAAAAAAAAATTGAACTTTCTGCACTTCACACAGACACTCGCTTTGACCATTTTCAGAATCTCCTCTGTAAATTCTTTTTTGTCTCATTTTTTTTACTGTAATTTCTTTACCTCCACGGCTGTTCTGACCATTTTCAGAATTTCCCGTTTTGGTCAGCGAGTTTTACTGTTTTTAAGGTGGGAGCTGAAAATATAATTTAAATGGGTTGGCTTCTTTACCTGCGAAATACACAGAGCTGTTGTCGAGTCTGTAGTTTTTTTTTTTAATTATAAATTTTTTGGTTCTATATTTTCGGGGCTTCCTTTGCCTTACGATTACAGTCCTCCTTTATTGATGGCGCTGTGTCCTTTTTCTCTCTAGCTGCTGCGGCAACAACTAAAACCCTTTTCAAGCACCACCCTTTTCCTTTTGTTCCGGGCTCTGAATCTTCCTTCTTCCTCAAAGAGAAAAAGGCTATGTCAGGGTTATACAATCCCAACTACTCACCTGCGAGAGCTGCTTCTCCACAGATTAGGAGCACCCCAGATGTTGACAGGTGAGTCTTTCTCAGAAGTGGGAACTTACCCATCGGTGTATCAATAAGATTAGCCTGTGAGGCAGCGAAAAGATGCAATCTTGACCATGTTCTTGAAGCATCTCGTAGCTGTTTTTCAGTTGTAATTTGTTTAGCTTTAATGGTTTCTTGGGTCTTGATCTGTGGCGGGTTTTGTGAAACTGTGTAGTCAGTACCTGGCAGAGCTGCTGGCAGAGCATCAAAAGCTTGGACCTTTCATACCAGTCCTTCCCATATGTAGCCGACTACTAAATCAAGGTTGCTTTCTCTCTCTCTCCCTGCTTTGGATCTTGTTTTCTGTTCTTGATGTGTTTTGGGGTCTGTTTTTTCTGCTCTTGATGCCATATACTTTTGCCGCTGGGCATGTGAATCTGTTCCTTCTAGTGATTTTGATATCTTTGTGTTGTATCTGCATCTCCACAGATTAATTCTCACATTACTTTTGCATCCATGAACATTAATTTCTTAACCATCTTTCTCTGTGGATCGTTTTGAGCTATTGACAGTACTGTCGGTGGTGGTGGTATTACCACTTGTGGTTGACTGCTGATGTAATGGGCATTTGATAATAATAATTCTAGGAATAGATAGGTCCTACATTTACGGCTGCCTCGGCAGTGTACAGCATTTGGACTTTGTGTGCCTCTTTGGAAGGAGGAGAGGGCAATGGCAAAGCTGGGTTTGGGTTAAAATTCTGCGAGAGAACGTCTCACCACCCTGGTAATTCAAATTAGCTTAGCGCTCTTTAGATCGAATGACTAGTGTGATGTTATCCGATGTGTGTGGCAGAAGTCTTACTAGCGCTGTTGAACTCTTAAGAATATTTATTATTGACTGTCACCTCGAGGGATATGCTGTCAAATGTTTAGAAGATATCCTCTTGTGTGGACATAGTTGGACTGGTGTTTTGAATTGTCTTTTAAAAGTTATTTACTATCCTAGAATTTTTGCGGGATCGGTTTTGTCTAATTGACCTGATATATTGCCCTCCATTTCATCGGGAAAAGGCTTACTTATGAGTCACAGTCCAGTGATCCTCTCGAAATGACTGAATCATTCTATTTTTCTTTGTGTCAAATTCTTTCATTGCACTGCGGATTTGTTTATTGCCATTCCATTTCACAATGGGGTATTGCCTTCTGTATGCAGAGATACTGCGGGTATCTGGAATGATGTCAAACCAAGGTTACAGTGACTATGACAGACTACGGTATAGAAGCCCTAGTCCCATGGCATCTTCAAACATGAGTGTTGGAGGGACAGGATTAAGTGGCTGGAACAGTATTACTCAGGAGGTATGTATACTTCAATGCTTGGCGTTAGATTGTCATCAAGATGCATTTATCCCAGTTGTCCTTTCTCATTTGCCAACTTTGAAGTGGTGAAGATTATCTTTCTCTGTCTACGCTTCTTTTGTAAGTGGATTTCTTGGAAGCTTCAAATATATGCAATTGTCATCACATATTTGTTTAAGAAGTTTGGGTGTGAAATCTCTGTTTGAGTTGGAAACTCGGTCTGTGTTTTCTGATGATTATTGGCGAGGTGTATGTTTTATATGCGGCCAAAGAAGGCTAAGAAAAACTTGTGATACCCGGAGGCGGATGAGAAAACTTTGTTGAACAATGAGAATGTCTTATTGCCTCAATGAATTACTTGTGTTCCATGGTAGATTGAACTGGAACATTTTTGCTGCTATCAGTGTATGACTTTCTGTGATATCATACTTACCAAAACATAATGCTGGTAGTAGCCTACTTCCCTTCACGTAGTTGTTGGACTACGTATATTGTTTTCACCTTTTATCTGTGCATATCCTATGAATTTCCATTTCTAAGATGCAAAGCCTCCTACTAACTTTTACCAGAGATCTATGTAGATAATTTTTTAGAGTTTGGCAAATTATAAAGACTTGTACTTGTTGGAACTTCAAATTGGATGCAAAACTCTATCAATTCTTTTCGGAATAGTTAGCAAAGGGCCTTATGGTATTATACCATATTATCAAGCATCAAACTATCAATCTGATGCTGATACAGACGAAGATTTCGCTCAAATGCTATTATGATGCTCTGTGAATCCTTACTAAGAAGTTTCGTCAGAAGCTTTTCAGTGAGTTGGGGAAAATGCTTTGATTTGTGACATTACCTTGTCTCTTGTCCTATCAAAGCATTGTTTTCGGCTGCTTATAGTGCCAAGTAATTAATATTTACTATGAAATCAACAAAAGCAGGTATGGAATTCTTTACATGCTGAGAGGGGCTTCATGGATCACCTGATACTCTTTTGCCTGCTAGTAGCATAGTCTAATATCAACTTTCGTGATTTTCTTTGAGCAAGTATAGTGAGTTGTGAAATGTTGATGCTGCCCATTATGTGGGCTAACATTCAGCTTGCTAGTTGACAGTGTGTCATGACGCAACAAGGGAAACAAATCAAGGTTTACATATTTCCAAGGGAAATCACGCCGTAGTGAGGGCTGGAGCTTAGATCTAGCACTCTCGAATGTTGTGCAAAAGGGAAGAAAATCTGTCTTCTGAATGCAGTGATTTGAGTTTGTACCCTCCATAGTGATATTGAACTAGTGACCTTGTGAAAGGAGACTCTTGATGATTGAACAACTCAAAGGCATTGCTTGTGAGAGGGTTCACTTAATTCAGACTTATGGTTTCTTACATGATTTTCCTGATATTGAAGGACACGTGTACAGGAATGTCCCAACAATTGTAAATGTTCTCAATAAAGTATTATCTGTCCTACTTTTCTTCTTTCTATGAAATTGTTGCTCATATGTCTAAATGTTGAGCCTCAATACTGAAGTTACATACCTGCTTGTACCATTAATCACTGTTTATAAATCAATTGATATCCTAATATGACACGGGTTTTTATCAAAAAGTCATTGTGAAAATGTGCCTTGGAGTTGAGAAGAAAGCAACTAGCTCTATTTAGTGCCTGAAAGGTATGTAGCAGAACCCTTTTCCTCTAAGGGGTTCAAAAGCACATCCTTCATACTCAATTGCAGATTGTTTCCTTTTTATTACTTTTTCTTGTTTTGTTTAGCTTAGAGCATCATTTTTGCTCCAGTCAGGCATAGTTGCGCTTGATACTTTGGCAGGATTTGGACAAGAGAACTAAGTCTTTTTGAGAAAAAGTTTCAGAAATGAGCCCTTAAATTTGCCGTTTCGGGCAGTTTATGGAACTATCTTGTTGAAGCTGTTTTAGACATTTGCTTCTAAGTTCTAGCGGTGGTTATGATTGGCCTTTTGTTTCCAAGGGCACAGGAATGTATCATGATTGCCACTGTTCCTGTAATCGTCAACCAACTCCTTCCTTCCAGTTAGGTTTGACATGACACAAGATGCTCTGCTTTGTCACAGAGATTGAGTGGACACCCTGGAATGACGATGGATTGGCAAGGAACACCTGCAAGCCCTAGTTCGTACACTGTAAAGAGGATTTTGCGCCTGGAGATTCCAGTGGATCTTTATCCAAATGTAAGATTCATTTATGAAAGCTGGACCAATGTTTTGCCATACTAAAGATTGACTACGCACTCTAAAATTGATAAAAGTTGCTGCGTTGCTTGTTCTTTCAGTTTAATTTTGTCGGGCGGCTTCTTGGCCCTAGAGGCAATTCGCTTAAGCGGGTTGAAGTGACAACGGGCTGCCGCGTGTACATCAGAGGGAAGGGTTCTATCAAGGATCCAGACAAGGTACTGCTATTCATTGACATGACTCTTCATCAAGTGCTAAAACTCAGGATGATTTCACTAGAGCTGAAGGAAGATTATATCATGGTGGATTTCTGACATCAGAGAATTGCCCTCTTTATAATTACTTTGTTGCTTTTACATCCTCAAGGAAGAGAAGCTAAGGGGAAGACCAGGCTATGAGCACCTTAATGACCCACTCCACATTTTAATTGAAGCTGATCTACCTGCCAATATCGTTGACTTAAGGTTGAGACAGGCTCAGGAAATTATCGAGGAACTGCTTAAACCCGTGGTAGCGTCTTGATCTCTTCCATTTAGTGTTATGTGGCCTTTTACGCTCTTAATAATGTGTAATTATAGTTAGTTTCACATTCTCATTACATGTCATCATGTAGACAAGCCCCAGACATTTGTTTGGTGCTGTTTGTGAGTTTGAAATTGTCACTTGCAGGATGAGTCACAGGACTACATTAAGAGGCAGCAATTGCGTGAGTTAGCGATGCTAAACTCGAACTTCAGAGAAGACAGTCCTGGGCCGAGCGGTAGTGTCTCTCCTTTCAATTCCAGTGGCATGAAACGTGCGAAAACGGGACGCTGAGAATCCATAGAAGATCGTTCCTGATGGTTTCTACCTGCTTACAAGATTCGTGGCTGAATACACTTCTAAGGTACATAACAGTTCAGCACAAGTACGAAAAGCATAGGCTAACGGTTCTTTATGGTGAGCTGCTGGTGTTCTCCAAAAGATTTTAGTCATTCGTTTTGGTCCCGGGGGGTTTTTAATTATTTGAACCACAGGCGAACGATGAATACAGAAAAAAAAAAAAACATGAAAAAGGAGAAGTATATAGTCTATATTGTTTGTGGCTTTTAGTGTAGGTTCTTTGAGGTCAGTTTTTTTCCTTGTAAACCCATTCATTGGATTTATTCTTGTATTAGACACCGATATCGCGCATTGTGGGTTAATATATGGTATTGAAATTGTTGTCCTAACAATGATAGTGCTTGTCGTGCACTTTTAAACATATATCGTGTTTGAATAGAGATGAATAAATGGTCTAAAGTTGCTGCAAGATCTGTGAAGACCATCTAAAAAGCATCTAAAATCTTTTGACCCTACAAAAAGGCATCTGGGTCTTTTGGCATGTTGGATTTTTGGGAGGCCAGAGGTCACTGTCAAGTTGATTCTTTGGTTCTGACCTGTTTCTGGGTGGTGTCATTATTCAATCACTTGAAAACATTGAAGCTTTGTCAACTACCCAAGAAACAACAATAAAGCTGCTAACAAAAAACAGACCCAACAACAAAAAAAAGGAAAAAGAGCCTGCATTGCTGCATGCACAATGGCCACAGAAAGATGTTCCATTTATTGTTGTGCACATGCAAGAGTATCTTAATTCCTGGGGAATCCTATGTAGGATGCATGGCTCTGACTGTTTGCTGTCCCTTAGGAAAACGAAATTTAAAAAGTATTTTCAATATCTGTCACCTTGCAATAATGCCAAACTGTTGCTGCAAAATATTATTTGATGAATTGGTTTATTAGAGTATGTTTTCTTATGATTTTTTTTTTCACCTTCTTCTGTCTGGAATTGGGCCAGAAACAGGCTGCCGTTTGATTCAGGTGCTAATATGCCACCGATTGGAATAATTTTGTGTGTATGTGGACATTTTAGAATTTAAAGATGTGTGCTTTTTGTCAGCTTCTATTAGTTTGATGTGCCTCCAACTTGCACTAAATTTTCATAATTGCTCCTTGAGGCATCTTGAGAATGATAGAAAATGTTGGAAAAGGCTGGCATTTCGATGCCTTCTAGAGAAAAGTTGGATCTGCTTGATTAAGATATGAAGTTGGATTATTGTGTTTTAATATAAAGATTCGCAAGTTGCATAAGAGTGGGAAGCTTTACGGTGATTCCCTTTTGTTAGAATATCATGCACACGTGCAGCCTGTGCAGAGGACGTTGCTTGATTGAAAAGTTGAACAAACCGTTGATTAGGGTAGTTTATTTCAGTTTTTTTTTTCTTTTAAAGTTTCCTTCTTTTTCTTTTTTGGGTTAATACCACAGGAAATCCCAAACTAATACATTTGTGACAAATTTATCCCAAATTATTTTTTTAACCACAAAAAACTCCAAACCGATATATTTGTGACAAATTTACCTCAAATTAATATATTTATAATAAATTTACCATCCATTAGTTTTCGATAAATTTTAAGTGTCAAATTGCTGAGTTTGATGACACGTGGCGCTTAATAGGTATACTATTTTGGGATTTTTGTCTTCTTTTTGTCACAAGTTATCAATTTGGGGTTTTTTGTGATATTAATTCAATTTAATATATGGTAAATTTATTACAAGTGTACCAGTTTAGGATATTTCATGGTCAAAAGAATTAATTTAGGGTAAATTTGTTATAGATATACCAGTTTAGGATTTTTTATGGTCAAAAAAATAGTTTGGGGGTAAATTTATCATAGGTGTACCGGTTTGAGATTTTTCGTGGTGAAAAAAATAGTTTGAGATAAATTTATCACAGATGTACAAGTTTATGATTTTTTATGGTAGTAACCCTTCTTTTTCATGTGAGAGAAACACAAGAGAAGGAGGCGAGCGCTTTTGAAGGTTTAATTGAATTGTTTGATATAGGCCCTTTTAACTTTTCGAATTTTTCGAATTTTTTGGAATTTTTGGAAATTTTCAATTTTTCTCGAATTGTGTCCCCTGTTGTATACTGAGCTGATACAAGCCCACTTCGATTGGCACCTAAGAAAAATCGAAAACGGAAAAAATTTACCACGCGAGACCACGCTGCACGGCCAAGTCGGGGGTCGCCCGTGCCGTGCTGCTAACTTGCCACGGTCGCTTGGCCGGTGAAAGGTTTAGATATCCTGTACACAACCAGATTTTCGGTCTAAACTTTTAGATCCCAATGTCCTTCTCCACACCCGAATCTAACTTCTTGGTAAAGCAGGCTTTGATTACATTCCCGCCTGTCTAATGTGGGAAATAGTAGAGATGTCGGGAGGGATTTTTATCCTCGTGCTTGCTCTCGTAATTCCCTCTAAATCATAATAAAGAAAAGGTTTTGATTCTGGCAGTTGGACAATGAAAATTTCAGTTTAAAATTGTCTAGGGGTAATTACTAAAAATATTCTAAACCTATTGTACGAATGTCAATTCAGCTTTAAAGTTTTCGATTTGGCTAATTCAGTTTTAAATCTTCTGATAATTTGCCAATATAATCTTTCTAATCAATTTTGACTGGCAATTGCTAATATGGGCGCTGGCTGTTTATATGGCACGATCGGCACCGACGGGAAGAAATCTTTTAATATTTTTTTTAAAAAAAATTGAGTTTTTTTTTTTCACTTTTATTCTTTTTTAAATTTAATAAAAATGTAAAAATAATCCATGTCACGTCGGTCGTGTCACGTACGTCCATGCAACTTTTGGCCAAAACTGTTCGGAAGAGCTATATCATCATATTGTCAAAATATTTAGAACTAATTTGGTCAAATTTTCAATAAAAAAAATGGTCAAATTGAAGGTTTATGACTGAATTGACATCCATAGAATATGTTCAAGACTTTTTTTTTTTAATCATGTTCCCTCTATCTACTTTTGAATATAATTCACCGTGTCTTCTGTTAAATTTTTAACGTTCACATCTCTTTCAAATCCTCATTAATTGTTGGACAATTATGATAATACCACTTGCGAAGGAATTTCTTTACGGGCCATTTTTATGGTATTACGTAATTGGCTCAATATTTTGATTGTTTACAGCTCATTCTATGAAAGAGAAAACATATGATCCTGTCAATGTAAATAATATCCATGGTTAGTTTAATTTTCAAATTATGACTATCCATGTATATGACGACATGTGAGTCTTGTAGAAAGTACGGTACACATTGTGTATATTATATGAAAAATCCATATTTTAAAGATGGTAAGGTGAATCCGTATATCACTGGCAATCCCTTGTGAATATGGTACGCATTTTTTCTTTGTTTTGGAGCGATTTTGGTAGGGCGTGATATGTGAGGGAATCTTAGATGTTTGGCGATCTTTAAAGCCGTTTTGACAGGACATGCTATTTAACTGAATAATGGATAGAATTAGATACTCTTCGGCTATACGAAAATGTGATTTATTTACTCAAGCTACTTGGTCTTTAATTTTGTTAGGTCTCCGATGATTTGGATAACATTGTTATCTTGTGCATTCGAAATATATTGTCGTCAAATAATCACTTGCATCGATTATAAAGATGGATGAATGAAAGTTATTCTCATCGTTCATGAAAATATTTCGACATAAATCATTGTTGATAAAAAAATATTTTTGATTAATTAATTATTTTAATCAAAATCAACACTTTCTTAAAAAAAATATTTTTTAAACTACTCGTTTTTCACGAAACAAATGGAACCTTTGTGAAATGTCCTTGATATGAAACTTTCTCTTAATAGGATTTGTAATTGGCATAAACAACAAAATGGGGAAATTTATTGGATCAAGTAAGTGTTTACAGGACCAGTCCCGCATCCATGTGGATTATTGCATAGAAAAATAATAAAAAAAGGAAAATTATCCTTCAGATCTACATTTATAAAGTGCAACTGATTCCCCATAAAATCGATTTCCTGTCATAGCTTGTTGACTTCAAAGGAAAGTTCTAGTCGCAAAAGTTATAAAATTTATATTTGAAATTGAAAAAAATGCCAGTAGGCATGCATCCCTAATCTCCCTACGAGTAAAAGGATCGAGAGGGTGGGCGACACTAGTATCATAAGTGCGGGGTTCGACTTCGCACTCTATAAAGAGACTAAGCAAAATTTACCAGAGGAGGGTTAGAGATATGACGTACAAAATTTTTTTGAAGAAAATCACGACGAATAGGGAGAATTACTTAATCATAGGTTGCAAAAGAGCAAGGAGCATAAAGGAGAGTTAAGGTCAATTTGGTATTTTACAAATGATACGACAAAAGAAATTTACTATTAACTTAGTTAGATTACGATTTTCTAGGAATATTATTGACCATAATACCGCAGTACTTACGACCACGGATCACGTCATTCAAAGAAAAGTTATGAAATCATATCTACATGTAAATTACTATCTGTGGGACGATCATGTGCTGCAAAGGACAATTACGTTCCATTAGGTAATTTACTAAAATAGCATAAAAGAAAATTATTGTTAACTTAGGCTTCATTTGTTTTCGCGAAAAATGTGACATTTTTTGACAATGTATTTCAAAAAGTCATTTTTCAGGAAAATGATAATACTTTCTGGTGGTTTGTTGAATTCCAAAAATGAATTAGAAAATGTTTTTCGTCATTTGATAAAGATTTTCCGTGTTATCATTAGACCAGAAATGGTTAATATGGATGCCAACCATTCTACATGTACGGCTAGCCAGATGGTAGTGTAGCTCTTTTTTTTTTTTTTTGGGTAAATTACATAAAATTAAATGTTTAAGTACTTTTTATATATTTATTGTCTTTGTTTTTCTTTTTATTTCTTTCTCCACCGTGACCGGTCAGTAGTGGCCATAGGCGAGCCTCGAGCTCGTTTGGTGCTTGCCTAGTGAGGTGGACCTCACCTCTAGCCGATCGTCGAGGTGTGGTTGGAGGAAGAAGGAAAAAAAAAAAAGAAAGAGAAAGAAAACAAAAAAAATATTTCAAAAATATTAAATTATTACAAATTGTCGACGTCAACGCTGGTAGGGCTGCATCGGTGATTTTCGACCAAAATTGTTCGAATAGACTGAATTGGTATAAATGCAAAATATCTATGATTCAATTGACAAAAAAAAGTTTAGAACTAAATTGACACAATTACAATATAAGTTTATGAGTTTTGGAAATTTTCCTGGTAATTCTCTTATCCATTCATACTATCTTTGATAATATTCTTTGTTGTATTGCAAATAATAATTGGAGTTCTTAAAATATCTCTTGATTTCATATTTTACCTTTTCTATCGTTTTTGTAATAATATTCTTTATGGTGAACTTAATACCATAAAAAAAACACAAGCTGGTGCACAAGTGATAAATTTATCCGAAATAAATTTTTTGACCACAAAAAAATCTCAAATTGGTAGACCTATAATAAGTTTATCCCAAACTGATTTTTTAATCTCCAAAAATTTCAAATTAGTATACCCGTGACAAATTTACCCTTTGTTAGTTTCATTAAATTGAGTTAATACCACAAAAAACCCAAATTAGTAAACCTGTGACAAGCGGAGAGTTAAAACCTCAAACTAATACACTTGTCTATTGCCGCGTGTCATCTAACTCAATAATTTGATGGTAAAATTTAACGAAAATTAACGCAGGGTAGACTTGTCATATGTCCACTAGTTGGGATTTTTGGTGGTCAAAAATCCTATTTCTTATTGTATTGTAAATATTCAATAGAGTCAGTAAATTATCCTGTCAATTTTTCAAGTTTATTCCTCATTGTATTGTAAATGATAAATAAAGTTTGTAAATTAGCTTTTGGATTCGTAAAATACCTTCTTTCTTCTTTCTTATATCACGTTTGGGTTCATTACTTATTCAAAAATCGATTAGGAGATCACAAGTGCTATAACGCACTCAATTGGATGCAATTACTTCTTTTTCAACCACTTGAGTATCATTATTTCTAAAAATGTTCACTTAAATGCCATAACTTTCAATTGATTACTTGAGTGCCACTTTTTTTTTTTAAAAAAAAAAACATTTTACCCTAAGTGTAGAAAACCTAATGTGGCATGATACATGTGGTGAATAACTTCAGAAAATAATGGCATACATGTGATTGATTGAAAGTTATATTCCACTCAAGTGATCGAAAAAAATATTGTGACATTCAAGTGAGCGACACACATAAGTTATGGCACTCAAATGATAAAAAAAGAGGACAATTATCAAAAAGTTATAAACCTAATGTATGGATACCAATTTAGTCATAAACCTTTCAATTTAACAAATTTAATCCTAAAATTTTGGCTATTTGCCAATATAGTATTTCCAGTTAATTTTGGACAAGAGCCCCTAATGTAGACACCGGCTGTCCTACATGGTAGAAATTAATATGGACAATTTTTACAAATTTTTATAATTTTTGTAAATTTGTCAGATTATTTTTTTTCTTCTTCTTTCTTTCTTTTCCATTTTTTTCTTGAGTTAATACCACGAAAAACCCTAAACCGATACACTTGTGACAAATTTACCTAATTTTTTTTTGGTAAAGTGCCCCAAACTATTTTTTTTTTTGGGTAAGGACCCCAAACTATTTTTCGACTACAAAAAATTTAAAACTAGTACACTTGTGACAAATTTACCTCAAACTGATACATTTGTGATAAATTTACCTTATGTTAGTTTTTGTTAAATTTGACTGTCAAATTGATGAGTTTAATGGTGTGTGACAATTCATATGTCTACCGGTTTAGGGTTTTTACCTTCTATTTGTCATAGATGTACCAATTTGAGGTTTTTCATGGTATTAACCAAATTTAACAAAGGGTCAATTTGTCACAAGTGTACCAATTTGAGATTTTTCGTGATAAAAAAATTAGTTTGGGGTAAATTTATCACAAGTGTACCATTTAGGATTTTTCGTGGTAAAAATAATAGTTTGGGGTAAATTTGTTACAGGCGTACCATTTTAAAATTTTCCATGGTATTAATCCTTTTTTCTTTCAAGATTGGCATGTGACCCTTGCCGACCACTAAGCGAGGGTCGCTAGCCCTACTTAGTAGAAATTTTTTTTTTAAAAAAATTGTAAAAGTTATCAATGTTAATGCCGGTCGTGCCTCATAATACGCTTAAGGTCCACATCGGCAAGTTTCGGTCAAAATTGATCGAAAGGACTTTATTGACAAATTATCAAAATGCTCAGTAGACAAATTGATAAAATTGAGAGGTTTAAGACTGAATTTGCATCCATATAAAATGTATAGGACACTTATTAAAAAAAAATTTGAGCAGTGTTTGAAAGTTATGACGTATGTAGTTTCCTTTTGCCTAAAAATTTGTTGCCACCCGTCCTCTTTTTTGCATGCTTTGATGCTGCAACCCCTAGCAAAATGACACTTTGTTAAGCGACACTACACTCACTTGTCGTCGTTGGCTCTGTTGAACTACCCATCGTTTTTCATTCATAGGTTTCGAACGGACTTTTATGAATCACTCCCTTTGACCTTTCTTTTTTAAATCAGAAACACCTGAAATTTTTACAATAATTTCTTTTTTCATAATTATGTAGGATTTAATATCATTCTTAAAATTTTGCTGGAAAAACAAAAGAATCGCAAACGGATCGGCTTTATGTCTTTGTTAGATTTTCTAACATGATATCAAGTCAGGTTCTTTATTTTTCTAGCCCTCGGTGCAATTGTGTGGCTCCTCATTCTTTAATTCCACATTCATTCTTCATATGATAAGTGTTAACTCCAACTTGCAACATTGTTTCGCAAATTGTGTCGAAATTCATTCTACATCAACTCAATGCAAAGTGTTAGAGGTATAAAGGGTAAATTGGTCTTTAGATTCCTTGGGTCTTATTTAATGTAAAAACTCCTCATTAGTGAACTATACGAAATACATTTACATGGTATCAGAGCCTAAACCCTAGATTAGGTATACAGTCGCTCACCACCATCGACCACCGACCACCGCCGTCGTCCACTACTCTGAGAACCACTAGAATCTCGTTGGAATCTTAGATCCGACCTCGTCCGGATCCGGAGAGGCATCGACGCTTTAGATCTTACGTCGCCCAGTCCCGTAGGGGTGTCGACTAGCGTTGCCTAGGCCATCGAGGCCTGTTCTGACGCCGGCGAGGCTTGTTTTGGCTCCGGCGAGGCCCGATCCAATGTCACCCAGCCCAGTAGGAATGTCGACAAGCGTCATCTAGGCCGACGAGCTCAGATATGATGTCGCCCAATCCCGATCCGACTTCTACCAGTGTTGCCTAAGCTAACGAGGGCTGTTCGGACGTTTCCTGGACCAACGAGGGCTGTTACGGCCTCGCCCAGTATTGTCCAGCTTTGGCGGATTGTTGTCTAGTGTTATCTTCATGGTTCTGATTCAGCAGGTAGCTCTAATGGACATTTGGTTGTATGCGAACCGTTGATCAATTGTTGGACTGATTTGTTGATGTCAAGAATGTTGTTTCTCCGATCGTGACGCTTTGGGGCATTTTATGGAGTGATGCATAGCTGAGTAGGTGACGTGATACTCTTCATTGCATTGGGTTATTAAATTGTTAAGGTTGGGTTGAAGAATAATATTGGAAAATGGCTAATGATGATGCGAGTAAAGTTGACAGTGGATCCGGGAAGAATAATACCGTGATGATCGAGGTGATTTCATCTTCATCTAATCGAATAACCGATAAGAAACTTGAGGGTGCTGCTAATTTTCATAAATGGAAGAAAATTGTGAAGCTTACTTTAACAAGTAGGAACCAGCATAGATACTTAACCGAGTCTAAGCCCGGAGATGATGAAACTTGGGATGTTACTAATGCGCGTATCCTTGGTCGGATGTTAAACTCTATGGAGAGTAATATAGTTGATCCGGTAACCCATATTGACACAGTTAGAGAAATGTGGGAGTACTTGGATATATTATATTCGGGCCAAAATAACCTCTCACGGATTTATGAGTCATCACAGGAATTTTACCGATTTGAGAGGAAGGGGCGTTCTATTACACAATACTTTGCTAATTTTAAGAGGATGTATGAAGAATTGAATGTCGTTCTCCCTATTTCAGCCAATGTTCAGCAAATGCAACTTCAAAGAGAACAATTGGCTGTAATGGAATTCCTAGGAGGTCTCGGTCCCGATTATGAAACTGTTAGATCTCGGATTCTTGAAGGAGAAACAATTGTATCACTCACAGATACATTTGCCCGGGTTCTTCGGGTATCTCGTGAGTCTTCTTAGGGCCCCACACCTATAGCAGAAAGTTCAGCTCTTATTTCCCAATCTCGAACCGTTAGTGGGAGTAGGAGTGATGGGGAAAACCGTGGAGCATACAATGGACGTGGTGGTCGAGGAGGGGGGGCGAGGGATAGGAACAGGGAGAAGCCAAGGCCAGCAGCATCTTTATGAACAATCTCACATGTCTACTACTAGCTCGGGGACTGCACGGACTTGTCATTACTATGACAAACCCGGCCATATTCAGAAATTTTGCTACAAGCTACATGGGAGACCGGTACCAGGGCAGCAACAACGGTTTGCAAATACTGCATCCGGTATTGATTCTTTCTCACAATCTTCCGAAGGCAAGGTAGTTGTTATGTCTGAAGAAGAGTTTGCTCGGTACAATCAATCTCATATTTCACAGCCTACTTCTTCCACTGCTACTTCAAGTCAGACAGGTAATGCCAATGTGTGTCTTTCAGCTGCTTCTCGTCCTTGGATCATTGATTCGGGGGCTTCTGATCATATGTCGGGTTTTTCAGGTATATTTTCCTCTCTTACCTCATTCTTACCCACACTTAAATCAGTTAAATTAGCCAATGGTTCATCTATATATGTTAAGGGAGTTGGCACAGTTCATCCCAATCCTTCACTACCATTGTCATCGTTGCTTTATCTTCCACAATTTCCTTCTAATCTCATGTCCATTAGTAAGTTAACCAAAGAATTTCAGTGTTCAGTAACATTCTATCCCGATTCTTGTATATTCCAGGATCTAGATACGAAGAGGACGATTGGTAGAGGACGTGAGGAAGGGGTCATGTATGTACTTGAAGACACAACATCTTTTGCATACTCTAGTGTTACCTCTCTACATCGGATCCACTGTTGACTTGGTCATCCTTCTTTTCAGAGTCTCTAGAAATTAGATTCCGGTTTTAAGTCTCTTTCTACTTTAGAGTGTGAGTCATGTCAACTCGGGAAACTACATCGTGCTAGTTATCTACCTCGAGTCATTAAACGAACAGCGTCTCCTTTTTTGTTAGTTCATTCGGATGTTTAGGGTCCGTGTCATGTGACTTCCAATTTGGGTTAGATATTTTGTTACTTTTGTTGATGACTATTCCGGAGTTACTTGGTTATATTTAATGAAAAGTCGTTTAGAGTTGTTTTCTATATTTTCTACATTTATATCTGAAATTCATACTCGGTTTGGTGTGCGGGTTAAAGTTTTGCGTTCTAATAACGCAAAGGAATATTTTTCTGCACCTTTTTCTGATTTTATGAGACAGCATGGTATGATTCATGAATCTTCATGTTCCGATATTCCATAACAAAATGGTGTTGCTGAACGGAAGAATAGACATTTATTGAAAGTCACTAGATCTATGTTGTTTGAGATGAAGGTCCCTAAAACCTTTTGGTCCGATGATGTCTTGATTGCGTGCTATCTCATTAATCGTATGCCTTCTTCTATTTTGCGAGGTGGTATTCCCTTTTCTATTATGTTTCTTAATCAATCACTATTTGATTTACCACCTCGTGTTTTTGGCTGTGTTTGTTTTGTTCGCGACCATCGACTTGGGTATCAAAACTTGATCCCAGGCTATCAAGTGTGTGTTTCTAGGTTACTCTCGTACTCAAAAGGGATATTGTTGCTATTCTCCATTATTGAGAAAATACTTCATAATTGCTGATGTTTCATTCTTTGAATGAACTCCTTATCGTGATATTCCAATAAGTGTGTCTGAGTTGGATGAAGAGTTACATGTGGCCACGATTCGATCAATTGCTCCAGCTGTTTCACCGGAACCTACACAAGAACCACCTCCTCTACGGGTTTACACTCGGCGTCCTCAGGTTACTACACCATCCCTTCCTCCCGTCACTACTACATCATCTTCCGTCCCAGGTCCGTCTTTAGTTGGTCCTTCTCATGCGTTTGATCTCAATCTTCCAATTGCTCATCGTAAAGGTACACGAACTTGTACTCAACATGCTATTGCAAATTTTATTTCATATTCTTCTATGTCTCCTTCCTTTCGGTCCTTTTTATGTCTTGTTGAACAACATCCTGTCCCTAAGTCCGTCACGGAGGCATTACAAAGTTCTGGCCGGAGGACAGCTATGGAAGAAGAATTAAATGCTCTCCAAGTTAATGAAACTTGGGACTTGGTGCCTCTTCCTTCGAGCAAAACTGCTATTGGTTGTAGATGGGTATATACTATGAAAGTCAATCCCGATGGTTCTCTTGCTCGCTTAAAAGCAAGACTAGTTGCGAAAGGGTATGCTTAGGTATATGGGGTTGACTATCCGGATACTTTTTCTCCTGTTGCCAAGCTTACCTCTATTCGTATCTTGATCTCTCTTGCCGCCACTTATAAGTGGCCCTTGTTTCAACTTGATGTCAAGAATGCTTTTTTGCATGGTACCCTCAATGAAGAAGTTTATATGGAGCAACCTCCGGGATGTGTTGCTCAGGGGGAGTCTGGAGGGCTGGAGCTAGTTTGCAAATTAAAAAAATCTTTGTATGGTTTGAAACAATCTCCACAGGCATGGTTTGGAAGATTTTTTGAAGCTGTACTTTCTTTTGGATTGTCTCAATGTGATAATGATCACTCTTTCTTTTATAGACAATCGGGGAAAGACAAATTATTCTTGATTGTATATGTGGATGACATTATCATCACGGGAGATGACTCGGTTGGCATAGCTAAACTAAAGATTTATCTTTAGAAGCGGTTTCAGACGAAAGACTTAGGAAAATTGAAGTATTTCTTAGGAATTGAAGTAGCATAGTCACAGAAAGGTATTGTTTTGTCGCAGCAAAAATATGTCGTGGATTTACTTACCGAACAGGTATGCTGGGATCAAAGCCTCTTGACTCACCCATGGAACAAGGAGTTAAGCTAGTTCTTGAGGGAGGAGAACTTTTTGATGATCCCGAGAGATATAGAAGATTGGTAGGCAAACCGAATTACCCCAGTTACTCGTTCGGACATTGCTTTTCCGGTCGGTTTCTATCTTTCCCTCGTACATCTCCCTGGAATGCAGTGATTCAAATTTTGAGGTACTTGAAGAAGACTCTAGGAAAAGGAATTGTTTACAAGAACCATGGTCATAGCAAAGTTGAAGGGTTTTCGATGCTTGATTGGGCAAGGTCTCTAGATGATAGGAGGTCAACTACTAGCTATTATACTTTGGTTGGAGGAAATCTGGTGTCATGGAAGAGTAAGAAGCAAAATGTTGTGGCCCGCTCCAAAGGTGAATCAGAATATAGAGTTATGGCACAAGTGACATATGAATTGGTATGGATTCAGCAACTATTGATTGAGTTAGGCTTTAAAACTTCGGTTCCTATGCCTCTGTGGTGTGATAATAAGGCTGCGGTGCATATAGCCTCCAACCTCGTGTTTCATGAGAGAACAAAACATATTGAGGTTGATTATCATTTCATTCGAGAGAAGCTGCAAAGTAGGATGATTCTTCCCAGTCATATTAGAACTGGTGAACAACTTGCAGATATTTTTACTAAATATTTGGGTAGTGAGAGGATAGAATATATTTGTAACAAGCTTGGCATGATCAATATATTTGCTCCAACTTGAGGGGGAGTGTTAGAGGTATAAAGGGTAAATTGGTCTTTAAGTTCCTTGGGTCTTATTTAATGTAAAAACTCCTCATTAGTGAAATATACGAAATACGTTTACACAAAGAACACCACAAATGTTGACTCCAACTTGCAACATTGTTTCGCAAATCTGTCCCATTCTATCAAATGTCTAGATGATATGCTGTAAGATTAGACAAAGGAAGAGCCAGTGGAATATACACATCCCTCATATTTACATCTTCAAGTCAGGAAGAAAAGAAAGACAAAAGACGGTTTTCGATTCACTTAAGGAATATACACATCTCTCAAAATTCGCACCACTATCGAGGTGTAACGGTTGGTACAACCCCGCTTATCAGATCACTTCCCGAGACGCTTGATGAAATATGCGGGTCCCGGCTCATAAAAGTTGAAGATGACGGAAGTGACGTGCCTGAATAAATGGAAGTCGTCTCAGAAAGTATGGCGTCGGCGTCGGGCATCATTTTGAGTATGCTCTCCAGCTCCCTCACCACGTCCAACATGGATGGCCGCTTCTCTGGTTTGTCGTGGCAACACATGAGGGCCAGAGCGACGAACCTCTCGACACATTCCGAAGGGTAAGAACCCATTCTGCTGTCTATAATAGAGAACATCATGCCTGCTTGATGCGCCATGTTCACCTGACAATGCACTCGAAAAATTGAGCACCGAGAACGAAACAAAGCATCTCCAGTTTCTTCTTCAGTGCATCTGATATTGCGACCATCACTAGGTCTTACATATTGGTCTGATATTTCAGATCATGCCTCGTTAATCCTTGTTGCTGCACTTAATTGTTGTTCCCCACCTAAAATTAGAACCTACCACAGATTTACTATATTCGGGTACAATACTATGAAGATATTGAAACCACCGAACACCTGTTTTTGGATTTCTCCTTCTTCGCAAGAATGTCTTAGCGTCAGTTTCTGTCAGGCTTCAGTGCATAGGAGATTGGAACTAAACACGCTTTCACCAGTTTCCAAAAGCAGAAAATAACACTAATTTACTACTGAGGTTCTCAAGCAAAAACAGATATATCACTATTTATGATTAAAATAAGCCCAAACTTCAGAGACATTATTTAGGTGAGAACTGATCAAACGATGACAATGAATGACGAGAACCAAGAGAGCCTATCATATCAGGAAAGTACCTCTCTGACAATATTCTTTCCATGCGATATCGGTTGCATTCCTGTCAATAGCTCCAGAAATACGACCCCAAGACTATAGACATCACTTTTATCAGTCAACTTGTGCGTCAGGAAATATTCTGGGTCGAGGTATCCCTGATAAGAAAAACCATAGTAAAAAGGGGAGGTCAGAGGTACAGCAAAAGTACGTAGATTTGGGCACCTGAAGTTTCTAATAGACCACTTACAGGAGTCCCTTTAACAATTGTAGACACATGATGGGGCACGGTCCCCTCATCATCTAGGACAGGGGCGAGCCGTGATAGTCCAAAGTCAGCAACTTTGGCAGTAAGCTTGGAGTCCAAGAGAATGTTACTGGCCTTAATGTCTCGGTGAAATACCGGAGGGTTTGCTTCTGTATGGAGGTAAAGAATGCCCTTAGCAGACCCCAACGCGACACGCAGCCTCATACTGAAGTTAAGGTAATCCTTAGCTTTCCCTGCATGCAAGTAAAGATGAAATTCCATGAAGCAAGAAAAGGACAAAGTACATGAAGCATCATATGATAGCATTGATGCATTAAAGTGTATGGAAAGCTCCTGCCTCCACCAGCAAAAGAACAGAGAAGAAAAAGAACATCCTACTGGTTCTGTGAAGATATATTTGTCATGGGACCACTCTCCAAATGAATGCTTCTGAGTACTAGATAAATTATATTAATGGAAGTTCTTGAAAGAACACGTTGATATGGCAATCCAATCCTCAAATCCAGACAAAGTAGTCAACCTAGATTACTCCTGAAGTTGAGAATACAGAATAGTAGTATGAAAGAGAAAACAGAATATGATTCTCTCAAGAAGAGGAATTAAACCAATGTGAATCCAATTCCTTCTATACGCATGCCTCTTATTCTTGTGGACAGCCTATTTTACTAGTCAAAAGTTTGGAAAACTGATATGTCGTTAAAATATTGAGAATATAAAGCACGTACCAGAAATCCAATCCCGCAGAGTACCGTTGGGCATAAACTCGTATACTAACATCTGTAAACACACCAAGAGCACATAATAAGTTCTTCTGTTTAAATCACGACAGCCATGCACAAATAGTAATTTTCTTTGGAGGAAGATGGCCATCGGTTGTAGAATTGAGTGAAAGAAATGTTCTGACATTATGCACACAAGTACAACGTACAAACACTACTCTCCAGCAACTGTGAAGCTCTTTCATTTTCCTAAACATGATCATTTTGAACAAAAGAGAATTGAAATTTGTTCCTTCAACAACTGTTTGCTATGCACATACTTGATGGCAAGCTGCAAGAACCCATCTATCCGCGGATGGATTGAGCGCTAAATTAGATTCAAGAGTTATTTAGCAATTCTCCTTTCGCATGCATAAAAATATTCCATTGCTACTGCTGCTCATGATAAATGCAAACATCTAGACACATGAACAAATAGTTATGCAGTACAAATTCTGAAAACATAGAATATCAGCTGCCACATCGTTTTATCATTCATCGCAAATGTTTTAGTAGGCATGCCACTATCCAACAACCACATATCATAAAGCCAAACTCAAGCAGTTTACCTGTTCCCCTTCTTCATCACAATATCCCACCAACGACACTAGGTTCCGATGATGTAACCTTGACAACAGTTTTATCTCTGTCAAAAATTCTTTTTGTCCCTGTAACGATCCTTCTTCTGCACGCTTTATGGCTACGACTGTGTTGTCATATAAATTTCCTTTATAAACTTTTCCATAACCTCCTTGCCCAACTTGAGTCGATCTATTGAAGTTGTCAGTTGCGACTGCCATTTCTCTAAAAGTGAAGGCTTTCACACCTTCAAGCTTCATAGATACCTTTGAGGCTATGAGGAGCAATACAAAATCAGATAACAGGCAACTCTCATTCGATTTAGCTAAGGAAATCTTGAAGAACTTACATAGATTCTTCCTTGACAGCGAAGGCTGATATCTGGTCTTCCTTGCAATGAAAAGAGTAATCATGGCAGAGATTGCAACAACACAGGCAATAGATGATAATACTATGGCCACCAATATTCCTTTACTGATATTTGTCTTCTGATTTGGAAGAATCACTGTCGAATTATGAAATCACGTGAATCAAATAACTTGATTAGTGCTTTATTCTTGATAAAATCAAATTTAACTAATGATAATACATGTTGACACATCAGCTTGTATTACCATCCTCGAAAAGAGTAATAGAGCTTTTGTCGATTATCTAACTAAGCTTAAATTGCCAAGGTATACTTCTTAATCAGGGTAAGTTTATTATGATGATCCTGAGTTTGTCTCGTACAGTCAACTTTATACAGTAACCCAGAGTGGAAGTGCCAGAGAAAAGAGGAAAACGTACATGAGAGATGCCTAATTAAATCTTCAAAGAAGATGTACAGGTTATTGTCTTCATATGGATAGAGACAACAATGATCAAGAAGGAAATATCAAGCAATGACTATGTTTCTGTTTGCTTGCAAAGTGATACGAAGTTGACATTTTAGAGAGCCAGCTGTATTTTCACCCTAGAGTATCAGTTCGCTCAACAAATATGCTCTTAAACAAATTCTTGAATTTCATACCAACTTTGCAGATAAATTTCCCATCATGTACTCACTAAGAAGCAATGGAACTGCATAACAAGTTGTTTTGAGGCAACTCTACTTTCTTGAAATAAGTAAGGAAGGTAGTATTGCATGTTACATTTCCTGATTACCCATATCAAGTGACGGCATATGTCAAAGGGCTACTTTGCAGCATCAGCATCATTAGAAACTGTCACCAAAGGTGACTCTTTCTAAGAAAAAAATGTGTGGAGTTAAGTACTTACTAGTTGAATAAGGTCCCAGAAGAGTAAAGTTGAGAAGTTCATATGGTCCAAATAAGTCATCTCCAGGAAATTTCCACGATGTGAAGATGCCTCTTATTCGCTGAACCTCGCTTGCATTAAATGTAGTCGGACCATTAACAACTGGGAAAAGCTTCAAATACATCCTCATCCGTGGTCCTACTTCCCAGGCATACGAATCAATATGCAATTGGTATAGTTCCATGTTAAGATAACTGGTTACGTACACTTCAAATGAATCCTCATAAGGAGGGAAATAAGAGAAGCTGGGACTCTTCAGTCGGTATCCGATTCTCAGGGGCGATGCGCAGAAGCATTGCACAGGCGATGCTGGAACATATTCAAAGAAATTATCTGTAGGGCATGCTTGAGTAAGACAATTTGTTGAATTCACTGAGTTGCCACGTGTCCCATCGTCACCACCCTCATTCGCACAAAATTGGCTAATATTCGTTATATTCCGTTTACTGCAGACAGGATTGCCTCCAAGCCTAAAAGAAAACTCCTTCATTACATTTCAGACAGGAGGACTGGACCAGCGACAAATAATCCTCCAAAGCATATTCCAATTAAAGAAATGAAAACGTTTGACATTTTCCAACTTTTTTTTGCACTAAGAAGCCAAAAGCATGTGCCAATAGCTCAAAAATAGCTTATTTCTTTTGGCTTTTCAATGCAAGGTCTAAACATATGTGATGCCTATAAGAGAAACTATCCATAAGCCTCAATGCTTATTTTGGCCTTTTGGGACGGGTTCCAAAAGCAACTGACAGCCCCTGATCAGGTGCAGGACCTCCAGGTACCATTTGCTAAGAGCTCCACTACTTGAGAAAACCAAAAGTAGGAACTTGAAGTACCAACCAAGATTTTGACAAGTCACTATAGTTATTTTCAGGTGTACAGTTGAAAAATCAGCGTATAAACAACATAATCTACACCTATATTGTTCCTTAATGTAATTAAGGGGCAGGAAGGAAAGGAAAAGAACCTTAGAGAGACATTCTCTGGAGGATTAAGATCTCCTACCACATCTGAGAATGAATTCTCTTGAAGATCACTGTGATAAACATATAAAAAGAACAAATAAACATCAACCATCTCATAAAGAACTAGTAGATGACAGATGTGCATAATGTTTTGATAAGCTTGTTGATAACATTACAGTGCATTTCAGGAATGAACATGCTGCAAGACACTGCTTTACTTCCAGATCAGATACTTAACAAGGAGGAAAACTCAGTGCTTACATTATAAGCATCTCGCTTGGAGTGAAGGTCATATTCTGCCAAATGTTTGCAGGGACAGAACCTGTCAAGCTGTTATTCTCCAGTGACCTGCATTATAAGTAACGTCCAGAGTCATAATAATGAAAACTTAATATTTAGAGAATGAGTATCTTGTACTCTCTCAAGATTAAGTACAAGAAACTAATCTAAAAAACACTGCCACTTCAACATCTGCTAATAACATACAAAACAAGAATTTATACAATCAAGAAAGAAAAGATAGTCTTACAGTCTTTGTAGAGAGGGAAGATCGGAAAAACTTGCTGGAATAGATCCATTAAGAAGGTTATTTGATAGATCGCTGCAACCAACAAGAATGTATCCCAAATTTAGCAGTCACTCATACGTTGATATCATTTTCATGGACAGAGAAGTTAAATCATAGACTTGATTGTGAGCATACATGGTTGTTATGTTATCAGAGAGCTTGTTTGATGGTATAGGCCCACTAAGCCGATTATGGCTAAGATCTCTGCAAAATGGAAAAAAAGAAGAAGCCAAAACAAGCTTTAGATGTATTCGCAAGAGAATATTCTAAAAGGCACCTGATGGAAAACATATACGTCAGACTTGGCAGATTATAAGGAACCAAGAACCAGATATTGGACTATTCTCAAACTTACAAAAAGCTAAGATTTGGTATCTGGCTAAGATCAAGAATCAATCCCTCCAAACTGCAATTTCGAAGACTCCTGCCAAGCAAGTTTGGAAGTGCATTAGAAACCTTATGGAATAATTTATGCAATATATGGTCAAAGTCTTAGATGAAGCCTACTACTGCTTTTTTAAAGAGTAAAGCTGTTCCCTCTCCTAATACATCTCAATCAGACCATTAGCTTCGGGAAGCACTTCCCCAAGTTTTATAATGTTCCACAGTAGTCATTCCTCAATTTCCTATCAATGAATTCGTCGCATTCAAGACTGTTTTTACTGATGAAAAAAATAGTTTTAGGTGTCTGGACCACATCAAATTTCTCTCATTGATGCACTGCAGAATTTATAGTTCCAAAGGTGATAACTGCATGTACAACAAGCCACTTTTACAAGATCTGAAAAGTTTTTGCTCTCAAGCAGTTTATAGCCCAAGCTGCTTCATCATTCCAGCTGCCAATTTTTTTGATAATGCATTTCTCCAGTATTTTCAATCTTTCTACTATAGACAAAGAGCATGCTAGAATCATGTGATTTCATGCCCCAGCAGTGCATAATTTATGATACTAAATGCAGTTACAGACTAAATGTCAACTCACAATTTTACTAATCTGGAGAAATTCCCATAAGAAGCTGGTATTTCAGTGCCCTCGAAGTTGTTATTGTCAAGTTGACTGCAAGATTGAGGAGAGCTTTTATGGAAAGATCAGATCAACAACATACTTTAACAGGGTAATATGTATGCCTCTAGCGCACGTCTCCAGCAGTACCAGAGTAAGTCATCGAATGCAAAAAAAGGGGGCAATTTGAAAAATATCAGATCTGCTATTCCTCATGCTACCTTTAGAATAACCAGTTGACCTAGCATTCCAGTCATACCAAAATATAGCTACTACAGATTATAGAGCAGCTACATTGAGGAGAGAACTTCATTTGTGAAGAAGGCTATGAGAAGGGCAACGACAATCCAACATTAGATTTACAAACTTGTTACGACTACGCATATCCTCTTTTTCAATGTTGCATGACAATTAAGTCTTCATGGGCAAAACACCACCACTTGGTGTTTATGGTTCAGTCAACCTACTCGATTACAGAGTTGACCCTACCAATTGGAAATTATATCCACATTGTTTGCATCTTCAGATTGAGACGGTTGCAGTGCCACACCTTGTTTTTACAGACTTTTGTCTGGTAGGGAGTTCACTTGTTTCTGACCAAAAGTTTCTTTCAACATAAGGACTTTGCAACATTCAGTATAAAAAAGGAAAAGAAGAGAGCTAGGGAAAGGAGAGTAAGCAGATTACTGCAGACCTAGTAGACATCGAGTACAAGGGCCTTTGTACAATGAAGGCTCCAGTGACCTCGATAGGCTATCATAGTTCCATGTCCTATTAATGCATATGTGTTCAATGGAATTTGAGAGCCATATCTATAGGCACCTTTAGACGCAACTGATTTACTAAAAGATGTGGGATGACATCAGAACCGCAATAGAAACAACTTAATCCAAAATGCTATCCAGGATTACATAAAGATGTCATACAGTATGCGCAAGTCTGGCAAGAGTGAGAACTCTTGTGGAAGATATCCAGATAAGTTGTTATTGTCCAAAAGCCTGCAAAATTAATTGTATTATGTCATCACACAAAAAAAAATTTACGATGCTTCTGTATCAGACTTTAACAGCAGTGTACCAGAAGTTTGAGAAAATCAGAAAATGGATGAACTGTAAACTTACAAGTGAAGAAGCGTGGATATGCTGGAAAGCTCAGCTGGAATGTGACCACTTATCGTGTTATTATTCAAATGGCTGCATCATTTAATCTGTAAGCACATGTAATACGCAGAAGAAGGCTAGGCCACCAGCCAACACCAAGCACCCAAGAAAAGGATGAAAATCCACTTACAGGTGTCTCATACTACTCAAGCCAGCAAATGATTTTGGTATTGGACCTGATAATTGATTCAGGTCCACTTGAAGTCTATTCAAGTTTGAGAGATGGCCAAGCTCATCAGGTAAAGATCCAGATAGCTTGTTTCCGTTCAAAAGCCTGCGCTGACAGAAATAAACCAAATCACTCTGAGGAAAACATGGTTGATGGAGGGAACTACTCTCACGACATTGAATGTTCCGATCATGAAAGCATAGAACCTTGGAAAGCCTTTCTCTAGCTGCTCTCCAGTTGCTACTTTTCAGGCATTCAGACAAACAAGCAATTTCAAACTATGAAATTTAGTTAAAACAGATAGTATTCTTTTCTAAAATCTAGTAGTCTTCTTTTCACTAGTTATTTCTAAAAATCAGTTAGTAAATGAAAATCGGCTACTTTTATTAGGGCTTAGAGAAAACCGTTTGGAGAACAATTGTGAATGAGCACTATCTGGTGAGACCTCTGCAAACTGCAAGTTGTATCAATTGCAGAAATGTGGAAAAAACTAAACACAAACTTACAGTATATGACATTGTTTTCAATCAGAAAAAGCCATAAAATTACAGAGAGAAGAATTGTCCATATATCTTATTCATGATTAAAATACTTCAAACCACCCAACAGCATATTATCATCTACTTCATTAGCATTCACTTCCTCAAGTTGAAGACCTAGTTATGAAAGGATAATCAAGGGAACCTGATTCTTGCTCTGCATCAACAACTATATGTGCATCAAGAGTTTAAACAGTGAATAAAGAGCTAGCTTGGTGATTGCAGAATCAAATCACAAACTCAACTTACAAGAGTCTCAGGGACGCAATACTTCCTATCTCCTTTGGTATGCTGCCGGTTAACTCATTCCACATGAAGTCTCTTCAAACACCCAAAAAAAAACAAAAAAAACAAAAAACAAAAAAACAAAAACAAAAGAATAAGAAAAGATCAGCATCAATACTTCCATCTTACATACTAGCTCAGCCAAGATTTTCCCTATGACAGAAGCTAAAGTTGGAAGATGACACAATCACTAACTCACAAAATTAGAAGTTGAGATAACTGCCCAACAGCAGGAGCTAAACTTCCAGAAAGATTCATGTTCAGCAGTTGGCTGCATCAGGAAAGGAAATATAAGAACAACTGGATACATTCTAAGTATATCTCAAGGAATAACTTGACTAAAAGCAGGCTGGGAGGTTGACATTTTCAATACCAAGACTATCATATACTATGATAATTTAGTTTTTTACTAGCGAAATTTTAGAACTCATAGCAGTAGAATAGACCATACATCTTGCACACATGCATATAACCATCAGTTCCAAAGGTATCAAAGCATATAACTCCCGTCCAGTTAGATGTGCATGGATCCCCCTTCTTCCAATTTGCAAGGTGTTTCATAGGGTCAATTAGACTGCTCTTCACGGCAATTAGTGCATTGACTGCAAATAGCACAAGCACTTATAAGTCTTACAAATGAAATGTCAAGAAGCAATTAGCCTTGAAACAATGCTATAAAGCAGCATGCATCCTCAAATAGTAATAGCATCAGATTCATTCTCCTGTGTCACATCCTTGCATACATCCCAAAAAAAGGGAGAGTAAAGAAAGAAAGAGCTAAGCAATTCATGTCAATGCAAGCACCATAAACTGTTAAGTCCAGGCTTTTGGCCTTTGCAGGTTACTCTAACTTAGAAAAGTTTGCATGTAGTTAGTAGAATTTGAGCAAGTGACCTTCAGTTCCTGAACTGGAAATTTACTGTCAACTACTACTTTGCTATAGTAATATTCCTTAATGTGACAATGACTTCTACCCTGGTGCTGAAACAGAATTCGAGGAGCACAAACTTGGTAGACAAAGAAATAAACTCCTGGTCGTATACATTAACTTTCACCACATGTGAGTATCGGGACAATAGAACAGATGGTGTAATAATAAGCAGTGGAATGGCTGAGAATAATGCCCAAAAAAAAAAAAAAAATTAAGCTCAGATCCTTATACATCAACCAAATAGACCAATGTATTTGACAGCTTATAATTTTACAACGTTCTACCAGAAAATATAAGAGATGAACACATATACTCTCTTCTCATGCACACTTGGGCGATACAACTAAAGTTCGAAAGATCACCTTCTGACGGAGCGGTGACCTCCGCTTCGACTAGGTACACAAAGTAGCAGCATGAAAGGACGAGAGCAGATATGGGAATTCTCAGCTTCAGCATCCTCTTTCCCTGAAAAAATATTTAAAGACTAAGACATTGCACACTTCTTCAACCTCCCAAAGCATCGGCAGTGTGTTATAGATTCGCATTTCTTCATGAGAAGAAAAAACAGACATACGCATACACAAACCCTATTCATCGTATTGCCAAAGAAAGTAAACACATCTGAAATCTAGCAATGAAACAGCACCAGATCAGGGAAAAAAAAAAAAAAAACTCCTCCAAGCATCTAACAAGTGAAACAGAGGAGGCCCCTCAGCAAAAGACCAGAACTCAGACTCAATTCAAGCATCTTCCTCACCTCAAGTCCAGCACAAATGCAAGCAGGAGCTCAAGAAACCTTTTAAGATTCAGGGCCAGAAGTCAAACAACTCAAGCGAATGGATATACGGAAAAAGTTGAAAGCTCTGTGATATGAGTACATCAAGATCAGCGTCAGGATGATGAAGGTGACCGCAGGAGTGGAACGACGACTTTTCTCCGGTGTGAACACGAGCTCTGGACTGTAAGCATGAGATGGGATTTGCGTCAGGGTTGTTGCACCCACATAATTAAATGGAAATAGCAAATGGCGAATCAGGGTGAGTGAGAAACCCGCAGCTCTTTTCCTGACAAGTTTAATCCGTCGAGGTGTCGCCATTCCCAGTTTCTCAGATTTGATTAATGGGGAAGTTGACATTTTTGTCTCTGGATTTGGAAATGAGAAGAAGGAAACGACAGAACATTCCCCCCCGCCATAGAAGCTCGCTTGTGCTTTTCACACGGAGACAAAAGTACAGACAACCCATTGGGAAAGTGACAAAACGACATTACATTTTGATTCCTCCGACAAAATATTCCGACCAAAACTGTCTATTAATAATTAATTTTTAAATATAAAATGACATTTTAAAAAAAAAGTCCGCGTGACCTGCCACGTGGACTTTTACACTTTAAAATAAATTAAAAAAATCAAATTCAAATTTTAAAATTAGCTAAAAATTAAATTCATTTAAAATAAAAACTTTATTTAAAATAAAATTAAAAATAAGCTTAAAATTTTTACAAAAAACCTAAAAATAAGGAAAAAAAGGTTCTATATAAAGAACTGGGCGGTGACATGGCCAGCGGGGGTCGCTAAGCCCGGGCTAGGGACCGGCCCCTGCCATTGCCAACGACAGTGGGACGGCGGCGGTGAGGGTTGTGCAAGCCCTCACCGCCCGTTCTACAAATGTTTACTTTTACGTTTTTTTTTAATTTTTCCTTTTATATATATATTTCACCTAATTTTTCAATTTATTTTAATTAAAATTTGTGTTTTTTTATATATATTTTTCAAATTTTTGATTTTTTTATATTTTTATAAACTAATTAAGTTCGCTTTTTTTCTTCAATTTTTACCTTTTATAATTCTTGATTGGACCTCGCCGGAGCCATGTCGGCTTCAAATATTAGTAAAATAATGCTACATTAGATTTTTGGTGGAGCAAATCGGAGTTGGTACTCAAATGATCGTTTTTAAAAAAAAAAAGTTGACACTTAAGTGATCCGAACAAAACTTTTGGCACCAAAATGATCTCCATACACAACTTTTGGCATTGATAATGTCCTTTTCCCGACATCAATGGTCCTTGAACTTTGAAGTAATGTGTAATGTGATCACTGAATTTTTAATTTATTTGATATGGTCCTTAAACTTCAACCTAATGTACAATATCATCCATATACTTTTAATTTGTTCAATGTGGTCTTTGAACTTGTGATATATATTCATACTAGTCTTTGGACTATAGAAATGTTCAATATTATCCCCGAACTTAAATTGATGAAACATTAGATAATTTCATATAGTCCATGGACTAGTTTGAACATTTACTAAAAGTTTAGGGACAATATTGAGCAAATTAAAAGTTCATAGATCTCATTACATACTGGCTAAAGTTTAGGGACCATTTTTATGCAAGAACATAAGAAATCCTATAGGATGCCCCTAGCTGGTGGCCTAGTCGACCGACGAAACCAAGGGAAAAAACCAAAGGAAAAAAGAAGAAAAAAAGGAAAAAGAAGCAAATGATGAAAATATCTTTGGTCATGCTCTTTTTTGAAACAAAGATGGAGTTTTAGGCCCTTATTTAAAATAAGTTTTACTTTAAACCTTTATTTGAGAAAATGATGGCACTCTAGGCTTTTATTTGGAATTTTCCCTATAAAATTTGTCGTATCCCAATTTTTGTCATGTCTACCAAACATTAATTTGTTTCGCATCCGTTTATAAGTACATAGAATGATATTTGTGTCATGATAGATTCTTTCCCTTCTTTTTCTCCTGCTAGTTAAAAGACAACGTAATAAGTCAATTCGTTAGAATCATTTCTCTTTTTTTCTCTCATAATATAAGTTCATTCTTTTAGTTTCTAATCACTCCATCCAAACCGAGTTTTAGCTCTTTACCGATTGCCATCAACTCAGGAAAAATTGTCAAAAAAAGTCCTAAACCTTTTCACATTTTGCTGAGTTAGTTCTATTCACCGGAAATCATTGACGTAAAAAAGTCCTAAAAAAAATCATTGCCATCTTACATGACACCGCTGGCGCTGATATGGATAATTTTTAATAATTTTTTTAGAAAAATGAATGTTTTTATTTTATTTATTTATTTATTTTTTTGTTTTCTGTCTTGAAGGCCAGCAAGGGTTGCTAACCCTTGGGCCAAGGCCGCGAAGCACTCGTGGCCTTCGCGGCCGCGGGCAAGGGGCTGCGCCCCTCGCCCTCGCGGGTAGTGGGGAGGGCGTCGGGGCCCTTGCCCACTCTCGTTGTGGCCAGATCCGGCTAGGGCCGCCGGCCCCTAGGTGACAACCGGCGACCCCTGCCGACCATAATCCGGGCGGCCACCGGCCTTCATGCCATAAAAGAAAAAGAAAACAGAAAAAAATTAAAAAATTAAAAATTTCACAAAAGTTATTAAAAATTTATCAAGTGTTGTCCATGTTAGCGATTTTCGGCGAATATGACTGAATCGACAAAAATATGAAAGGTTTAAGACTTTTTAGACAGTTTTTCCTATCAACTCATGTGGTTCAGAACTTATCCTAAATTAGTTCATAGCATAAAATGTACCTGTTGCTCTTTAATGATGAAATGCTCTAGTTCTTTTTAGGGAACTTCGCCTCGAATACACCTGAGCATCGTTTTTCTAATTTATCTAAGATTTGTCGAGCCAAAATTTTGCACAAACTGCACGTTTGCCGATTTTATATTTTGTGCAAACATTTTTGAGAACTCGTTTGTTCTCATTCTACTTGGAGATGGAGACTAATAAAGGAATTTAAATTTCCTTATATTTTCAGTTTTTGCCTCATTTCAATGGAGAACACATAAATTATATCTCAAATTCAATCTTATACAATTATTTACGTCTTTTGAAGAGTTGATAAAATAATCAAGAAGCATTTTCATACTATTGTTTGGTTATGAGAACGAATAAAAAACAGATAGTCTTCACCTCATAGAATTCTCTCTCCTAGGTGCTCAATCAAAGTTTCTCCGAGAAGAGTGCGAAAGTGCAGCCTATACAACCGTGGTCATAAAACAATGAGACAACTCGCGGATCATGTGGATAAATCCGAGACTCTGCCCGTTTAACGAAAAAAATGAATGATTTGAAAAAATAATAGCTTATACCGCGTGAAATAATTAGTCAATAAAGAAAGTTTTCATTGTTCACATAATAAGTTCCGGACTTTCCGGATAATTTGTCTCATAATTGAATCCGGGTCGTGCGCTTAATGTGTAAATGCGTTTTCCCTAAATTCTGTGTAAGACAACATGTACGGTTACTAGCAAATATTGGAATCAGTCAGACCCCCCAAAATGGCCTCAAGTTGGACAAAATGCAACTGAGTTTTGTACTTCTAATTTTCTCCAATTCATTCCGCAAGGACAAGAGGCAGATGGTTTTACTTTTGTCCTGTACGAGAAGTCGAATATTCTTGAGAAAGTCACTTTAATGATTTGGGACCGCCACGACGTTACTCTTGATTGCTCAGACATACAGACTTTCCGAGGTGACCGTGAGAATATTCAACTCTACAAATTTAAGCCACTAAAAATTATAAGCACAGCATGTACATAAGTTTTTCTATTTCGACCAAAAAAAAAAAAGATAAGTTTTAGTATATGTCACATGGATAATGATGAGAGCTAATATAACATCCTGGTATTCTCATTATCCAATGAGTTTCATTTTCTATGGCCTTAATGCGTTAGGACAATGTTTTCTTACATCTCTAATGGAACAAAATTTCCTACAACCAACATCTTGATTCGTGGATTTTTTTTTTATAAAAATATTATAAGCCCGTATCATAACCTACATAAAAAAATAAAAAAATAAATCTCTCTCTACCTCTCTCCAACCACGTCGCTCTTCTTGCCGCTCTCGAGATGCCCGAACACCCGGTGCTGCCCAACACCAAGTTGCCGTCCTTAGTGACTCGAATCTCTTCGTCACTTTGCAACGTACGGAGGTCGCGACCACCCATACTAGTTAAAACGATCTTAGATTTAACGTCGCCCAAGGTCGCGGGTAGTTGATCCGACGTTGTGGCCTTAGATTGGCAATAGCCTGAGGTCGCAGTGGCAACATCTACCACCGCATTTCAGCATAAATAAGTAGTTTCTGATCCAATGAATTTCAGCATCTTTAGCATAATCTCGAAGAATCACGTCCGTTATCGCGAAGTCTTATTTTATGCATGCGACTAGACTTGTCAAAAGTGGTCATAAATCTATTTCTTAATCCATACATGATGTAATGAGTTGCTATATGAGTTACTTATGCTTAATAAATGGATTATCAATCAATTTAAACATAACAAGAGTGTTAAATGAGTCATAAATAAGTCATAAATCGGTTCACAACGTCGGCTCTAACTGTTCCATGTCAGCGATTTTCGGCGAATATGACTGAATCGACAAAAATATGAAAGGTTTAAGACTTTTCCGACAGTTTTTTCTATCAACTCATGTGGTTCAGAACTTATCCTAAATTAGTTCATAGCATAAAATGTACCTGTTGCTCTTTAATGATGAATTGCTCTAGTTCTTTTTAGGGAACTTCGCCTCGAATACACCTGAGCATCGTTTTTCTAATTTATCTAAGATTTGTCGAGCCAAAATTTTGCACAAACTGCACGTTTGCCGATTTTATATTTTGTGCAAACATTTTTGAGAACTCGTTTGTTCTCATTCTACTTGGAGATGGAGACTAATAAAGGAATTTAAATTTCCTTATATTTTCAGTTTTTGCCTCATTTCAATGGAGAACACACAAATTATATCTCAAATCCAATCTTATATAATTATTTACGTCTTTTGAAGAGTTGATAAAATAATCAAGAAGCATTTTCATACTATTGTTTCTCCGAGAAGAGTGCGAAAGTGCAGCCTATACAACCGTGGTCATGAAATAATGACACAACTCGCGGATCATGTAGATAAATCTAAGACTCCGCCCGTTTTACAAAAAAAATGGATGATTTGAAAAAATAATAGCTTATATCGCGTGAAATAATTAGTCAATAAAGAAAGTTTTCATTGTTCACATAATAAGTTCCGGACTTTCCGGATAATTTGTCTCATAATTGAATCCGGGTCGTGCGCTTAATGTGTAAATGCGTCGTCCCTAAATTCTGTGTAAGACAACATGTACGGTTACTAGCAAATATTGGAATCAGTCAGACCCCCCAAAATGGCCTCAAGTTGGACAAAATGCAACTGAGTTTTGTACTTTTAATTTTCTCCAATTCATTCCGCAAGGACAAGAGGCAGATCGTTTTACTTTTGTCCTGTACGAGAAGTCGAATATTCTTGAGAAAGTCACTTTAATGATTTGGGACCGCCACGACGTTACTCTTGATTGCTCAGACATACAGACTTTCCGAGGTGACCGTGAGAATATTCAACTCTACAAATTTAAGCCACTAAAAATTATAAGCACAGCATGTACATAAGTTTTACTATTTCGACCAAAAAAAAAAGATAAGGTTTAGTATATGTCACATGGATAATGATGTGAGATATTATAACATCCTGGTATTCTCATTATCCACTTAGTTTCATTTTCTATGGCCTTAATGCGTTAGGACAATGTTTTCTTACATCTCTAATGGAACAAAATTTCCTACGACCAAAATCCTGATTCGTGGTTTTTTTTTTTTCATAAAAATATTATAAGCCCGTATCAATGGTATCATAACCTCCATAAAAAAAAAAAAAAAAATCACTCTCTACCCCTCTCAAACCATGTCGCTACTGCTGCAGCTCTCGACACGCCCGAACACCCGGCGATGCCCAACACCGAGCCGCCGTCCTCGGTGACTCGAATCTCTTCCTCACTTTGCAACATACGGAGGTTGCGACCACCTGCACTAGTTAAAACGATCTTAGATTTAAGGTCGCCCAAGGTTGCGATAGTTGATCCAATGTTATGGCCTTATATTGGCAATGGCTCGAGGTCGCAGTGGCAACATCCGCCACCGAATTTCAGCATAAGTAAGTAGTTTTTGATCCAATGAATTACAACATCTTTAGAACAATCTCGAAGAATCACATTTGCTATCGCGAAGTCTTATTTTATGCACGTGATTAGACCTGTCAAAAGTGGTCATAAATCTATTTCTTAATCCATAAATGATGTAATGAGTTGCTATATGAGTTACTTATGCTTAATAAATGGATCATCAATCGATTTAAACATAACAAGAGTGTTAAATGAGTCGTAAATGAGTTATAAATCGGTTCACAACTTGCTTATATTCAAACCATTTTTATGACTCTTTCTTCATTCTCTGTCGCCCTCATTCGATTTTCCACTCACTCATTTGCTTTCTTGCCTCAATTTAGGTATGTGTTGTGTACAGATCACTAAATTTGTATTGCTATAAATGTGTCATAAAAAGATTAAATGAGTCTACTTGGATCAAACCATTTACGACCCAACACAAATCCCACGCAACCAACCCGTTTTGACAAGTTCTACAGGCGACCGAGGCAGGTTGCGTGCATCTCCAAAAGTTAATCGAGTCAAGCGGATGTCCGTGAGCATTAACAAATAATTAAACAGGTATTGGCCCTCCTAATTGCAAATATATCACAGGCTCTCTCCTTTTATAATTGAAAAATCTATCACTCGTTTTGTAGCGCCGTAACCGGCAAAATGCTTTAGATAATATGAAGTGCCTTGTGCGTATTGGCTTTGGATTAATTTACGGCATCATAGGGATTGAATAAGTCAAGCAGCCGCTGGGAATACAGCATCCATGGCTTCATGGGGTGTCAACATTCACAACACCGTATGATCAGATCTGTTTATATTTTATTCACACGAGGACAAGGCTTTCTAGATGCAAATCAACGCCCAGGATCTGATGTTTTGTCTACAAAATCCAGTGTGAAATGCTGCACGTGGACCTGTGATCATAAAGGCTCAAAGTGTGCCATTATGAGAGAGAGAGAGAGAGAGAGAGAGAGAGATTTTATAGCTTAGCTTTGGACAAACAGCATAGTCTGTCTTTTCTGAAGTATCAAAGTTCGAACTGTCGTCTGTGTAAATCCCCAGTTATTAGATTAGGATGCAAGTGTGGATATGTTAGAAAAGATCCCAATTATTAGATAAGAATGCAAGTGTGGATTATGTTATAAAAATTCTACATCAGAAAATTGATACGGTGTAAAACAGTTAATATATCCTAGTTAGCCTATAACTCGTTGGTTTAAACTTTTGAGTGAATGCAAATCTAACTGAATACCTTAATAGGGCTAGACTTTGGGATCCCTCTTGATGTCTCTCCAAGAGCATACTATCATTATCCAACTTTTATCGATTTCATAGGGGAATGGTCTATGGGGGTTGTCAAAACCCTTAGTTTTGTCTAAGATGCTATTTAAAACTAGACATCTTGTCGAGTTGGCTATGGCTCAACGGGACTCCGAGAAGCACGATCGTGATTCCACAAATCCAAACAAAGCGACAACTTTCTTGATCCCCCTCCCCGGGGTCTTTTGCTCCTATTGCGACGAGAAATGGAGACTTTCGTGGATTTATAGGATTAGGCTGGTTCTTTATGAGTTCAGACTTGCAACTGTCATGTAAAAAGTGATTGGAGACCATACATTCCTCATTGATAGGGAAAATTACTAATCAGTTTTGAGTTACTCTCCACTTTTATTTGTTTTTTTTTTTGTCCCTTTTACAAAGTCCTTCAATTTATCAATTTTCGTACAAATTTATCAATCTTTGTATATTTGATGTTTCTGTTTTTTGCCCTGCTAGGCTACCAACTAGTTTTGGTTTATGAAGTCTCATTTGAGTTGTTTATCGACATTTAAACTTAGCATCTCTTCCTTGAAAACCACCTGCCTTTTGAGTGTTTTATCACTTTCCTTCAATTAAGTCACGAATCAATTCCGGGTTTTTTAAACTCTCATTTCAAATGCTTACTAACATTTGTTTTTATTTATTTTGAACTTTATCTAATTTGTTATTGAGTTACCAGTTTTAGTTATCGACGTATATTTGGATTCAAGATGAATTAACCAAGCATACATCGCCAGCGTAAATAAAAAAGTTTCTACAAGTGGCTTCGCACACCGCTGATTTGGTTGTAATTAAAAGAAAGTGGGTAGTTACAATCACGAAATCAACGGTGGATAAAGCCACTCGTGGAGCTTTTTCGTAACAATAGCCGTGCACGCTTCTTTTGAAGTACAATTCCGTCTTAAAATTTTCATCCTTAAAACTAATGCATATTTGCGTTATCAAGTTTCTCATATAATTGTGATTTTTCTTTGTTAATAATTACTCTAAACCTATTATGCCAAGTCCAAACAACAAATTTGTGGTATCTCTTCCAAGACTGTGCGTTTCTAAAAGGCATAGCTTATGATAAAAGCTTAATCCTACCCAAGTCACCTCCAACTTTGTGGCCCAAATCAAATTCCCTGGACCCAAATGCAACAGACTCGAGCCGAAGCTGGTTCCAGCTTTTTTTTACTCTCCTACATCCTTATCAATTGAATTTCGTACATTGACATAAAAGAGTGTGATAAAAGAAAAAAAAAACAAACTAATCTTCTCCAAGGATCGTATCTAAACTAAATCATGAGATTAGTTCACTTTAATCCTATACAAATCATTTCGTTTTTCGATCGTACTTACTTTCAATCAACCGAAGATCTATATGCGCGCACCACGAGCCCGAATTGAAAGTTTAATCGGAACAAACAAAAGCAGCTTGGGTTTCCGATCCGGTTTCGATGTGATTTTTTTTTTTTTTTGTCCCCGAATGCGACTGTTTTCTAACACCTCGCTTGCACTTATATGAGAGGATTAGCGGTTGAACAGAGAACTCGCGTTCAACAATACTCTAGTTCAACATGAGTTGCTCTATCATGCCGGATAATTGTCCACAAAGTTCTAAACCTGTGGTATGGAGGCCAATTCAGTCCTAAACTTTTCAATTGTGCCAATTTAATCCCAAACCTTATGAAAATATGTCAATTTAGTCCTAAACCTTTTGAAATTTGACAATTTAGTCCCAAACTATTATTCGGATAATTGGCCGGAAGAGCTACAATGACAAATTGAGACTAAATTAGCAAATTGTCAAAAGTTTTATGACTAAATTGACATAATCGAAAAGTTTATGACCAAATTGGCAAATGGTAAAATATTTTAGGTCTAAATTGGCACAATTACAATAGATTTATGATTTTTTTAGCAATTTTCCCCTATCAGGCCATTATACATTATCTGAGTATTTCTAACAAACGATTAAGGTAAGCAAATATCTCGTCAACATAACCAATCCATGAAAGCTCAAGATGTCCACAACAATTCCTTCCACATATGATTACGCCTGAAGTTGAAGCATCTTCCAGGTACGATCTCGAAGCATTCACAAGAGAGAAGGATCTTGTAGAGTCCTATTCTTGAACTTATGCCATCCATGAGTTGTTAGAAAACTTCGAGAAATTTCCAACATGTCGAAGTTCTTTGGTCCGAATGCTACAGAAGGTCAAAGGATCGCACAAGGTTGATTCGCCAAGTTCTTCATGCGTTGGAAAAACACTCTTGGAGGGCCCGAAAGATACGTTACATGGCGTGACAGATCCTAGTTAACACGGACGTAACGTTCACGGCGCATTAACGGGGGCTGATCTTGGGTATCACGCCACTTACAAGGTCACTGCCAATCAAATCGGTGGATGTGTATGGACTTCTCCTGGCGTAAAGAGGCTGTGAGGCAGAACCCCCCGTTCCTGAAATGGAAGGTTCTGATTCTGAGGCAATAGTGTCGGTTTCCGGTAGCATGGAAGATATATTCTCCAATTCTCGTACCACCTCCAACATTGTCGGTCGTGCCTTTGTCTGATCTTCGCAACACTTGAGGGCCAATGCCATGAACTTCTTGATACATTCAGAAGGATATGGCCCCATGCTTCGATCTATGATGGAGAACATCGATCCAGATTGACAAGCTTGCAGCACCTGCCAATGCCATCAACAGTATAAACTATCTCGGTGAGAGAGTACCAACAGCGGGACAACATCATGATGCTAAAGTGACGATTCATCAGAAAATTCTGATACTATGACGAGAAATGCAATGGAATGAAGTCAAGGCCACTCTCTTAGTAATGGACAATAAACGGGAGGATTCTATGTTGTCTTGACAAAGAATTCAGCGCTTTGGTGAGTTGGGAAGATAATCACACTGGCACTTCCCTGGATTGCAGTATACATGAGTCAGGAGAATACAATAAGGATTCTCCGGTCGGGTTTATATGACCGTTCTATTAGGATTTAAGGTAAAGCCGAAAGAGCAAGTACCTCCCTGACAATGTTTCTACCATGAGATATGGGCTGCATCCCTGTCAACAGCTCCAAAAATACAATCCCAAGGCTGTAAACATCACTCTTTTCTGTTAACTTGTGTGTCAAGAAGTACTCTGGATCGACGTAGCCCTGCAAAGGGAAACAGCACACCGAGAATTATGAAGGTCAAGCCTTAAAATAGCGAAGCAGCACAAAACACACATGAGACGACTTTGGAGCTGGATCTCTACTCATTTACTGTTCCCCTTGCATATGAAACAATGTCAGATCCGAAAGCAGCGATAATGCCAAAATTTCCTTGTCTGATACCATACTAATGAACTGGTGAAGTTACAGATAAGTCGAGAGAATCATGACTGGTTTGTCGTACTTTAGTTTGTTTGAGACTATCCGTTGATGGTGGCAGATGGTCATTCTCCCACAGAAACGGTCCACTAAATTCTACTTTTTCTCTACATCAATCAAATACTCTTTGTTCTTCATTTAGTATGCTGAATTCTCCAACTATGACAGGCGGGGTAACTTACAGGCGTGCCCTTTACGTTTGTGGATATGTGAGCAGTCACATAACCATCAGTATTTGGCAATGGAGCAAGTCTCGAGATTCCAAAGTCTGCGACTTTTGCATTGAATCTGCTGTCTATTAATATATTATTGGCTTTGATATCCCGGTGTATGATGGGAGGGTCTGCTTCTGTATGAAGGTAGAGAATGCCCTTGGCTGAACCCAAGGCGATGCTCAATCTGACTGCAAAACTCAACGGGCTTCTATATCGATCTGCCAATTAACAAATATCAAGATGGTCAAGACACATTTAAACTCACAGGAGAAGATACGTTCGAACTCCATTCCGGATAGATACATTTATAACCTTATGACAATCTATTTTACTCAATTTTGAAATGAAAACGACAGGTGATCCGTGTCGATAATCAAGAGACCAAATGGTTCCAAAAGACAAAACAAATTAGACAGATGATCTTTTCAGAGCATGCCGAACAATCACAGATACGGCTTATGAAACTGCATGACTTCTTACCTGATAAGACATTTTGAAGGGAACCATTTGGCATGAACTCATATACCAACATCTGCAAGGACAATTAAGGAAAGCATATTAAACTTATTTAAAGTCATTGTCTTTACCGAGTGGCAGCAAACCAGCACTAAAAACAGTGAAACAGGATTGTTACCACAGAGGGACAACGACGAAAGAATAGTATAGGCACAATAACTATGCATAACAATTTTCCGATTTGTTAGATATACTCAGTGTCCACATCCTGGTTCTCACCATTCTACAGAATGTCGTATGAATCATAAAAATTTTAAGAGCATCTTAGCCATTTCATACATCCCATGGGTACCAACCTTAATGGTAGGAAAATTGAGGACTTGTTATAGAATTGATTTTATTGCACTTGAGGTCACATGATTATGAGATTTTTCAGCTTGCACTCCATCTCGGCTGCACTGTAAGTTTGTACTGTATAAACATCACAGCTGAATCCTCAGGGGCGCACCTATTGATTACCATACTTTTTGTAATCCTACCAGGATTTACTTCCAGAGTGGAATTCTACATGTTGTCATCATTCAAACCGAAACATTTGACTTCATAACGATGGAGGCTATCTACACACTTTTGAATACCTCGTAGCTGGAGTTTAGCAGCACTTGAACCCCTGTAATGTGCTTTTGAAAGGGTTTTATTATGTGAGAGAATATCTTAATAAGGAGCTTCATACTATTACCAAACAGGAATGGCAATATGACACTTCTTTAAAACATTGCTTCAATGAGCACATCAGTGCTGTCAGAATCATGAAGATTCTACCTGCTCACTTTCTTCGTCGCAGTACCCAACTAAGGCAACAAGGTTGCGATGGTGTAGCCTTGACAAGAATTCTATTTCAGTAAAGAACTCTTGTTGGCCCTGCAGCGATCCTTGCTGTGCACGTTTGATTGCCACCACAGTGCTATCTCCTAAGACACCTTTATAAACTTTCCCGTAACCTCCTTGTCCTATCTGAGCAGTGATGTCGAAGCTACTTGTCGCCTTCTCAAGATCAGCAAAGGAAAATTCTTTTATTCCTTCGACTTTCATGGAAAGTTTCGAAGCTACACAAGAGGAAGTAAAAATTAAAGAGTCCACTCTTAGGGGATAAGGCTTCTCAAGCTGCAATTTATGTGGCAGAAATCGCACACCTGATTTTGTCCTTGAACCTTGATTCCGGTTCCTAGGGTGTCTTCGGTAGAACAGAAACGCAATGGCTAGGCCTGTGACACCAGCAGAAGAGATGGATCCAAGTACAATTGCAGCCAGAACCCCCTTGCTCATGCCCGAGCTCATTGGCAGATTAACATCTGCACATGAGGAGATTACTGTTCTCTAAGCTCCAGTTTAAATGTGAAAGAGAGCTTCATTTGTTTCAGAAGACGCCTTTGATTCAAACAATTGCAGAGCATCCTTTCAAATGACCACTTGGAAGAGTTTTGAGAACAAGGGAAGAAATTATATTTGCAATATAGATGGCTCGCTAGTTTAGGCATGCTCAAGATGCATTTCTAGAGAGGCCATGAAAATTTGAATTGCCAGGCAAAGATCGCATATGAGCGTGAAACTTACCGGGTTGATAATATCCAAGAGTAAAATTTCGCAGATCATAGGGCCCAAATGTATCATTCCCAATTATTGTAAAGGTTGCAAAATCGCTCACAAGTCGTTGGACCTCACTTGCACTGAATTCACCAGAATAATTGCCAATCTCAGGATATAACTTTAGAAACATTAGGAGCCTGGGACCTTTCTGCCATATGAAGGAGTCAATCACCAGCTGATAGGGTTCTAAGCCAAGATTGGAGGTTACGTAAGATCTGAACTCATCAGCATATGGGCGGAAGTCATAAATACTAGGACTGCGTAAACGAACTCCAACCCCGAGCGGTGCGGCACAGTAGCATGGATCTGGGGCATCAGGCACATGTTCGAAATAGCCGGGGCAATGCTGAGATGGGCAGTTGCTGCTGTTTAAGAACGTATAATTGGCAGGAGCATCAGCGCTGCCATCTTCAGGTGCACAGTAGGTGACTATGCCAAGTTCGTTCTCTCTTCTGCAAACAGGATTCCCTTGAAGCCTGTTCATAGATGAACTAGTAAGTCATCAAACTGCTCCCAACCGGGATAGAGCTACTAGATAAAGTGAAACATGAATGGTGCTTGGCCGAGTTTACGTAAAATCGGTAATATTAAGCGGCTCTAAAATCAAAAGTTCAAGGTAATACCTAAACCCAAAGAAGAAAAAACAGCTGTGGACTGATCCAGACCACAGTGAATACATGACTAGATCTTGATTAGCAGAAAGCTTACCTGATTGTGACGTTTGGAGGAGGATTGAGACTGCCCACAACATTAGTAAGTGCATTGTTTTGGAACTCCCTGCAAGTAAAGAGTCATATACATGGGTAAGAGGACAAAAGGAATCAGGTACCTACGAAAGTTCTCCAAACAAGTGGGAGGTAACCCGGTAAAGACTTCAGGTAAGCCAACAGTTCCTTTTTCCTTGTGTTACTTCCTCTAATGTTCAATGTACAGTTTGATCTCTTAACTTTGTGTGTGGTTCAAATGAAAACTCTGCAATTGGAGCTGTCGGGTGGGGGAAAAATTGTGTGTGTGTGTGTGAGAGAGAGAGAGCACGCTCAACATTTGACAGTTCATATAAGTATCAACCATAAACATTCCTGGAAGGAGACTACGTGCACATACATCACAATTTTAAGGCATTCAAACCATAAGTCATTGAGCCACACAACAAAATGCTCATAGTATTGCTAAGAAATGGCTAAGAATGATGAACCCATGATATTATCTCTCTGCAGTTGGCTCACAAATTTAGTGTTGATGTCGCCTTAAAAGTGATATTCTGCCATATATTGGTTGGAACATCACCGGACAAGAAATTGTCACGAAGAGATCTGCAAAAGACAAACAGTCATCATTCCTATGTAAGTCCATTGCGTAACTACTTCCATCTGTAGAAAAATGATATAGCACCATCAATAGATGAAGTGAAGTGAGTAGCTGCTTAAAGCTTCAAACAAGGATTTTACTATGAGTTTGACGGGAAACAAGAATTGTAATGAAAGTCCAGATGATCCTTACAGTTTTTGAAGCTGGGTAAAACCAGAAAAATTTGATGGAATAGTCCCTGTAAGTTGATTATGGGAGAGATCACTGCATGGTGTGAAGCAAATCGATTAAGTAGGGATGAAGGATTATCGTTACAGCCGTGTGAGTGTGGTTGTGTTTTTGTGTGTGTGTGTGTGTGTGTGTGTGTGTGTGTGTGAGAGAGAGAGAGAGAGAGAGAGAGAGAGAGAGAGAGAGAGAGAAAGAGAGCAACATAAATACTAGAAAATCTCATGGAGCACCTACATAGTAGTGATACTCGAAGAAAGCTTATTTGTGGGTATGCTTCCACTTAGGTAATTTAAGCTAAGGTCTCTGCAAATTGAACAACAGTTTTGGTTAGACAGCATGCCCAGATTATTTAAGTCTTCTAACGTAACTTGATACTTCTCATATATCTCCTCATACCATTTACACAGCAGAAGCCACGAAACAGCAAACAATTGGTGATATAATCGATGCTAACTGCCAAGCATCACTTACAGAAGTAAAGATTGAAACTTACAAATAAAGAAGACTCTGGATGGTGCTAAAATCAGGAATAGCACCTGTCAAATTGCAGTTTCTCAAACTCCTGTTATGATTAAAAGATTCGAGTTTAGCAAGTAGAAAACTATCCTTTTTGTGAGACGAAATGGAGAAGAAATATGCAGCTTGTGGCTAGTCCTGGCAGAAGAGTTGAAGATCCCTAAAGATGAAGAGCGAAGATTGCAATCTCACGCCAACAGAGTAAAACTTTCGAGTGCCAAAATACTGATTGAAATTAGCCTCCATGTGGCGCTAAGTTCTATGGTAATCATTTTCATGTAAAGGCCATATCGATAACAAGAATTAGAAGCAATGAGACATCAATCAGCACTCATGGTTGTCTGTTTTCTCTTCAAACAAAAGAGACCCAGAAAGGTAGGCCAATGCTGGCTTTGGTTGCATGCTGTATGCATGCCTGTGGCGTATGTGCATGCTATCTTGCGTTCCTGTGTGTGACTGAACATGAGGACTGGTCGGAGAGAGAAATCTTACAATTTCACGAGACGGGACATGTTTGAATAAGTAGGAGGGATTTCAGTCCCCTCAAATTTGTTGTTGTCCAGTTGGCTGCAATGAAACAAGATAGTTTAAATTGTAGCTTGTTTCTAGTAATAGGTGATCAGAATTTCAAACTTTAGTTCTCTGTATGAAACTTTGTATACCAGGATTAGATGCAAAGAGCAAGACTAACAACCTCAAGCAAAACTGAGTTCCCGTTCAAATGTTAACTAGATATACCAGCTTAAAGTTCCCTTAAATGAGCCTATACATTTTAAGGTTCCTCAATGTAAGAATTCCCAGAAGCTGTTTTACTTTTTTCGAGGCCAAAGGAGTCATAACTGTTTTATCACTTTCGTTTCTGCACATATTCAACAAGTAAGGCTGTGTGAGTCGTTTCAGTCATATGCAATAATGTTTATGTTATCACTTCAGCCTCAAAAATTATTTGATTGGATAGCAAGGAGGAAAAAGCCTCTATGAAAATAAGGCTTCATCAACAAGAAACGTACAGAATCGTCAGACTTCGCATCATGTGGAGCTGTGGTGGGAGATGACCTGACAAGTTGTTGTTATCCAGAAGGCTGCAAGCATTCCATTAGACCGTTGAAATAAAGAAGGAAAAGACCGAGAGAATGTGAATAGCATACTTACAAGTGCTTAAGCTTAGGCAGCTTAGAGAGCTCAGGAGGAATCTGGCCACTGATGGAATTGTTGTTCATGTGACTGCAAGACATAGAATCAAAGGATTAAAAGTAAGTAATCTGGTTACTTAGCCACAAAGAACGGAATGTTGATCTTATTATCTGTAAAGCTTACAAGTGCTGAACGGTTAGCAAATTCGCAAATGAGCTGGGAAGTGGTCCTGATATTTGGTTAAGGTCCAGCTGAAATTTCGTTATATTGGGGAGGGATCCGAGCTCATCAGGTAGAGGACCCGATATATTGTTTCCACTTAGAAGCCTGCATTAAACATGGCCTCCATAAGATGCTTTTGCATATTAATATCAAGTTTCATCTGACACTGAAAGAATTTCCTATTTGCTAATTGCACAGAAACAAAACACTAATGAAGGTTCTATGAGCAAGTACACTGGATTCATCGCCAAGAAAAATTTGAACACCGGCATCATGTCAAGTCAAAGCAAAAAACCTTTGTAAAAGGACAGGCAAGCTTATATTTGCACTGAAGATCTCGCTCTACTAAGAGTGTTAACTGGCATACGACAACAAGAAATTGTCTCACGAGGAAATTCTGTATCTCTTAATAAAGAGAGAAGTTGAGTTTATGCAGCAATAAACCTCATCAATATCAAGGCCGAAAAAATGAACCATGGCACCAAACAATTGGATGTAGGTTTGTCCGTTTATTATCCCAAGCTAATTAGTTAATCACCCCTGTTTATAGTTTCATCGGTCATCATACATAATTTCACACTCTTAAACAGACACAGGAGAAATTTATTGAACAGAAAAGTAGTACATATAACTATTAGTGAAAAACGAAAGAAGGCTGCAGATATGCTCGTGTGCGTAAAATTCTAAAGCATCGTCGCATATCTGCTGGACCTAGTACAAATTGAGTTCTCACATACAGGAGTTGCAAAGAAGTCATGTTGCCGATCTCTTTTGGTATGCTGCCACTTATGTTGTTCCACATAAAATCCCTGCAAAGAAATATTGCAGAGTCGGGAAGAGAAGAGAGACAGAGAGAGAGATCGATGGCAACTTCAACTATCGAATTGAAAGAAGAGCGAGTTTATACAGGCATGAGCACTACACTTCACGAAAAGAAAAGGACGACAAGATTAGACCAGCGGCATACAAGTAAGTCACATGGGTGAGTACACCAAGCTCAGGAGCTAATGTCCCCGTCAGGTTCTTATTTAACAACCGCCTGCACATGAGAGAAACCACATGAGAAACCACAAATATTTTGATAGCATTTTTACATGTTTGAAATCAAGATTTGCTTCAGGATTTCAAGACTGAACTCCTGTACATGAATGGACAGTCTGACTCCCACATATTCAAAAGTTCTGCCATCCAACAACATAGACTGGTTTCATTGAACAAGAATCCAATGCTATTAGAGATATTACCACAAAGCCTAACAGAAGATTTTAAAGCTATAAACATTCAAAGGAAACACCAAGCAAGCATCATATGAAGCACCCGAAAAACACAAAACTAGTGAGAAATATGTATCTCACTAGATAAGCAATAATGGTATCCGAAGTAAGGTTTAGAACATATTGGTGAGGCAGACCAGGTCAATCGGTACTTCAAAGAGAGAGAGAGAGAGAGAGAGAGAGAGATGTTCATTTCTTAGAAATGAACTTACAGTTCTTGAATGTGCAGGTAGCCATCATCCAGGATCTGTGTGCAGATGACCCCTGTCCAGTTGGAAGTGCAAGGATCGCTCTTCTTCCAGTTGCGAAGATGCTTTAATGGATCGCCAAGATTGTTACGGATTGCTTTCAAAGCTTTTACTGCAAAGCATCAGAATCTATCTCATCATAGCAAGAATAAGAAAAACAGCATATTGAATTCATCATCTTGTGTAAAGATCATCTTTTTCTTGCCATCTCCTTTTTGTGATTCTCACGGAAGAGCATAATTTCATTTACCAACAGATATATTACAAGACTGCAGAACAAACAGAAAAGGCAGAGAAACTGACATTCCCCCGGATGAATCATCTGTGCCGAAGCGAGCGAACCGAACCAACATGCCGATAAAGCAACAGCCACTCCAAGCAACAGAAGCCGTTCCCTCTCCATCTGTGAAACATCAAATCAAGCACGTTCAGAACAGAATCGAACCCCCGCTCACTTCTCAGAGCTCAGAATCATTCAGACTCTTTTCTCGTCATCCATCGAGCCAGGAAAACACGGCGCTAGCATCGAGATTCCAGCACAAACAGAGCATCAGAGCAAAACAAATCGCTCGAGTTGAAGTGGGTCGTGAAGCTCTAACCTGACGTGAGATCGAGAAGGAGCTGGAGGTGGGTGAGGGTCGAGCTAGCGGGAGCGGCAGGAAAAGCCGTCTTTGTAGACGCCACGGGATGCGGTGACGTGGGGATCGTCGGGGCCGGGTCAGAGGAAACACATAGAAAACTGGAATCTAATGGTAACGGATTCGGTGGAAGTGCATTGTCTCGGACTGTGATGGAGTTCTGCTTATTTTATGCAGAGAAACAGAGGACTTGTTCTTCTTCCTCCGGAGGGTGTGTGCGCAACTTGTGTGGCGCGAAAGGTTCAAACTTGCTCTGGTCCCCATCGGCATTTCTGACGTTGTTCGGCCCAATATAATTCTAAAAGAATTGTATAAAATATACTTCACGACGTAAAATAGAAAGTAACATCTTAGTTTTCCATCGATATTTCATTTATAATTCGAATTAAGAAAAATCTACAAGAAATTATACGTTAATCTACGTGTTAATAATCGCATGTTACAAAAGTTTCGGGTTAAGAGTAAGTCAACGTATATACATCATGTAATAGTAACAGCTAACAAGTCAGAATTTATCCGGACACGACGTCATACAGATAGGGTCGGCCGATTTTGTGCCAATCTAGCTAGGTTTAAACAACTGAATGACATGCCATTGATGGAGACAAGAAAAGTTTTTTTTTTTTTTGGGGGATTGCTAACATATTCCACCAAGCACACTTTTCCTAATTACATATTTTTATCGAAAAACCCATTAATTATAAGAAAAATATATATTGTTCGCCGTGATATTAGATTGCTAACTATGGCGTAATTAAATAAAGTGATTACCTCATCTCGTAAGTCAATAAATATTTCGGGTGTAAATTGTGGAAGAAGTCAAGATGGGAACAATTCATTGATAATTCACCAAATTCAGTTGCCTCTCTCAATTTCCCTCAATTTGTGGCACTTCGGACAGAGACATCGGCTTAGAATATTAACAAAATCATATAGAAAAAGAAATATTCACTCAATTTTCAACGTCCTCACAAACTCTTAGAAATATGAAATTGGACCTGTGATTTCGGCTTATTTACTTTTGTTCCCCCATGATTGGACTCATTCTGTACATCTTGAGATTCGAAAACTAGGATAAAGCATCGACTAGGAAAGTGTCTAATACTCGTGCATCGTCAATTAAATTCTTAAATAATGTTGAATTCGATATTCCTAGAGTCAAGTTGACATTTAGAAAAAGGAATCGGAACTAAGTTTTATAAAAAATACGGGCTAAAAACCTCTTATTAAACCCCAAAAAAAAAAAAAATCTAGACTTAAACTCATATAAATTGACTGCACTTAAAACTTGCCTTTTTTTTACCCAAAAAAATAGTTATTTTGTTAGGTCCTACCGATTCGACTAGCGAAAAATATTGATATTTTAGTATTTTCTTAAAACACTAGGCACTGGTCCGGCACTCGTCAAACATCACATGAAAAATATAAACTTGAAATTTTAAGCAGAAAAAAAAAAGGTGAAAATAATTCGATGAAAACGGCAAAAAGAAAATGTCAATTTTTCTTTTTTCTTTTTTGGGGTTTGAGTCTGTTGGAGCCCAATACAGAATAAGAACAAGAAGGAGAAACTTCAAGAATCGCGAGCTCTCAAGGTGTGCTCTCTCAATCATAGACCTACAAAAAAATGGAAGAAGAGAAACGTTCTTGAATCCTTCATATCACCAAGCGCTTCTTATTAGCTCAGTCATTTGGATTAATACCATAAAAAATTTCAAATTAGTACACCTGTGACAAATTTACCCGAAATTATTTTTTTAATCACGAAAAACCCAAACTAGTACACATATGAAAAATTTATCCTAAACTATTTTTTCAACTACAAAAAATCCTAAACTAGTATATGTGTAATAAATTTACCGTAAACTATCTATTTTGACCACCAAAAATTCAAATTGGTACACATGTCACAAATTTACCATCCTTTAGTTTTCGCCAAAGTGGATTAATATCATGAAAAATCCCAAATTGATACACCTGTGACAAATAGAGAGTAAAAACCCTAGATGTATACATATGGCAATTCCCACGTGTTATCCAAATCAGTAATTTGACGATAAAATTTAATGAAAACTAACAAAGGGTAAATTTATCACAAGTGTATCAGTTTGGGGTAAATTTGTCAAAAATATACCAATTTATGATTTTTGATGGTTAAAAAAATAGTTTGAAGTAAATTTGTCACAAATATACCGATTTGGGGTTTTTCGTAATATTAATCCTAATCCTTTTGAGGTAGATTTTTCTTATTTATCATCTCCAATTTGGCAGCAAGCGTACGATTTAAACTCATAAAATTCTCATGCTCTTTTTCCCAACAAAAGAAGCTCGAGCTTAAGCTTAAACTGTTAGCTCTTTTTATTTTTGTATTTCTCACCCTCTTCATTTTCTTTTCTTTTTATAAACATTTTTAACTTTTTTAATACTTGAGTGTATTTTTTTGTTTTTTCATACGTGGTTCTTGACCACGTACCTTAACAAAAAACTCACATCAGCACGTTGCGTCAATCAAATTGAACGAAATTAACGAATTGATTTAACTACACCAATTTCACATTTGGAAAAATTTCGAGTGCACTTATCCTTTTATTTTTTATATAAATCAAAGTCAAACATGCCAAGAAGAATATAACGTGTTACTCGTGTGGCATTATCCTTTTCGCATTCGAAATGTGCCTGTGCAGAGCCAGGCAGCGGGCCTTTCCCTGCTTTGAAATCACAAGCGTGCCATTTGAGTGCCGTTCGTGTCCGGCATGCTCTGGACCAGGATTGCCACACATGGGCCTGAAAAAAATCAGTACGTGCACAAAGTACTGGCTGATTCAAATCTCTTCAAAAAAAAAAATAATAAATAAATAAATAAGAGGACGAGCTGATTCAAGTTTGTACCGACACTTCTCTTTTTAATCGAACATATCTTACTTTACCTCAAGAAACATATCTTACAAGCGTTTTCTAGACAACAACGAGTTGCCGGGGCCCAGAGAACACACACAGTTACACGTATAAGCAAACGACAAACTTATTTAAAGTCATTCACACTTGATCAACCGGGCATCACACGCATTGAGACCCATTAAGTTTAGCATCCGTTTGCAGTCCATTCCTCAGATTAGCATTTGCTCGAGGATTTAACAATGCCAATCCTAGTAGTCGTTCCACAGCTACCCGCCCATACTTGTCATCTTTTGCATAAACGAGGAACGAGATGCAGTATCAGAAGCATTGGCAGATAAATGGACCCAGATGTACCACGGAAAATGTGATTGACGCTTCATGGTGATGATGTGCCCCGACATGCAATCAAAGAACTTCAAATAAACCATGCAGTGCATCAATCCGCTTTCCAAGGTTGTATACATCATGAGAAAGTCCCATCACAAGTCAGCTAGTTTCAACCGCGGAACAATATTCATCGATTGCAACTCCTGACAATGAATCAAGCGTCACCGACAATTAATATTGCATACATACTGTCGAGTATAAAATCACTTTGACCATGCACAGATTGGAATAATGAAAAAAAAGGAAGGAACGATGGCATTCCAGCTACAAAGCACAGTAGTAGTTCTGGGTGGGCTGTGTGTGAAAGGAGTATATACCTGGATTAAAAGCTTGCAAGCATATGGCAATTTCATAGTTGAAATGTTGTCCCCATTCTTACACGAAGAACATATTCCTGTTTTGAGCTTATGGTTGTAATATCCTAACAAACCACAAGCTCTGCAAACCTGCCAAAGAATGAGAAATTAAAATATCGATGATCTCTTTCAGCAATCATTCATTAATCAGGGCATCAATAAATGTTGATAAAACGCTTACAGAAATTTGAACCGGAAAATGTTGCAAACTCAATCAAATCGAGGGAAAATCCTGGGTGTATAATTTACCAAACCAATGCAGCAAGTTTAAAAGAAAGGCTTATTTTGAGAGGATTTGAGGTTCAATATCCACTGGATAGTAATGTAGAATGATTTTAGTGGCAGCTTAACACTACGACACAAAATATTGCCCTTTTCCTTTAAAATCACATGTTAAATATTTTCTATAACAAATATAGCATGACAGGTAATAATGTTACACAATACCACAGGCAAATTCATGCAATAAATTCTTACAAGCACACCAACCAAATCGAGCATTTCTATTGCAAAAAGGACTTGCACTAGGACCAGGACCGGTAATTCGAATGATAACTGACCACACTGACCTTATTAAGGAACATAAATATGATTTAATCGATACCTGAACCTCGAAAGGATCACTAGATAACATCAGGCGCTCGTAGATAAGCATACTTGCACCATAAGCTATCAAACAATCACGTTCCATCTCTCCAACTCTTAGCCCTGGATGATGTTCAACATTATTACAAATAAAGGGTACTTCTTGCTGCAAAAGGAGGTAACTTGAAATCGAATAAACAGGTGATGTAGAGACCTCCATTCCTGGCTCTTCCTTCAGTTGGTTGTCTGGTTAGCATCACACGTGGACCACTGCCCCGAGCATGCATTTTATCCAAGACCTAGACATTTCAAGTTCAGAGTCGCAAGTTGCTAAGATTAATGTAGATGAACCATCTTCATTCACAATCTGCAGAGTCTAATTTGACCAGACCAATGCTTATAGATAGACAAGGCAAGCCATTTCGCAGATCTTGCAGCACGAAGGTTGCTCCTCAATATGATGATAGAATGCTAACAACTTAAGGTAGAAAGGGAGATTTCACAAAGGGTCCATCCTGTTGTACTTCTCTCTAGAAGTGAAGTGATTAATGGGCTTGGAAGGATAGGAGATGATGTCAGAAAAATAAATCTCAAAAGTTGATCTCTCTTGCTACTCTTCACTTGGTGCATGTCAAAGTGTCGAATTGAAGATTTGGAGAAAAAGTAGTCTCTTTTTAATGTATGGTCCATTTGCGATTTTCTAATGAGGGTGGAAGGCATAATTCTGTTAATGTTTATTCTTTCAATTCTTCTAATATCAATGTCCTGCACAAAATTAAGTTAGCAAATTGCAGCTTTTTCTCCTTGTCATGTCTTAGTACAATAATTTATTACATCCTTTGAGAGAGCAACGGTCAATAAGTTAAAAGTTCCCAGAACCCACTAGATCAATTCATCAAAGAAATGGACACAGAGTGGCAGTATATCCCAATGGGCCAAAAACTCACCATGTGTTTCAACTTCTGGTAGTAAATTGGCCCCATAAAAATATAGGCCTGAAGAGGGCAACCAGTTATACCTATAAAACCACAGAAATAATCAATATACTAGTTGACACAAATCAGCATAGACGACAAGAACGCACTAATGCAATCACTTTTATGCTATATCTTGAACATATACACTGTTCGAAACTGCTGTACACAATATTGTTGGGCCATGCATGATCATGTCTATCAAATCTCCTGTTACTTCACAATAACTTTACAGTGCAGAAGTGTGAAACAGAGCAAACCCTACACCAAATAAATGCAAACTGTCAAGACTACAAGGATTCGCCAAGGGATCCTTTCTACCTAAATGAGAACTACAAAGACAGATTAGATGAAGTTGCATTTGAGAAACTACGCTTCAAGTAATCATTTAGATCAGAGAACTTCTTCAGCAAAGTCCACCTTTTCCTACGTTTACCGCATATTGGTAACTTGAATGCTACTTATAAAACTCTTCTTCCCAAGGGAATATCTTTTTGTATATGTGGACAATTTAGTCCTGTGTTTCACTTCTACATATGCAGGTCAGCCTTCGAAATGCTCACTGCTGTCCTGGATATGGTAGAACATTTATGTCATACTAAATGTTTATAATCCCTACCGGCCACTTCTGCTTTCAATTTGCTGTCTATAAAAACACTTCTTGCGCAGATACCGACGGGGATATTTTGACAACCAATCAATATGCAAATTGATCCTTGCACAAAATCATGGTAAATTCTGTTATAACTGCAACTATCTAATGTGTATATGAAATGCTTTGTTTCAATTATACAGGTTTGTCTAATTAAAAGGATATTATAGTTTCATGACATCAAAGAGAAGCACAAAAAACTTGTGTTAGAACGAAAAGAAAGGAAAAAAAGAAAAAGAAAAAAAGATAGAGATATTGATGCATTGAAGTTCAGTGAGACAAACTTGACCGAGATGAATAATTACCTGAATAGAGAAAGTCCTTTCCATTGTAGCTGAAGCCATGCTTGACAAGGGTTTCACTATTCAAAGCATAAGTAAGTTTGTTATCCTATTTAAATTTGCTAGAAAGGAGGGATGGTCTAGTAGAGATAAAAGAACCTTATAGCCTCGACCCTGTCTGCATGACCACTTGGTTCACCAAATGCACTACCATAATGAAACCTTCCACATGAAACTCCAGCTTTACTACCAAGCAGCTCAATCATCTTACCTACTGTCATTCGACTAACAAAAAGAAGCATAAAGTCAATAGATTTAACACAACACTAAAAGAGTGCCAGTGCAAACCTAAGTCCCTAATCACAGTGCATGTTCAACCAACAAAAAAACATCATGATGATGAAGATAGACTGTGATCAGACAATTTAGTTCCACTTAAAAAAGAAGACCAGTGTGCCAAAGAAGTATGTATCCATCTCAAGAAACATCAAAAGGACATGCTCCCCCCACCAAAAAACACAAAGAAAAAAATCCTTTGTGAGTGACGTGGGGGTTGCTGCGGAGGGAGGAAAGATCATTCTCATTTCAGCCTCAAAAAGGTAAATTGTGCTAGCTCATGTCTGCTTCACTTTCTGTTGTTCTATCCAAAGGGAACCTCTCCTTTATTGCTTGTAACTATTCCATATAACAAGAGGTTTTTCAAGTAGTCCCTAACTTTCAAAAACAATTTACAATCCATTTAAGTCCTTTATTTGGAGCATGGCTAGCATGGTACATGTTGAATAATTATCCCACATCACTTGACAACTTGACAACGGGTCCTACATGCTCTTTATATTCATATGGACTCCCTCCACCTATAAACTTAAGCTTTGGATTGGACTTTCTAGCATCATATCAGAGCCTATGTTATCCTTTTTGCAAATGTGCACCCACCCCCCATTAGTCAAATTCCACGTGCCGCTCGTAGTCCAGCTTGCACAGTGTTGAAGTATTGTCCCACATCCCTTGATAACAGGTCCTATATGCTCTTTATATTCGTGTGATCTACTTCCACTTATAAGCTTAAGCTTTTGGGTTGGACCTTTTAACGGTACAAACTTACAAACTAAGATAGTAACGACCATGGATAATAGGCCATATAGCTAATACAATATGAACCGCCTATTTGAACAACAGCAAGCAAGGTTAACTCAGAAAAAGATTAAATTTGAACCAATATGTCAGAATATCCTGAATAGTGTGGGGGTAGTGCGACCGAGCATGGCAAAGCTATGACATATGCATAAGATGAAACGAGTGCTGCAGTAATTGCAGCAAACTGTCGTGAAGTTCATAATCCATACTTCTAATTAGCTGACTACGAACATCATCTGAGAAACTTTGATGATCTTGCAGGAATTGTCATGAATTTTCTCTAATAAATGTTATTTTGAAAAAGACGAAACATATGTTATCAAATGTCATTTCTTGTACAGATTATACTCTGGCAGATTATCATATCAATATAACCTTCACTATGCAAAAAACAATTCTTGCTACTTGAAATATTTTAACAATAGCTTTCAAAAGTTTTCCAATGTAACTCCTTGATGACTTGTTCCCAAAAAGTTTTCCCCAAAAAAGCCGAACAAGAAATGTCAGCCATGGAAAGGTAGTGGCCTGTAGGCATGAAGGGCTCCTTCGAATGAAAGACGAGAAATTTCTAGTTATTGTCACTGCCATTCTCAAAAGGCACGTCCACAACTTTTTCTGCATGTTCATGCCATTTATCAACATAAGCGACTGACTTTTCTCTGAAAAAAGGCAATACAAACTTAAAAACGCTTTCCAACAAGCCTACTATTCAAAAAGCTGTAACTTCCCAACAAAAGACATCAGGCTGATATCCATGCCAAGCAATGCTAGTGATGCAAGGTGGAACTAAGGACTTTACCTTGGAAAACCATGAGGATTCATAATCAAATCAGGGCAAATCCCACGTTCAGAAAACGGAAAGTCTTCTTGCTGAACAATGGTACCACAAACTCCCTTCTGCCCATGTCTGCTGCTGAATTTGTCTCCAACCTAGGCATGCATTCAGAGAAGTAAATTGCAAATTGAGAACCTTTACAGCCAAACAGCATTTATTATGCCCACCTCAGGTCGACGAGTATGCCGAATCATGAACTTAATTGATAAATTGTTGTTCTTATCTGAACAGAGGGTCACTCTATCCACAACGCAAGACTCGCCTTCAGTGCCCTTAAATGTTTGTCGGCTAGGCTTATAGTCACTGGACAATACATGAAAAAAACAAGTCATAAGCCAACAGAAGACACAACAACTACTTCATACTTACCCAAGATAACAACACTCACCTATCTTTCAGCCCAACCATTACCGGTTCTCCCTTTGTTATGATAGGGGATTCCTTGTTAATGTAAACATCATTTGGCCTAATAATTTCCCCAGGTGCAGCGATTCCATCGTTATCCAATATCTAAACAAGCCAGATAGATGAAGCAACAAAAAAGACAGGCAGATTCTATGCAACTTCATTCCTATTGACTAATGTTTTTCGATTAGATAATCAGATCATAAGTCGTAATTTGTGGGCATGCTGCATCTAGAAATGACACTGGATAAATACTTTTAGAGAATTATAAAGAAACTGCAACAAACAAAAAAGTTCAGAAAACGAACATAACCTCATAGTTCTGACTTCTTGTACATTCAAACACGTACAAAGGTTAGAAATTTAAAATCTAAAGAACACATAATCTCATTAGTACAAGAAAGATTAAAAAACTAAGTCAATAATGATTTAGAAGAATTTTATAGAAATTTAAGCTCTATTTCCTCAACAAATTACCAGATACTAAGAAATTTGAGAGATCTGACATTTCATGATGAAGAGCACGATAACAAAAAATAATGCATCACCATTCTATAATTCTTGAAATGCAAAACATGCTGAGAGAGTCCGGAATGAAGGGCTTTTGAGATGAAAAGTTAAAAGTCTTAAGACAAAATAAGTATGGCTTGCCTGCATCCTTTCCCAGTCTGGATTTTCACCTTTCTTGTTTATGTCATCTTTCCTAGGTGGCCTGAGTATTCTGTCTGATGTCTTATTTTCATACTTCTGATTGATGGCACTATACCTGGAGATTATCACAGATACCACATCAAGAAACTCAAGGAATGAAATGAGAGACAAGAAGAATTAAATAGCATCATTGCCCGGGTAGGATTTGCATACTTTTTCATCACTATACAATGACCGAATCCACGATCCAAAGACGATTTATTCATGACAATTGCATCCTCTATATCATAGCCACTGTAACTCATCACTGCAACAGTCGCATTCTGCCCAGCTCCAAGCTTGTCGTATCCAATCTAAAACCAGAGATCAAATCACTCCCTTATTCACTTTAAACTATCATAACACAACTCTGACCTTACTCACCAGTTCAATAGTTCTTGTTGTTAACAAAGGACGTTGAGGGTAGACCAACAGATACAGTAGCGTGTCCATCCGAAGCAACTGGAGAATCAAGACAGTGCAACAATCCTTAGATTAAAACATAACCATCTCAAGGAAATCAACAGCTCATATTATTATGCGAAATCTGAGGAGAAAAGATGTAATAATTTACACCATCAACTGCATTGTTCTTTGACGGCTTAAAATTTAAGAGAAGATTGTTGCGCACTCAACTTGAACATGGTATCAGAGTCGAAGATCTCCCATTCGATTTTTCGCACTACCCTTTCACCAATTTGTGGTTTTCCCTCAATTATACATGCCGGGTTTTCAGAAAGTTCAACACAAAACCCTTACGTCATTCGGTCGAAGGAGCCTTCATGTACATATAAAGCCCATTCAAAGACCATTGTAGCAATATGAGACAACTTTAACATGCAAACTAGACCAAGACCGACGCAAGGAATTGACCATCAGGGAGCCACGGACATGGCTGAACCTGGCTTCAATACCATATAATGTAAAAGCTTAAGCCATTATGTGAAGGGTTATTATTGTATATGTGAGATTTTGAGGGACCTATGCCAACTGTTCTAAAAGCTTAAGCTGTTAGATGAAGGCATTCTTTAATATTCAATTATTCTATCACACCTCACGCTTAGTCTTGTATTTTGCCTAGTACTAAGCGTGTAATTATTTAATTGCTGAGCCAAATTACATTGCGCTTGCTTAAGACCTCCGTCATCATACTGGCCTTCACATGAAGAGCGTGAAATGAAAACTGTGTCATTGCTTAAAAAATGAACTTTCAGAGAAGAAGTTTGCCACTTAAACCAAAAAGACTGAGAAATAGTCATCACAAAACAAAATCAAATGGAAGTGGTCCAGAAGGTCTGAGTGAATACAAAGTACACACTAGTGCAATGATGTAGGCACATTCACCAACAGATATAATGACAAGAAGTCGTGTTTTACAATGTCTTCTACTACATGGAGGAAAATCAATCTCTATAAGTCCGCATCCCCAACAACCCCTCCCCCCCACCCCCTCCTTTTCTCTTCCCCCCAAAAAAATTACGAATAAATACAAGAAAGAAAAGAAAATCATACAGACAACCCTAAAAAGAATCCAAGCAAAGGGGGATAGGAGCATCAGAAAAAAGGGAAAGGAAACATTAAAAAAAAAAAAAAAAGCCAGTAAATCTGCTAGGTGTCATTTTGATCCCTAAATACTTCAGTTCCAAAATATTAATGAACAATATTACTAAGAACAAGCAGAGGTGAAACAAACCAAATAAAGGGTCGAAATTTTGCATGCACACTAGATGAGTTCAGTTTGTGTTAACCACTACGCAGTATCAGTGGAGACATAAAAGTTTTCCTCCAATTGACTGATGAAACTGGTGGGCAATATGCTAGGATGAGCGATGGTCAGCAACGACATGATTCAATATACCATCAGAAAAATAATTATGGAGAAGTACAATACATTTTCTATAGAAATAAAAGTAGTAGCAAGAGGAACATGGTGGATGCATACACCTAGTAGGGAAAAGTACATTAGAAGTGTCAAAATTTTGGTACATTGCTAAGGTTTGCTCCAAAACATTTCAAATGCTCATTTTAGACCAAAAACTTTGAAGAGTCGATTACTTAAGTTACGCTGATGACTTGGTATCTTTTTAAGTATTAACAGATTTTTTATATGGCCTCCTATTTGCTATGTGGGATCTTTTATCATTTTTCCTCTTTTGCTCCCTCTCTCCCCTCCTTTTCACTATCATCTTTCATGGTGTTGCTACCACCACATGCCGCCCTCACCACCCTCCAAAACTAGCCTCAAGACGAGGCTCTTCATATCTAGCATTGCCAACGCCCAAGAGGTTGACTGGGAGTCAGGCTACCCCGCTGCCAAACAATCCATTGAAATGAAATTTGAGGCTACAGTTTGGCTTGGGGAGCAATTCAAACCTAATTCCTCAATTTGGGGCAAATTTGTATCGTTAAACAACATTGTATGTTCGTGTATTAAGGAATGATTTCAATGGCGAGCCATGTAGGACTATTGAATGTTAAAATAATGCTAACTGGCTTTTCCAGCAAGCCAAGTGATCAAATTCCTTGAGCACTATTGTGGCATTAAACTGAGCACCGTTTGGCAATTCTAATGTACTTTTCGCATTTATAAAAGTACTTAAAAATAGGTCTGAACTAATTAAATTCTGTTAGGCTTCATTTTGAGGAAATGAACAAAAAATTGTTGAAACTACAACCATTTCATCGAGCTGATAAGATGCAAAAGGTAAAGCATAAAGTTTCGGAGGAGAGAGAAATATCCATAGCAAGAGAAAACAATATAGGAACCAATACAACCAAATTTGAATGGCATATGGCCAAATGGAAAAATAGTCAACCTAAAGTTCAAAGATTCAAAGTAGAGCAAGAGACTTGCCTGATTATAAGCAATATTCCCCATTGCCTGCTTCCCCATTGCACACTATTAAACATAGGAAGTGCTGTAGTGAGATGAAGTTTTATTGGTCCACAGATCAGAGCAAGATTATAGCTAGTCAGAGGAGTCCATCAGGAACTTCCAACGAACCTGGTATGTATTTCGAGGCGACTGGTTATGATGAGGAAAAGGAATTAGCCCAGCACAAACACCGAGGATGGTGAATGGCTCTATCTCAATATGAGTTGTCTCTGGAGTAGCCTCCCATTCATATAAAGAGATCTACAGTAGATGCTCATTTATGACTAATGTAGCAGTAAATAACTCCAAACATAAAGTGAACTAATCAAATGAAACCAACCAAAGCGTTATTCTCCTCATTGACGTCCAAATATTCAACCAAACCTTCTCGCACAAAATCATCAAAAGTACGTGCTCCATCCTGAAAATTGAAGTCAGAAAATGTCAAGGGCACATGTTAAATGAACATTAAGAAAAGAGTAAGGTTCAATTAGTAGACATAAAATGTGCTTACCAACAGTCCCTTCATATGATGCTCTTTGATCCTTGATATACCTTTGTCAGCAATAACAAGGGGACGACATACCCGCCCACCATCAGAAGCAATGTAAACACAAAGCTGATAAAAAAAAATTCAGCTGTCAGATGCCACACTAAGAGCAATTAATTATGTTGATGACACCATAAAAATTTGCAATAATTGTTTTGCCATCATGGTAACACCATCAAAATTTGCATTAATTCTTTTGCCATCATGGTGACCACCACTGATCCCACATAAACCGATCAGCTACCCTATCAGCTCTGTTCACTACACAACCCATGAACAAATTGACTGTTCTCGACCTCCTCTTTTTCCGATGATGTGGAACCCCAGTTTACGTGAATAAACATCGGACCATGAAATATCCACTAACCTCTTCTCTTTTTTACTCACACATTTTTATAGTTTTTAGAGTTGCACCTAGAACACCTGTTTAATTGTGGGAAAGCGGAGAGAAACATTTACCTGCTTTTCATTGACAAAGACACTAACAAACTCGCCTATTCGGCCAATTCTCCGTAACTTCCTCATAGTGTTCGCAAATCTCTGAAAAAAAAAAAAAGAAGCAAACCAAAAGATTGTGTCACAAACAATTATGTTCACATACTACAACACTTTCAGACTAAGGAAACAATAAGGTACCTGTGGTCTCCTATGCTTGCCCAGAATGAGCCCATTAAAAATAACCAAGAATGAATTGGGTGTATGCAGCTCTTCACCAGATAGTAGTTCCAAGTCTTCGACACCCAAACAGTAGCACTATAGTAACATCAAGAATGTCGAGATTATGGTCTAAAGATTGCTAAAAGCCACCAAGCTAGCTACGTAAATAAAGATAAAAAGAGAAAGGTAACCTCATCAGTTCATATCTACCTGTTTAATTATAGTGTTTACAAATAGAACCACTTTTTAAGTTTTTTCATTTAAGAGGGATCATCTAGAAAGAATCTCTCCTATTCTTAAACACCAAGTTCTATCCCATGGTGCTGTGCCTTGTTGAAAATGGAAACCCTAAGAGTGGGATACTTACCAGACATTTTTAAATAAATCTAGGCTAAACAAGTTGTCCACCAATCTCTCTCCGAAAACTCAAGCAATTAGAAAAGGCACCATCAACATGTAGAGAACATATTTCTCAATGCTCAACCAGCATGTAAGTTTGCCCCTATAAGCAAATAGAGGCTGTGGAATAGGCACGTTGAAGAGGAGGTGCACAATATCAGCAAAAACGAGAGTAAATTCGTACGAGACAAGTGCCAAGATATGAACAATTGGCCTACGACATGATCACCAATTTTTTTTTTTTTTAACATTAATTGAACATTTTTGTGAAAGTTTAAAAAACGTCAAAAAGGCATTAGTAAAGGAATCAATAACAAATATCGCATATGCGTCAAGCATATTCCTTAACACAACTATACATCACAAATTTACCATGTACATGTCAAACATGAATATTCATGGAATAAAAGGGTCGACTGGTATGGCTATGCACAGGGTTAAGAGGTCTTTACTGACTCCTGTAAAGCCATAAATATGTGCACAACAATCTTGATGACGTAGGGGCTATAAAGAAGACCTATCCTAGCCACACATCCAAAATACCATGAGCTATCCACAACAATCTTGATGACGTAGTCGCAGACAAGCAATCATTACTGCCTTATTTTATCAAGCTGGTGAGCAAGACTGAAATAATTGTCAATAGGGAATCAATGTGCATGAAAGAATATGTACTGACAGGATAAAACTCTAATGTTCAGGACCTTATTATCTCATCAAATCGAAAATCAATTTTTTTAAGTAACTACTAGGTCAGCATAAAAAACAACAGACTGAAATCAAAATATTGTCAGAGCTGGAAGTAGAATTTAGATTAGTGCCTTAACATGCTATACGCAAGAAAATTAAATGAGAAAAACGAGTTTCTAGCTATTACCAAAGATATTAGTGGACCCTCCTCTTGATCAGTGGTAACATGAGTCATCAAAGCCAAATTCTTTACTAGACCGCAAGCCTCACCCTCTGGAGTGTCACATGGGCAGAGCATTCCCCACTATAACCAAAGAGACAAACTTTAAAGATTGACTACAAGGCATTTAAAACTAGCTATTGTAGGCAGGGCAGACTAAACAGATAAGAACTACACAAGATCACAATTTGGAAGTTATTCAGGAAATCAAACATATCAAGCACCTGGCTTGGTTGCAAAGCCCTAGGTCCACTAACTTTCCTTGACTTCTCAAACTGAGGTGAGATTCGGGTCACATAACCCAATGTCCCTATAAAGGATAGCCGAGCCAGCACCTTTACACATAAAAGTAACTCATTAACACCAAATATAATGAGGATGATGAGAGAGAGAGAGAAACAAAAGTTAAAGGGAAAAGGGACAAACCTGTGTCATGCCCTTCCTGTGCATCCTGAAACGTTTGACATCCCAATTTCCAGTTGAAAGGGCCCTTTCTAAGCCAACAGTTATAATATCCCTAGGTAATAACTGAAAAGAGAAATGTTTGCACATTATTCGTAACAGTAAACAGTTAATCTTAGTATTGTGGATTCTTTATCTTGTACATCAGCTCAATCACTTGATGCACTCTTTAGTATGTGTATAAGCCTAGGGGTTGACAACCAACTAGTACACCTTGATATTTACTTTTTACCAAAAAAAGGGGCAACAAAGAGATGATATAGATTCATTCTGATCCATATCAGAACCTTTTAAGTTTCCCATGGGAAAAAAGGACAATCCAACCGTAAAATTGCAATTACTAGTTCTCCATCTCAGAGTAGTTAAAAATGCTTCTTGATTTGAACAATTGAAATCGATCCAACTCGCACTAAAAACAGGCCTGGTGGGACAACGCAGGATCTCAATTTTTGACTTGGTGAAATCGGTGAAATCGCGGGTCAACCTGTGAGTAACTGCTGCTGCCCTTTGTATAAATTCGACTTTTAATTTCTCTGGGCTGATATAAAGAGTCATGATTATTAACAAGAAAGGCCTGATAGACTCAGATAAAATGGTTTGTTTCCTTAGGGATGCAAGCTACCACCAATTATTTAAAAAAGAGAGAAACACATATGATTTTTCAATTTAGAAGAAATTATTCATGGAAACTCTTGGAAAAAGAAAAAGGACGCTCGGTGAGAAAAGCGACCTGTGATACCAACCATCACAATGGTTGAACTTGCATTTGTGATGGACCTGCAAATCTGACAGCCAAGTGGCAAGTCCATCAACTCTCTCCCTCCCCGCCTCCCTCCCTCCCTCCCAAGTGGATACTAGATAGGTCTTCAACTGACACAAAAAATTACCTTTCCGGACCCAAAAATAACGAATCTAGATATTTCATTTCCATCATCATGATTCAATTTCAAACATGTCGCTCAAATAACTATGTATTTTCCTGCTTTTATATATCTTTAATGTGTTCAAGGGATCATAAGAAATTTATTTCATTCAATTTTAGGTAAATTGTATTAGTGCGACTAACAAGCATCTCTTTATCGCTTAATTAAGCATAATACGGCTTTTAGTGCATTTCAATGAGCGTGTAGATCAATGTGTAGCCCAGAATATGCCAGGACTATTCCAGTGAGCCCGCTTGCCCCAGATTGACTTTAGGAAGCAGAAAAGGCAAATCTAGGTAGAGTTGCTTGATGTCAAGTTGAAATGCAGTGATGAATGCAGCTTTGAGAGGACAACCTCTTCTTCAACCTCCCTTGGGGAAGTCAGGAAGTCAGGTTGTGAGATTTGGGGAAGCAAATAGGGGTCTAGAAAGATTTGAACTATGGATCTCCTGCTCTTATACCATGTGAGATTTAATGGGAAAACTGCCAACTGTTATAAAAGCTTAATTTGTTAGATGAAAGCACGGTTTAATATTTAAATCTTCTATCAAAGGTAATAGCCTTTCTTCTTTTTAGCTAGCATTGTTGTGATAAACTTTCAAACGATTTGCTCAAATAGCTATGTATTTTCTTGCTTTTATATAGCTTCAATGTGTTTCTTTTACAAGTTAACAGGATCACTAGAAATTTCTTTCATTTAATTTTTAGTAAATTGTATTAATGGCACTAACCGGCGTCTCTTTATTACTTAAATAAGCATAATAAGGCTTTTAGCACATTTTGACGAGCATACAATAGTTTGAAGTTATTTTATGTATCTTGTAATTCAGTCTTACTAGCGCCATACCGATCTTGCATAGAATGGTCAGATGGAGCTTGTGAGGTATGCCAAGCACATGAATATCGCACTATCATGTTGCAAGATATTATTTGGTTACTGTAGGAAAAAGAGTGCTTACCATAGAAAAGTCAAGTGGGCTTGACCTGCTGCGCTTTGATAACACATTATCTGCCTGCTTTTGGACCTCGCTGATCATAGTCTTAAACAAGTCCTGCGGCGAGTTGTAAGAAGTGATATGAAGAGGTATACACATCCTTATTAGCAGTAACACTTTCTCTTTTGAGTAATCACAAGAAATGCTAAAACAAACACATACCTCAAAAAGCAGGGAAATTAATTGGCCAGATAACTCCAACCGCTTGTTTCCCACGTAATCCTAATAAAGATAAGCAGTGTTGGCGCATTTTTAGGTTAAAGAGGGGGAATCACTACTCATCGCCCACATCACTTGAAACTAGCCAAGCATACAAAACGGAGTAACTTAGGATTCAGGGGTTTCAACAGACCCCATATAATTGTTCATCTTGGTCCAGGTCTCAGAAGCGTATTGGTTCTACAACATAGGAAGGATGAACAATCTAGAGACACAAACAAGTCTCCATATCTGTAAGGCTATCAAAATTTCACACAATCATAAAATTTTGTGCTAGGCAGATGAATTATGTGCATCACACTGATAAAACAATGCTTAAGCATCCTTTAACTGTTAAACGTAAACACCGTATTGGCTAGAGCAGGTTAAGACTTTTCCACCATATTGCAGGTCACCCTGTCATCCATAATATCAAATCAATCATTCTCGTCTTTGGTTAATTTACCAAGGGCTATAGTCGTACCACCCAATTGGATTGTCAAGTCTGACTTGTTAATAGCCTGTTGTTGCTCTATGGAGAGGTCATTTATGAACATGAGATTAACCTTATCCAAGAAAAACGTCCGTGTGATCTATTGCAAAAACTTACAAATCCCAATACAATTCTCGTTTTCCACCTACATATATTATATATCATACCCATGGGGAGGTTGTATATAATTTTGGACTATTGAGAAAGATGGAGAGAGAACTCAAAGGGCTACATCTTTACTCAACAGACTCAAAGAAATACTAGCTAAGGGCTCTATTTATAGAGCATTAAGAGACACTGCGAAACCCTAATTGCCTAGTATGATATTACCTACAGACTAAATGCTAATATCAATATCACTAATTATTACTTAGACAGAAGTAACTATAACACTAGTCAATCCTGCACGTGATATATTAGCATCTTCTGATGAGTTAGGGATAATGCAGTCAAACTTCCATTGGAGGAAAGAAATTTTCAGATGCAATCAAGCAGCAGAACAGTTTTCCTATCCCCCCAAAATTTTTCCTTAACCTAACCATACTAACTAAAGCATGGTTACACAGGATGAATCAAGTAACACCTCAATGTAATATACTCCTGTTCACACACCAAAATATCACCACAAAAGAAAGAAGTTCTTCACGATAGGGTTCGGCTCATTCACCTTATCATCCATCGCATCCTTATTCAAAATTGCTTCCATCATGCGTCGTAACATCACAGCAACATATATACACTTAGGGCGGAAGTTATTCTTGATCACCTTATGCATTCAAAATACGAATAGATCACTAAATGAATGAATAAATAAATAAATAAATAGAGAAACAAATACATAAATAAATAAAAATTGGCTTATGCTAATGATGTTTAGGAGAAAGACAATATCAAAAAGAATTACCCGCACGTTAGCAAGAAATACATCTCGAAGTATAGACATAGCTCTACCTGCCTGAACAAGTCATACAAACAAAGTAAGTGCCACTCAGAAGGCGCTAATAAATACTTAGTACTAGGGAAAACTCAATTAATTTCTAATAGCATGTCCTTGGGCATGGCACAACCTTTCCTGTCAAAAGATTTGCATATGGCAACTTCTTCACCTGCAGCAGAAATCAACGTGTGAGAAGATGAGCCGAAACACCATGCCATCACCATAAAGCAAGGCTAATATACACATGGTTGAAAAGGCAACTAAATCTCCCATTTACTTAACATACAATAGTCACCATAGAAATTAGCTGTCTCTAACCTTTTCGATGTCATCTAACATGGTTATTGTACCTTACTGGACTGAAGTACCATAGCTTAGTTACCTACAATTCACAAGTACTAATGCTATCATTCAAGGAAGGCTTGAGAAGAAATTCCGGATAACTATAATTCTATGAGAATAATAATGAGGCTGAGCACAAGAAAGGGTTGAGAAGATTATTAACAGCTACCCCCAGGGCATGGTGGGTAATACGTCCTATACAAGAGGTGCCTTGATCATGTTGATTCAAGATATTTTTTACAGAGTCCATACAGAACCTTGTATCCAGCGGCTGAAATTCTGGCAAAGGCTCAAATGCATGGGAATCTGAGTTGCTGAATTCTTGGAAAAAAATCATAGTTCCTAGAGTGCATAAACAAACAATTGGCACAGTGTATTTGATAATATAGTGGTCCCTCTTTTCTTTTTAAAGAGTAGAACCGATGGGGACTACATAACAAGTTTAAGGAACTTGATGCACTCTTGCAGAACAGAAACCCAATAGAAAAGAGCTTGAAGTTGCAAAGCTTTTCAAACCTTTCCCTCGAGGAACTCAAGAGCTTGTTGTTGCGTAAATATACCAAGGCTTGCACATTCCTGAGATTAAAGCAATTTGTGAGACTCAAAAGCCATAACCTAGAAAAGATACACATCATCAGAAACATGTAGCCAAATATGATTTCATATCCTTACTATATGGTACTGATAAATAAACTAGATCAAGCTTATCCTTTTCCATGATGACTTCACTAAATTTATACAGGACTACAAAGGTTTCCATAATTCCATTTTCCAGGAAGATGATTTTCATTGGCAATTAAACGTGTCATGATAGCATGAGAAATGGCATGAGAAACATAATGCTCCCAGAGATCATAAAACAAGATAACATATGATGAAGTATGCCCCACATTGCTTGACAAAGGGTTCTAAATGCTTTTTATATTCATGTGGTCTCCCTCCACCTATTAGCTTAAGCATTTGGGCTGGACTTTTTAACATGGTATCGTAACCACTGCTATCCCTTTTGTGAATGTGCATGGTAAAAAATTCCTCAAAAACTCCACGTGAATGTGTGTACTCAAAATTTCAACTTCACATGCCACTCGTAATCTGGCTTGCACGTAAGTGGGGGTGTTGAAGTATGTCCCACATTGCTTGACAAAGGGTACTAAATGCTCTTTATATTCATGTGGTCTCCCTCCACCTATTAGCATAAGCTTTTGGGTTGGACTTTCTCACAACATAATTACACGCGCATAATCACAAGCATTGGAGAATGTAGGTCACTAAAAGATTCATTTTAATACATAGAGGATTGTGATGAAAATTAATTGACCCCGACAAGCATTAAAAAAATTTCCTTGACTAGGAGACATACCTCAATCGATGGAAGAAGAAGGGCACCATATCTAGGATCTCTGCCGATCATCTGGACTACCTCTTGATCGCTTTCCATTCCCATTGCCTTCATGACTATCATAATTGGAATATTCTGCAGAAAGGACAACACAAAAGATCAAAGATGGTCCTTTTAAACATGTGAAAGAAACTGAAATACATGAAACCACAACCACCTTTGCAAACTGATTGAGTTGTAAGTACATCTTCTCTTTTTCCATCACAACCACAGTTTTGCTCTTTGTGGCTTCTGTGCTACTAGTAACAGATGCATTTATGCTGCAACAAGTCAAATGGGAAAGAACATTACAGTCAAGACATGGAACATCACAATGGTCATAACATGGCTTGGAGTTGTGCAGAATCAGATACATGTTGAACTAGACATTTGCGAAGGAGTACCAATGTTTCCTACAGTGAAATCTACTTCAAGTGGGATAAGAATGACTAAGCAATTTAATCACAGAGTTACTGGTACAAATTCTACAGGAGAAAGGCCAATAACCTGGCAGTAGCAAGAAGAACAATCTATAAGTAAAATAACAGCAAAATTCTGACAGTAAAGAAACTTACTTCCCCTTCTTGTCAGTAACGATAATTATCCTGTTCTTCGACAGTTGTTCTTGTATTAGTATCACCTGCAAACAATACAGTTACCGTAAACTCTGTAAAATATATGCCATAAGAAATGAGCAAACAGACAATTCAGCAGAAAAAGGCAAGTGAGAACAGCAAGTTTTGCTAAAAAACCAATGAGACAAACAACGAGACACATGCAAATCTTAGTTTCTCAAAGCACTGCATGCGATTCACCTAATATTTCTGATACTGCGGAGCCATCAATAGCACAAATACCATGGTTGATTAAAATAGACAATTAAAAACCATCAGATCACAACTGATATGCATAAACTTCAAAGAGAGAATGCACATTACAGAAATTGTGAGCTCAGGAAATTATATCTCTGGCTGAAACAGAATGACAGAAGATGCAGTATAGGTATCAATCCCAGTTTGTCTAAGGTCTCTATCAACTTCATTGAGTTTTCTTTTTTTCTTTTTTCTTTTTTTATAACCGAGGTGTCGGGGCCAGCTTGCGCGCACCTCGACTATTCCTCGGGGGAGATTAGCACAGCAAGCCACCGCCATGGCCCCCCACTTAAATCACAGGTGCTCAGCTGGGGAATCGAATCTGGGACCAATGCGCCTAACCACACAATCCCAAGTGCGCCCTAACCAACTAAATCACCCGTGGGTGGGTAACTTCACTGAGTTTAAGTTCACTAATAGCAACATTAAGTGCACTTGTTGCGCAGAAACAATCTCCTCTCCAGAAGAAAAGACATTTTAACGTATCAACATGTGTACATATGAACTCAGTCCATCCATACCTTATACTACTACATCCATAATTGGACTTCCCCACATCAGCCAGTGAAACCATGGCATAACACAATTAAGACATTTGCAAACCAAACCTCTAGAATTTAGAGACTAAGGATGAGGCAAACATGGTTTAAAAATGAGAAAGCAAAGAACACTCAACGGCGCAAGAACAGTGGATCGCAGCGTGCTTTCTTCTGTACTCTACTACAAAGGGCTTTTGTCTCGTAATTCAATTCTCACAGCGACAAAAAGAACATTTAGTCTGCACATAATTGTTTCGAAAAGGGTTTGTCACCGCTGGTGCCTCCTCAAGGCCATTTTCTAATAAGAAACAGTCAAGGACCCTTCCACTTAATTGAGGGCCCTTTAGAAAAAAAGAACCATCACGAATAACGGAATGTTGAGGTGCTACTAGGAGAATGGAACCAATCGGAACATGTTTCGCTGAAATGCATATAACAACCTATAAAATGGTATAATTTGAAAGCATTGTGCATCAAAATAAGAAAATACTAAAATATGATGGTACAGTACCTTTTCTGTTCCTTTTATTATAAAATACCCTCCCGGATCCAGGGGGCACTCACCTGAAGCGAGCAAAGCAACAGAGTGAAACTAGCAAGATAACAGAAACTCATTGGTGAAGAATTAAAAGAAGCTAAGGGGAGAAGATTTTGAATTTAGCACACAAACCGAGTCTTGCAAGTTCATCTTCATCTTTCCCAAATAGAACGCAGCAACAGCTGCGAAGCATGACAGGCATTCTTCCAATTGCAACATCATTCTACAAGATCATTTCCCATTGGTATCGAGATTACAGAATGCCCAAGAGAATATCCAAAAAGTTATATAAAACAATCAAAGATACTGCAATTACCTTTTCTGACAAGCTATATCCTCCATGACTTCCTTTGGTATACTCCACATCAACCAAAATTGGAGCAGCATACCTAATTATATGCAATTATAGTTTTTAGTTTTGATGTGGGAGGGCAGCGCAGGAGAGATCTGTTTTCTTGGTCAACATTAACACTTAAAAGTACTGAATGAAATCAAACGATCATGCTAAGGGCATCCAGGTGCTAGTTGTAAGGTGATGTGTGGGCTGAGGAGAAACGTGGATTTTCAATGACGTTAAGAAGAAGATAACAGAAAACAAGAAGACAAATAAACCTACTTTGCTGTAACTATCCTAATATCCAAAACTAAATTAAACAATTATCCAAAAGAGCGTTATGTCAAGTTAACTAAAATTGGCTGATCTTTCAGTCTTAGTAGCTCACAAGTTTCTGATGACACATCGATGTCAAATACATCCAAATATAATTCAACTATCAAAGCAGTGGTAACTCAAATAGTCCCATCTCATCTTGACCTATGACATTAAAACTATCTGAATGCCAAAGCAACCCTCTTCTTTATTGATCATCTACACTCAGAGAATAATTCAACCGCCGCTCTTGCAAATCCACCGCCAAATCAGAAACCTATCTTCCATTCTCATCCTCACCAACCACCAATTCCGAGTATGAAACCAAGTATTCAACTCTAATATGAGAAGTACCAATCAGAAATTTATAGCATCCAATTCTATAATTCTCCACATTCTTCTGAAAAGAAAAGGCTACCCACTTAAGACCAGTGACTAAGGAGCATAATCAGCATATATCATGTGCAAACACAGTTACAGCTGAACAAGATGCAGCAATGAAACTAAATGATGCACTACATACGTCATATCTGTCAAACGGCACTTTTGAGGAGAGAGATCCTCCACAACACCATCCCCCATAGCTACAGTTGGATTGCCAATTCTGACATCTTTAAACCTACCCAGATAGCAAGAAACACCACATCAGATTTTCCTCTAAAATAACGAGAAAATAAAAAACTCAGAAAGACATATAATAGGAGATCTGTCACAGAGAACGAAATGATCTTTTGTTACCAACTATCATGGAATTTGAATTAAAATTGCTACATATTGGTAAAGATCAGTAGCGAGCACACAAAAGCAAAAACATCATGCAGTACTACGGATGAGAGCATCAAATGTCCTTTTGATGGCTGAGGGTAAAAAAGGATTGATGGGCGGATGTAAAACAGAGTGTTAGAAAATAAACTATATGGAATAAAGAGAAAGTGAATGAGGAAAAAAGAAGGGGTACGTCACCTGAGATAAAGGTTGGGATCGATGTTTGACACGATCTTGTCATTAGCACGGACAATCTTCTTTATCTCCGTGTTTGCAAAATAATTAAAAGAATCCAAGTGTTGCTTGACTAGCCCTCGCACCTGAAATCACAAAAATTATAAATAACAGTTGGCAGAACTGCACCTCCCATTTCCTAAATAGTTCCTAGACATAAGAATATCAATACAAATGTTGATTACCTTCAAGAACTCGGGCACGAGCTGGAATTTGTCAACAGCTGATTTTATTGGAGCGGCTATCTTTTGATAGTCGACATCCGAGTGACTGGCATCATCAAGAAGAACGAAGATAATTTTCAAAATACAAATAGTGGACACGTTAACTATCTTAACCAATAATGGTTGTGATCAAGAATTTTAACTCGGAATCAGTAAAAGCACCTTTTGTTGCGGAGGTCTTCCATGAGCTAAAAAAGCTGCAAAGTTTTAGCTTTTAGCTCTGCGCGATCAGTTCACGAAATTAAATATAAGGAAATTGCAGGAATAGCAATTGGACAGCCAGTTTGGTAGTTCGCTAACTGGAAAACCTCTTGCACCTGCACCATAAGATGAAAATTTCCTCAGTTTCGGAGCAAAAGAACGGCAAAACAAGTTTCAAGTATCTATTCCGTCCCCGCTAGCTTCGCAATCCCACATCAATTTCACAGATTGAAAACAATTAAAATCATGAACAGCGATGAGAGAGAGAGAGAGAGAGAGAGAGAGAGAGAGAAAGAAAGAAATGGAAATCGCCGGCTCACCGGAATGAGACGGAAGCGACCGCCGAGAAGGGTCGAGCGGGCGTGCGATGTGGCTGAGGCACTTGCTGGGCCGTGATGGAGGTGCGGCGGCTGACAGGTGGTGGCGACGTCGGGCGGGGGTGGAGTCTGTGGCGCAGGGGCAGCGAACTGGGCGTCGGTCGAAGGTGGGGTTTTAGAGGGGTTTTACTTTTAGAGGGAGGAAGGACGGTACCGTCACTCGTAGGAAACCGGTACTGCCGTGAAGTGTGTGCATCACATATTTACGCAAGGGAACCGGGTGAATCGTTTACCCGGTTCCTTGGGAAAATGATAAACCCCACCAGACAAAAAAAAAAAAATTAATACCACGAAATTTTAAATTGGTACACCTATAATTAATACCCTAAATTATCTTTTCAACCATCAAAAATCCCAAAATTAATACATGTGTGCAAAATTTACCATAAATTAATTATTTTGATCATTAAAAACCTCAAACTAATACTCATAAAATACATTCACCCTCCGTTAGTTTCCATTAATTTATATTAATACCGCGAAAAATCTTAAATTGATACGCATGTGACGAATAGAGGGTAAAAATCTTTAAACATGTACATCCAGCAATTGTCATATGTCATCCAAATCAGCAATTTGACGATAAAATTTAACAAAAATTATCAAAAGATAAATTTGTTACGGGGGTTAATACCATGGAAAACTCTAAACTGGTACATCCGTGACAAATTTATCCCAAACTATTTTTTTACCACAAAAAATCCCAAACTGGTACACATGTGATAAATTTACCCCAAACTATTTTTTGACCACCAAAAATCCTAAACGGGTATATCCGTGATAAATTTACCCTAAATTAATTCTTTTGACCACAAAATACCTCAAATTGGTACACTTGTAACAAATTTACCATCTATTAAATTGAGTTAATATCACGAAAAATCCTAAATTGATAGACCTGCGACAAACGGAAGGTAAAAATCTCAAATTAGTATATCGGTCAATTACCACGTGTCATTAACTCAGCAATTTGACAGTTAAATTTAACGAAAACTAACGAAGGGTAAATTTGTCACATGTATACCAGTTTGGGATAAATTTGTCACAAGTATGCCAGTTTGAAATTTTTTATTGCGAAAAAATAATTTGAGGCAAATTTGTCATAAGTGTACCATTTTAGAGTTTTTCGTCGTATTAACCCTATTACAAGTGTATCAATTTAGAATAAATTTATCTAAGATATACCAATTTATGATTTTTTATGATAAAAAAAAATAGTTTATGGTGAATTTATCATAAGAGTACCGGTTTGCGGTTTTTCGTGATATTAACAAAAAAAACCAAAAAAACATTATTAGTGTTAGATATTTTTACATTAAGTGCAAAAAAAGTAATCTAAACATCTTTATTTCAAGGGAAAATAATGTAGAATTACTATTAGCAGCGACAGCACCGTCGCAAAATATTTTTACGCTTTTAGTTTTTTAATTCAGGTGTTGTCGATTTCACTAAGAAATTAGTAGCCCAGATTAAAAGAGCCAAGGTTAGTGAACCAAGTTCTTTTCGAGCGAATTCATCAGTTTCCAGGGATGAAAACTTAACCGTGGGTTATTTGAAAAGTGAGGATAATTTTCTCCTGTAACTAATTCATGCATTTTTTGGGGGATTTGGCTGAAAGTATTAATAAATTTCTAAGTTCGATATTTCAAGATCTTGTGATTCCATAACAAAAGGAAACATCGAATATTATTGGTAAAAAAAATAAAAAGGAAACATCGGAAACATGGTTTGAAAAAAAAAAAAAAAACAAAGTGAAAACAAAAGAAAAAAGATAGGCGGCGCTATTTCCACTCAAATTTTGGCAAAGACACTCCTTCCATCCAATTAACTTACCAAAATACCCCCTCTCTCTCTTTGTTCGATTTATTGTTTCTTTTTTATCACACTAATCAGGAAAAACTGCCATTATTTCTATCATATCTCATTAATTTCACAATATAAATGCTCCATTACGCCCATGAAGATATCGATTAACCAAATCTTATTATTTTTCCTAGAGAATGTTGTCAATTTTAATTTACAATCTCATATTTTCATTCACAAGAAACTTGTATTTATGAAAACTTATGAACACACGATTAAGTGCTTTTTGTCTAAATAGTATGAATGAAACTATATTTAAAAGTCGAAAATCAAAATTCAATTTAATTACTTAGCCGATCTTTATAAAAAAAAATGAAAAATAAAAAGTGATCAAAATATCGAAAAGGTTAATTTGTTAAAAGCATGATCAAATGTCAATTATGACCATATCTAAATATTAACAAATGATAAATGTTTCCTAAATTTCTTTTTCCTTACCAAAAAAAACAAATGATAAATGTATAAATGAAAAAAAGAAAAAAACGTGAAACTTCTTGCTCTAGAACTCCTATTACGGAGAAAGTAATTAATATTGATTCTAAACCCAATCTCGTAATAAATGGATCAAAACTTTAAAATATGCTTAAAACTTTCCCCTAAACAATCTTATGCGAGTTTTAAAGTGCAGAATGTGTAAATAAATTTTAACCCCATCTAGCAATTCATATTAAAATGTGAAAAGCTAAAAAAAAAACACAATTCAGCGATGTTTAACATTATAAACCTATAAATTTATTACGAAAAATCACTCAAAATGTCTAAATCTATTAGATAATCAAATTGAGTTATAATTTTTAACTTTGAAACAAAGTGTCCCTCATGCTATTTCATAAAAAATAGGCAGTTAATTATGTGTTCGTAATTCATTATAATTAAAAGTTTCTAACTGTTATTTAGCTTTTGTAATCGAAAAAATGAGACCATAAATTAAAACTAACAACCTTTTCTAGGCAAAGTGATAAAATGATGCATCATAAGATGATATTTTATTGGGTGTAATTTATTGTCAAATTGATAATTTAAGAAAAAGTAGAAATTAAGGCATTTATGTTGGTTAGCATGATAAAAAAAAAAAGAAATAACAAGTGGAAGAAAGAGAAGGATATTTCAGTATATTAATTGAAAAAAGGAGTAATTTAGCTAAAATTGGGGTAGAAATAGTGCCGCCCAAAAAGTAAAAGGAAACATCGAAGTCAAAAATTGAAACCGATTCAAGAAAGTCTTCCAATTCCCTCAAAATAGATCAAAGTGTGGCGTTACACCTTGAGACGAGACCGTCCCATTATGGCAGCCGCTCCCTTTACGGATTACAAAATATATGTGCATGTATACATTAGGTTAATAATCCGAAAAGCCCCAAACCGATATATCCGATAAACATATGACAAATTTATCCCTAATTAATTTTTGACTAGAAAAGTCCCAAAATAATACACATGTAACAAATTTATCCCAAACTAATTTTTTAACTACCAAAAACCTCATACTGGTACGCATTTGATAAATTTACCTTTTGTTGATTTTAGTTAAATTGGATTAATGCTATGAAGAACCTCAAGCTAATATACTTGTGACAAACGGATGTTGACAATCTCAAACCGATACACCCGCTAAGTCACATGTCATTCAATTCAGCAATTTGATGGTCAAATTAATAGAAACTAACTAGAAGTAAATTTATCACAAGTATGCCAATTTAGAATTTTTGGAGATCAAAATATTAATTTAAATAAATTTATCATAGGTGTATCGACTTGTGATTTTTCATGATATTAATTTCACATACATACACACATATATGTAATGTTAACATTTATAAATAATAAGAATTTATAGGGCCATAAAATATCATTTTTTGGTTACATATTCTAGATGTAATATTCTTGTAATTTTTCATTGGATAGCACGAATTTATACCAAAATTCAATCAACAAATATCCCTCCTTTTATATAATTTTGTTATCTGAGTATGTATTTCGTGATATAACCCAATTGATTTTAAATGACAATGAAATTATTTTAAGATTCGTTGATCGCAACGTGAAATCTTTTGGACAAACTTTTAAAGAAATGACGATATATACGTAATCGTATATCGAATTGTATGATTTCCATCCTTATATTGCTAATCAAGTTCGAGATTACTACCAAAATGGAAATCAGGGAATGAAGTGCAAACACCCCGAGAAGAAATTGCCAAAATACAACACCTATTATAAAAGTAAACCCAACGGAACTTTCAATGTCAAATTATAAATATATTTTAATAATATCCATGAACGATGTAGTATCAAATTACAAAGATCTCTCGGATATTTGAATGTTAAATCAAATGTTCATCATTTTTAATAGTTTAAATTCATTTCCTAACAAGTCAAATCATATTTTATTATGTTTTTTTTTTAAATTTTGTGCATTCTCAAGAAAAGAAGGGAAAAAGAGTTCTTCTTCTTCTTCTCTTTTTTTAAAGTGCGAGTTTATACGGATTAGGGGAGCAGCTTGCAAGTAAGTACACCAAGCTTAAGTGCTAATGCCCCTGCCACTTAATGGCCAAGTCACTAACTCTGTAATTAGTCTCATTTTGCAGAGTTTTTTTCAATCTAGTCAATTAAGATAGTTTTACTTCGACCAAAAAAAAAATTAAGATAGTTTTATCATTTTGTGTAAGGTGAAAGAAATTTGAGGATTTTGTAAATATTTCATTTCATAAAATAATTTAAAAAATAAATCGAAATAAAATAGAAAACAGGGAGGTTACGTCATATATTAGGGATATTCAAAAGCGGATCCATCGTGATTGAACACATCTAAATGAAATTATCATTCTAAAAGTACCAAGGAGATTTGATCATGAAATACAAGTACCGACCGCAAAATGAAAAGAAAATGATTAAAAAAAAATCAAATGAAATGGAGCTAGATCTCAACCACGCACAATAGGCACAGGACGTGTGGTGCCCGATGAGACGAAGCACTAGGCCAACCTTCTCTCGGTAGATTATTTTCAAGGACAGTGTAACGGATCGCATCATCATAATCATAATTCATCGCCCAATTCAACTCTGGCATTTAGTCCTCAAGACATGCAGATCGCTTCGGTACAATAATTGATTTCGACATGCCATGACCATCCTTAAGAGAGCAACATTAATTCCCGATTAATTTATAAACAAGAAGCTAAGCATACCTCTAGAGATTCTTTAGTATAATTTTGTCCCCGAATTCCTATCAGAAATATCATGGCGTCACTTTCACATACCCGTTATATCAACTCTTTTTCATCTATTGCTCTTCATCCCGACACCACAAAGCCCCTCTTTTTGATCCAAATGGATATAGGAAAGATCGAACCGCGGCGCTCGCGCGGGGGGAGGGGGGTGGGCGGGGGTGGTCGGCTATTTTTGTGCACCACATGTGGAAGTTGGATGATTCATCCACAAAGAATGAAGATAGATTAGGGAAGGCAACAGATCTAAAGTTCGAATTAAAAATTGGAAAAAAAAATTGCAAAATTTAGTGATGTCTATAAAAAGATTTTTTAAATGACAAATGGAAAAAATTTACTGAAGGGGGAAGAATGGAAAAATGGAATAAAATTTTTGTCGAGGAAATAATAAACAGAGAGAGACCAGCGATAGAATTCGAGAAACCCTCGTCTGGTCTCGTCGCGTCGTCGTCTCCGTCGTCTTCAAAACCTCGGAAACTCTCCCAAGCTTCGCTTCCAAGGGATTTGAGCTTGTCTCGCACCATCTCGCTTGGCCCTTTCGAAGATCAAGGTTCCTCTCTCTCTCTCTCTCTCTCTAATTGGTCGAGTTTTATCGGCGATTTACTGGGCCGGCGTGAGCTTGCTGTGGGCATTCTGACGCGACTGTGTCTTATCGTTGCTTCCCTTCTCGTTTGACAGGCGGCGGCAACCATGGCGTCTTCACTCGTGAGACGACGCCCGGCGCTCTCTCCTCTCTTCTCCTTGAGGTCCCTCTCTTGGAACGACTCCGTCACCGCCGCCCATTTGGCCGCCAGTCGCCGCCGAACCCTAGACGACCTCTCGAAAGCCCTCAGCACGTCCGCGGTGCCGAATGAGTATCCCCCTCCTCCTCCTCCTGCTCCGCAGCAATCGCCGCCTCCGCCGTCTGATTTTAGGGCTTTCAACCGGAACCCAGGGGAAGGGGTGCGGCAAAATCAGTACTTTCATCCCCAGAACAGAGGCATCAACGCTACTAGTGGTCAATGGAGCTCGCCGCAGCCGCCGCCGCCCCAGCCGCCACAAGGGAGTGATCAGTTTGGTTACCAGAACCAGAGCCAGAGCCAGAGCCCGAGTTATCCCAATGCAGGATACCCTAGTCAGGGTCAGAACTATCCAGGCCGCGGGTACTCAAATCCTGCTCCGGTTTATCCGCAGCAGCAGCAAAGCCCTGAACAGTGGAATAAGCAAGTTCCAGGACAGGGTTATCCTCGGCAGCAGAATCCTAGTCAGTGGAATACCCAGAACGAGAGCTATGGTCAGTACCAGAGCCCTACTCGGGTGAACACCCCGAACCAGAACTATCAGCAACAGCCCAGGAGCCCTGATCAGTGGAACAACCAAAATCAAGGGTATCAGCAACCAACTAATCACAACCACTGGGCCCCACAGAATCCAAGTACTAATCAGTGGAACCATCAGCAAGCATCTGTAGTGCGTGGGACGGAGAATCAGGTGACGGAAACTCCTGCTCCAGGGCCTTCGATTGCTGAACTGAGACAGTTGTGCCAAGGAGGGAAAGTTAAAGATGCCATAGAGTTGTTGAATGAGGGGGTTAAAGCCGATGCTGACTGCTTCAGTTGGTTGTTCGATGCGTGTGGGAAGTCCAAGTCTCTTGAGAATGCGAAGAAGGTGCATGATTACTTTTTGCAGTCAACGTGTAGAGGTGATCTTCAGATGAAGAACAAGGTGCTTGAAATGTATGGGAAGTGCGGCAGTATGATCGATGCTCGGAGAGTTTTCGATCACCTGCTAGATAAGAACATGGACTCGTGGCATTTGATGATAAATGGGTATGCGTACAACGGGTTAGGAGACGATGGGTTGGAGTTGTATGAGCAGATGAGGAAGTTGGGATTGATGCCAAATGAACAGACTTTTCTTGCAGTTCTGTCAGCATGTGCCAGTATAGGGGCCGTGGAAGAAGGTTTTATACATTTCGAGTCGATGCAGAATGATTATGGGATTAAGCCTGGGATTGAGCATTATTTAGGGCTTATTGATGTTCTCTGTCAACCTGGGCATCTCGCAGAAGCTGTGGAGTATGTTGAAAAGCTACCATTTGAGCCCACATTGGAGGTCTGGGAGGCATTGAAGAATTATGCACGGATCCATGGCGATCTTGATCTTGAAGACCATGTTGAGGAGTTGATGATGGCTCTTGATCCTTCGATCACTACTGCTAATAAGATCCCGACACCACCACCCAAGAGGCGCGCTGTAATCAACATGCTCGAGGGGAAAAACAGAATCAGCGAGTTCAAGAATCCTACTCTTTACAAGGACGACGAGAAATACAAGAGTGGGAAGGAAGGGGGTTATGTCCCAGACACAAGATATGTACTCCACGACATTGATCAAGAGGCGAAGGAGCAAGCCTTGCTCTATCACAGCGAGCGGCTCGCGATAGCTTATGGGCTTATCAGCACTCCTGCGAGGACGCCTCTCAGAATCATTAAGAACCTCCGGATCTGCGGCGACTGTCACAACGCAATAAAGATCATGTCCAAGATTGTGGGTAGGGAACTAATTGTTAGAGACAACAAAAGGTTCCATCACTTCAAGGATGGCAAGTGCTCTTGTGGAGATTATTGGTGATCCCTTCTTGTTTTTATCTATACCAGTTCTGCATGTAGCTAGTGAGAATTGTCTTGCTCTAGGCGTTTGCCAAAAGATACTGAGAAATTATGTTTCTTAGTTTCCAGTATTCATGTTTTACCTGTGTTTAGTTCTTCAGTCTCTTGTTCGTACTGATATGCAGAGTTGGCCTCCGTTTCGCTTTTAAGGTAAAGAATTGGTTGCTGATGCATGCATGATAACGGCAGATGTTGGTCGAGACTCGGCTTTTGATCGCTTCTTGCGTGCTTGGATTGCACTCCTCATTCATATTTACTTGTCAAAATGCTGAGCATATGGCAATGCCCTGGGTGCATATATTTTAATTTTGGGATTATTACATCGAAAGTCTTAAAACTTATCACGAAAGTGTAATTAAATTTTAAAATTTATAAATAGTGCAATTAGATCTTAAAATTTGTTAAATTGATGAAATCAAATTTTTTCATTTTCCAAAAAAAAGGAGGAAAAAACATTCGTTGGATTCGATCAATTTGGCTAGCGAAAAATTTTGATGTGATAATTTTCAGTATATTCTTAAAACACAGGGCACTGATGCAGCACTTGTCAAGTGTCGAATTAAAAAAAATGAAATTTTAAACGGAAAAAGGAATATAAAAATCGATGAAAACAGCAAAATGGAAGTACCGATTTCTTTTTTCTGTTTTTTGGGGTTCGACTCTGTTGGAGCCCAATAGGAAAAGAAAATCAAGAGGCAGCGCCTTGTTGTTAGGTCAGTCCTGATGATGGAGATTTTCTTATTTATCAACAGCAGTATTGGCAGGGAGGGAAAGACTTGAACACAAAATTTGGGAAAATTTTCGACAAAGTCATGAATCTTGAAATTATGTCAATTGAGTCTAAAATATTTTGTAAATTTAATCATTTCGCCCAAGTTTAACATAAATTGCTAATGTGGACGGATAGACCATTTTGACAAATTTGAAATTTTTTTTTTTTTTGAAAATTGCAGGGCACATTCAAAAGATTTCATGTGCCATGTCGGTGATTTCCGAAAAAAAATTGATCGGATAGATTCAAGCGGTAATAGCCGCACACTCTAACATGGCCAAGTTCAATAAAACTCGATTGGCCATTGCCGCAAGCTTGAAGAAGCTTTGAAGCTGGAGCAACCATGGCCGTGGCCATAGCAAGCTTCACTAAGCTCGAGTGGCCATGACTGCGAGCTTGACGAAACTCGAGCAACAAGCTCAACTTATCGATCTTGATAATTTAATGTTCTTCTCAAATGTGACTCTTAATCACTTACCTTAATAGAAAAAAGAAAAAAAATTACACGAGCATGTTCCGTCAGTCAAATTGAACGAGATTAACGAATGGACTTTATCATATCAATTTCAAAGTTGACTCAATTATACTTTGGATACAGATTTTAGGATTTTGTGAACGTTAATCCTTTTAATTTTTAAATACATCAAAGTCAAACATGCCAGGAAGAATATATATGTTTCGTGTATGGTAAGGTGCTATCCTTTCCCCCACTCGAAAAGGGCCTCTGCAGAGCCAGGAAGCGGGCCTTGACCATCCTTACTTGAAATTACAAAGCGTAACATTTGAGTGCTGTTCATGCCTGGCACACTCTGGACCAGGATTGTCATACATGGGCCGGAAAAAAAAAAAAAAATCAATACGTGCGCAAAAGTACTGGCTGATTCATATCTCTCCAAAAGAAAAAAAAAGGGCAAGCTGATTGAAGTATGCACCGCAACTTCTCTTTTTAGTCGAACATATCTTACTTTGCCTCTAGAACCGAACATGAAATCATCCGAACCGAACACGAATCGCGTAGACGGCCCTGCAAAACTTATTGACGGAGTCATTCACACTTGATCGACCGAGCAACGCACATGCATTGAGACCCACCAAAGTTCAGCATCCATTTGCAGTCCATTCCTCCCCATTAGGCAATTGCTCGAGGATTCATCAATGACAAAATCCCATATGTGCCAAGAAATAATGTGATCGGTGTTCATGGTGATGATGTGCCCCCGACATGCAATCAAAGAGCTTCAAATAAACCAGACAATAGAACCGGTCTGGCTCTCAAGATAGGAAAATTCCATTACGAGTCGGCTAGTCTCAAGTCAACTGTGGAACAATATTCATCAATCGCAACTCCCGACAATGAATCGAGTGTCGCCAACGAGAAGGAAGATATTAAAATTGCATAGACACTATTGAGTATATATGTTCACGGGCTTTTTTTTTTTTTTTTTTTTTTTCTAAAATAGGTAAAATTTTTTTCTGAATTAGGTTTAATTTTTTTATTTACCAATTTGGGGCCCGCGCGGCAATCAAAGTGCAGCACGGGCCCTGTGCGGCTGTCTAATTGCCGCATGTGCTCCGTGCAGAAATTTAATGCATATTTTTATAACATAATTATCAATAATAAATTGAAAATTTTATTAAGATATATAATTAATAAATAATTTATTAATTATGTAATTACTTTATTTAGTATGTAAACAATCAATAAAAAATATTCATAAAAAATAATTTATTTAGTATGTAATAATTATTTACATACTAAATAAATTAATTACATAAATACTAAATTAGTTATTAATTATATATCTTAATAAAATTTTTAAATTAATTATTGATAATTATATTATAAAAATAAGCTTCAAAATAAAAAAAATTATAGTTACTGAGTTATATAAATATAAATGTTATAAATATAAAATAATTAAAAAATGTAGAAAATATGGAAAAAAAAGAAGAAGGTCGCACGTGCGGCCGTGCGACACTTTCCCTGTGCGACACATGGATAGCCACACGGGGCCCGTGCGACACCCAGAATGCCGCGCGGGCCCCAAATTGGTGAATACAAAAATTAAACCTAATTTCGTTATTTTTTTCTTTTGAACTATTTTTGAAAAAAGCCCGCAGTGGAGCAGAGGGTTCAGGGAGACGATGATGGAGAGGCATTTGGAAATTTGCTGAGAGTGGGACCCACAAGGACACGTGTTGAAATTTCTATGGTCTGCTCATAGATGACGTGGCATTCCTGGTGTACCCAATATTTGCTCACCGCTGACTCTCTTTCTTGGGTCCAACCCAGAGATCTCTCTCCCCTTCCCGATATCTTCACGACTTCCTCGTTTACTTCCCCAGCTGACGAACGTCCCCTGCCCAGAAATAAGGTGATCTCGCCCCATCGCAGGTGGAAAAATCCGTGAATTTTGCCTCCCTTTCTTGCTTCTGGGTCTGTCATCATCACAACGATTGTACGGATTTCTGGGTCCTCCTTCTTTTGTTGTTTTGGTGACCGTTTGGTGCTTTTTCGGGTTTGATCAAGTCCTCCGCTTGTGATTCTTGACTCGATTTGCTCGGAGATGAGAATTTATTTCATTGCTTCCTTTTGAGCTCATTGTTATTCTGGGTGGGTCCATTCTTCCATCTCCACACAGCCGTGAGACATTAGAACATCATCAGAAAACGAAAATTACAATTACGTCATTCTAAAAAAAAGATAATCGAACTTCTCTATCACCCAAAAAAGAACAAAACAAAGACGATCTGCTCTTTTCTCTCTATCTCCACACAACCGCGAGAAATCTGCTCCGATCATTGATGAATGGAAATAAAAGAAAAGAGTCGTAGGCTTTCGCTACAAAGAACGCCAAGCACAAGAAGGGCATCAGAACATCTTCGGAAAATGAAAATCAACATAGATCGCAAAATATAGCAGTAGAGTGTTGATGAAAAATGTGCTAACAATACCGGAAGAGATCTTAATGGAGAAAATCACAACATCTTCGGAAAATGCAAGGCGAAATCAGAACATCTTACCGAGTATATTACCTAATTTTGATCAACTGTACTAATCCGCGAGATGTTCACTTGGAGAGCCGATTGGAGAGCTTCTCAATCAGCCCCCAAGCACTTGATCCAGTGTTGCCATAATCTCGTTTGTAGCCACCTCATTCTCATTCCCTACTTCTTTCTCTAGTCTTCCTCCTTCTGTTGTCATGTAGTTGATGCAAAGGGTCCGAAATCTTTTCAATGGGCTCTTTTGGTCTAATCGTTTATAATTGCATAGCCTCTGAACTAGAAATAAACCCATTACATCGTTCATAAAAAATGATAATCGAACTTCTCTATCACCCCAAAAAAGAACAGAATAGAGAGGATCTTGAATTTTCTCTCTATCTCAACACGACCGCGAGAAATCTGCTCTCATCATTGATGAATGAAAACAAAAGAAAAGTGTCGTAGGCTCTGATCATTGATGAATGAAAACAAAAGAAAAGTTCGTAGGCTTTTGCTACAGAGATGCCAAGCACAAGGAGGGCATCAGAACATCGAAACATCTTCGGAAAATGAAAATCACTATAATGTCATTCATAAAAAAAGATAATCAAATTTCTCTATCACCCCAAAAAAGAACAGAACAAAGAGAATCTTAAATTTTCTCTCCATCTCAACACTACCGCGAGAAATTTGCTCTGATAATTGATGAATGGAAATAAAAGAAATGTGTCACAAGCTTTCGCTACAGAGAACACCAAGCACAAGTAGGGCATTAGAACATCGAATATCCCCAGGAAAATGAAAATCACCGTTACAACGTTCATAAAAAAAGATAATCGAACTTCTCCATCACCACAAAAAAGAACAGAACAAAGAGGATCTTGGATTTTCTCTCCATTTCCACACAAACGAGAGAAATCAAAACATCTTCGGAAAATGAAAATCGCAATTACATCCTTCGTAAAAAAAATATAATCGAACTTCTCTCTCAACCCAAAAAAGAACAGAAGAAAGAGAATATTGAATTTTCTCTCCATCTCAATACCACCGCGAGAAATTTGCTCTGATAATTGATGAATGGAAACAAAAGACAAGCGTCGCAGGCTTTCGCTACTGAGAACGCTAGGCACAAGGAGGGCATCAGAACATCAAAATATCTTCGAAAAATGAAAATCATCATTACGTCGTACATAAAAAAAGATAATCGAACTTCTCTATCACCTCAAAAAAGAACAGAACAAAGAGGATCTTGTATTTTCTCTCCATCTCCATACAATCGTGAGAAATCAGAACATCTTCAGAAAATGAAAATCACCATTACGTCGTTCATAAAAAAAGATAATCGAACTTCTCTATCACCTCAAAAAAGAACAGAACAAAGTGGATCTTTAATTTTCTCTCCACATCCACACCACCGTGAGAAATCTGCTCCGATCATTGATGAATGGAAACAAAAGAAAAGTGTGATAGGCTTTTTCTACAGAGAATGCCAAGCACAAGGAGGGCATCAGAACATCTTTAGAAAATGAAAATCAGCATAGATCGTAAAATATAGCAGTAGAGTGTTGATGGAAAATGTGCTAGCAATACCGGAAGAGATCTTAATGGTGATAATCAGAACATCTTCGGAAAATGCAAGACGAAATCATAACATCTTATTGAGTAGATTACCTAATTTTGATCAACTATACTAATCCTGCAGATGTTCACTTGGAGTGCTGATTGGAGAGCTTCTCAAACAGCCCCCAAGTTCCCGATCTAGAGTTGCCATAATCTCGTTTGCAGCCTCCTCATTCTCATTGGCCTGCTTCTTTCTCTCGTCTTCCTCCTTCTGTTGTCATGTAGTTGATCCAATGGGTCCGAAATCTTTTCAATGGGCTCTTTTGGTCTAACCGTTTATATTTGCATAGCCTCTGAACCAGAAATAAACTCATCAATTATAGAAGAGAACAATTCCAAATTCCAAACACCTAAATTGAGCATTTCATATGCTCTAAAAGATCACAAGCACTGCATAACCATTACGTCGTTCATAAAAAATGATAATGGAACTTCTCTATCACCCCCAAAAAGAACAGAACAAAAAGGATATTGAATTTTCTCTCTATCTCAACACGATCGCGAGAAATCTACTCTAATCATTGATGAATGAAAACAAAAGAAAATTGTCGTTGGATTTTCCTACAGAGAATGCCAAGCACAAGGAGGGCATTAGAACATTAGAACATCTTCGGAAAATGAACATCGCCATTATGTCATTCATAAAAAAAGATAATCGAATTTCTCTATCACCCCAAAAAAGAATAGAACAAAGAAAATTTTGAATTTTCTCTCCATCTCAAAACGACAATGAGAAATTTGCTCTGATAATTGATGAGTGGAAACAAAAGAAATGTGTCGTAGGCTTTCGCTATAGAGAACGCCAAGTACAAGGCGGGCATCAGAACGTCAGAATATCTACGGAAAATGAAAATCACCATTACGTTGTTCATAAAAAAAAGATAATCGAACTAATCCATCACCTCAAAAAAGAACAGAACAAAGAGGATCTTAGATTTTCTCTCCATTTCCACACAACCACGAGAAATGAGAACATCTTCGAAAAATGAAAATCACAATTATGTCATTCATAAAAAAAGATAATCGAACTTCTCTATCACCCCAAAAAAGAATAGAACAAAGAGAATCTTGAATTTTCTCTCCATCTCAACACGACCGCGAGAAATTTGCTCTGGTAATTGATGGATGGAAAAAAAAGACAAGTGTAGCAGGCTTTCGCTACAGAGAACGCCAAGCACAAGGAGGGCATCAAAACATCAAAATATCTTCGGAAAATGAAAATTACCATTAACTCCTACATAAAAAAGGATAATTGAACTTCTTTATCACCACAAAAAAGAACAGAATAAAGAGGATCTTGTATTTTCTCTCCATATCCACATAGCCACGAGAAATCAAAACATCTTCGAAAAATCAAAATGACCACAACGTCGTACATAAAAAATGATAATCGAACCTCTCAATCACCCAAAAAAGAACAGAACAAAGAGGATCTTGAATTTTCTCTCCATCTCCACGCCACCGCGAGAAATCTGCTGATCATTGATGGAGAGAAACAAAAGAAAAGTGTCATAGGCTTTCGCTACGTAAAACGCCAAGCATAAGAAGGGCATCAGAACATCTTCAGAAAATGAAAATCAACATAGATCGCAAAATATAGCAAGAGAGTGTTGATGGAAAATGTGCTAACAATACCAGAAGAGATCTTAATGGAGAAAATCAAAACATCTTCGAAAAATGCAAGGCGAAATCAGAACACCTTACCGAGTAGATTACCTAATTTTGATCAACTGCACTAATCCACGAGATGTTCATTCGGAGAGCCGATTGGAGAGCTTCTCAATCAGCCCCCCAAGCACTTGATCCAGCGTAGCCATAATCTCGTGTGCAGCCACCTCATTCTCATTCGCCCGCTTCTTTCTCTCGTCTTCCTCCTTCCGTTGTCATGTAGTTGATCTAATGGGTCCGAAATCTTTTCAATGGGCTCTTTTGGTCGAATTGTTTATAATTGCATAGCCTCCGAACTAGAAATAAACCCATCAATTATAGAAGAGAACAATTTAAAACACCTAACTTGAGCATTTCATGCGCTCTAAAAGATCACATGCACTGCACAATCATTACATCATTCATAAAAAATGATAATCGAACTTCTCTATCACCCCAAAAAATAACAAAACAAAGAGGATCTTGAATTTTCTCCCTGTCTCAACACGATCGCCGGAAATCTGCTCCGAACATTGACGAATGAAAACAAAAGAAAAGTGTCATAGGCTTTTGCTACAGAGAATGCCAAGCACAAGGAGGGCATTAGAACATTAGAACATCTTCGAAAAATGAAAATCACAATTATGTCATTCATAAAAAAAGATAATCGAATTTCTCTATCACCAAAAAAAAAAAAAAAATAGAACAAAGAGAATCTTGAATTTTCTATCCATCTCAACACAACCGCGATAAATTTGCTTTGACGATTGATGAATGGAAACAAAAGAAATGTGTCGCAGCCTTTCACTACGTAGAACGCCAAGCACAAGGATGGCATCAAAACATCAGAAGGTCTTCGGAAAATGAAAATCACCATTACGTCATTCATAAAAAAAGATAATCGAACTTCTCCATCACCGAAAAAAAGAACAAGACAAAGAGGATCTTGCATTTTCTCTCCATTTCCACACAGCCGCAAGAAATCATAACATCTTCGGAAAATGAAAATCACAATTACGACTTTCATAAAAAAAGATAATCGAACTTCTCTATCACCCAAAAAAAGAACAGAACAAAGAGAATCTTGAATTTTTCTCCATCTCAACACCACCGCGAGAAATTTTCTCCGATAATTGATGAATGGAAACAAAAGACAATCGTCGCAGGCTTTGGCTACAGAGAACGCCAAGCACAAGGAGGGCATCCGAACATCAGAATATCTTCGGAAAATGAAATCACCATTACATCGTACATTGAAGAAGGTCATCAAACTTCTCTCTCTCCCCAAAAAGAACGAGAACAAAGAGGATCTTGGATTTTGTCTCCATCTGCACGTAGCCGTGAGAAATCAGAACATCTTCGGAAAATGAAAATCACCATTACATCGTTCATAAAAAAAGATAATCAAACTTCTCTATCACCCCAAAAAAGACCAGAACAAAGAGGATCTTGAATTTTTTTTCCATCTCCACTCTACCGCAAGAAATCAGCTCCGATCATTGATGAATGGAAACAAAAGAAAAGTACCGAAGGGTTTCGCTGCGAAGAATGCCAAGCACAAGAAGGGCATCAGAACATCTTCGGAAAATGAAAATCAGCATAGATCGTAAAATATAGCATTAGAGTGTTGATGGAAAATGTGCTAACAATACCGGAAGAGATCTTAATGTAGAAAATCAGAACATCTTCGGAAAAAGCAAGGCGAAATCAAAACATCTTGTTGAGTAGTTTACCTAATTTTGATCAACTGTACTAATCCACGAGATGTTCATTCGGAGAGCCAATTGGAGAACTTAACAATCAGCCCCCCAAGCACCTGATCCAGCGTTGCCATAATCTCGTTTGCAGCCACCTCATTCTCATTCGCCTACTTCTTTCTCTCATCTTCCTCCTCCCGTTGTCATGTAGTTGATCCAATGGGTCCGAAATCTTTTCAAAGGGCTCTTTTGGTCTAACTGTTTACAATTGCATACCCCCTGAACCGGAAATAAACCCATCAATTACGTAAGAGAACAATTTCAAACTCCTAAATTGAGCATTTCATATGCTCTAAAAGTTCACACGCACGGTATAACCATTACGTTGTTCATAAAAAATGATAATCGAAGTTCTCTATCACCCTAAAAAAGAATAGAACAAAGAGAATCTTGAATTTTCGCTCTTTCTCAACACGATCATGAGAAATCTGCTCTAATCATTGATGAATGAAAACAAAAGAAAAGTTTCGCAGGCTTTTGCTACGTAAAATGCCAATCACAAGGAGGGCATCGGAACATCAGAACATCTTCAGAAAATGAAAATCACCATTACGTAATTCATAAAAAAAGATCATCGAATTTCGCTATCACCCCAAAAAAGAATAGCACAAAGAAAATCTTGAATTTTCTCTCCATCTCAACACAACCGCAAGAAATTTGCTCTGATAATTGATGAATGGAAACAAAAGAAAAGTGTCGCAGGCTTTCGTTACAGAGAACGCCAAGCACAAGGAGGGCATCAGAACATCAGAATATCTTCGGAAAATGAAAATCACCATTACGACATTCATAAAAAAAGATAATCAAACTTCTCTATAACCCCAAAAAAGAACATAACAAAGAGGATCTTGTATTTTCTCTCCATCTCCATGTAGCCACGAGAAATTAGAACATCTTCGGAAAATGAAAATGATCATTATGTCATTCTTAAAAAATGATAATCGAACTTTTCTATCACCCAAAAAAGAACAGAACGAAGAGGATCTTGAATTTTCTCTCCATCTCTACACCATCGCGAGAAATCTGCTCTGATCATTGATGAATGGAAACAAAAGAAAAGTGTCGTTGGCTTTCGCTACAGAGAACGTCAAGCACAAGAAGGGCATAAGAACATCTTTGAAAAATGAAAATCAGCATAGATCGTAAAATATAGCAAGAGAGTGTTGATGGAATATGTGCTAACAATACCGGAAGAGATCTTAATGGTGATAATCAGAACATCTTCGAAAAATGCAAGGCGAAATCATAACATCTTAGTGAGTAGATTACCTAATTTTGATCAACTATACTAATCTGCGAGATGTTCACTTGGAGTGCTGATTGGAGAGCTTCTCAATCAGCCCCCCAAGCTCCCGATCCAGCATTGCCATAATCTCGTTTACTGCCTCCTCATTCTCATTCGCCCGCTTCTTTCTCTCGTCTTCCTCCTTCTGTTGTCATGCGGTTGATCCAATGGATCCGAAATCTTTTCAATGGGCTCTTTTGGTCTAACCGTTTGTATTTGCATAGCCTCTGAACAATAGATAAACCCATCAATTATAGAAGAGAACAATTTCAAACACCTAAATTGAGCATTTCATATGCTCTAGAAGATCACATGCATGCATAACCATTAGGTCGTTAAAAAAAAAAATGATAATCCCACTTCTCTATCATCCCAAAAAAGAACAGAGTAAAGAGGATCTTGAATTTTCTATTTGTCTCAACACGACCACGAGAAATCTGCTCTGATAATTGATGAATGAAAACAAAAGAAAAGTGTTATAGGCTTTTTCTACGGAGAACGCCAAGCACAAGGAGGGCATCAGAACATCATAACATCTTCGGAAAATGAAAATCACCATTACATCATTCATAAAAAAAGATAATCGAATTTCTCTATCACCCCCAAAAAGAACAGAACAAAGAGAATCTTGAATTTTCTCTCCATCTCAACAGGACCGTGAGAAATTTGCTCTGGTAATTGATGAATGGAAACAAAAGAAAAGTGTCGCAGACTTTCCCCATAGAGAATGCTAAGCACGAGGATGGCATCAGAACATCAGAATATCTTCGGAAAATGAAAATCACCATTATGTCATTCATAAAAAAACATAATCGAACTTCTCTATCACCCTAAAAAGGAAAAGAATAAAGAGGATCTTGTATTTTCTCTCCATCTCCACATAGCCACGAGAAATCAGAACATCTTCGGAAAAGGAAAATCACCATTACGTCGTTCATAAAAAATGATAATCTAACTTCTCTATCACCCCAAAAAAGAACGAAACAAAGAGGATCTTGAATTTTCTCTCTATCTCCACACCACCGCGAGAAATCTGCTCCGATAATTGATGAATAGAAACAAAAGAAAAGTGTCGTGGGATTTCGCTACGAAGAACGCCAAGCACAAGAAGGGCATCAGAACATTTTCGAAAAATAGAAATTATCATAGATCGCAAAATATAGCAATAGAGTGTTGATGGAAAATGGGCTAAAAATATCAGAAGCGATCTTAATGGAGAAAATCAGAACATCTTTCGGAAATTGCAAGGCGAAATCGGAACATCTTACTTAGTAGATTACTTATTTTTGATCGATCGTACTAATCCTCGAGATGTTCACTTGGAGAGCCGATTGGAGAGCTTCTCAATCAGCCCCCCAAGCACCCGATCCAGCGTTGCCATAATCTCGTTTGTAGCCGCCTTGTTCTCATTCGCCCGCTTGTTCCTCTCATCTTTCTCCTTTTGTTGTTTCTTCTTGTCTTTCTCCTTCTTCTTCTGCTCCTTTTTCTACTTTTTCTTCTCCTTACTTTCCCGCACCTTCTTATGTTTGAGAGTAAGTTTCTCCGGGTTTTTTTTCCCTTCGGAAGGAAACTAGATAAACATAATTTTAATCGATAATAGAACGGAACAAAACAGAGTAGAAGACATTACTTGAAACGATATTGCATTGGGTGATAAGTGGAAAATGTTGGCCGTCCAAACGGCTGTCCATCATCATAAACGATATCCTAGGATCGCAGTAATTGAAAAATAAAAACAATACAATAGAGGGAAAGAAATTTGTGCACCTCATTTGGGATTCGTCGTTCTTGACGCAAAATTCCGATGATCCAATGCTTCGGGTGCTTCCCCTCTATAACCCTTCGAATGCCTAGCGTTGATGAGATCGCCCCACACTTTCCTCTATCATCTTATGATGAGTCTAAATGGTGTATGGAATGAATAGGGTTAGAGGAGGGGCGCCTTAGCCCTATTTATAGAGTTTCAGCTGGGCCCTTTCATCATGGGCCGGATCGAATTCGGCCCATACTAGCCAGACCCTTATTTGGTCCATTAAGAATCTTTATATCGTGCCTTTATTAGACCAACCCCGTAAATGGTAAATTAGTTCCGTAATACAGTAATTACAATCTTAATTAATGTAGCACACATCGGGAAAACTCTTACATTCTCCCACTTGGGCTATATTAATTGAAAGTGTACTATAGTGCGCACCTTTATGCTAGTCTAGGGATTATTCTTAATGGCCAATCGGATCCCATAGAGTCTCAAACATCGAATCGGGACAGAAACTACATGAAACCGTATGCAGAGCCATCCATGGTCACGCGTGTTCTTAACTCTATTGATATGGATTCAATATGGTAGTGTGACAAATGGATGACACCTCATAAAATAGTTACTTTATGTGTCATCCCCTTTGTCAGGTACCATTCTCTCTCCTTATGTGTCATGAAACCTTATGTACACCAGAGAATATTCTTATGGTTCCAATGAACCTCGACATGTCTTATCTTTATGTGTAATAAGACATATCCTTAAGGCTAGTAACTGAATATCCCCAGCCTTTACTCAAGGTTTACACCCACCTTGAGATTGTTACGAGATATGTGTACTCAATCGAATCGCACCGGCAGCATTTCTATAACCTGGGGTTTGAAAACAAAGGTCCCGCTACGGGGTGAGATTCACATCTCAACAAGTAAATCCAAATCCTATACTAGACCACTAGCCCTTCCGAGTTATGCTACAAAGCATATAGATGACAATATACAAAATAAGTATCTTTACACGGTACAATATCATATATATATATATATATCATACAATATCTCACGTAAGTCGACATAAATAGAGGTCAAGATCAAGTAACTCAAGTACTGGCAGAGTAGACTTAAGTCATAACAACATGTATAATCAAAATCGAGACTACGGGAATGATCAAGCTTGACGTATTAGCAACTATTCATTCGTATCTCACACATGAGATTCTCATCTCGTTACAGTTCTCAAGATAACGACATAGCCGCGCAAAATGTTCTAGGCTATCAATACTAGAGTTCGTGTCGACCTATATTGGTCATTTTCCCGCATGATCAAGACTTAGGATATTTCATTTTCCCGCATAATCAAGACTCGGGATATTTCCTTTCACATGTACTCTGCATAACCAAGGCCCATGTATTTTTTTTTTATTCCCCGCATGTCAAGAACCAAAGTATTACACAAATTATTCCCCGCATAACCAAGACCCAGGGTATCGACCCCGCATGGTTCAAGACTCGGGATAATCTATTTCCCTCTTTCACTCATATGCCAATTAAGTGACACTTCACATTGTACAGCTATTCGTAATATAAGTCATCTCATTCAGAAGCATCATAGTGATCAAAAAAAGGTTTCGGGAACACTTACCCTTGGTTCCAAAAGCAACTTAAAAAGTCTCCTCACAACCGCAAAAGTTTGGCTAAATATATTTCCGCATCGGATCTATATAAATCATAGCAAAACTCCATTAATTTTCAATCCAATTGAGCCAAAACGTTAATAGCACTCAAAGTAACATCCTAAAACATCCAAACGACAAAATTACAGCAAGGCGACACCATTTGTAGTCCCTCAAGTCTGTGGTATATTCTGTCCAAAAACATAACAGCTTGTTTCCTTGAGTTTCAAGCACAAATTAGCCATGAATTCACTTCCAAATTTTAATTTAATTCATATACTCCCTCATAACACCTTCCACAATGTCTTAGGATGTCTCATATTCTAATTCCAAGCTAAAATATTCCTTGTACAACCCATGAACAGCTTTGGTACAATAAGGCAAAAACAGGGCAAAACCGGTCATGTGTTGTCTCACCCAAAATCCAATTGAAATCTCTAATTTAACACTAATTGAACTTGTGGGAACCTTATTCTATATGTCTTAGGGGTCCAATGAAAATTTGGCAGCATAACCACTCATTTTGAGCCCCCAATCAACTTAACCAAACAAAATGCACAAACTGTCCAATATATGTCCAGCAGAAACAGTTTAATCCAACCATTATAACTCGAATTTTTCCTTAATCACTCAGTGTCCCTAAATCATCCATACTCAGCCCTATAAGTCTAGAAGTTACAACCAACAATTTGGCAACAAAAAAAGTTTCTTAGAGGGAGAACAGCCACTTACTCTCAGCTAGCTCCAAATCTGTCCAGTTTTCTCCCTCATCTTGGTTCTTCCAACTGGGAGCTTCAAATGACATGCTTCCAATTGGAGGTTGTCGGGGACACGTTGAACTTCAAGTGGGTGGTTGGGGGTGGCCAAAAGAGTACCAGAGGGTGCCGTTGTATGGACCAAACGGAACTGCCAGAAAGTGGTCGGCTGAAGCGGTTTTCTGGTTTTGCTGAAAAACCTTGAACATGAAGGGGATGATGGAAATGGAGCATGGAGATGAAGTGCTCGTGAATTTGAAGAAGGAGGAAGGCTGAAGAAGACTTGATTTTATATAAAAAAAGGTCAATTATGTGAATAGTAAGGTCAAGGTCACATTAATGCTAACCATGCTCTCTAATGACACTTATCTCATGTCAATAATTATCTACATGTGTATTGACCAGCATTGACCCTTCTTATCTTCACATTTTGGCTGAAGCAAAGTGAAAATGACCAAAATGCCCTTTGATGAACTTAGAACAAGAATAATGCTTGGGGGACAAAACGGTCGTTTCACTTTCGTCGACCGAAAATTCGATTATTTTCCAACTTGAATTACTCTCGATGAGGCAACATCCAATGTATATCTAATGTTGGAATTCTTCATTTCCATTTTCCCAATTTTAAGATTCCATTTTCTGATTCATTTTCTATCCAATGTAACTCCGGTTTATCCCAAATCGACGGGCAGCTTTTGCGGTGACGTTACGCATATCGACTCAATGATTTTCATTACTCTTAGGCATACTCTAGTCATGGCCATTTTGGTTGTCATGTAATTGCAAGGGTTTATCACTAGCTTCATAGGTCTTAGTCCATTAATGTGGATATATTACGTAGTTAATATTGTAACGGACTAATTCAAAATACTTTGAATTAATTCTTCTAGGAAAACTCTATAAATATAAACGCTATCCTAGAGTTAAGGATAAGTGAAACTCATTCTCAAACCTTGAGTCTATTTCTTACATCCCTATCCTTCTTGTTCTCCTCGGCGGAGACTCCGTCCGCACAATCCAGCTCCTCCCGTAGGGGCTCGGGCTCCTTCGGCTTCGGAGGAGTCTTGAACTCTCTCTGTCGCCCTTCTTTTCCCTGTTCCCGATAAGGCCGATTTCTTCCCTCATGGAGGGCCGCCGACGGGGTGAGGTTGGGGGCCCCCGAAGAGCGGGAGAAGAACGGACAAGGCGAAAGAGGAGGAGACCAAAGAAGGTCATTGATAGGAAAAACTCGAGGGGAAGGAGTGTATTCCGAGGGCGGGGAGAGAGGAAGGAGTGCGTTCTTAGGGCGGGGAAAGTGTGTTGTGCAAGTGCGCGGGGGTATTTCTATCTAATGACCAATGGGGGCAAATGTTACTACTTACACTCCTCCATCATCCACCCCCCCTATTCAACCACAACCGAGATCTTAATGTAGAAAATTAGAACATCTTCAAAAAAAGCAAGGCGAAATCAAAACATCTTACTGAGTGGATTACCTAATTTTGATCAACTGTACTAAACCACGAGATGTTCATTCGGAGAGCTGTTTGGAGAACTTAACAATTAGCCCCCCAAGCACCCGATCCAGCGTTATCATAATCTCGTTTGCAGCCACCTCATTCTCATTTGCTTGCTTCTTTCTCTTGTCTTCCTCCTTCTGTTGTCATGTAGTTGATCCAATGGGTCCGAAATTTTTTCAATGGGCTCTTTTGGTCTAACTGTTTATAATTGCATAGCCTCCGAACCAGAAATAAACCCATCAATTACAAAAGAGAACAATTTAAAACACCTAAATTGAACATTTCATGTGCTCTAAGAGATCACATGCACTGCACAACCATTACGTCGTTCATAAAAAATGATAATCGAACTTCTCTATCACCCCAAAAAAGAACGAAACAAAGAGGATCTAGAATTTTCTCCCTATCTCAACACGATCGCGAGAAATCTGCTTTGATCGATGACGAATGAAAACAAAAGAAAAGTGTCGTAGGCTTTTGCTACGGAGAATGCCAAGCACAAAGAGGGCATTAGAACACCGTAACATCTTCGGAAAATGAAAATCACAATTACGTCGTTCATAAAAAATAATCATCGAATTTCTCTATCACAAAAAAAAAAATAGAACAAAGAGAATCTTGAATTTTCTCTCCATCTCAACACAACCGCGATAAATTTGCTCTGACAATTAATGAATGGAAACAAAAGAAATGTGTCGCAGGCTTTCACTATAGAGAACGCCAAGCACAAGGACGGCATCAAAACATCAGAAGATCTTCGGAAAATGAAAATCACTATTACGTCATTCATAATAAAGGATAATCGAACTTCTCCATCACCCCAAAAAAGAACAGGACAAAGAGGATCTTGGATTTTCTCTCCATTTCCACACATCCGCGAGAAATCAGAACATCTTGGGAAAATGAAAATCACAATTACGTCGTTCATAAAAAAAGATAGTCGAACTTCTCTATCACCCAAAAAAAGAACAGAACAAAGAGAATCTTGAATTTTTTTTCCATCTCAACACCACCGCGAGAAATTTTCCCCGATAATTGATGAATGGAAACAAAAGACAAGTGTCGCAGGCTTTGGCTACAGAGAATGCCAAGCACAAGGAGGGCATCCGAACGTCAGAATATCTTCGGAAAATGAAATCACCATTACATCGTACATTGAAGAAGATAATCCAACTTCTCTCTCTCCCCAAAAAAGAATAGAACAAAGAGGATCTTGGATATTGTCTCCATCTACACGTAGCCACGAGAAATCAGAACATCTTCGGAAAATGAAAATCACCATTACATTGTTCATAAAAAAAGATAATCAAACTTCTCTATCACCCCAAAAAAGACCAGAACAAAGAGGATCTTGAATTTTTTTTCCATCTCCACTCTACCGCGAGAAATCTGCTTTGATCATTGATGAATAAAAACAAAAGAAAAGTATCGTAGGGTTTCTCTATAGAGAATGCCAAGCACAAGAAAGGAAATAGAACATCTTCGGAAAATGAAAATCAGCATAGATCGTAAAATATAGCATTAGAGTGTTGATGGAAAATATGCTAACAATACCAGAAGAGATCTTAATGTAGAAAATCAGAACATCTTCGAAAAAAGCAAGGCGAAATCAAAACATCTTACTGAGTAGATTACCTAATTTTGATCAACTGTACTAAACCACGAGATGTTCATTCGGAGAGCTGATTGGAGAACTTAACAATCAGCCCCCCAAGCACTCGATCCAGCGTTGCCATAATCTCGTTTGCAGCCACCTCATCCTCATTTGCCTGCTTCTTTCTCTCGTCTTTCTCCTTTTGTTGTCATGTAGTTGATCCAATAGGTCCGAAATCTTTTCAATGGGCTCTTTTGGTCTAACTGTTTATAATTGCATAGCCTCTTAACCAGAAATAAACCCATCAATTGCAGAAGAGAACAATTTCAAACACCTAAATTGAGCATTTCATATGCTCTAAAAGTTCACACGCACCGTATAACCATTACGTTGTTCATAAAAAATGATAATTGCACTTCTCTATCACCCTAAAAAAGAATAGAACAAAGAGGATCTTGAATTTTCTCTCTTTCTCAACACGACCGCGAGAAATCTGCTCTAATTATTGATGAATGAAAACAAAAGAAAAGTTTCGTAGGCTTTTGCTACAGAGAATGCCAATCACAAGGAGGGCATCAGAACATCATAACGTCTTCAGAAAATGAAAATCACCATTACATCATTCATAAAAAAAGATCATCGAATTTCTCTATCACCCCAAAAAAGAACAAGACAAAGAAAATCTTGAATTTTCTCTCCATCTCAACAAAACCGCGAGAAATTTTCTTTGATAATTGATGAATGGAAACAAAAGAAAAGTGTCGCAGGCTTTCGCTACAGAGAATGCCAAGCACAAGGAGTGCATCAGAACAACATAATATCTTCGGAAAATGAAAGTCACCACTACGACATTCATAAAAAAAGATAATCAAACTTCTCTATAACCCCAAAAAAGAACATAACAAAGAGGATCTTGTATTTTCTCTCCATCTCCACATAGCCACGAGAAATTAGAACATCTTCGGAAAATGAAAATGACCATTATGTCATTCATAAAAAATGATAATCGAACTTTTCTATCACCCCAAAAAGAACATAACAAAGTGGATCTTAAAATTTCTTTCCATCTCTACACCATTGGGAGAAATCTGCTCTGATCATTGATGAATGGAAACAAAAAAAAAAAAAGTGTTATAGGCTTTTTCTACAGAGAATGCCAAGCATAAGGAGGTTATCAGAACATCTTTAGAAAATGAAAATCAGCCTAGATCGTAAAATATAGCAGTAGAGTGTTGATGGAAAATATACTAACAATGCCAGAAGAGATCTTAATGGTGATAATCAGAACATCTTCGGAAAATGCAAGGCGAAATCATAACATCTTATTGAGTAGATTACCTAATTTTGATCAACTATACAAATCTGCGAGATGTTCACTTGGAGTGCTGATTGGAGAGCTTCTCAATCAGGCCCCAAAGCTCCCGATCCAGCGTTGCCATAATCTCGTTTGCAGCCTCCTCATTCTCATTTGCCTGCTTCTTTCTCTCGTCTTCCTCCTTCTGTTGTCATGTAGTTGATCCAATGGGTCCGAAATCTTTTCAATGGGCTCTTTTGGTCTAGCCGTTTGTATTTGCATAGCCTTTGAACCATAGATAAACCCATCAATTACAGTAGAGAACAATTTCAAACACCTAAATTGAGCATTTCATATGCTCTAGAAGATCACATGCATGCATAACCATTACGTCGTTCATAAAAAATGATAATCGAGCTTCTCTATCATCCCAAAAAAGAACAGAATAAAGAGGTTCTCGAATTTTCTATCTATCTCAACACGACCACGAGAAATCTGCTCTGATCATTGATGAATGAAAACAAAAGAAAAGTGTTATAGACTTTTTCTACGGAGAATGCCAAGCACAAGGAGGGCATCAGAACTTCTTTGGAAACTGAAAATCACCATTACATTATTCATAAAAAAAGATAATCGAATTTCTCTATCACCCCCAAAAAGAACAGAACAAAGAGAATCTTGAATTTTCTCTCCATCTCAACAGGACCGCGAGAAATTTGCTCTGATAATTGATGAATGGAAACAAAAGAAAAGTGTCGCAAGCTTTCCCTATAGAGAATGCCAAGCACAAGGAAGGCATCATAACATCAGAATATTTTCGGAAAATGAAAATCACCATTATGTCATTCATAAAAAAACATAATTGAACTTCTCTATTACCCTAAAAAAGAACAGAATGAAGAGGATCTTGTATTTTCTCTCCATCTCCGCATAGCCACGAGAAATCAGAACATCTTCGAAAAATGAAAATCACCATTACGTCGTTCATAAAAAGTGATAATCTAACTTCTCCATCACCCCAAAAAAGAACGGAACAAAGAGGATCTTGAATTTTCTCTCTATCTCCACACCACCGCGAGAAATCCGCTTTGATAATTGATGAATAGAAACAAAAGAAAAGTGTCGTAGGATTTCGCTACAGAGAACGCCAAGCTCAAGAAGGGCATCATAACATTTTCGAAAAATAAAAATTAGCGTAGATAGCAAAATATAGCATTAGAGTATTGATGGAAAATGGGCTAACAATATCGAAAGAGATCTTAATGGAGAAAATCAGAACATCTTTCGGAAATTGCAAGGCGAAATCAGAACATCTTACTTAGTAGATTACTTATTTTTGATCGATCGTACTAATCCGCGAGATGTTCACTTGGAGAGCCGATTGGAGAGCTTCTCAATCAGCCCCCTAAGCACCCGATCCAGCATTGCCATAATCTCGTTTGTACCCACCTCGTTCTCATTCGCCCGCTTGTTCCTCTCATCTTTCTCCTTTTGTTGTTTCTTCTCGTCTTTCTCCTTCTTCTTCTGCTCCTCTTTCTACTTTCTCTTCTCCTTACTTTCATGCACCTTCTTGTGTTTGAGCGTAAGTTTCTCCGGGTTTTTTTGCCCTTCGGAAGGAAACTGGATAAACATAATTTTAATCGATAATAGAACAGAACAAAACAGAGTAGAATACATTACTTGAAACGATATTACATTGGGTGATAAGTGGAAAATGTTGGCCGTCCAAAGGGCCGTCCATCGTCATAAACGATATCCTAGGATTGCCGTAATCGAAAACTAAAAACAATACTATAGAGGGAAAGAAATTTGTGCACCTCATTTGGGATTCGTCGTTCTTGATGCAAAATTCTGACGATCCAATGCTTCGGGAGCTTCCCCTCTATAACCCTCCGAATGCCTAGCGTTGATGAGACCGCCCCACACTTTCCTCTATCGTCTTATGATGAGTCTAAATGGTGTATGGAATGAATAGGGTTAGAGGGAGGGCATCGTAACATCTTTGGAAACTGAAAATCACCATTACATCATTCATAAAAAAAGATAATCGAATTTCTCTATCACCCCCAAAAAGAACAGAACAAAGAGAATCTTGAATTTTCTCTCCATCTCAACAGGACCGCGAGAAATTTGCTCTGATAATTGATGAATGGAAACAAAAGAAAAGTGTCGCAAGCTTTCCCTATAGAGAATGCCAAGCACAAGGAGGGCATCAGAACATCAGAATATCTTCGGAAAATGAAAATGACCAATATTTCATTCATAAAAAAACATAATCGAACTTCTCTATTACCCTAAAAAAGAACAGAATGAAGAGGAACTTGTATTTTCTCTCCGTCTCCGCATAGCCACGAGAAATCAGAACATCTTCGAAAAATGAAAATCACCATTACGTCGTTCATAAAAAGTGATAATCTAACTTCTCCATCACCCCAAAAAAGAACGGAACAAAGAGGATCTTGAATTTTCTCTCTATCTCCACACCATCGCGAGAAATCTGCTCTGATAATTGATGAATAGAAACAAAAGAAAAGTGTCGTAGGATTTCGCTACAGAGAACGCCAAGCTCAAGAAGGGCATCATAACATTTTCGAAAAATAACAATTAGCAAAGATCGCAAAATATAGCATTAAAGTGTTGATGGAAAATGGGCTAACAATATCAGAAGAGATCTTAATGGAGAAAATCAGAACATCTTTCGGAAATTGCAAGGCGAAATCAGAACATCTTACTTAGTAGATTACTTATTTTTGATCGATTGTACTAATCCGCGAGATGTTCACTTGGAGAGCCGATTGGAGAGCTTCTCAATCAGCCCCCCAAGCACCCGATCCAGCATTGCCATAATCTCGTTTGTACCCACCTCGTTCTCATTCGCCCGCTTATTCCTCTCATCGTTCTCCTTTTGTTGTTTCTTCTCGTCTTTCTCCTTCTTCTTCTGCTCCTTTTTCTACTTTCTCTTCTCCTTACTTTCCTGCACCTTCTTGTGTTTGATCGTAAGTTTCTCCGGGTTTTTTTGCCCTTCGAAAGGAAACTGGATAAACATACTTTTAATCAGTAATAGAACAGAACAAAACATAGTAGAATACATTACTTGAAACGATATTACATTGGGTGATAAGTGGAAAATGTTGGCCGTCCAAATGGCCGTCCATCGTCATAAACGATATCCTAGGATCGCCGTAATCGAAAACTAAAAACAATACAATAGAGGGAAAGAAATTTGTGCACCTCATTTGGGATTCGTCGTTCTTGACGCAAAATTCTGACGATCCAATGCTTCGGGCGCTTCCCCTCTACAACCCTCCGAATGCCTAGCGTTGACGAGACCGCCCCACACTTTCCTCTATCGTCTTATGATGAGTCTAAATGGTGTATGGAATGAATAGGGTTAGAGGGAGGGCATCAGAACATCTTTGGAAACTGAAAATCACCATTACATCATTCATAAAAAAAGATAATCGAATTTCTCTATCACCCCCAAAAAGAACAGAACAAAGAGAATCTTGAATTTTCTCTCCATCTCAACAGGACCGCGAGAAATTTGCTTTGATAATTGATGAATGGAAACAAAAGAAAAGTGTCGCAAGCTTTCCCTATAGAGAATGCCAAGCACAAGGAGGGCATCAGAACATCAGAATATCTTCGGAAAATGAAAATCACCATTATTTCATTCATAAAAAAACATAATCGAACTTCTCTATTACCCTAAAAAAGAACATAATGAAGAGGATCTTGTATTTTCTCTCCATCTCCGCATAGCCACGAGAAATCGTAACATCTTCGAAAAATGAAAATCACCATTACGTCGTTCATAAAAAGTGATAATCTAACTTCTCCATCACCCCAAAAAAGAACGGAACAAAGAGGATCTTGAATTTTCTCTCTATCTCCACACCATCGCGAGAAATCTGCTCTGATAATTGATGAATAGAAACAAAAGAAAAGTGTCGTAGGATTTCGCTACAGAGAACGCCAAGCTCAAGAAGGGCATCATAACATTTTCGAAAAATAACAATTATCATAGATCGCAAAATATAGCATCAGAGTGTTGATGGAAAATGGGCTAACAATATCAGAAGAGATCTTAATGGAGAAAATCAGAACATCTTTCGGAAATTGCAAGGCGAAATCGAAACATCTTACTTAGTAGATTACTTATTTTTGATCGATCGTACTAATTCGCGAGATGTTCACTTGGAGAGCCGATTGGAGAGCTTCTCAATCAGCCCCCCAAGCACCTGATCCAAGATTGCCATAATCTCGTTTGTACCCACCACGTTCTCATTCGCCCGCTTGTTCCTCTCATCTTTCTCCTTTTGTTGTTTCTTCTCGTCTTTCTCCTTCTTCTTCTACTCCTTTTTCTACTTTCTCTTCTCCTTACTTTCCTGCACCTTCTTGTGTTTGAGCGTAAGTTTCTCCGGGTTTTTTTGCCCTTCGGACGGAAACTGGATAAACATACTTTTAATCGATAATAGAACAGAACAAAACATAGTAGAATACATTACTTGAAACGATATTACATTGGGTGATAAGTGGAAAATGTTGGCCGTCCAAATGGCCGTCCATCGTCATAAACGATATCCTAGGATCGCCGTAATCGAAAACTAAAAACAATACAATAGAGGGAAAGAAATTTGTGCACCTCATTTGGGATTCGTCGTTCTTGACGCAAAATTCTGACGATCCAATGCTTCAGGCGCTTCCCCTCTACAACCCTCCGAATGCCTAGCGTTGACGAGACCGCCCCACACTTTCCTCTATCGTCTTATGATGAGTCTAAATGGTGTGTGGAATGAATAGGGTTAGAGGGAGGGCATCAGAACATCTTTGGAAACTGAAAATCACCATTACATCATTCATAAAAAAAGATAATCGAATTTCTCTATCACCCCCAAAAAGAACAGAACAAAGAGAATCTTGAATTTTCTCTCCATCTCAACGGGATCGCGAGAAATTTGCTCTGATAATTGATGAATGGAAACAAAAGAAAAGTGTCGCAGGCTTTCCCTATAGAGAATGCCAAGCACAAGGAGGGCATCAGAACATCAGAATATCTTCGGAAAATGAAAATCACCATTATTTCATTCATAAAAAAACATAATCAAACTTCTCTATTACCCTAAAAAAGAACAGAATGAAGAGGATCTTGTATTTTCTCTCCATCTCCGCATAGCCACGAGAAATCAGAATATCTTCGAAAAATGAAAATCACCATTACGTCGTTTATAAAAAGTGATAATCTAACTTCTCCATCACCCCAAAAAAGAACGGAACAAAGAGGATCTTGAATTTTCTCTCTATCTCCACACCACCGCGAGAAATCTGCTTTGATAATTGATGAATTGAAACAAAAGAAAAGTGTCGTAGGATTTCGCTATAGAGAACGCCAAGCTCAAGAAGGGCATCATAACATTTTCGAAAAATAAAAATTAGCGTAGGTCGCAAAATATAGCATTAGAGTGTTGATGGAAAATGGGCTAACAATATCAGAAGAGATCTTAATGGAGAAAATCGGAACATCTTTCGGAAATTGCAAGGCGAAATCGTAACATCTTACTTAGTAGATTACTTATTTTTGATCGATCGTACTAATCTGCGAGATGTTCACTTGGAGAGCCGATTGGAGAGCTTCTCAATCAGCCCCCCAAGCACCCGATCCAAGATTGCCATAATCTCGTTTGTACCCACCTCGTTCTCATTCGCCCGCTTGTTCCTCTCATCTTTCTCCTTTTGTTGTTTCTTCTCGTCTTTCTCCTTCTTCTTCTGCTCCTTTTTCTACTTTCTCTTCTCCTTACTTTCCCGCACCTTCTTATGTTTGAGCGTAAGTTTCTCCGGGTTTTTTTGCCCTTCGGAAGGAAACTGGATAAACATAATTTTAATCAGTAATAGAACAGAACAAAACATAGTAGAATACATTACTTGAAACGATATTACATTGGGTGATAAGTGGAAAATGTTGGCCGTCCAAAGGGCCGTCCATCGCCATAAACGATATCCTAGGATCGCCGTAATCGAAAACTAAAAACAATACAATAGAGGGAAAGAAATTTGTGCACCTCATTTGGGATTCGTCGTTCTTGACGCAAAATTCTGACGATCCAATGCTTCGGGTGCTTCTCCTCTATAACCCTCCGAATGCTTAGCGTTGATGAGACCGCATCACACTTTCCTCTATCATCTTATGATGAGTCTAAATGGTGTATGTAATTAATAGGGTTAGAGGGGGGGGCGCCTTAGCCCTATTTATAGTGTTTTAGCTGGGCCCTCTCATCATGGGCCGAATTTTATTCGGTCCATACTAGCCGAACCCTTATTTGGCCCATTAAGAATCTTTATATCGTGCCTTTATTAGACCAACCCCGTAAATGGTAAATTAGTTCCGTAATACAGTAATTACAATCTTAATTAATGTAGCCCACATAAGGAAAACTATTACATTCTCCCACTTGGGCTATATTAATTGAAAGTGTATTGTAGGGCGCACCTTTATGCTAGTCTAGGGATTATTCTTAATGGCCAATTGGATCCCATAGAGTCTCAAACATTGAATTAGGACAGTAATTGCATGAAACGGTATGTAGAGCCATCCATGGTCACGCGTGTTCTTAACTCTACTGATATAGATTCAATATGATAGTGTGACAAATGGATGACACCTCATAAAATAGTTACCTTAGGTGTCATCCCCTTTGTCAGGTACCATTTTCTTTCCTTATGTGTCACGAAACCTTATGTATACCGGAGAATATCCTTATGGTTCCAATGAACCTCGATATGTCTTATCTTTATGTGTAACAAGACATATCCTTAAGGCTAGTAACTGAATATCCCCATCCTTTACTCAAGGTTTACACCCACCTTGAGATTGTTACGAGATATGTGCACTCAACTCAATCGCACCGGCAAGATTTCTATAACCCGGGGTCCGAAAACAAAGGTTCCGCTACGGGGTGAGATTCACATCTCAACAAGTAAATCCAAATCCTATACTAGACCACTAGCCCTTCCGAGTTATGCTACAAAGCATATAGATGACAATATACAAAATAAGTGTCTTTACACGGTACAATATCATATATATATATCATACAATATCTCACGTAAGTTGCCATAGATAGAGGTCAAGATCAAGTAACTCAAGTAATGGCAAAGTAGACTTAAGTCATAACAACATGTATAATCAAAATCAGTACTACAGGAATGATCAAGCTTGACGTATTAGCAACTATTCATTCGTATCTCACACATGAGATTCTCATCTCGTTACGATTCTCAAGATAACGACATAGCCGCGCAAAATGTTCTAGGCTATCAATACTAGAGTTCGTGTCGACCTATATTGGTCATTTTCCTGCATGATCAAGACTTAGGATATTTCATTTTCCCGCATAATCAAGACTTAGGATATTTCCTTTCACATGTACTCTGCATAACCAAGGCCCATGTATTTTTTTTTATTCCCCGCATGTCAAGAACCAAAGTATTACACAAATTATTCCCCGCATAACCAAGACCCGGGGTATCGACCCTGAATGGTTCAAGACTCGGGATAATCTATTTCCCTCTTTCACTCATATGCCAATTAAGTTACACTTCACATTTTACGGCTATTCGTAATATAAGTCATCTTATTCAAAAGCATCTTAGTGATCAAAAAAAGGTTTCAGGAACACTTACCCTTGGTTCTAAAAGCAACTTAAAAAGTCTCCTCACAACCGCAAAAGCTTGGCTAAATATATTTCCGCATCGGATCTATATAAATCATAGCAAAACTCCATTAATTTTCAATCCAATTGAGCCAAAACGTTAATAGCACTCAAAGTAACATCCTAAAACATCCAACCGACAAAATCACAGCAAAACGACACCATTTGTAGTCCCTCAAGTCCATGGTATATTCTGTCCAAAAACAGGACAGTTTGTTTCCTTGAGTTTCAAGCACAAATTAGCCATGAATTCACTTCCAAATTTTAATTTAATTCATATACTCCCTCATAACACCTTCCACAATGTATTAGGATGTCTCATATTCTAATTCCGAGCCAAAATATTCCTTGTACAACCCATGAACAGCTTTGGTACAATAAGGCAAAAACAGGGCAAAACCGATCCTGTGTTGTCTCACCCAAAATCCAATTCAAATCTCTAATTTAACACTAATTGAACTTGTGGGAACCTTATTCTATATGTCTTAGGGGTCCACTGAAAATTTGGCAGCATAACCACTCATTTTGAGCCCCCAATCAACTTAACCAAACAAAATGCACAAACTGTCCAAGATATGTCCAGCAGAAACACTATAATCCAATCATTATAACTCAAATTTTTCCTTAATCACTAAGTGTCCCTAAATCATCCATACACAGCCCTATAAGTCTAGAAGTTACAACCGAAAATTTGGAAACAAAAGAAGTTTCTAAGGGGGAGAACAGCCACTTACCCTCAGCTAGCTCCAAATCTGTCCAGTTTTCTCCCTCATCTTGGTTCTTTCAACTGGGAGCTTCAAATGACATGATTCCAATTGAAGGTTGTCGGGACACATTGAACTTCAAGTGGGTGGTCAGGGGTGGCCAAAAGACCACTAGAGGGTGCCGTTGTACAGACCAAACGGAACGGCCGTAAAGTGGTCGGCTGAAAAAGTTTTCTGTTTTTGCTGAAAAACCTTGAAGATGAAGGAGATGATGGAAATGGAGCATGGAGATGAAGTGCTTGTGAATTTGAATAAGGAGGAAGGCTGAAGAAGACTTGGTTTTATATAAAAAAAAATTCAATTATGTGAATAGTAAGGTCAAGGTCACATTAATGCCGACCATGCTCTCTAATGACACTTGTCTCATGTTAATAGTTATCCACAATTGTATTGACCAGCATTGACCCTTCTTATCTTCACATTTTTGGCTGAAGCAAAGTGAAAATGACCAAAATGCCCTTTGATGAACTTAGAACAAGAATAATGCTTGAGGGGCAAAACGGTCATTTCACTTTTATCTACTGAAAATTACTCTCGATGAGGCGACATCCAACGTATATCTAATGTTGGAATTCTTCATTTCTATTTTCCCAATTTTAAGATTCCATTTTCCGATTCATTTTCTATCCAATGTAACTCCAATTTATCCCAAACCGACGGGTGGCTTTTGCGGTGATGTTACGCGTATCGACTCAATGATTTTCATCACTCTTAGGCATACTCTAGTCATGGCCATTTTGGTTGTCATGTAATTGCAAGGGTTTATCACTAGCTCCATAGATCTCAATCTTCGTAAATCGATTCAGGAAAATTTCGCAAATCGTACAATACTAGCAATGGATTCCATAATCGTTCTTAGATCGACCTGTATTGGCTCTAAACATCCCCTCTAAAATCCTTATGGTCAGAAGGCCAATTCCTATTCTAGTTTCCTAGGTCAACGTACCTTGTCGCACGTTAGCCTTCCCCTTTTTAGTTAGATAACTCAAGATTGATCGGATCCGAGTGGAATATAACCGAAATACATCGATAGAGCATTTCTCATTCATAGACCTCAAAATGGTTGGAAATTCAAAATGTCACATAGGTAGTGATGGAGCCCGTGGACATTAAGGCGAGAATTATTGTAGGATTTTTGGGAGTAGATGAGGGTTTAACCGTACCCGACCATATGTCTTTTTAATGTCTTAGTTAGCCACCCCGAAGAATGGGGTTGTATAAGTCTTTTGTAGCTCAAGAGGGTTAAGATTCTTCCAATCTAGCTTTTTAAATGAAACTGTCTTTTGTGAAATGACTGTGATGTTTTTCCTACTGAACTATCCCCGTTGATCTTGTTGTTTGGGAGTGTTGCACGTTCCGCATGCGCCGTAATTTCATAGGTCGATAGCTTTCCTGGGACGCTATCATTCATGACATAAGGCGAGTAAGGTAGGGATGTCGCGAGCTCGAGAGTTGGGGCGTAACAAATTTAGCCTCCCAGCTCTACTTCGGTGCATAGAGAGAGCTACGGGCTGCTAACACATTAGTGGAGCTATAAAGATAGGCGCGCTAACATGCTTAATTGTCTTCGGTAGTGCCAAGTGATTTTGAATCAAATTAACCATTTTCACAAAATTTAGAGGGTCCTATAAGCTTGTGATTATGCTCGGAAGTGCTCGATATTAGTCGCTATTCATGTGTGGATGCGGCGAGCCACGGGGGTCCCGGCCATGTTCGGACCTCTGTTCTTAAAGGAAAGTATAGTTTTCTTTGCATTCTGCGACGGTGAAATAAGTACTGATCAACATGCGGGATCTAGAAGCAATGGTAAGCGCGCTAGATTGGTAATATTAGTTCTATCTGAAAATGGCGGTAACTCGAAAAGACGATGTTGAGGAATACTCGCTTGTTCGGTTGCTCTTGTAGAGGCAATAGGCCTATGGCATCGGCGTCCATTGCAGAGGAAATTGGCATCGCGTTTGTTTCTTCGTTCGTTCGTTGCTACCGTGCTAGTAATGAGGTTCTAGATCTTAAAATGCATTGAGAAATCTCCTTGTACCCGGTAAATCGAGCTTAAGCAAAATATCTATACCAAAGCGGAAGAACTCCCTTTGTCTATGCCTTTTGATGGGCCACAAATCCTTCCAAACGTTTGCGGATAATTCATTGCCTGAAAACACCCCCATCGGAACCAAGATAACTTACTATGGAATTCGTGACAATTGGAGCTACTGCTACCGTTCTCGTTACCATATAACCCGTGGAAGGATGCACCATTCCAGCTGTACCACCTGTGCCAACAACTCTCCGAGGGAGCACGAGACGGAGGGTGACTTGGACGGGGTATGGGCTAGTGACGGGCGGGGCTTTGCGCCACCGCCAGGCAGATGAGCAGGGCCGCCATTGCGGCCGGTGAGAGCAATGCTCTCGAGCACAAAAAAAAAAAAGGAAGAAAGAAAGAAGAAGAAAAGAAAATTCAACGCTGCGATTCAAGAAATGCGGAAATCGAAACTAATGACATCAAAAAAAGTTCGGACCAGACAGAGGTCTTCCGCATTGGCATTTGTGGGAGGGGGGATGATGGACAGAGCGAAAAAAAAAAACGAAAGAAAGAGGAAGAAGAAAAGAAAATTCAACGCTGCGATTCATCAAATGCGGAAATCGAAACTAACGAGAGCAAAAAACGTTCGGACCAGATCGAGATGGTATGTTTTCAGCGGCCGATTATGGTGTCTCTTTTCCATCCCGATGCTTCTCCATCTCAGCCTTCTCCTTCTCCTCGCGCTTCTTTTCTCCTCTCGCTTTCTTCTCCTCCTCCTCCTCCTTGCGCTTCTTTATCTCCTTTTTTTTCATCTTCTCCTCCTCCTTCTTCTTGCTCTTTACCTCCAGCTCCTTCTTTTTTCTCTCCGCCGTCTACATCTTCCTTTTCTCCTTTGTTAAGGAATGTAGTTAAATATGTAACGGACAATTCAAAATTATTCCGTAGTTAATATTGTAACGTCCGTAGTTAATATTGTAACGGACTAATTTTGAATTAGTCCATTAATGTAGTTATATTTTGTAGTTAATATTGTAACGGACTAATTCAAAATACTTTGAATTAGTCCTTCTAGGAAAATTCTATAAATACAAACGCTATCCTAGAGTTAAGGATAAGCGAAACTCATTCTCAAACCTTGAGTCTATTTCTTACATGGTATCAAACGACCGGTAGGATCCTTGACAATAGCGACGCTATTTATTCTCTATCATTTTTCCATCTCTCATATTCACAATGTCATCTTCCACCTCCACTCGGTTGTGCAACACCACCTTAGCCTTAAACTTTCCAGTGATAATTTTCTATTGTGGAAAACTCGGTTGTTTCCATTGCTTCGTAGCCAATCCTTAATGGGATACCTTGACGGCACCATTATCCGGCCCACTCGAACCATCACCCCTACGGACTCCACTATTGCAGCACCAAACCCTACATATGATGAATGGATTCCAAAAGACCAACTTGTTTTTAGTTTGATGATATCTTCTCTTTCACCCGATGTTTTACCCTATGTGGTTGGATTAGATATCATTGCCGATGTCCGAAAGGCTCTACAAACCGCCTTCGGATCTCTATCACATACAAGCATTCTTCAACTTCATATGCAACTCCAGAATACATCTAAAGGTGACAAGTCTATCTCAACTTATCTCCGCGAGGTAAAATATATTTCAGATCAATTAGCTGCTGCCAATCGCCCTCTTGGGAGTGAAGAATTAAATGCCATTGTCTTCCGTAATCTTGGTTCTGATTTTTCTAACATTGTTGCTGCCTTGGCTACAAAACCCGATCCGATAACATTTCCCGAACTCCATTGATTGCTCCTCAATCATGAGCTTCGAATGAAGTCTCGCCACAGGCTTATAGAGGCAAATGTTACCGCTTACACTCCTCCATCATCCACCCCTCCTATTCAACCACAATCGATTTCCAATTTTCAACTTTCTACCACTCAAAATCTGCAATATCGTGGTCAAGGCAACCATCGCAATTATGGTAACCCAGGCAATCAATCTAAAAATAGAAAAGATCGATGCCAAATTTGTCAGAAATATAATCATACTGCCGCAAGATGTTCTTTCAGGTATTCACAGTCTAAAAATACTGCAATTCAGCCTATTGCTAACATGGTTGGAATTTTTCCTACTCCATCGCAGCGAGATTGGTTTCCGGATACTGCAGCCACTCACCATGTGACGCCCGACATTGCCAATTTGCGGATCTACGCACCACATAACCGTAACGAATCTCTTCGTGTAGGTAATGGAGTACATTTAGACATTGTTAATGTCGGTTCTTCCACTCTAAAAATTCATACCAACAAATCTTTTAATTTCTCGAATATCCTTCATGTCTCTACCATTACTCGTAATTTGCTTTCTGTTCACAATTTTACACGTGATAACAACCGCTTCTTTGAGTTTCATCTATTTCACTTTGTTGTGAAGGATTTGCAGACCGAAACACCATTGCTCCAAGGTTCGCTTAAGGATGGACTATACCGATTGTCAGGTCTTTACGCATCATCTCCATCTGCCAACACCATCTCACTTGACTCTTCCGCCATCGCCACTACTTGGCATGCCCCGAATGGGTCATCCCCAACAAAGCAAAGTGCGCTCGTTGATTCATTCAAATAATTTGCCATTTTCTACAGTTGATTTCAATAAATGTGCTTCTTGTTTGTTAGGAAAATCTCATAAAACACATCTACCTCCAACTCATAGCATTAGTAAAGTGCCTCTCGATTTAGTATTTACTTATGTATGGGGACCTGTTCCAATTAATTCCATTTCTAGTTATAAGTACTTTGTTATATTTGTTGATGATTTCTCCAAATATACTTGGTACTATCCTATTCAAAATCGATCTATGGTCCCTTCCATTTTCAAAAAATTCAAGACTATGGCTGAGAAACAATTTCAAAAATCCATCAAAGCTGTACAGTCTAATTGGGGTGGTGAATACGGAACCCTAAATAAAATTTTTTCTAACAATGGAATTATCCATCGTGTAGCTTGTCAACACACTCATGAGCAGAATGGAGCAGCTGAGAGAAAAATTCGTCATATTGTTGATACTGGCCTTACATTATTGGCTCATGCATCTCTTCTTCTTAAGTATTGGCCTTCTGCTTTTGAAACTACCATTTATCTTATTAACGGATTACCAACACCGATTTTAAATAATATCTCCCCTTTTCAAACACTTTTTAATCAACAACCGGAATATAAGTTTTTGAAAATATTTGGTTGTGCTGTTTTCCCTTTATTAAGGCCATACAATTCACATAAATTTTCACTCCGTTCTACTCAATGTGTGTTCTTAGGATATAGCCCATTGCACGTTGGTTACCGTTGTTTAGATTACAAAACTGGATGCATGTACATTGCAAGACACATTTTATTGAAAATATTTTTCCTTTCGCTACATTTGGTTCACATCCTTCAAAAATACTCTCACCATCATATCCTTGGCCGACGATCTCCACGACCGGTGTGTCCTCCCACGCGAACCATGGTGCTAATGGTAATATCCTGCCTTCTACGCCATCATGTAGCACCGCCCCACCTATCTTTGAAAAACAAGCACCGACATTATCAAATACTAATACTGCTTCAACATCTAACACGTTGGTTTCTAGTCTGTCTAATGATGGTACGGGTTCTAACGAGAATCTTTCAGATGCCTCCCCACCGCAAGCTATTCTAATACCTCCACAACCGGCTTATCAAGCACCGAGGACCCATCCAATGCGACTACGTCAGAACCCAAAGCCTAACAAGAAATATCCATTACCAGATATGAGCTTGATTGAAAAGAGTTCTAAAGAAGAGCCACGGTGCTTCACCGAAGCTAATAAATATGAAAAATGGAGGGAGGCGATGCTTCAAGAATTTAATGCTTCGTTATGTAATGGAACATGGATTTTGATTCCACCAAATCCCAAAACAAATATTGTGGGCTCCAAATGGATTTATCGAGTCAAGATACGTGCGCTTGGCTCAATAGATCGGTACAAAGCCCGTTTAGTGGCCAAGGGCTACAATCGCCAGGAAGGTATTGACTACACGGAAACGTTTAGTCCCGTCATTAAAGCAACCATCGTCCGTACAGTTATTTCATTGGCAGTGACAAGGAAGTGGAAACTCCGGCAATTGGATGTTAGCAATGCGTTTTTAAATGGTAACTTGACTGAAGAAGTCTACATGGCCCAACCTTAGGGCTTCATTGACAAAGAAAAGCCAAACCATATATGCAAGCTACAAAAATCCTTATACAGATTGAAGCAAGCACCGCGGGCTTGGTTCCACCGATTGAACATCTTTTTAGAAACACTGGGATTTATCATATCAAAAATAGATACTTCCCTCTTCATACTACATCGGCCTGATTTCTCCATTTACATGCTTATCTATGTCGATGACATTGTTATTACAGGATCAAACCCAGCATTTATTGAAGACACTATCGAACGCTTGAATAAAGAGTTCTTCATACGGGACTTGGGTGACCTTAATTATTTCCCGGGAATTGAGGTGCTCAAACATCCATCCGGGCTCCTCTTGTCACAACAAAAGTATGTTACAGATCTCCTCCATAGAACCGTAATGGACGGTGTTAAATAGGTTCACATACCCATGGCTACAAATACCAGTTTAATCAATCGGGGTAAGCCACTTGAAGATGCCGGTTTATACAGGAGCACCGTAAGAGCTCTTCAGTATGCTACCCTTACTCGCCCAGATATTTCCTATGCGGTAAATAAAGTCCGCCAGTTCTTGAAAGAACCAACAGAAGACCATTGGAGTGCGGTGAAACGCATCCTACGCTATTTAAAGGAAACCATTTCGCATGGCTACTTATCGCTTCTCAATCCTCCATAGAACTCCATGCATACAGTGATGCGGATCAAGCGGGTTGCCCCACCGATAGACGATCAATAGGAGGTTATGCAATTTATATGGGCCAAAATATGATTTCTTGGTCGGCTAAGAAGCAACATACCATTGCACGTTCCTCAATCGAATCCGAGTATTGAGCATTGGCAAATGCCACGGCAGAAGTGGTATGGCTACAATCGTTGTTATAAGAATTGGGCATCTCTCACTCAAAATCCCCTATCCTTTGGTGCGACAACCTAAGGGCAACGTATCTTACGGTGAATCCAATTTTTCATGCTAGAACAAAGCATATCGAGGTAGATTTTCACTTTGTCCGCCATTTAGTGTCACAATGCAAACTTGAGGTTCGCTTCATATCCACACGTGACCAAATAGCAGATATCTTCACCAAGCCTCTTACACGTTGTCGCCATGATCTGCTCAAATCCAAGTTGAAGATCATTTAGAAGACCTCCTTCAACTTGTGGGGGCCTATTAAGGAATGCAGTTAATATGTAATTGACAATTCAAAATTATTCTATAGTTAATATTGTAACATCCGTATTTAATACTATAACGTTGTAGTTAATACCGTAACGTACTAATTTTGAATTAGTCCATTAATGTGGCTATATTCTGTAGTTAATATTGTAACGGACTAATTCAAAATACTTTGAATTGATCCTTCTAGGAAAACTCTATAAATACAAATGCTATCCTAGAGTTAAGGATGAGCGAAACTCATTCTCAAATCTTGAGTCTATTTCTTACATCCCTATCCTTCTTCTTCTCCTCGGCAGAGACTCCGTCCGCACAATCCAGCTCCTTCTGCAGGGGCTCGGGCTCCTCCGGCCTCGGAGGAGTCTTGAACTTTCTCTGTCGGCCTTCTTTTCCCTGTTCCAGATAAGGCCGATTTCTTCCCCCATGGAGGGCCGCCGATGGGGTGAGATCGGGGTCCCCCCGAAGAGCGGGGGATGAATGGACAAGGCGAAAGAGGAGGAGACCAGCGAAGGTCATTGATAGGAAAAACTCGAGGGGAAGGAGTGTATTCCGAGGGTGGGGAGAGAGGAAGGAGTGCATTCTTAGGGCGGGGAAAGTGTGTTGTGCGAGCACGCGGGGGTATTTCTATCTAACGACCGCAGGGGGGAATCTCTCTCTCTCTCTCTCTCTCTCTCTCTCTCTCTCTCTCTCTCTCTCTCTACGTCTACCCGTCGCTTTTTTCTATTACGGTTATTGCGAATCACCAAGTATCCTCAAAAGTGAGATGGTGACAGGTGGCAAAGGGGGGCCCACCATCGCCCGCCTCTTCCCCCGCAGTGAGCTCTCCATCCAGTCGAATGGGTTCGCCGCGCCGTACATCTTCCTATACCCGAGGGCGCCGGGAGCTGGTCGGCGACGAATTCAATGTACGGGCCCATCGGGTCGTGGATCATCCCCACCCGCGCGCTCACGGGAGCGCGTCGCAGATGAACTCCCTCTCGATGTCCACGGCCTCTCGCACAATCCCCCTCACAGGCTCCTCGCTTGGCTTCCTCCTCGGCAGCGAGTAGAGCATGTAGGCAAAGTCGTAGTGGAGGCCCTCGTCCCGCGAGAGGAGCTTGTTCGAGAAGGTGAGCCCCCGCTTCTTGAGCCAGAAGATGGCGCGGAAGCGGTCGGAGAAGAAGACGTCCTCGACACAGGCGAAGGCGAGGAGGCGCTCGGTGAAGGACTCGGCGCCGTCAATCTAGCGGAGAGCCCACTCCGCCTTGTGGGCGACGGCACCGAAGAGGCGGTCCTTCTCGGCGGAGTCCTCGATGTAGGTCTCGAGGAGGAGGCTATACATCTCGGAGTGGATGTTCTCGATGGCGATCTAGAAGCCGTAGAAGGCACGCGCCTCGGAGAGCTAGACCTCCTTCAAGGACGACGCTGTCGGAGGTGGGGAAGAAGGAGAGGACGTGGGTGACGAAGTGGCGCTCGTCGGCGGAGAGGGAGTCGTAGTAGCAGAGGTCCTAGGAGAGGTCAACCTCCTCGGCGGTCCGTAAGGAGGACTCGGCCTTCTTGTACATCTCCCGCACCTGTGGGTACTGGATGGGGACATGCAGAAGAGGTGGGGGTTCGGGGCTAGCGGGGGTTCTTCCTCTTGGATGATCGACCGGCATCGTTTTCGCCTCCGGCGTTCGATCTCTCTCTGTGTAGAAATGGGCGACGGGTTTGGTTTTGGAACGTTGAGGGGTTGCGAATTTCGAGGTTGGGTGGGGAGAAATGGTTTGAATTTCGAATGGGGTAACCGTTTGTAACTATTTCTAATGGTTTAAGTACGCGTGTATTCCGTCAAGTTATGCAGCGCTTACGATTTTTAGCCATTTGTAATGGTTTAAGTACGTGCATCCGTCAAGTTGTGCCACACATACGATTTTTAAACTTCAATGAAAAGTCCCACCGCACGCTTAATAATAATAATGATGATGATGATGATGATAATGATGATGATGTGATGCTCATCTTAAAAATTACGCGCATTGCACGTTTTCACCGAGGCAAATTTGACCGTATTATAATGACTGAAATAATAAGCTAGTTCGACCCGGTTTAATCCCATAGTCATAGTTTATTCGAGGTTAAACACAACATCTATGGTACATTCATTTACATGAAGGCATTTTATTGGGAAAACTACTAAAAAAAATTCTTAAACCTACTGCCACTATGTCAATTTAGTTATACACTTTTCTTTTCCCTACACATTTTGTAATTGTGCCAATTCAGTCCATTTGATTGGCCGATACTTATGTGAAATTTACTAACAATAGTCCAGCTTTTTGTAATTTTCAGTTTTAAATCGTTTCTTTTTTGTCCTTTTTTTAGTGAACAACAAACGGGATCCGTGAGAAATTTATGAAATTGTCGGATGTCCTAAACAAATTGTTTTCCTACGGATAGACGGTCGGGATGTTGCCTCCCGCATATCCACCTGCAATCAAGTGCCAAGTGTGCTTGGCGTCTATTCAGCGTATACGCGTATAGCTTCACATTCCCTACGTGGTCAGTCGAGCCAGACTTGATGATGAGCCAATGAGAGAGTTTACCTATTGTTTGAATGAGTAACTAGTCATCTATGCCCATACTCCATGTCACTCGATTATTGAATTTTTCGTCCCAATCGAAGGCAAACACATGTATTACAAGTTTTGGATGACAAAAACTAGTCGAACCGTTTTCTATGAACTACGGAAAACAACAAATTTAGATTGGGAAAAAGGACTTACGTAAAAAATGAAATTATTCTATCCAATTTCTTGCTATCTGTTCGAATTAGAAGAATAAATGCCTCTATATATATTTTCTAGGGAAAATTTTAAACAAAGAACTGAAATATCCTTATTTTTTCACATAACAGCATGAAGAAGCCAAATTATCTCAAATAAGAATCTTTGGCCAGCCAATGAGCATGTGACTATTTTGGTCCTCGAAGAAGATGTACTTATTGGCACCTAAATTTTAATCGGTTTATTTTAAAAAAATAATTACAAAATCAACTTTGGGAATTTGTCCAAGCCTAGGGAATCATTTTTGTACAAAAAATAATTTTTCATACTTTTTGAAAGTAGAAAAATAATTGAAAAATCAATTAACATAGCATTTGAGGTCGCAAAAATATACACAAATAGTCAATATTTTTAATTTGATTTCCTTTTCATTTTGACCTCTTAAAACTTCAAAAGTTCAATTCAGGACTATTTGTCTCTTTATTGAGCAGAGGCTTGAATTGATCAAAAAATTATCGTTGGAATCATTTTATTTTGTAATTCTTGCATTTTTAGAGTCATGACATTGGAATTTGATATCATGCATTTCATTTTAGTCGTTAAGTTTGGAGAAATTGCACAAGTGCATGAATTGGACTTAATTGCATAAAATTCTTTCAATTTAGTCCCTGGTTTTCAATTAAAATGAAATTGGGCATTCTAGACATGTACCCATGCACAAATGAACATTTACCCAGAGGTTTTTTAGCTTTCTAAATCCATTGGTGGGGTTAGTTTGGATCGATTTCGCAATTTAGTGTTTGTATATTGTGAATTTCTTTTTCTGGTTAAAACTAAAATTGGGGTTTTTACAAAAATATGAACAATTTTTTCACAAAAGTCACATTATTAAATGAAATCCATGTCCTAGAATCTGATTTTAAAATCAATTCCGTGATTTTTGGACATTTGAGTACCGAATTTGAAGGACAATGCCAAACCGGGTCGACTGGGTCGGGTTGACCCAACCCAGTCAACCTGGTTGACCAACTCCATTTTCAGAAGCAAGAACAGAAGCCTTCTGCTATGTTCTTCTTCATCGCGCACGCACAGGGAACGCAAGAGGAGATAGCCATTCTACGCCCGTTTTATCCACATAGGAGGTAAAAAAAGACACGGCCAAACTCTCCTGAAGATCTCCGGCGCCGACATACCGAAGTGCAAGTGGGTGCACGTGAGGCGAGCGGCCCAAATCTCTTCTTGAGCGCTCCAATTTTTGGGCGAGTCGGTTGAGATGAGTTTGGTGATCTCCACTAGCCTCGCAATATCCATTGAAGGAAAGAGGATGAAATGCCTTTCCACCGGTGAAAGTCGGACCTTTTTCTTTTTAGACTGATATAAAATCTGTTTCAAGCCATTATTTAAGATAGGACGTGTGAATATCGGCATTTTAAAATAAGGACAGCATCCTTGGAGTCCACCATCCTTGTACATCAAATGGACAAGCCACGAAAACCCCTTATTTGGAATTTTCCATATTTCCTACCCTTTATCAAACATTTTTAATTTTCCCCCGTAAGTATTGTCTTATTTTTTCATGAAAATTTTATCTATCATCTCTTGATTTTTTTTTTTGGTCGATGATACTTTATTCAAACTTCATATTTTTTTTTTTCGTCTACCATCTCTTGATTAGATGCTCTTTTCTTCAACATTCCCAAGATACACTACCATATACAACATTTTACAAATATGACTTCTTAATGTCTTTCCTACTTTCTTCATAATCATTTTTATTTTTAAAGATTGCATAATAAATAAAGATTATATAATTTTGTTTTGTAAATCATTGCAGGTGCATTTATTTGGGGAAATAAATGATTACATGATATTTTCTTTAAAAAGATCGCTTCTATCACTTATAAAAACGAACGAATGAAAAATACCTCAATCTTACATAAACATATTTAGATATAAGTTATTGTCAATAATCAAAATATTTTTCGTAAATTAATTATTTTAAGCGATTAAATTTTTAGGAAATTTCGAGCGGAACAACCAAATCCTAGCTTAAACCTATCCCGAGAACATGTAACGTGCGATCACAGGACTGGCGGTTACTGTACGCAAATCTAGTACGTGCCGCACCGGAACCCAGCCCCAGTTTTTTTTCCCTTGGCTGTTGCTCATAAAACAGAGAGAGATTCACAAACTGCATAAAACAGAGAGAGATTCACAAACTGTAACGAGCTTGGAAAACAGTTGCCCTGTTACCAACTCAATTTTCAATTCGAAGCAAGATTTGATCAGCTTGCTAGAGAGAGGAAAATGGCGTCTTCCACACCTTCTCTGGCCCAGACGCAGGTTCCTCTGCCTCCGGACTCTGGGAAACCCGTCTCCGATCATTCTCTGAATTCGCTGCTTTCGCGAATCATCTGGCTGGATCTTCGTCTCGATTTCGGGCGTTGAGCTCTTGAGTTGAACCCTTCGTTATCGAGTTGCGAGGTTGGATGTTCTTCGTTTCTTTCCTGGCTGATTCTTGTGAGGTGCTGGAAAGGAAAATGCGATGCGGTGTGGTAGTTGTCAGATCGCAAGAAAATTGCTCGCGACGGAGCTCTTGAGTGTAAAACCTAATCTGCTGAGCGCTGAAACCGCTGCTTAAATCCGGTTGGCTAATTCTAGCTGCCTGTGACTTGGTGATTTTGTGTTAGTATTGTGGAATTGTGCTTGTAGACGGGCAATGGGAAAAGTTATTCTAGAAGCTGGCTATGGTAATGGTGCATTGGGACTTACCTTGAACTTGAAGGCTGATTGATGTAAAAAAAAAAAATTATGTAAATATACAGATCGTATATTGTATAGGTGAGGTATTTGTAATAGAAAGTAAATTTTCATCTTGTTTCGACTATCTTATAAGCAAGACAGTGGGATTTACTTCGTTTTTCACTTGTCTGTGTAAAAGCAACTCTTTCCATATATTTCTTTGGCTTCTAAGAGTCTGCATTTCATTGAGGTATAAAGGTGGATAAATTATCAATACATAGTAATTGGTGGAAGGAAACCATATGTTGGCACCCCATCTCACGTGCAAGCCGAATAAGAATTCAAAGGCTTAAAATAATTGGTGGAGGGAGACTATGTGTATTTGAAGAGCGTATAACCCTGTGGACTTATGTTGGATACATTAACGCATAGAATGATATACTTTCTTTTGCCTTTCCATAAGCCTTTAACAGAACTGTTGCCTATCTAGCATGTCTATATTTTCTTTGTTCTTCACGCATCTACAGCTTTTAGGGTAATGTTGAATGCTTTTTTCATCTTTTATGTTGTCGAATTTAGTTGCTTCAAGTGCTGATTCTTTCTTTACTACTTTGTAATAAAAAGTGTTTATTTCTCACCTGGTATCATAATCTGCTTGTTGTAGGTATATCAATTGCATTACCTAATTGGAATTCCTTGTCACGTGTCATTTGTACGTTAAGATCTATTTCATTGAATTTGTTCACATCCTGTAGGTGAAAAACCTGTAGAAGACGGAGCTCAACTTCCATTGGTTCCCATTCACTTTGTTACCTGTGCAATCAGCTGAATTTCTAGAACCCTCTTCAGATAGGCAATTAGTGATTGGTTTTGATTGTGAGGGTGTTGACCTATGTTGCTATGGCAAGCTTTGTATCATGCAGGTATGTACTCATTTTCAACGATGTTGACGTTTCATTAAGACATTCAGCATCATCCATCATACATAGGGTAATGATTACCATCAAACATCAACCACACGATTTGCCTTTTCGCCTTTTTGATAAGGTGTAAATATGACACCACTAACACTTTCGCTTTGCTATAGACGGCCTATCACCTGTATTAGAACAATAGATAGGCATAATATACAGGACAGATGGTTTACACAGATAGAGTCACATAATTAAACTAAAATGAAGCAATTAGGCTCAGGTTATGTTAATGTTCAGCTAGTAGGTTATCTAATTTCAATATTCCGTGGCAGACCGAGAGAATGATATGTGTGTGTACATACACAGATCATCTGATTTTATCCTAAGTAAATGTATGAAGTAATGTGGTAGGTCTTGTTCGCTGCAGGAATAATTTTCTGTGACCAGTTCATATATGCTGTCTAGAAGCAATTGGATCATATTTTCCATGCTGTGTTGCTTCCTTAGACTCTTTCTGTTCACGTTTTCGTGCTTGTAATCAAGAAGAGTTTCCAATAGTCCCACCCAACTCATTTTATTGAAAATTAGCATTTTTTTTTCTGATGATTCAAGTACCGTGGAATCTGCAGCTAGCTTTTCCAGATGCTTTATATTTGGTTGATGCCACTTAGGGAGGTGAGATGCTCATGAAGGCATGCAAGCCTGCACTTGAGTCTACATATGTCACCATAGTTATTCATGACTGCAAATGAGATAGTGAGGTCTCTAACTGATTTTATTTGCTTTTGCATCTCAGCCACTCTGACATACATTATGACACACAGTTCTTGTGCTTGGACATTTTATTTTGTAGGCTTTGTACTTCCAATTCGGCATCAAATTGAATAATGTTGTGGATACTCAGGTGAGCATTTTGTATGAAATTTTAGTCTTATGGTAGGCGTTGTCTTTCGTTTATGCAACTTGATGCAGCAATTGATTCAGGAGTGCTTCCTTAAGTTTAAAAAATTATTGGGAATAACAAATTGTTTCAATTTAAGCAGATTGCTTACATCCTTAGAGAGGAGCAAGAAGGAAGGAAGCAATTGCCCCATGATTACATATCTTTTGTCAGCCTTCTTGCAGATCCACGTTGTGGTGGTATAGTCCATCTTCCGTTATCGCTGTGGCTCTTACTTTTGGTTGGTGGACATACTTTTTTGCATGTTGTAGGATCGACAAAAGTGCTCTGGAACAGAACTCTATGGTTTACTCTCGTCTGCCTTAAACTCTACAAATGTAGTGGCAATCACAATTTTCCCTCTGCAAAAGGGAATTATTAGTTGTTAATTAACTCAGCAGCAGTGTCTATCCTTTCCAAATTCTGCCAAAGAGAATGTTGAATGCTAACTATCATCTCACACTAGATCTGACCCCCTGGCATACTCACATACTATCTGCTGAGTTACATTATGGATTTCTTAAGCAGAAACCAATCAAGAGATGATATTTTTTTAGTATGGTTCATTAGCTCAAAGTACGTGGCCAGTTCAAAGATAACTCCAGTTTCAACAAATACATAAATTTGCATGTTGGAAAAAAAGGGTTCACTACAGGAACAGAAGTGAAAAGATCTTAAGAAGGAACAAAATAATCTAATCGACTTCCAAAGAAAGAGGGAGCAATGCTCAAGGGACAATTAGCTCAATTGCAAAAAGATCTAGGTGGGATAAAAGAAATGAAAAGTGAACTTGTGAAATACAGTAGTTGCCAATCAACATGTGGAATCTATTGGGATAACTTAACACTTTGGCCGACAGCTGTCTTGATACGGATCCGTACAATGGCCCAATTCCATTCAGATGCTAGAGCTTCAATCCAATCGATCTCGATTGACGTCAGCAATTCGCGAAGGTCATTATAGCCATTGTTCATGACTACTAATGTGCTCCTTTTACATAAGTGCACAATGTGCTCAATGCAAAATATTATTTTTCCTTTCACTGATGTGCGTGTTTCATTTACAAGAGACCAAGTTCTGGACATACAGACCACCGTCTGAAATGATGACATGTGCAGCTACAGATGATGTTCGATTTCTTGTTTACATCTATCGCAAGATGATGGAGAAACTGAATGCTCGATCCTTGCGGTATCTGGCAGTTTGCAATGCTCTGTATTATTGATGTTTTTGCATCAACAACAACAATTATACTGATTGGCCATCTTTGCCTCTGATTCCAGGTTTAAATATTACAGATAAAACTGTTTTGGATGAGCTTTTGTTTATTCTGCATTTTTTGGAGACTGCTAGATGCATCGTGTGGGGAACTAGGGCTTGCATTTGTCCATTTTGTCACCCCATCCTCCTAAGTTATTTGATGGATTTCTGCTGGTATTTAGTATTCTCAGAGTTAGGATTGAGATGGGGAATCGTCCAAAAGATAGAAGGTTCGTGCAACTTTTTTTCCTGTTGAATGACTTTCTGAGGTGCTTTTTCAGAGCTCAACGAAGTTAACTTGGACAGTGTACTGGTTGCTTAACGTGACTGGCGTAAATCAAAACTGCTGCCATTAATGTCTTCTTCAAGTAATGTTGCTTTCTACATTGCATGGTTGCATCAAATTTAAGTTCCAAGTTTTTTTTAAAGGAGATGGAGCCAATGGGAAAAAGTGAAGATTCAGCCAACAAAAATGTTAACCCTGGCTTGGAAGTCCATAAGGTATGTAAAAACTTTCACGGTAGTGATGATTCTCCCTTGTATACATAACGCCAATCCTTTCCAGTCTCACGCAATCTCGTCCAAAGAACATTCATCACCATCTGACATTCCGTGCTGGTATAGTTGATAAAAAAAATAATTCCTTAAGTTAAATTATTGCGATCAATAATTACTAGAAGAACAAAAAAGTTCTCTTCCACCAACCATCATCTGTTAAACTATGCTCGAAGAGCTTTAAATATTACAAGGCATGAAGAATTACAATTTCTTAGTAGCTTGTGCAATCTCTCCCAATGCAGAACTTTTTCACCAATGCCGATGGAATAATGAGTCAACATATGTATGCATACGCCAACTTGATGTTGTAATGGGCCAATAAATGCTTACTGACGCACAATCAATTCCATCCTGCTAAAAAGGTTTACAATGTTGATTCAATGACTTTTAATACACATTCCACTAATAAGTGAACAGGATGTTTGGTGATTTCACAGCAGAAGAAACTCTTAGGTAATAGGATACTGTGTGAGAAGCCATGCTCTTAGCAGAGGACAGAAATAAACTGAACGCACGATGGACAATTAGTTAGATCCTGGCACCTTTCTAATGCGCTCTTCGTCTCAGCATCTTGTGGATGCTATGGTTAAAAATTGTAGGAAATACAATTTGTGGGCCAGGAGTGGCCTCTACAAAGGATGAAGCTCATTGTCGAGAAACCTGTCGAAAAGTTGAATCTTGGCCCAAGCCCAGAACATTTTGCTGCTTTTTCTGCTGTTCGGGCTATAAGCCAGACCATGTAGCATCCTAGGACTTGACTCGCTGCTTCTACAGAACCCTCGATGAATTTTTAACTTATGAAATAAGGTCTGAAGACAAGCAAGGAAGAAAAAAGCTCAACCAACAGCTGCATGAATATGTGATAATGCCATTAGCGTTAAGGAAAACAACCGTGCAATACTTAAATATCAGGTTTAAGAGAGACATAAACGCCATATGGCATCACTAATTTCACAAGCATGCCACTGAAGGACAAAGCTAGTCTCAGCAAATTAGGAACGGTAATGATGCTTAAATGAAAAACTAAAGCACCCAACTTGCAACTCTCAAGGGTAAGTAAGCTACGAATTCCAACTGCTGCACTTAATTCAATTTTCGGGAGCACCCGTGCATTCCGTTCTCCATGTTGAGGGTTAAATCTACGCACTGAGCACCATCGACACCAACGTTTGCATCCCCAAACACATGAAGTTTTAAACATTCGTCATCCAAGCTCAGCCGCCTAGGTCGAAGAAAATCTAGAAAAATCTTCTGCTCGCAAAACGATATGCTCCACAAAAGATTACGCCACGTACCTTCTGTTCGATATGAGGGACCTTCAGATTCACCTCTCTTTCTGCTCAAAAGGAAAACAGAATCAACCGACAGAATGAAGATGGCATTGCGCCAAATCCAGCTTCGCGGACGACAGAATTCGCATCAACGGCAGCGGTTTAACCGCAAAAAGAAGACAAAAAGATGAGCGGAATCGAAGATGACAATTCTCGAATCGTCTGGTCGAAAACCTTCATAAAATCCATGGCGGATCTGCATCAACCAGAGGAAGAACACGGAGATGAGGAAACGATCGTAGTAGCGAGCACATCTTCGAAGCGATGAGCCTCGAATCAATGCGGAGGATTACGGATAACGTCAGATCCAACAAAGGGAAAGAACCAGAGAAAGAGAGAGAGAGAGAAGCAGCTTTGATTTAAAGAGGAGAAAAACTACGAGTTTCAGATCCAGATCTCCGGTTCGATGCCGACGAACAATTCAATTCGAGCATTTAATCTCTCCAGCGAGACAAACATATCACTTCAGCAAAATAACAGATTTCGAACTATGGTGGCCATTATTTGTAGAGTGCATTAGCTCCTGAACAGTCCATGCACGAGCCAAGATTCACCTTTAAAGATGCTATACGATAATAATTACATCCTTAAAATTTTGAGCGCAAATGCCTTAAGTCTCTCCTACAAACTAGTTGCATCAACCATTCTCCGTCTCTCACTCTTCATTCCAACATCACCAAAACCCACATTTCAACCCACGTTGGTTGGTACTAGAGATAGAGAGATCCGATCATGATGTTCTTCCTCACCAATTTCCGCGACATCCTTATTATTTGTTGGCAAATCTCCAGTCACTTTATGCTCTTCCTAACAAACATAGCATTAGGAGCCAACTGCGCTCCCTTGAAAGTACTTTTTTCGTCTACTAGGTTTTTCCCGATCTTAGCAAACCAAGGACGATTTCTCTTCTCGTCGGAAATGTGGCAACGAATCTCCTTTTGTCATCTGTCCATGTAGTTTGGGAAACCAGTTCTAATATCATTTGCAACGCCAAAATCTTCATCACCAAGAATAAGCTCATGCGATACCCATTGAGGCACAAAGGCTGGCCTTTGGTTGATAGATCATAGAAAAATGATATTGTTGCAACATGTCGCGGCCAATTTAGCTTGGGCAGCCTCTCGAGTTAGACATATAAATCATTTCAATATAATAATTAGTTTCGGCATGCCACGATCATCGTTAAGAGAACAAGATCAATTCCCAGTTAACTTATGAACGAGAGATCAAGCATGCCTTCTGAGATTTTTTAATATGATTTTGTTCCCGAATTCCTATCAGAAATACTCCGACGGCACTTTCACAAACTAATTATGTTAACTCTTTTTCATCCCTCGCTCTTCATCCCAACACCACAAAGCCCCTCTTTTCGGTCCAAACAGATATGGGAGAGATCGAATCGCGATGCTAGCCGGGACTCGACTCATTTTTTTTGGCACCACATCTTTTTTATTATTTTTTTTTGGCACCACATCTGGTAGTTGGATGATTCATCCACGAAGAATGATGATAAATTAGGGAAGGCAACAGACCTAAAGTGCGAATTAAAAATTGGAAAAAAAAAATTCAAAATTTAGAGATGTCTATAAAAGATTTTTTAAATGACAAGTGGACGAAATTTACTGAAGGGGGGAAAGAATAAAAAATGGAATGAAAATTTGCAAATAATAAAGAGATACCAGCAATAGAAGTCGAGAAACCCTCGGCTGGTCTCGGGGCGTCGTCGTCAAAGCTCGGAAAGCTCCCAAGCTTCGCTTCCAAGGGATTGGAGCTTTTTTCGCACCATCTCGCTTGGCCCTTTCGAAGATCAAGGTTCCTCTCTCTCTCTCTCTCTCTCTAATTGGTCGAGTTTTATCAGCGATCACTGTGTCGGCGTGAGCTTTCTGACACCACTGTGTCTTTCGTTGCTTCCCTTGTCGTTTGACAGACGGCGGCAAGCATGGCGTCTTCACTCGTGAGACGGCGCCCGGCGCTCTCTCCTCTCTTCTGCATGAGGTCCCTCTCTTGGAATGACTCCGTCACCGCCCATTTGGCCGCCAGTCGCTGCCGAACCCTAGACGAACTCTCGAAAGCCCTCAGCACGTGCGCGGTGCCGAATGAATATCCTCCTCCTCCTCCTGCTCCACAACAACCGACGCCTCCGCCGACTGATTTCTGGGCTTTCAACCGGAACCCAGATGAAGGGGTGCATCAAAATCAGGACTTTCACCCTCAGAACAGAGGCATCAATGCTAGTAGTGGTCAATGGAGCTCGCCTCCGCTGCCGCCACAACAGCTGCAAGGGAGTGCTCAGTTTGGTTACCAGGATCAGAGCCAGAGCCCGAGATATCCCAATGCAGCATTATACATGTTGAACATGTAGTAGCAACTGCCATGGTAAATTTCCTTGCCTCACTCTGAATTTCGACCCACTACATGTTCAACATGCCACTTAAATGTTATATCGGGAATTTCTGACACAAGATCGCAATATATTCCACGTCACGAGATTCAGAAGCTGGACACTTGTGCCGCTATTCTTCTAATGGTGAGTAGTAGCAGTTCTCTGCTTCTTAATGGGGCATACGTTCCTGAAGGTACGTCATTGTCCTACCTCTTAGCCGATTCTCCTATCATTGTCGCCAATCTATGGGAAGTGACCGGCAAGGATATCGACCGGTTTGGCAAGGCCATGCTGGATGCATGGTTGAAGGAAAGGTCAAATTCCACTGGTTGCTCTCCCTGTAGTTCCTTGGCAGATGAACTCAAGTCAATCGATTTAAAGAACAACGGAGGTAATCCCAGAAAGAAGCCATCCAAAAAGAAATCGCCGGAACTTTCCGATACCGGGATATGTTCAGATACTTGTTACAATAGACTGATCGTTGGATCGTTGATGGGTTAGGCTCGTGAAGCTTGCACTCTGCCGTTCTTGACCGGTGCGTCACCAGTAGGTTATGGTGTTCCCTCAGGAATAAAGAGAAAGATGGATGTATAACATTGTAGTTATTCTTACCATATCCTTGAGTTCCATTTTTCTGAGGAAAAATCTAGGCCTAGATCACCCTTTTGCAGCTATACAGTACAAGGATTCTGAACGAAGTGGGAACAAATGTTAGTCCCCCATGAAAGATATTATGATAGTTTCCAAGTCCTATATAGAATTTCCATACTCAATCTCCCATTTTACTTGTCGAATCTCTCCTCGCTTCTATTGGAAACTTCAGTTTGAGCTATTTCGGCATGTCGTCTTCTGAGAGTAGAGAGTTTTTTTTTTCTTTCTGCTGGTCTGTGGAGAGCAGCGCAATGAGTGATTTTTTTTCCAGACCGTATGTGTTGTAAATACGATGTTAGGTGAAAATGTAATTACAGGAACCATAAAAACCTAAACCCTAATTTCGCTTGTTATGTTTGTGATGAATACATGGAAAAATTATTTAATCAGTTCTAAGCCTATTATACGCATGCTACTTCAGTCTCAAAAATTTCGATTTTACCAATGTAGTCATAAGACTTTACTCAAAATCCAAATGTGTTCATTACCATCAATCTTCACCTAAAATTGCTGATGTGGCGGTTCGGTCATCTCCGGCCATCAAACGTGGCATATCGCCATGTTGACGATTTTAAGTAGAAATTGGCCGAAAAGACTACGTTTAAATTGTTTTTTTTTTTTTTTGGTGACCCGGGGAACCCCCACACGGCCGGCAGCCGGGGGGTAAACCCCGGGGGCAACACGTGCTAGCCACCATACACGTGCCACCGATTAAGTCACCTTGCAACGCCTCCGGGATTCAAACACTCGACCTTTTGCAAGAGGAAGAGTGCGCAAACCAGCGGCGCCACCTAGGTGGGTGGTAACTACGCTTAAATTTCGCGCAAAGTTTTAGGATTAAATTGGCAAGATTGAAAAGTTTAGAACTGAATGACATACATATAGTGTATATAAGATTAATTGAATATTTTTTTCGCTTATTAATACTCAGAGAGAGAGAGAGAGAGAGAGTCTTTGCTCCTCACCCAATTTCAGTACTAACATCACGAAGATTAGAGCAGCGGTCACTTTTATTTGTTTAGCGTCAAGGGAGATGATCTTTTTGCTTAATTCTTTGACGGTGGCCATGTGCCATAGTAAGAATCGACATACTTTCATCCATTACGGGTCAAACAATAAATATGTAATCATTTTGATGATGACACGAGTTGATATGGGAAAGTTTACCTAATCGGTCCCGGCAAAATTTCACGAGAAGGACTACATTAAAATTTCAAGAAAAGATTAAAGATTAAATTATCATAATTCAAAAGTTTAGAACTAAACCGCAACTCGTATAATTAATTTTGTATTGATTAGAAAATTTCTCCAATTGATTTGAATGAAATGATATGAATATAGTGAAACGATACAAATTGTTGCTATTGGGTCAAAGTGTTTTTACTAATGGAGGGTGTCTTGAGGACGATGAGTTAATTACAAAATATAACAAACATTAATTTGCAAGCTTAGAAGATTGCAAATGCGTATTCTAAGAAAGCTATTAGTTTAAATTTGTGTGTTAATCTAGGGTAAAATTACCAAAAAAGTCTTTGACATATTGCAATTTTGTTAATTTAGTCTTAAACTTCTTTTTTCTACCGATTGAGTCATAAATCTTTCGCATTTGTGCCAATTCAATCAATATAACCAATTTTTAATAATATTTTAATTTTTATATATTAAAAGAAAGAGAAAGAAAAGAAAAAAGGACAATGAAAAGAAAAAAAATTAAAAAATTAAAGTATAAAAAACGTTACTTAAAATTATCTCGATTAGCGCCAGCCCTCCCACGTCGCCTATTTCCAATCAAAATTAATTGAATTGACTGAAATGACACAAAATGTAAAATATGTATTGCTTCATTGGTAAACAGAAAAAAGTTTATGACTGAATTGATAGAATTTTTTTTTTTTTTTACAATCCTACCCTTAATCCGTGTCTTGAGTTATTTTGACACCATTGCCACATTAATACCAATTATGCCACTACCTTCCTTGCATATATGTCCATGGTGTAAAAGGAGTCATTCTTTTATTGTTGTTGTTATTATTATTACTACTATCGCATGTGTTTCTTCTCAAGTCAGCTGCGATTCCTATGTCGATGGAGTGACTGGGGATCCGTAGCTATCTTTGCTGCTACGGCACCGCTTCAGCGGGAAAGTCTCACTGTCCTTGAGACTAAAACGAAGTCTGGTTGCATGGAATCGCTCCATACATGGGCCTGGACAGGCAAGCCGGGCCCACATGGACTTATGGGCTTGCCGAGGCCCGCAAAGGCCCGAGATCACGAGCTTGTTCATGTGTCCAGGCCCGCCTACATGGCCTCATGTGGATATTTCCAGAAAGCAAAAAAAATTACGTAACGAAATTCAAATGGATAAAACTCCGAAAAAGTATAAAAATAAATTAACAAACAGCATAGGAGATGCAGAATTGTAAGACGTTCCAAACTTTCCTTTTCAAAGACAATTTTTACTGTGATTTAAGAAGGTGGATAGACCGAAGGTGGGTTTTTTTCCAAAATAATTTTTTAAAAATAAATATTTACAAAATTATTTTTTAAAAATAAATATTTACAAAATTATTTTTTAAAAATAAATATTTACTGATTTGGGCTTCGCTCGGCGGTTGAATTGCCGAGCGAGGCCCGCTCGGCAGTGGGCCTGCCGAGCAAGGCACAAATCCGGCCCGCATTCCTTTTTTTTTTTTTAATTTCGTATTTTTTTTAAATTATTGATACTTAGAATATTTATTTTATTTATAATTTTTTTTTCTTGTGAAGCTTATATTTATAACATTATTAGCAATAATTAATGTAAATATTTATTAAGATATATAATTAATAAATAATGTTGTGATATAATGTAATATAACCGCGGGAATATGTTGGAAACCGCAATAATAGATAGATGGGAAACCGTAGCAAAAGAGTTAAAAACCGCATGGAAAGATTAAAAATCGCAGCAAAAGATTGGAAACGAGTAAAGAAATGGCAAAACTTTGGAAGAGCATATCTCATCGCTCAAGCGTCCGTTTGAGACGAATTTTTTTTTTTATTTCACGTAAATTTTCGAGACGAGATCTTGAAAAAATTCGTCTCAAACGAACGCCAGAGCGATGAGATATGCTCTTCCAAAATTTTTCCCATTCTTTACTCGTTTCCACTCTTTTGTCGCGGTTTTTAATCTTTCCATGTAGTTTTTAACTCTTTTGCTGCGGTTTCCCAAAAATACTAAAAAAATAGGAAAACCCATCTAGACGATCTCGAATCGCAAAAATCCATCGTTTTTAACTTTTTTACTGCGATTTTCCAAAAAATTACGTGAAATAAAAAAAATTCGTCTCAAACGGACGCCCGAGCGATGAGATATGCTCTTCCAAAGTTTTGCCCTTTCTTTACTCGTTTCCACTTTTTTGCTGCGGTTTTTAATCTTTTCATGCGGTTTTTAACTCTTTTGCTGGGTGAATATTGATTATGACGTCGTTTCGCTTCAACCGACCGAATTTGAGCCCAATCCGATGTCATCAACCCGATCGGCCGGTTCTTGACACATCATCGTTTCGCCTTCCGATTGGATTTATGTCTCTCCAATAGATGAATATATCATGAAAATCTCTTTTTTTTTTCATTTAACTTACTAATTTTATTTTATGAATATTTTAAATTAATTACATAATTACAACATTATTTATTAATTATAGATCTTAATAAATTTTTACATTAATTATTGCTAATTATGTTATAAAGATAAGCTTCACAAGAAAAAAATTATAAATAAAATAAATATAAACATGTTAAAAAAATACGAAATAAACTAACTATTATAAATATAAATAATTAAAACACTTAAAAAAATGAAATTAAAAAAAAAAAAGCCCCGCTCAAGCTTGGGTTGCCGAGCGCTTGGGACCGGGCCCAACAGGGCTCGCTCGGCAGCCCAACCTGCCGAGTAGCGGGCCTCGCTCGGCAACTCAACCGCCGAGCGAGGCCCAAATTGATAAATACTTTTTAAAAAAAAATAATTTCGTAAATATTTGAAAAAAAAATTAAATTGGAAAAAAACCCACTGAAGATCCTATGTAGGCACGAGATTTGGGCCCAAATGAATAGCCGGGCCCATCCATTCCTGGGCTGGCCCATTAGGCCTTTTGCCCATTAAGGTCTAATCTTAATGTACCTTATAGCTTGTGCCTGCTTGTGTGTCACATTCATCTCCTCGGACAAGTGGACATTAACTTTCCTCACCACCATTCTTATTTTCAGGAGATTGGCCAATCCAAATGCTCCTGTCTTTTGTCCCTGAAGAAGGCTGAGGGGGAACAAACTTGACCTTGGTAAGTGTAGATTGCTAAAGTTCTTGATTCGCCTTCAATTCAGAATAGCTGATGATTAGATCTCAGCAATAGATCCTCCACGTAATTGAAACCAAGCTTCATCAGTGTTTGATCCTCCAGGCCAACGAGACCAAGCTTCATAAATATGGATTATGGCCGTTTCCCTTTTCACCGGGCAAGTTGATTCGCTTCCTTTGCCAAGACCAGTCTCAGTCTCAAGCTGCATAGAGTAGAAGGGTTGACAGGTAAACGTATCAAAAAGACCCCCACAACAGCTATCGATAGTTAAGGGAAAAATCCAAAAAAGAGCCTGAAGTCATCTTATTTTTTCAAATAAGGGCCCATAGTGAACTATGTTTCAAAAAAGGACCCAAAGTGACATTGTATGTTTCAATTAAGGCCCCGAAGTGATCATAATGTTTCAAAAAAGGGTCCGACTTGAAGGGCGTTTTTGTCATTTCACATTTTTTTTTTCAGATTAAAAAAAAAGAAGCCACGCATAGGCAAAGGGCTGTCCCTCCTACTTGTGGTGCCGCCCCACCGCCGGGTGGGGGATCGCCGGGTGTGACGAAGGGGGACGGGGTCATCGGCGACCCCGCTAGTCAAAGGCGAGGGCCTCCGGCCCTCTCCCGGATTTGGGTGAGGGCCGGCGGTCCCCGCTCGGATTGGGGGTCGCCGGCTGTCGCCTGGGACTAGGCCGGGGTCGCCTTGACCAGGCGACCCCCTATCAAGAACGGGGTGACGACCGGCAGTCCTCGATCTGGGTGGGGACCGCCGGCCCTCACCCAAATCCGAGAGAGGGCCCGACCCTCTCCCGGTTGACTCTAGTCAACCGGGTCGCCGGCCCTCGCCGAGGCGCCGGCGACCTCGCTAGCCTTTGCCGCCCCTCCGACGGTGGGGCGGTGGCCACAAGCGGGAGGGCTGCCCCTCCTACCTGTGCACGTCCACTTTCTCCCTCTTTTTTTTTTTTTTTTTGAGAAAACATATAACAAAAGGTTTTTTGAGATTTTATGGTTATTTCAAGTCCTTATTTGAAACAGTGTTCGCTTGGGGCATTTATTTGAGAAAACATAAGGACTTCGGGCCTTTTTTTGAGATAGTGTTCACTTGAGACCATTATTTGAAAAAATATGAGGACCTCGGGCCCTTTTTTGAAACAGTGTTCACTGAGGGCCTTATTTGAGAAAACATGAGGATTTCGGGCCCTTTTTTGGCTTTTTCCCAATAGTTAATAGTGCTAATTACACGCCATCGGTTTCTGCATATGAGAGCAGGACTACTTGCAACTCTTCATATGAGTCGGAATGCCTATAAGCAGCAAAAGGTGGACTGCGACTAGAAAGACGAGGCTCATACCTCACATTAATCTTTCAGCCAGTAATGGCGCTGGCTACATAAATAAATTGCGTCTTGATAAGCTTTCTGTGAGTTTTAATTCCTACTAATATTAGGTACAAGCAAGAAAACCCTTTTCTTTCTCGAGGTAAATTCGATGATAAGGGAGCACCGGAGGATATGTGGCTGTCCCGGACAATTTAGGTGTCTTAGTTACTCCTTTTGCAGTTAGCCAATGCTGAGACAAACAAATTACCAGGGAAGATCACTGCTTCAGACTGGTGCCATTGCCAATACTCGAGAGGCGATGGACGACAACTGGAGCATCACGGACCTTTTCAAGAGCGTAGCTTATCCTTAAGGGTTGGCCTAGCAATGCCTGCAATCAAAAAGCCATAGTTGGAATGGAGTTCTCGAATTTTGGGAAACATGAGCACAACTTGAACCTTATACAACGCAGAAACGAAAGAAAATGCAATGGGGAAATCTCATGCTTTTCACCTTCCCATCTATGGCATCTTTTGCACTTGTAGCCTCAGGTTGGTTTGTAAAACAAACAAAACCAAAGCCGCTTGATCTACCAATGGCTTTGTCATTCAAAATCTTAACTGAAACAAAAATCGAGGCAATAAGCGAAAGAAAACTTCGGACACAGTCGTAGGCCATCAAAAAGTAAGAACATCTTTCCCCATCGTCTAATCCTGAACATGTTAACCATCACTACTGCCGAGAAATGAGAAACATGACCGGTACTTGTGCTGGTGCATGTCTTCCTTTGACTAATGGTGTTTTAATAGATGAATCTTTAGAAGCGAATGATTTTAGAAGGATCAACACAAGAAGTCTCGGAACTAAACAACACTGCAAATTTGACAATCACGGGTGTCACATGGCAGCATGCAAACCCACAGAGCACAGGGATGAAGTATCCTACTACAAAATTGAGCCATTTCCATAAATATCGGATCTAGTTATTGAAGAGATCCCTAAGTGGGCCTATCAGACAGATCAATAGTTTGCCAGTCAGCAGTCCACACTCGCATCTGTTCTTTATGCCCACTACTTTTGACCAAATGGTAAACCAAAACACATTTCCATTCACAAATCAGAGTCTCACTTTGCTCACTTGAGACGCTTTGATGAACTAGAACATGAGTTAGCAAACCAGTACAGAATTTGTATCAATATTAGGCTTTTGGAGATTGCTCTACCTTCAGTGACCTCCCCAAATGAAGAGAAAGCATCTTTCAAGGACTTCTCATCAACTGACCACGACATTCCTATCACACCAAGATCCATAAAATTAGACACCCAAGTGCTTTGCGCGATGCTAATTTGAATGAAGCTGACATAACAGAACGCACCGCCAACAAAGAGTTTGCTATTGGAGGGAGAGGAACACGACATGGGTGGAGAACAAAAGCGGCGTAAGCTAAAGGTCTGGTTTGGGTTTTGAGCTGTCAAAGCCCTAGTCCTGTCCATGCTGAGCCTGCTAAGTGCTACCAAAAGGAAGCAGATCACTCCCCTTCTCTTTATACTTTGAAAGATACTCGCAAATGATTGGCACCAAACCAATTTTCCTTACCAAGAAGAAGACGAGAGTATCAGCATACAAAAGCAGGATATACACACGAAATTTGTCGTAATAGTCAAAAACTCTAGTCCAACAACATGGGAGATAATTCCTCGTTGTAAGGAAATACACGATAGACGTGATCATCATTCGAATGCAACCATAGTTTTGGTAATTGAGAAAGGCACCCCATGTTCTTCAATCTCATGTAACACGAGTGACGAACAAAAAACAATTTAATCCTTCTGAAAACCAATTATGCAAGCCGCGGTATTTGAATATTAAGGAATTGAATGCCATCATGAGATTCTCATTGAAGGAATCCGTTCCGTTCAGATGATGAACACGACGAATTGCTCATCCTTCGTGCTCGAGCAAGAGAGTCTCATATGGCATGGCCACCTTAAAACTGAACTCTAAAACTGAACCCGAGAGTTCAGTTTCTCTGAAATTGGGTTTCGCTTCTGGCTACTGAATGAAGAAAGTAACTAGGCAGTGAAGAAATTCGCTCAACCAGCAGTCTTATCTTCTTCTTGAGACGGCTTTGCGTACCTTGCCGCGATGAAAGATAAGATCCCCCAATCTCTCCTGAAGGGTTTTTCAGCTGTGAACTGGAGCCGCTTTCGTTGAAATTCGCTGCCTTGAGGGTAGGGTTGTGCGTGGTCCGGGCCGGTCCGGTCCCGGCATGGAACCGGGGACCGGACCGTAGTCCCGGCATGGAACCGGGGACCGGACCGTAGTCCCGGTCCCCATATTTTTGGGACCAAGGACCGGACCGGGACCGGCGGTCCTAGTCTGGGCCGGTCCGATCCGAGTCTCGGTCCCCGCCCAAGAGGGCCGCTAACTATTGAAAATCTAGTCAACTTAATAAACTATACCATGGTAAAAACATAGCGACTCGCTATAACTTTTATAATCGACGAACTTGACCAAAATGTTCGAATTCAATACCAAATCTAGCCATTACATGATAAAAACATCACCAACCGCACTCAAAAAAGCTCGCAGAGAGAAAAGATGACCAAAAACAAGATGGAAAATAAGACTAAAAAAAGAGTCTTGAGGAGGAGAGTGCGACCGTGCAAGGTTGGGAAAAAAATGGGCAATTGACTTTTATTATTCTGTTTTGTTTTTAATTTCTTTTTTTGCAATTGTATATATTTATATATAAATAATTATATATTATTGGCGGTCCGGTCCCAATACAAGAAACCCGAGGACCGGACCGCCCGACCACCGGTCCCATTTATTGGGATCGGGGACCGGACCATCCACCTCAATGACCGGACCTACCCGGCCGGTCCGGGCCGGTTTGCACACCCCTACTTGAGGGGCTGTTAGCGTGGTGGTTGGTTGGCTGAGCGGACAGGGCGAAGTTGGGGGCCTCTTCTGGACACCGAGCCAAGAGCTATGTAGCACGGATAAGCCCAAAAATGCATTTTCCGCATGTCGGACACCGACACGTGTCCTACAAGCGCAGACACGAGTCAGAGTGTCTGAAATTCTCGACACTCAGTCGACAAGTGGGGGACACGTTGGAATCGCGTGTCCAATGGATAATTTGAGCAAATCTTGTATTTTGAAACTAAAATCTGAGCCTCTAACCCATGGGCTTCCTGATGGCCCATCGACCCCATCCAGATCAGGACATTTCTCCAGCCACTGGGCCGCTCCTTTATAGAATGCTTTCCCTCTCTATCGCAAGTTAGAATCCGATGTTGGACACAAAGTAACATGATTTGCTGTATCTTCCGTTTCCTTTTGGACTCAAAAAATCGACCGCATCTCGCTGCTCTTTTGACTTGGAATATTTTTCGCTGTCTTTGCTCGTCTCATCTTCCAAAGACACGCTTCCATTAGACATACTCCCGCTTAGCTTGCGCGAAAAATAAAGGCTTCCATCATGCGTGAACCAACTGCTTCTGTCCCTCATTGTAACACTTTCATTCATTGACATGAACACGGATGGCCTGTGTCTATGAATGAGAAGCAGAACAAGAAATCCACACACAGGCCATTTTCCCTGAAAACTCTCTCTTCACCTTCCACGGAAGATTTCGTCCCCGAAGATGGCAGGCACATGGTCCTTTTAGTGTAGATTCATTCTAGGGCTCTTTTCTAAAATTTATTTATTTGTGGAATGACAAAAATGATAATTTATCATGTATTTATAAAAATTATATTTGATATACAACGTGTCCCAACGTGTCGGAATTCTCTATTTTTTTAGAAATCATGTGTCGACATATTGTGTCGTTCTTGTCCCGTGTCCCGTATCATGTCGGTGCTACATAGGCCAAGAGTCAATGCTTGTCTCACGGTTCGACCGGTAACCCGGTCTAGTAAGCGCCAATTCGATCATTTTGATAGTTCTCCCGTTACTCTCAATTGAGCCTTCACCTCTCAACAAGAAAGAAAAAAGTGAAAAAAAAATTGTATGTACGATTTTTTTTTAATGTGCCAATCGCCAAATTAGAATGGAGTCGACCGTGGAGGCGAATGAAGGAGATCGCGCGGTGGAGCTGATCGTGAGCGATGCATCTCCGCCATCGAAAACTGTTGCTGCTGCCATCTTGTGTCAACCCCATGCGAAGAAGTCGGTTTATGTGGACGCGGGTCCTTTTTGTCGGGCGGATCGTGTGGTTCGAGTCTTCCTATGCCATTTTTCGGTATTGATGTGTCAATGTGGTTTGCCAAGCACTTTATAAGATATGATATATGTTATGTCTTTGTTTATATCGAATGGAATTCATTCGAACGGTGCTCAAAATCAAGCCTAGCTAATCTCCTCACTAAAGTATTTCACTCCTCATGACATAGATTTTGACATAATATGCGATTATAAATACGTTACGGATATAATGGCTATTGGAGCCATGATTAGTATAGATAGTAACTAGCGAATGAATGATAGTACTTAATTACGAAGATTTAGATAATCATTCCTAATAGCGAGATAATTAATGTATTTTTGCTATTTAATAGCAATATAATAAAACGAGAAATCGACTTGGAGAGTACAAGAGAAAAGGTATTTTTTTTTTTTGGGTGAAAAAACTACTAGGTTTTTATTGATTACCCAAAAAGTTCGTAAACAAAACATTAGTGAGGGCAAACCGAGAAATTGACTTGAAGAGTACGGGAGAAAAGCTGGAGTGGAGGGTTTTTGATGCCCGAGAAGGCGATTGTGAAAGGCTAGAAGCCCTGGGCAGTGGACTCGGCAGAGCAGAGACGAGAATGGCGTTTGAGTAGAGGGCGGGGCGGATTCTCATTTGGCATCGTCGACGTGCGAGGATGATTTCCGATTAATCATTCATTCTTTTTTTTTTCCATTTAATCACACACACTCACACTCGTACACTCTCTCGTCGCTTTTTAACCTCTTTTCTTCTCTTGTTCAACATTTTGGTCTTTGTCATGGTGATAATCAATGTGTTGGTTCGTGTCGTCTCCGGCATTTCCACCAGATTTGCTCGCTCGGCGTCTAGACAAAGGTTTGAGTCCCAGAGACGGAAGAGATGCAGGAGCATAAAACTTGAGAAGAGATAGAGAACAAGAATGCTAATCACCGTGAATTCTTGAATTGAAAAAGGGAGGAGAGCAGAAGATCTAAACAACTTCCAGTATTTTCTATTCATATCATATGTTTCTTTTAGTCTGTTAGTTGCATTGTTGGTCCGACAACTAATATTTGGAACATTGCAAATAAATTTTTAAAGAAATTAAAAAAATGAAGTAGAAATTTTTCGACCGCTGATAATAATTTTTCATCGAAGATTTTGTGCTAATGTACCAAATGAATTTCTCCAAGAACAAGCCCAAGCTGCCCCTCGTCATCACCCGCGACCCCGAGCCCCACCATGTCCCCTTGCGTCCTCGAGATCCCCGGGGGCTCCGACATCGTCCACTCCATCTCCTTTTTCTGCCGCCACAAGGACATATTATTACTCAAATTCGAGCACTAAGCAAAATTACTAAACAAACATGAAAATTTTTGTAAACACGAAGATCAATAGTTCATAATATGAGAAACAACTTTCCCGAAGAAAGTATTTTTATTAGACATGCATAAAGGAAAGTTTTAACCGATTTTTTGAGTTGACTCTTACGAAAATAGCAATATATAATAAAACGGAAAATCGACTTGGAGAGTACAGGAGAAAAAGGCTTTTTTTTTTTTTGGGTCGAAAAACTACTAGGTTTTTATAAATTACCCAAAGAGTTCATAAACAAAACATTAGCGAGGGCAAAAACGAGAAATCAACTTGGAGAGTACAAGAGAAAAGCTGGAGCGGAGGGTTTTTGGTGCCTAAGAAGGCGATTGTGGAAGGTTGGAAGCCCTAGGCGGTAGGCTCAGCAGAGCGGAGGTGAGAATGGCTTTTGAGCAGAGGGAGGGGCGAGTTCTCATTTGGCATCGTCGAGGTACGAGGATGATTTCGGATTCATTAGTTTTTTTTTATCCATTTAATCTCACACACACTCACAAACTCTCTCGTCGCTTTTTAACCTCTTTTCTTATCTTGTTCAACATTTTGGTCTTTGTCATGGTGATCAGCAATGTGTTGGTTCGTGTTGTCTCCGACATTTCCACCAGATTTGCCCGCTCGATGTATGGACAAAGGTTTGAGTCCCGCAGACGGAAGAGATGCATAGAGTATAAAACTCGAGAAGAGAAAGAGAACAAGAATGCTAATCACCGTGAGTTCCTGAACCGAAAAAGGGAGGAGAACAAAAGATCTAAACAACTTCCGGTATTTTCTGTTCACATCATCCGTTTCTCTTAGTCTGTTAGTTGCATTGTTGGTCCAACAACTAATATTTGGGACATTTTAAATAAATTTTAAAAGAAATTAAAAAAATTTAAAAATGAAGTAGAAATTTTTCGACCGCCGATAATAATTTTTCATCGAAGATTTTGTGCTAATATACCAAATGAATTTCTCCAAGAACATGCCCAAGCTGCCCCTCGTCATCACCTGCGACCCTAAGCCTCACCATGTCCCCTTGCATCCTCGAGATCCCCGAGGGCTCAGACATTGTCCACTCCATCTCCCGCTTCTGTCGCCGCAAGGACATATTATTACTCAAATTCAAGCACTAAGCAAAATTACTAAACAAACATGAAAAATTTTGTAAACACGAAGATCAATAGTTCATAATGTGAGAAACAACTTTCCTGAAGAAAGTATTTTTATTAGACATGCATAAAGGAAAGTTTTAACCGATTTTTTGAGTTGACTCTTACGAAAATAGCAATATAGAATAAAATGGGAAATCGACTTGGAGAGTATGGGAGAAAAGGTATTTTTTTTTTGGGCCGAAAAACTACTAGGTTTTTATTGATTACACAAAGAGTTCATAAACAAAATATCAGCGAGGGCAAAAACGAGAAATCGATTTGGAGAGTATGGGAGAAAAGCTGGAGCGGAGGGTTTTTTGTGCTTGAGAAGGCGATTGTGGAAGGCTGGAAGCCCTAGGCAGTAGGCTCAGCAGAGCGCAGGCGAGAATGGCTTTTGAGCAGAGGGAGGGGCGAGTTCTCATCCGGCATCGTCGAGGTACGAGGATGATTTTCGATTCATTAGTCTTTTTTTTTTTTTCCATTTAATCACACACACACTCACAAACTCTCTCGTCGCTTTTTAACCTCTTTTCTTCTCTTGTTCAACATTTTGGTCTTTGTCATGGTGATCGGCAATGTGTTGGTTCACGTTATCTCCGGCATTTCCACTAGATTTGCCCGCTCAGTGTATGGACAAAGGTTTGAGTCCCAGAGACGGAAGAGATGCATGGAGTATGAAACTTGAGAAGAGATAGAGAACAAGAATGCTAATCACTGTGAGTTCCTAAACCGAAAAAGGGAGGAGAACAAAAGATCTAAACAACTTCCGGTATTTTCTGTTCACATCATCCGTTTCTCTTAGTCTGTTAGTTGCATTGTTGGTCCGACAACTAATATTTGGGACATTGTAAATAAATTTTAAAAGAAATTAAAAAAATTTAAAAATGAAGTAGAAATTTTTCGACCACTGGTAATAATTTTTCATCGAAGATTTTGTGCTAATATACCAAATGAATTTCTCCAAGAACAAGCCCAAGCTGCCCCTCGTCATCACCTGCGACCTCAAGCCTCACCATGTCCCCTTGCATGCTCGAGATCCCCGAGGGCTCAAACATTGTCCACTCCATCTCCTGCTTCTGTCGCCGCAAGGACATATTATTACTCAAATTCAAGCACTAAGCAAAATTACTAAACAAACATGAAAAATTTTGTAAACACGAAGATCAATGGTTCATAATGTGATAAACAACTTTCCTGAAGAAAGTATTTTTATTAGACATGCATAAAGGAAAGTTTTAACCGATTTTTTGAGTTGACTCTTACGAAAATAGCAATATATAATAAAATGAGAAATCGACTTGGAGAGTATGGGAGAAAAGGTATTTTTTTTTTTTGTCGAAAAACTACTAGGTTTTTATTGATTACCCAAAGAGTTCGTAAACAAAACATCAGCGAGGGCAAAAACAAGAAATCGATTTGGAGAGTGTGGGAGAAAAGTTGGAGCGGAGTGTTTTTTGTGCCTGAGAAGGGGATTGTGGAAGGCTGGAAGTCCTAGGTAGTAGGCTCAGCAAAGCAAAGGCGAGAATGGCTTTTGAGCAGAGGGCGGGGCGGGTCCTCACCTGGCATCGTCGAGGTGCGAGGATGATTTCCGATTCATTAGTCTTTTTTTTTCCCATTTAATCACACACACTCACACACTCTCTTGTCGCTTTTTAACCTCTTTTCTTCTCTTGCTCAACATTTTGGTCTATATCATGGTGATCAACAATGTGTTGGTTCGCGTTGTCTCCGGCATTTCCACCAGATTTGCCCGCTCGGTGTCTGGACAAAGGTTTGTGTCCTAGAGACGGAAGAGATGCATGGAGTATAAAACTCGAGAAGAGATAGAGAACAAGAATGCTAATCACCGTGAGTTCCTGAACTGAAAAAGGGAGGAGAGCAGAAGATCTAAACAACTTCCGGTATTTTCTGTTCACATCATCTGTTTCTCTTAGTCCGTTAGTTGCATTGTTGGTCCGACAACTAATATTTGGGACATTGCAAACAAATTTTTAAAGAAATTAAAAAAATTTAAAAATGAAGTAGAAATTTTTCGACCGCCGATAATAATTTTTCATCGAAGATTTTGTGCTAATATACCAAATGAATTTCTCCAAGAACATGCCCAAGCTGCCCCTTGTCATCACTTGCAACCCCGAGCCCCACCATGTCCCCTTGCTCCATCGTCACTCGATGTCGTAGCACCGGTCAGCCATCATCCCCTTTGTCTCTCATGCTTTTTCTATATCTATCTAGACTTGTCGAGCCCATCGGATCAATATCTGGCACTCTTAACCTTGGCTCTGAGGCTTGCGACCTCAAATTCGAGCTTATTGGCCTTAGGGAACCTAGATGTGAGGTCGCCCGAGGCTGGGCCTTGTCCTTGGCGGCGAGCGTGAGCTCAGGTTTACTTGCATTGGCCGGTGGCTTTATCAGTAATCGCCTTATCGGTAACCGCCTTGCATTCTTCGATTGGACCGAACGGCTTCAATGCGAAGGTCAGGGTCTTGTTGTGGTGTCCAGCCGAGTCTGTGGATGAAGATTTTTGCTGTGAACGAGATCTGCTTTGGCTGATATATTGTGATCGGAGAGCATAGAATAGTTGTTTGTGGAGACTTTAGAGTTCGGATTTTTATTTTTCTTTTGTGTTTGCCCTTTCCATCCGGTGTCAATTCTTTCAATTTTTGAAGAATCTAAATCCCTGTTCTATTCTCTTTTGAGTCTCATTTCACCTTTGATACGGTGAAGGTGAGCAAGGAATAAGATCTGAAGATTGGAATGGCAAAACAGTGAAGAAGATGAGCAAGAGGGATGGTAAGAGCTGGGTATCGCGGCGTTGAGCAAGTGAGATTTTCAAAAAAATTTAATCCTATCATAAATTGCACCAAACACGTCATTGGATTTTCCACAATTCAAAGATATTTGGAGGATTTTTAATTCCACCTTATCCTTTCCTGTCCTAATCAAAATCCGAACGATTAAGCGCAGCCTTAGACCCTTCATTTGGAATTTTCCAATTTCCATCTGGACTTCTCTTCCGAGTTTCTTCTATTCATCCCGTTAATGTCTTGCTTAGAATAGAACAATTATGACGACACTACAAGCATCACCGAACGTGACGGACGCCTTTGAGAGAGTAGAGAGACAAAGAGAGAAGGGTTCGAATTAAAAAAAAAAAAAAAAAACGAGAATGAACTTTTAATCCGATCAAATCGATAACTCACACGCATGCTAATACGGACCGCACACTCGCACATGATGGAGCTCGAATCCTATTTCTTTGATGATTGAGCTGGGATCGGAATTTCCGAACATAAAATTTCCACCCTCTTTTTTTTTTTAATCTTAAATTTTGTCGGGAAAATACCCCTTTTCCCACGTGGGAAACTCCGGTCAAGACTCGATACGAATCTGACTTTCTCCTGATGGCAATGTATGGTAGACACTAGACGCTATCGAATCGTCTTCCCGATTGAAATGTCATTCCCTCTCTCGCATGCTCGACGTCGGAGCAATATCAGCAAATCAAGGCCATGACTAAGGTAAGTAACCTTGTTTCTCTTTGTCGTTCCTGAAAACAAAATAGTAATTTTCTTTTTACTATTTGTATTTGTTCCAAATCTATTTCCTAACCACTGATATGCTCCAAAGATTTAAAAAAAAAAAAAGAACGGGCATACACAAACAGATTTTTATTTTTTCTTGTTTCGGGGAACCCAAAAAAAAAAAAAAAGAACTAGAAAGTTACCAAACAGATCCTAAGCATCCATTGACATTTTGATAAATAAATGAAAAAAAAATTGGAAATAGAAATTGTTAGAGTCGTATCAAATGCATTTCTGTTTTTTTTTCTTTTTCAAATATAAATTATGTACAGTTTTCAAATGCGTTATACTACTTAGAAACTCGTTTAAGGAGTAGACATATTTATGGACGGAAATTATTCCTGGGAAAAGAAATGGGAACATAACTATTTCCACAAGAAAAAATTACTCTTATTCTATATTTGTATGTGTACATTTTTGCTAATATTATGATTTAATTATTGTTGTTACTATTGTTGTCAATATTGTTACGGTTGCAGAAAAAGGTTGTGGTTAAGGCGTCAATGAACGGTAGGAATCAGAAGTTCTCACTCTTTCCAAATTTTAGAAGGCAAGATAATCGCCTGAAGGGTCTTCGAATTGCAACGGCTGTCTCTGGTAATACTTGCAATAAAAATTATAGAATCTCCTCTACTTTCCCATTTTATTTATTTTCAGGGTTGTCCATAAGAAAGATTAGTGCCTTTTAGTTCTGATACTTGTTAAAGAGTTATCGTACAAATTATTTGGACCAAAAAAATTACTCAGACAATGACAGTATATCAAAACATGTTTCGTGTGATTTTCTAGTAGAATGGGGTTTAACGAGTCCGTGATTTCTTCGCTTGATCAATTAGTGCAAGTTCCAATCGTTGAGTCTAAAAGGAACGCATCGAGACGTGATTGAAGTAACAGTGGACGGAGTTGATGCGGTCGAGCTCACTAGTAAGCTTCGCAAGAGCGTGGGTTATGCGAATTTGAAGACGGTAATGAAAGTCAAAGATGGGAAGGAGCAAGAAGAGAAGAAGCCCAAGAAGGACGAGCCACCCAAGTCGGCGGCGCTGCCAGTTGTCTGGACATATCCACCGTACGTCGGGATGAAGCTTTAACCAGCTTGCTGTACAATCATGCAATGCTCTCTCTCTCTACACCATGTGATATTTGGGATTGGTCTCCTGATTACCATTTTCTTTTATGCCTTATGTTCAAGCCTTTGGAAAATGGTAATTGTCTTTAGATTGGTCGATGAAGTTTGTCATTATTGATGTTCCGATTACACTACGCTTGTGGGTCAAATTTTAACACGCAATTGGAATATCCAAGAACACGATGACCACAAGGTAACTGCCTAATGAGAACGAAAATAAACCAAATTTATCACAAGGAAAAAACAAAAAAGACCCGACTCATCCGGTCGGACCCCCCAACCGGAAAGGACCTTGCAAGAATTTGGGCTCCATTTGGATGAAAGTTAGCATAGATACATCTCGAAGCCCGTTTCTGCAATCAAGCTCTTTCTGGATCGGGCTTGGATTTGAGGGAGGACTTTTGAGTCCCGCCTTCCGTCAGAACTTCATGGTCCCAAGTAGAACGTCCTCAAAAGTTTTTTTTATTTTAAATTTAAATGTTCCAAAGCACGACGTTCCAATCTACCCAAAGCAATCGCTAATCGACGAACCCATTCTTGTATCATTATCTGTTTATGCCTAATGGCTATTACCTTGAAATAAGGCACTTCTTTTCTTTACTTGTGATTGCTTTCTTCATCTTTTCTATTGATCAAGGGCCTAATATCCTAAAAATCTCCCACCTTTAACTTTTGTTCCAATTCTATTTTTTGTCCCATATAAAGCCTTCAACTTTAGGTGCAGTCTCAATTCTATCATAAACTTTTTTTGTTGTCTTATATCAAACCTCTAACTTTATGTCAAGTCCCAAATCTACCATAAGTTTCTATTTATCTTATAAAAAATCCTCAACTTTAGATCCGATGTTGATTATATTATAAACTTCTTTTGTCTTATAAAAAATAATCAGCTTTAAGTCCAATTTCAATTTTACTCTAGTTTTTTTTATCTCATAAAAGATCATAAACTTTTACTTGATATCTAAATCTGTTTTCACTAATCCTCCGTAAAAACCGCTTTAGTGATTCTGCGTTTGATTTTTGATCTGTTGTGCTTGGGAATACTCCATCTCTCGTAATCAGAGAGCTCGCGCTTGAGACGTTCGAATAGCTCGTACTTGGGAGTTTTCTACTTCTCAGTTCTCCGTAAGAAATTTTGGACGAAAAGTTAATAGAGGCACATTTGTGACTCAAGTAGAAGTTTGCATTTCTTTACGAGACTAAAAATGCTAGGGTAAAATTAAAACTGTACGGTAAAATCGAGACCGGATCTAAAGTTGGGAGTTTTCTATAGGACAAAAAAAGCTTAGGGCAGAATTGAAACAAGACCTAAAGTCGAGGGTTTTTTATGGGGACAAAAGAAGAAGAAGAAGAAGCTTAGGATAGAATTGTGACTAAACCTAAAGCTGAATGTTTCTTTAAGGAAAAATGTAGAATTGGGGCAAAATGACATTTATAGCCATGAAATGTACCCTCAGGCCATTTTTTTGTTTTGGCCTTTGGAATATGTCGAAACTGTGGTGCGGATATGGTTCATCTGCAAACTTTAGTGGACTAGAAAGGTCAAAATGAGTAGATTTCCCAGTGCCCACTTCCACCATTTCCTCTTGCATTGCCACCTTTGATTAAATCGAATTATGTTTTAATTTTTTTTATCAACACAATAAGAAAATAAATCCACACGGTCCACACGGTTTGACAGTTTCCTCTGCACCCACATGAATAAAAATAGTAATACAGCTGACCTTGTAAGACGAAGAAGAAGGGTCTATAGGACCATAACTCCATATCCTCACTGCCCACTTTCCTAAAGTTCCTACAAAGGGACAATAACCCTTCTCATTTACTATTTTTATAGGAAATATGAATGATCTTATACGCGACGGATACACTGCAAGATAGGGATTTAAGTGGTGTAACCGGTCAGTAATTCGTTGCCCGCATGCTATGAATTATTCCATCTTGCTTTCTTCCATTCGTCTACACATTTCCTTTTTTTTTTTTTTTTTTTTTTATAACAGGTCAGTCCTATGACTTATTATTGTCACAATATAATTGACAGGGCTGTGGTGCAGCATGGCATGGGAAAAGTGTTTGTGTAATCGATTGTGGGGGGTGTTTGGCGCATGCAGGGGCGTGGCCAGAGTCGAAGAGCTTTAGCGACGGAGGGTTGGGACCGATCCCTCCAAAGTAGAAAGTAATCTGTCAAAACGACAAGGATCCTCGCTTTCGCTGCAACAGGTTCTTCTTCTTTCTTTTCTCAGCCTCCCTTTTCAACGCTGACTTTTCTTCCATAATAGAGTTGTGGAAGTGTCCCAGGTCTTTTAGGCATTTCCCTTTCCTTTTTAGGTCAATCCTTCATAATAGACAAACACACCCTTAGAAACAAGAAACAAGACACTTTCCGGACAACTTACCCAATACAACATATGCGACACGATTAAAGAAGGGATAATGATGTTGATAGTCTCTAAAGTTTGACCTAACATGTAATGTTATCTTTGAACAGTTGAAACGTTCAATGTGATCAGTGAATTATTTATAAATATTCAATGTAGTCCATCAAATTTTTCATAACAAAGTTAGATCAATCTATCGGCACCATTCGCAAGTTTATATGATTGCACTATTGCCCATGTTTTAATGTATCTTCTCATTTCAATCTTTTCCCTAAATTAACAAAAAGAGTATTCTATTTTTATTACCTATTTTCCTTTTTCATGATCTCCCACCACCCTGGCTATTTCTCAAGCCCCAGCCTAAGTGCCTCTCTTGATCTCGCTTTGCCTCCACATTCGGACCAGTCACGGAGTCGAATCAGAGTTCATGATGCCATATCCAGTCCTACGAAGCCCGGTGGCATGGCCACTTGCCCTTCTTCCAGAGAATTAGAATTTTCTTTGGGTCCGTGATCTGTTATATAAAATTCTCCAATAGTAAACCTATTTGTTATTTTCGAGTTACCTCCTATTTTAAGAGAATTCCATGTAAATGTGTTGATATGCGTAGAGCTAAATAGCAAGTTAACATTACAAAAATGCTAATTCCATTAAACATATCCTTTTTTTTTTAAATCGATTTGACATATGAAACCTTTTTTTCTTTCTCCCTTTGTCATTTTTTTAAACTCAAGAATTGGCTGACTTTCACGAGACGCAACAATCCGCAACTCCTCCTTGATTGTCATAATGGTTGTTCCAATTTTTCGTCTTCCTTCGAGAGGGACAAATCTCATTTTGCTCCGCCGATTCGCTTTGACGTGTTCCTGGGGTCCCGAAGACTACAGTCTTCTTGGTTCTTTTCCACTTTTGTCTTTAGTCTGAAAAATCAAATTAGGTCAAAGGATTTAAAACCCATAATTGTTGACTTTTGTTTTCGTTGACCCTTTTTTGCACAGCCCATGACTAATTCACATGCAAAGCTAAGCTTCAAACCCTCTTGATCACTCGTAGACAATATTGTTAGTCGAAATGAGAAAAATTCTAATCGATAACTCACACTTTCGATTCATTCCACTTATTTTGTTATGGAAAGTTGATAAATTAGATTGAACAAATTAAAAGTTGAATGACTGAATTAAATACTTGTGAATATTTTAAGGATCATATTAAATAAGTAAAGAAACATTATACCTTTTGACAAAAATTTAAGGATAAGTAGTGTCGGTTTTTTTCATTGTACTCTTTTTTTCCTTTTTGGTCGGATCATTGCAATAATTTCAAGAAGTAGCCAAGGTGATGGCATGAGTTTTATAAATTCTTAGAAGAGAAAGAACAACTCACCTTAAAAAGCCAAAATCCAAACTATAGTAGTTGCTCGAATAGCAAAGCTTGAAATCGTAAAAATTAATTGAAAAACAGCATTAAAAGCTGGAAAAATGTCTACGCTGGCAAAAAAATTGACTAAACGACATATAAACATCGACAATGTGACACCTATAGGCCAAAAAGCTGTTGATCATGCACTGGACAGCCTGTGCGCTAAACTTCTTTGAGCCATAACTCTTTTTATCAAACTCCAATTAACGCAATAGTGTAGTCAAAACAAAACTTATTCGACGTATTACAAAAGTCTCAACATGGTCAACCTCAGCAGACAACCAAAAACTAGAGAAATCAGCCCTCAAACCTTGCCGATCGCGCAGTACGGTCACTGCACCAATAATCCCCAAGACCACAGTCGGTGCCCTTGCTGTTCTACCGTAGCTGCTTATCTTTTCGGAGGATCCTCATCTACCCAATTCGAGTGAAGCACTAGCCGATTGGTTCAATTCGCAAGCTTGGAGTGCAATTTTTCGTGCAAATTGAAACAAGGGAAGAAATTTTGCAATCTAGGTAACTTTCTTAATTCAAATATTCTGAATATTTGGTTGCGTATCTAGTTGATTGAAATTGCATATCTCGAAAAATCATGTTGCGAGATTAAGATATCCGAAAATCGTCTAATTCGAAAGATTGTACGTCAAAAATCGAATCTCGGATATTCTGAATATTTGATATACGCTTTCCATGAAACTCTAACTTATGAAATTGTCAATTGGGATTTTCTTATGTCTTTGCTGCCGTAGCTTTTAATGAAGAGTCCCTAGAAAAAGATGGTCCGGTTATTGATAACTAATTTTGTTGTTCAACATTTCAATCAATCTGAAACATGAAAAATATGAGAATTGAAGAGAAGTGTCACGAATTATCATAAGAAAGCTAGAATCAAGTACCTATGCCTTTTCTTATGGAAAATTAGGATATCTCCGGTCATTTCTAGAGCGTTATATTCACTAGAGTTGTGTACATGAGTGCCTTTCAGATTGTCCATACCTTTCTTTGTTTTTCAAGTCGGGCCTGAGGATCCTTGTATTTGGCATTTTAATCATTTGTGGTTGTAAAAACTCTATGATAGTGTTTAGCTTGTGGCATCTTATCGCGATGCTGACATTTATAAATCCACATCTTCACAATAAAAAAAGACAAAATCATATAATCCTAATGTAGCAAGGGCCATAACTCATTTGGTAGTTTCCGAGTAGGAATAAGCTTATGTGACCATTTTTTTTTTTATCTATTCTGAGATAGACTACATGTTGTGAGCACCAAAAATTAAATAATCAATAATTAAAAATTGTTGTGGGGTTTCATTCCTTCGAGAATTTGTGGCCCACAACATGTTGTTATTCTCATAGTCACTTAAAAATGGTTATGCTAGCAATGTTCCTTTCGAATAATAGTTTGGAAACCATGTTGCCAGTTGTGAAGGATCATGTAACTGATGGTTTCGCTCTTATTTACTTAAAAAATTTTCATAAGGCTTCAAGATTTACCAATATGATCCAATGTATACAAAACTTAATTAATAAATCACGCATAGGAATTATAAAGTATTAATCACGTGTAATGTATGAGACAATATTAAGAAACCGACCATTAGCCATAATATGTTTTGATTAATGCAAGAAAAGAAAACAAGGGGAATCAAAGTTATAATAGAGCATGTCAATGATAAGAGTTTTAATCAAATCTTAAATATACACACCCTGGAATTCGACATCTCGAGACTCATCGAAAAGATAGCGATTTACAATCAACTTGATATCAATTGGCAAGGTAGGGGAATTAGAATATGCCGAAAAGTTTCGTTTTAGAAGAATATTCATGAAAAGTCAAGATCACATGTAAAAATTGCACCCAACTACATGAAATCTAATTGTTTAACACTTAAGAAGGAACTCCACGCAAGCAATCACCTCCTCACACCACGCAGTTGTATCCAACAGAATATGGCAAGTAGGAGCAAACCATACTTGGGAGCCAGAAATCTCAATCAATTCTTGAACGCAATCACGATTGGCAATGAGAATTTCTTACGAACGACCGTAATTCTCTGATTCAAACTTAAAATATATTAACAACTGAGAAGAGCTGCGGATTTTACGTTAGTAGCTACGCAAATGAATCCACTTGTTTGTTTCCTTTCGGATTTACAATGGTTGTTACATTGTTATAATCTCGGCTGCCCTATTTTTCAATTCCACCATTCATCTCAAATCTCAACCAAATCAAACTTTGACTCCCGCAGTGTTTATCTTCTCATTAAAGATCAGGTTCACTTATTTTCAACCAAACATCCCCACTCTCCATCTTGTTATCCGACGATGATATTTCTTGAATACATCTCTCGATATCTTCGTCGGTCCCTCTAATTTCATACAGCGAACTGATGCATTCAAGAAAGTCACGGATTATCTGTCATAAACCCTGAATATTTAATGAATAATAATTTTGATCGTCTCTAATTACATAACATCATAAGTAACTATTCCATCCGTGATTCCATTCTCCTAATCACGAACGCAGCATTCAATTTACTCATATTATGCAATTTGATTGAAAAAAATGATCTAATGTTAGAACCTTATTGATAGTCAAAATCAAAATGATAATTACTCGATATTGGCACATTGACAAGGATATCCCATGTTATGTAGGCAGTAGTTAAGAAAAAAAATATCTCTTCACAACATGGTGATAGATTCGCAGAAACACAGTGTATTAACCAGCAAACAACTCCTCATCTACATAGCTCAAGGTTTAGATACCTCAAGAGTCGCGTTTTAGCAACATATGCTGGGAAAAAAAAAAAAAACCACATATTTGCTTCAGAGCTATATCATCCTGTTGCAACATATGATGTCGGTCAATGTTGACATCCTTTTTTTCTCTAAGCCCGGCCCGAGCGAAGGAAGCGAAGTTCTTCCTGCTCGATTGGTCAATCATCAAACCGCTAGTGTTACCGTCGGGGACGGAAGAAAAACCGGCCATATCTTTCGGAAGGTTGCTAACGGAATCGGTTTTGAGGAGATAAGATCAAGGGATATAACAGAAAGAGAAAGAGGAGATCAGATCAGTTGGAGGATCTGGAAGTTTTTTTTTTTTTTTTGATCTGGTTCTATTCTATTCTATTTTAAAAGAAAGATTTCACTCACTGGGAGAAAGAGACAGATCGAGGGAGACAAGGAGAAAAAGAGAGAAAAATAGAAAGGAATTCCGCTCGTTGAGGTAGTGCCAACGCTTTCCTCTCTGTCGTTGTCGATTCCCGTGACGTTTCCTCAGCGCCGAACCGGGTAAATTTTTTCTCCTCATGCTCGTTGATAGTTTTGGATGCATTTGATGAAATGTCGAACAAACCTTACGATTCCGAGGCTGATTTGTGATGAATGATGTTGATTTAGAGATTTCCATATCAAGTTTAGGCTAAGAATTACATTGAATTTGAATGTGAGTGCTTATGTTCTAAGCGCAGAGTCACTGTATGATTTGTCCAAGAGAACGTTGAATCTTTGTGGTGTTTAGGTCAGAGATTGATCAACATTTACTTCATCGATTTTGAAATCGAGTCTATTTCTTGACTCTTCTTTGGCTTGGTAACATGATATTTGGTTTTGACGCCGGTCGTGGAGGAATATTTGAGTTGAAACTGCCGCTCATTTGATGACGATAGCTCACAGTCAGTTCTTTATTCCTTGTTCATATATGTCTGTGTGTGTAGAGTTAGAGTTAGATTCTGATTTTGATTCCTTGTTTATATATGTCTGTGTGTGTAGAGTTAGAGTTAGATTCTGATTTTGAGTTGGGGAATGCGGTGGTCGGAGAATAAAATAATGATAATCAGAGGTTCATTTTGGTTTCCGAAGGTGGTGCAATAACGCCGTCACCGGCTGATGATAAAGGTGAGTCCGGGCGTTGGCAGCAGGCGGTGACAACTGAGAATGGTGGCGGCAACCTTGATGGTGTGGCTATAATGAGGTTTCAAGAAGAAAGGATAAGGGAACCAAAAAAATAAAATAAAAAATAGAAATAAAAACAATTAAAAAATAGAAACAGAAAATATAAAATGTAAAAAAAAAAAATTTGGGGAAAATATATATAAAAAAAAAAAAAGTGGAATACGAGACAAGTTGAGAATTGGGTGGGGTCAGATTTAAGATTTGGGCTTAGGCTGGTTAGAGAATTTAGTGGCCTGAGCAAAATTAGGGCACGAATAGTCCATTTTCAGACCGACTCTTAAGGACGATTTGGGTTTTAGACCAACCTGGACCCTTAGGGTCCTGGGCGGATCCCTGCGGAGTGGGTTGGGCCTCTGGGCCTGATCCGGATCATTTTTCAATACTTAAAAAAAAAACAGAAAAAAATTCCAGAAAAATGTAGAAATTAGATTCTGATTAGTTTTACTAGATTTTTAGTGGTAATTTTAGTTTATAATTAGTTCTAGATTCTCCTAGATTATAATTCACATAGTCTAGAAATTTTAATGAACATTTGCGGCTTCGCATAAAATTTTCCTAGGTTACAATTTGCATAGTCATTTCCGCATTTACATTTCAATTTTACTTGACGGCACATTTTTAATATATTTTTCTTTTTCCTTTTAGCATGTTTATGCTTTAATACGCCCAAAAAAATGATCAAGTTTCGGCATCGAAAGGGCACTAGTTGAATAGCTAGTGTAATCTAGTCCCTCAACCCATTTAATCTTTGGTTCGTCGAAGTAAAGTACTCTTCCGTACTTTACTTGGGTGTCTAATTGACTCACCAAAAATTGATTAGTGGCAACTACTAATTGAATCAACATTTACGTGTCAATTGACACGAAAGTTATGAGTTGGTATGGGCTCGGAAGAGTCCAAGCTAAGTATTTTGGCTTAATAATCCAGTAGCGCTCCTTTACATGGTTCACCCTTGGGAAGGTCGTGATAATCGACACCCAATAGTTCATCCTGGAATAGTAGCGATAGATTACTACTGCCTATCATGATAAAACATTTCAGATGCAAGCTGAAAGTATTAGCAAGTGGATGCTCCCGAAAACATTGAATGATTTAGACACATTATCCTGCAAAGAAAGATAATTCATTTATAGGTCAGGGCAATAAATGTAGGAAGTCTCTAGAGGATAAATTGCTTTAAGAAGCCAATTTAGCATGTTAAGGGAACATGCAGCTTCAGCGTACTCTTATCTTCAAACTTTCCAAGAAATTGAAAGCAAAGAATGTCTCTCATCTCCCCAACTCGGCAAATAGTAACGAGTGACAATTATGCTTGTTACTGCATTCCGAGGACATTAATGTTGTTCTGGGAGTTCTGGAGAGTCCTGTATCAAGAGAATATGCAACCAATCCATGGCGATGCCAAAAAAGGCGGTGGTTGACATTGGCATTAGTTCGCAACGAGAAAATGAGACACCGAATAATAAGCAGAGAAGTAAATAAAAATTATGTGCTCATTGCTAGTTTTTTTTTTTTTTTGTCCAATGTGCTCATTGCTAGTTAAAGAGCACTTATTGCCACAAAATTCTTTCTGCTTCACAATATCTAGCATGGTCCATGGAGAGTATGGTGCAAATCTTCATCTGACTCATGGATATTGTGGTGTCTCATGGTGCCTAACTAGACGACAAAAGCTATACCACGTGAACTATCATGGGGCAAGTAGATATTTCACCCTTGATCGAATCATACCGTTTAAAATTGCTATTCCATTTAAGCCAAGAAATTGACAACTAAATTATTGGAGTGAACTAAAGCAAATTAGGTATTATGCTAAAACAAATAGCAATAAGATCTATTCCAATATCGATAAATAGCAATAGTGCTATTCTCTCTGTTGAAGCCTCCCTGTTGTCCCCACTCGTCATTGCTTCATTGCGACACCGATTGTGTTTCCTTGCACACGCATTTCTATTCTCTCCTCTAGAGTTCGCTCCCATGTCTACGACATTATCACGTAGACGAACAAGTACGCAAGAATCGCGATCACTTTTGACAAGAAGGCGGACTCGTCAAGAGTGATAATCTCGTATAACAATAGGAAAATTACTCACAAAATTGCACACATAAGTTGGTTTACGGCGATGCCGATTGTGTTTCATTGCGCATGCAACTCTTAGTTGGAAGATCTTTGAGCTATACACCGATGAAATCCGCCCCATCTTTATGGGAGTAAAATGTCACGTAGAAAAACAACTAGTAGATACACATGGCCACTGCCCGCCTAAGCTTCTTGTTGCTTTGGTCAATGCTAGGGAGGCACATTTCGAGGGAGGAGAGCGAGATGATCATCCCATCAATGCTCCTTAGCAGCAACCACCACCACCCGACCTTGTCAAGGGAGGATGTTAGGGATGAGGATGCGCACTGCCTTTACAATATGGAATTTGATGTACAAGAGTAGCTTTTCGTTGGAGGCGTTGATGCTACCCTTCTCAAAATTATGAGGGACGTTGAGGAGAATAGTGTCGAATCCACATGCCTGTTGGAATAATTGGATCCCACTACCGCAAATGAGCATGTGGCCAACGACCGAGGTTAGGTGGAGGAGATCCCACTACATGCTCAAGGCAGTGCCTTGCATATTGACTTGGACAATGTCGTGATTGTACACCACAGGGATGCCAGCAGCCTCTTTGATGTTGGCAAGCAGAAGGGCGGTCCCCTCTATGGATTTTTGGTGAGGACACCAACATCGAGGAGGACGACGGCATCCCTATGTAGTATAACAACCAAACTGTCCAAGTCAATGTACAAAGCACCGCAAAGGGCGTGTGGAGGGATACCCGACCTTGCTCGTTTGCGACATCCTCATTTGTACTAGAGGGATCCACTTACTCCAACAGTCATGTGACTTTGACACTATCCTCATCTACGACTGTCGTAATTTTGAGATGGTCACAGTCTTCTCCAACGAAAAGTTCCTCTTGATATCAAATTTCACATTGTAAAGACGGTGCTCGTCATCGTCCCCAACTTCTTCCTTGATAAGCGGTGGTGGTTGCTACTAAGCAGCATTGATAGGATGATCATCTTGCTCTCCTACCTCAAAATGTGCCTCATTAATAGTAATCATAGCGACGCGAAGCCCAAGTGGGCGGTGACCATGTGTATCTACTCGTTGTTTTTTCTACGTGATAATTTAGTTCCATTTGGATGATGCCGATAACATCGGTGTATAGCTTAGAGATTTTCCCGTTGAGTCTGCATGCACAGGAAATGCAATTGATGTCGCCATAAACCAATTGCTGAATTCATTTTTGTTAGTAATATTCTTAATGCGATATGAAGCAGTCACCCTCGACGAGGCCACCTTCTTATCCATAGCGATCGCGATTTTTGCGAATCTTCGTCTATCGTGATAATGCTAGAGACATGGGAGCAGACTCTGGAGGAGATGTGGTAATTTTTTGGTTCATTATTCATGTAGAGGTCCATGACTAGAAAGATAGAAATGCAAAGGAACAACGAAGTGACAGCGCGAGGGGACAACTGCGAGGTTTCATCTTAACCCATGTACATTGAATATTGTGGTTAGAACTCGGACGTCTCACTTTGGTGGAAGTTGGTTTTTTACGTTCTTTCAGATTGTTTTTGCATGATTAACTAGCATTGGTACTTCGTATTAAAACTTCAAAGCTATTTGTATGGTTTTTAATCTAATTAACGTTCTTCTATATGGATGGAATTAATTATGGTATCGAACATGCCATGCGTGTATGTGTTCACTACTCGAATGGTTAGAGAGAATAGCAATATTGCTGTTTATCGATATTTGAATGGATCTTCTTGCTATTTATTTTAATATAATATCTATTTTGCTTTAGTTTACTCCAATAATTTATCTGTCCATTTCTTTGTTTATATGGAATAGCTATTTCAAATGATATGATCTGATCAAGGGTAAAATATCTACTTGCCCCATGATGGTAAATGTGGGGATAGCTTTTGTCGTCTAATTAGGCACCACAATATCCATGAATAAGATGAAGACATTATGAAAATAATGGCATAAGGGATAATTTTCATCATTTATTTGGGCACCATACTCTCCATGAATCATGTTACACGTTGTGGAGCAGAAAAGAATTTTGTGGCAATAAGTGTTCTTTAACTAGCAATGAGCACATATTCTTTTATTAACATCTCCACTTACTATTAGGTATGTCTTTTTTGTCGTTGCTAAGCAATGCCAATGTCATCCACCCTCATTTTCTATTAATGGGTCTCTCTAGAGCTCCAAGACGATATTAATGGCCCTAAAATGTAGGAAAGTGCATAATGGTCACGTATTACTGTTTACCAAGATGGGAAGATACGAGACATTCTATGGTCCTCTGATCAATTTGGCTTTTCATCTTCTCGGCTATTACTGTTTGATGCCATTGAAATGACTTGTGGCACTTGTAGGATACTTTGCTTTCAATTTCGTGGAACTTGTGGTAGTAGTCCATCGCTGCTGTTCCAGGATGAACTGCTGGATGTCGACTTACATCATGTGTTTCAACTAGATAATGTAGCTCTGAAGCAAATATGTTTTTTTTTTCCAGCGTAAGTTGCTACATTGTGACTCTTTAGATATGTAAACCTTGAGCTATTTAGATGATGAGTTGTTTTCTAATCAATCCTCTGTCTTCATCAAAACTGTGACCTTGTTGTATCTTGAGTCCTTTACACCACACCTCAAAGTTGGATTGTTCTGTATTTCAAGTCTTTGGCTACATTTATAAACATTCTGATCATTGTGAAAGATGGAATGCTCCCACTCTCATGCAGTTATCCTCAATAACTTCCACAATTGAGAATTGATATGGAATCTGGAACGCAATGTATGGAAGATCGTTGGATCTCTTAAAGTTTGGTTTGTTTTCCTTTTGTACTATATGACAAATTTATGACTTCCTAAATTTTGATGTAGATAAAATATGATACGTGATTAAGAAAAAAAATGAGTCTTATTCATCGTTTTCTTGGTAATTAAATTGCCACAAACAACTTTCAATTCTAGGAAGATATGGCTAGGAGTCTGTGTGTCTAGCTCAATAGGTGCGGTCTGTCTATTCAAGTATTCATGCTAGGCAAATGCCATTCCTATTCATGATGGTTTTGTATGGATTGTGCAAAAACCATAAGTTTTCCCAGATGTGATAGTACTAGTAGACATTCGAGATTTGATCGGACTAGACTTCCAAGTGCACTAAAATGCTTTTTCCTAAGTGAGTACAACGTTACTTTTCGTTTGAATATGTTGAAATCTTTTTATTCTTATAGATGATTTTAATATTGTTAAACAGTACACCTCGTGATGTCGGCAATTTACTGTAATTCCAGAATTTGCATCTTTAACTTATTTTCCATTCAATGCAAATCAACATCAAAGTATATGGTTCTTCAACTTCTCTGGACCTAGGCATGGATGATCAGTACGAGGAACAGCAAAGAGTGTGAGGCATGGACCAGTTAAAAAGTATGGGCATCTCTGCAAATTTTGACCTTTGAGAGCAAAAACTGATAAAATTCATGTCGCTATGTTTGGTTTATCATCTTTAAACACTCACTTTCTCCTGTGCATTTGTTTCGAATGCCAAACATATTGGATGGCTTATATTTTTTTGTATATCAAACTATGGATTTAATAGTTCCACCACTTGTGCAATGCGTGGGCAGTAAGCTAATACCACTCAAGTATTTTATTCCTTTTAAGAAGTTTATGGGAAGAAAGGAAATCATATTATATATATATATATAAAGAATATATATATATATATATATATATATATATATATATATATATATATATATATATAAAGAAACGAAAATAAGTCACAATTTCATAAGCATAGCATCAAAGTCGTCATCAATTTTCTACGGATAATAATGTGCTACCTAGATAAGTGATCCTAAATAAAAAATTTTGCAAAGGAAGTGAACGCGAGACTCCGGATTATGGCCTGCGTGAACGATTTCTCTGAGTTGAAGAACCTGGCTCCTGCTTTTTCCTGGACAACCTCTCTCTCTTTTTCCCTCCTCTACCTTCTGGCCGAAGCTGTGTATTCTTTGAATGTGTAATGTGACGCCCCCTTATTGTGAAGCTTAGGTCCCTTGTTTATAGAGTAAACCTGTTCGACTTGGGCAATTTTTTTTTTTGTTAATTGTAGATTTGTTGTACCTTTTAGGATTTTTAGTGGTCAAAAAAATTAGTTTGGACTTGTTATAAGTATGCTAGTTTGAAGTTTTCTATGGTATTAACTCCAAACAATAAAGTAAAAAGAACATGCTCTTTTTAAGTTTCTCTCGTATAGTGAAATTGTCTTCAAATAACGTTTTGAAAAAAAAAACGAGAATTTAACTTTCTAATTGCTTTTGGGTTTCAAATTCAGGTCAGTTCTCATATTCAGAAGCAGTTGTGGGCTATGGCCAGTGAAATGTTGCCAATGAAGCCGGACAACCTCCTGATGAGTTTCATCCTTTTTCTTTTGATTAAGCATTTCTCGCATATATTTTCTCGTCCGATGTAAGAAGTTTGCAATTTTGCATATTTAAGAGATCCGGTACGTAGACATTACTTTTCTTTGTAAATTGAGACTTAGCTATCGAATTATTTCCCCACTTGAATCTTTCTTCAAGGTCAAAGTCTAAGACGAACTACTTCGATAGCATTTGAGATGAGGATGTCTTAAATCATTTTTGCACTCAAATTAAACAATCAAATCACTACCTTTGTACCATCTCAACCTCAATATTCGTTGACTAAGAGGCAAAAAAAAGGTGATGCGGCATTATTAGCAGTAGAGGATAATCAATCATAATTGGCACAATTTGTCAGCCTTTTTCAATTTCTCCATTTTAGTTGCATTTGTTTTGTGAAAAATAAATGGTTAGAAAATCATTCTATTGAAAAATTGATCACTTGTGTCAGTTGATATAATTAGTCAATAAATATATTTTCATTATATATATTTAAACTTGTTCGTGGTTGATGAAAATATTTTTCATTCAATCATTTTTTAAGCGATACAAGCGATCTTTAAGGAAGATTTAGGATTAAATTGGCCTAGACTCTGAGACGCTCTTGCCGCCGGGAAAAAAAGAAAAAGTAAAGAAAGAAAAAGAAAAAACTATAACAATTCCAAAAGTATTAAATATATCCACATCAATGCCAACTGTCCTACGATACACGGCCGGAGCCCACGTCGGTGATTTCTCACAAAAATTGGCCGGATGATTAAATTGGCAGAGATGCAGAAGATTGAAGACTAAATGGGGGGAAAAAGTTCATCAAAGAGTTGATATAATTGCAATAGATTTAAAAAAAAAATTTGGTAATTTTTCATGAAAACTGGGTCGCATTTCCATATGCTTCTTCACGCCTCTTCAGTTCAAGTTTATCCTCAATGTGTGAACGATTTTTCTGAGTTGAAGAACCAGGCTCCTCCTCTTTCCTGGACAACCTCTCTCTCTTTTTCCCTCGTCTCCCTTCTGGCCGAACTCTCCTCTGAATGTGTGGCCGTGTATTATTTGAGTGTGTAATGGGAGGCCCCCTTATTGTGAAACTTACGTCACTTGTTTATAGAGTAAGTATAGGGGCTTTATTCCCTGATTCAACTTAGCCAATTTTGTGAAGTATTGTGCTATTTTCACTCCTTTATTGGCTCATGACATCCCATTTTACCTTGAATTGGCTTACATTATCCCTTGCGAGTTCCACTCTTGATTTAAGATTTATATCTTACCTTTTTTTTCTTTTCTCCATTTGTTTCTATTTTACTAGAGACAAAACTATCAATGCTTCTCTCAAACAATATTTATTGAGGACAAATGTGAGGCACACTCTTGATTTAAGACTAACGCTTGCCCTCTTTTTTTTTTTTTTTTGGGGCTTTTGGTCTTTCCTTTCTCTAGTAGTACCTGTTTCCCCCCCCTCCCCCAAAAAAAAAGTATTCGGGAAATGGTTAACTAGTTATTGTGTTTTTGACCAAAAAAAAAAAAAGTAATCATTCTATTGATGAGTTGTATATTTCTTTATCTTTTGTACCAGGTAACTATTCTTGGAAAAACAACTTAAGCACGAGTAAGAGGATAATATATGAGTAAATTGTGTATAATGCATACATCAACTATAATTTCATTTTTGGGTAAATTCTCGTAATTTTGATCCAAAAAACAAAGTCGAAAAAATCACAATCATGAGGATAATATTAGGAAATATTGTAAACCATTTGCAAATAAAACTAAGATTTCTTTAATTAACATATGATTAGTGCTTGATTATATTATAATAATGGAGACTAAGTTCACAAGCGTGAAAGAAATGTTGAAATGTAATTGGTGGAAGAAGCGGATAGGGTGAAAAAAAAAGTTGTTTGGAAGGGATGTGGATAAGTTTTTATTTTAGTGAAATTAAAAAAAAGGAAAAATGGAAAAAATAATCTCAAATCAAGGGTGGAACCCACAAGGGAAAATGTAGTCAATTCAATGTGAGATGGGGGTGTCAATAGCCAACAAAGGAGTGGATATAGCGCGAGTCTTTTTTGAATTGTAAATTTGTTGTACCGTTTAGGGCTTTTTGGTGGTAAAAAAATTAATTTGTGGTGAACTTATTACAAGTGTATCGGTTTGAGATTTTTCGTGATATTAACTCAAATATATAAAGTAAAAAGAATATGCCCTTTTTAACTTTCCCTCATATAGTGAAATTGTTTTCGGATAACGTGTTGAAAAAAATGAGAATTTTGCTTTCTAATTGCTTTTGGGTTTGAAATACAAATCAGTTCTCATGCTCTGAAGCAGTTGAGGGCTATGGCCAGTGAAATGTTGGCAATGAAACCGGACGACCTCCTAGTGAGTTTCATCCTCGCTCTTTTAATTAACGGTTTATCTCATCTATTTTCACGTCCAATGAAATAATTTTTCAATTTTGCATATTTAAGAGATCCGGCACGTGGACATCACTTTTCTTTCAGTAGATTGAGACTTAGCTATCGAATTATTTCCGCGCTTGAATCTTTCTTCGAGGTCCGACCTTGGAGGCTTCGTCCCCGGCGCCATCGTCTTCCGCTACGGCCGAGGCACCGCCAAGGGGGGCTCCCCCGAGGGCCCGCGTCGCCGCCTCCAAGGTCTGCTGGCCGCCGGCAACGAGGACATCATGGCAGCGTTCGACGCGGCCGTACATGACGGCGTGGACGTCCTCTCCGTCTCCCTCGACGGCGATCCCTCCCCGCTGTTCAACGACAGCATCGCGATTGGCTCCTTCCACGCCGTGAAGAATGGCATCGTCGTGGTTTGCTCGGCCGGGAATTCCGGGCCCGGCGACGGCACGGTCTCGAACATCTCACCTTGGCTGATCACGGTGGCAGCAAGCACCATGGATCGGGATTTCTCTAACTAGGTGGTGATTGGCGATAAGAGGCGATTCAAGGTCAGTCTCTCTTGTTCAATTGGCGAAACTCTTCTTAGGGTTTGAGACGAATTTCCAATTTGAAGAACTACACGATTGCACAGGAAATTGCATGTTCAAATGTTCCATGTCCGCAAGATGATCAGCAAGTACGTCCTAATTCTGTAAAAATGTCTCCTTTTGCTCTCTCTTTTTGCTCTGAAGGGTGCAAGCTCATTCCCAAATTCCTTGCCTGGAAGCAATTTCTACAAGCTGATCAGCGGAGCGGATGCAAGATTGCCCAATGTGTCGGCCGATGAAGCGTAAGGATCACAACCATTTCCATACTATTGGTGTCTTGCAAATTACTGTTTGCAGCTGAACCCGTTGATTTACCTCTTCCGCTTAGCTCGATCGTACTCTATTGCTAACTTTTGATGTGTTTATGGTTGCATAACACAGGCTACTCTGCAAGAGAGGAACGCTTGATCCAAGAAATGTGAAGGGGAAGATCCTGGTTTGCCTTAGAGGAGATAATGCAAGGGTCGACAAGGGAGAGTAGGCCTTCCTGGCCGGCGTGTTCGGAATGGTCCTTGCCAACAATTTGCTCTCAGGAAACAAAAAATCATCCCGGACCCGCATTTCCTTCCCGTGTCTCAGGTCAACTACACTGATGGGGCCGCCATCTTCAGTTATATCAACTCGACTAAGTAAGTTCACACAGGCTCGCTTTCACTCCCTAATGACAGATTCTGCTGCGAAGCCATGTCATTCTTGGTCCAGCTCATAAGGCTGCCGTAAATCGTGTCCGTATGATTTGACATGTTTGTGCAACCTTTCATCGCGACAGGTCTCCCACTGCTCAGATTACCCATGTAGTGACAATTGTGGGCATGAAGCCGTCTCCATTCATGGAGGCTTTTTCCTCGAAGGGGCCAAACACCATCACACCCGAAATTCTAAAGGTACTCTGAAGGTTCATCACGGATTTAGTCACACTGCTTTTGTAATGATAGCAAGTTGAGTTACTGAAGTGATTGTGAACAGCCGGATATTACTGCACCTTGAGTCAGCGTCATAGCTGCCTACATAAAGCAGAAGGCCTGACAAATGAGGATTTCGATAAGCTCTGGGTTCGTTTTAATGCAGTGTCGGACACCTCAATGTCGTGTCCTCATGTTTCTGGCGTTGCTGGTCTTCTGAAAACTCTACATCCAGAATGGAGTGCTGCGGCAATTCGATCAGCAATCGTGACTAGTGGTGAGTATGAATGAACTATATACTTCAACTATATTATGGTCTCAACTGTAATGTCTGATGAGCACACTGAATCATAGGGGAGTGACCTGCCTCTCTTGCAATCTCCACCGAAGACAAATGCAAAATAAACCTGTACATAATCTGGTCATGACTAACTAGCCTGGTGTTTGATAGGCGTTTCCAAGATGTGTAAATTATTGACAGATCTTTTGCCCGTCTGTTTGCTTGCAGCGACGACACAAGATAATGCAATGGAATCAATCATCAATGCCTCCTACTACAAGGCGACTCCTTTCAGTTACGGGGCTGGACACATCCAACCCAACCGTGCTATGGACCCTGGCCTGGCCTATGATCTGGGCATCAAAGATTATCTCAACTTCTTGTGTTCTCTAGGTTACAATGCGACGCAGATCTTGAGGTTCTCTGACAGTGCCTATAATTGTTCAGAACGCATCAGTCTTCTAGACTTCAACTATCCTTCGAACACGGTTCCTAAGCTCTCAGGATCAATCACGGTGACTTGAACTGTGAAGAGTGTTGGCTTGCCAGGGACCTACAGGGCGTCGATACTGCAACTACATGGAGTTTCGGTTCTTGTCAAGCCCGCCTGCCTGAAGTTGAAGACGAAGAGAAGTCTTTCAAGATCGTGCTGAAGGCGAAAGGAGCCAATGCGACTAAGGACTACTCGTTCGGAGAGCTGATATGGTTGGACACTGAACATCATGTGTGGAGTCCTATTGTTGTGATGGCCATTTCTTGACTGTCATTGTAGTGCCGAAGAATGGCCTTCTTATTAAATTGATGTCGACCCTATTGTTGGATGGTGCTTCATGAATTTAAAATAACGGCTTGCAAATTATAAGGTGTTGAGATTTATCACTTCAGAAACTAGGTTGAAGATCACCTAAAAGCTAATCGGTCTTCATAATGAGAGCATTGTGAATATTAGTCACGCAGTCGTGCTTTGTATCTGCGAAAGAACTCGGTTCTCTTTCTTCATCTGGTGCTCGAGCATCCTCCTGCTACTCCTCTTCATCCATTGTTTGGAGAACTGAAGTTTCAGAGGTAATTGCTATGCCTGGATGACTAATAGGCTAGTGACATTGTAACACCCCCATTCTTAAAAAAAAATGGCATGACACGGCCGTCCTCTATTTTAAAATCAAAGGATGCAACCTCAAACAAAACCTGATATTGAAATATTCACATCCAAATATATTTGATAAAAGATCACATGTCCACAAAATTGGAGCTCATCTACTATATCAAAATATATATATATATATATATATATATATATATATATACATATCTTTATATATCTAGCTCTCGAAACTTACCAACTATATATAACTTATCCAAAAATATACCCCCATCATTCCAAAAGAACTACCGCTAACGTACGCTTGATCCTACTTGCGGCTCGCCGATAAACCTGAAAGATAAAAGGAATAAAGTGGTTGCACAGCTTAGTGAGAAGTACAATCTCTTCTAAGCAGATCAAGAAATCACTATGCATTCATCAAAGTAAATCAAATAGCAACTCATAATAATAACAAACTATCAATGATCTAATCCATTAATTAATCTCACTGAACCAACTTTTGATGGTCCATCCATTGAATAATCTAGTACTTATCATCAACTATGGTCACGTTTAATGGTGTGATAAGGCGACCAAGTTTATTCCTCTTTGTTAGGTCTACCACCATTTTAGCCAATGGTTCAGCTCAATGATGTCCTGACAGTATGCATGGAATACCAAAATTCAAAAAACCACAACAATCTAGTTTCACAAATAGAATACATAGCCTTCCTCAGAAACATATTTCTCAAACAGTATTTCGGTGAAACATTCGTCAATGAGCCATATCAAATAATCGAAGGTGTAGTAATAGTTCGATCTTGTTTATTCAAAAATAATGCCCTAAACATCAGATTTCTTTACCTTTTCAAGAAATCAAACTATCAAAGGCATGAGTTTTGTAAATTCTTAAAAGAGAAACACAACTCACCATAAAATGCCAATGTCCAAACTATAGAAGTTACTCGAACCGCAAAGCTTGAAATACTAAAAATTAATTGAAAAACAACATTAAAAGCTAGAAAAAAAATACTATGCTAGTGAAAAAATTGACTATGACATACAAACGACGACAATGTGACACCTATGGGCCAAAAAACTACCGATCACGCATTGGACAGCCTACGCTCTTTGAGCCTAACTCCTCCCACTAAACTCCAATTAACGCAACAGTGTAGTAAAAAAGAAACTTATTCGACGTATTACAAAAGTCTCAACATGGTCAACCTCAGTCGACAACCGAAAACTAGAGAAATCATCCCTCAAACTTTGCTATTTGCGCGATGCGATCCGCACACCGATAATCCCCAAGACCACAGTCTGTACCCTTGCCGCTCTACCATAGTTGCTTTTCTTTTCGGAGGATCCTCATCTACCCAATTCGAGTGAAGCACTAGCCGATTGGTTCAATTCGCAAGCTTGGAGTGCAATTTTTCGTGCAAATTGAAACAAGGGAAGAAATTTTGCAATCTAGGTAACTTTCTTAACTCAAATATTCTGAATATTTGGTTGCGTATCCAGTTGATTGAAATTGCATATCTCGAAAAATCATGTTGCGAGATTAAGATATCTGAAAATTGTCTAATTCGAAAGATTGTATGTCAAAAATCGAATCTCGAATATTCTGAATATTTGATATACGCTTTCCATGAAACTCTAAGTTACGAAATTGTCAATTGGGATTTTCTTATGTCTTTGTTGCCGTAGCTTTTAATGAAGAGTCCCTGCAAAAAGATGGTCCGGTTATTAGTAACTAATTTTGTTGTTCAACATTTCAATCAATCTGAAACATGAAAAATATGAGAATTGAAGAGAAGTGTCACAAATTATCATAAGAAAGCTAGAATCAAGTACCTATGCCGTTTCTGATGGAAAATTAGGATATTTCTCGTCATTTCTAGAGCGTTATATTCACTAGAGTTGTGTACAAGGGGGACTTTCAGATTGTCCATACCTTTCTTTGTTTTTCAAGGCGGGCATGAGGATCCTTGTATTTGGCATTTTAATCATTTGTGGTTGTAAAAACTCTATGATATTGTTTAGCTTGTGGCATCTTGTCGGGATGCTGACATTTATAAATCCACTTCTTCACAATAAAAAAGACAAAATCATATAAACCTATTGTAGCAAGGGCCATAACTCATTTGGTAGTTTCCGAGTAGGAATAAGCTTATGTGACCATTTTTTTGTTAATCTATTCTGAGATAGACTGCATGTTGTGAGCACCAAAAATTAAATAATCAATAATTAAAAATTGTTGTGGGATTTCATTCCTTCGAGAATTTGTGGTCCACAACATATTGTTATTTTCACAGTGACTTAAAAATGGTTATGTTAGTAATGTTCTTTTCGAATAATAGTTTGGAAGCCATGTTGCCGGTTGTGAAGGATCATGTAACTGATGGTTTCACTCCATGGCCCTTTATTTACTTAAAAAAATTTCATGGGGCTTCAAGATTTACCAGTATGATCCATAATCACGCATTTACTAAGAAACCGACCATTAGCCATAATACGCGTTGATTAATGCAAGACAAGAAAACAAGGGGAATCAAAGTTATAGTAGAGCATGGCAATGATCAGAGCTTTATCAAATCTGAAACACACACATGCCGGAATTCGACATTCCGAGACTCATCGAAAAAATAACGATTTACAATCAACTTGATATCAGTTGGCAAGGTAGGAGAATTAGAATATGCCGAAAAGTTTGGTTTTAGAAGAATATTCATGAAAAATCAAGATCACATGTAAAAATTACACCCAACTACGTGAAATCTAATTTTTTAACACTTAAGAAGGAACTCCATGCAAGCAATCACCTCCTCACACCACGCAGTTGTATCCAACAGAATATGGCAAGTAGGAGCAAACCATACTTGGGAGCCAGAAATCTCAATCAATTCTTGAACGCAATCACGATTGGCAATGAGAATTTATTACGAACGACCGTAATTCTCTGATTCAAACTTAAACAGATATTAACAACTGAGAAGAGCTGCGGATAATACCTTAATAGCCACGCAAATGAATCCACTTGTTTGTTTTCTTTCAAATTTACAATGGTTGTTACGTTGTTATTATCTCCACTGCCCTATTTTTTTATTCCACCTTTCATCTCAAATCTCAACCAAATAAAACTTTGACTCCCGCAGTGTTTATCTTCTCATTAAAGATCAGGTTCACTTATTTTCAACCAAACATCCCCACTCACCATCTTGTTATCCTACGATGATATTTCTTTAATACATCTCTTGATATCTTCATCGGTCCCTCTAATTTTAGACAGCGAGCCGATGCATTCAAGAAAGTCACGGATTATCTGTCATAAACCCTGAATATTTAATGAATAATAATTTTGGTCGTCTCTAATTACATAACATCATAAGTAACTATTCCATCCGTGATTCCATTCTCCTAATCACGAACGCAGCATTCCATTTACTCATATTATGCAATTTGATCGAAAAAAAAATTGATCTAACATTACAAGCTTATTGATACTCAAAATCAAAATGATAATTACTCGATATTGGCACATTGACAAGGATATCCCATATTATGTAGGCAGTAGTTAAGAAAAAAAATATCTCTTCACAGCATGGTGATAGATTCGCAGAAACACAATGTATTAATCATCAAACAACTCATCATCTACACAACTCAAGGTTTAGATACCTCAAGAGTGGCGTTGTAGTAAAATATGCTGGCAAAAAAAAAAACCACATATTTCCTTCAGAGCTACATCATCCTGTTGCAACATATGATTTCGGTCAATGTTGACATCCTTTTTTCGCCAATAGATAAGAAAGAGAGCGCGAAAGAGAAGTAAAAATAAATGCGTTTAGCCTGGCCGAAGCTTTTGATCTTCTGGTCCATTTTTTTCTAAGCCTGGCCCGAGCGAAGGAAGCGAGGTTCTTCCTGCTCGATTGGTCAATCATCAAACTGCTAGTGTTACCGTCGGGGACGGAAGAAAAACCGGCCATATCTTCCGGAAGGTTGCTAACGGAATCGGTTTTGAGGAGATAAGATCAGGGGATATAACAGAAAGAGAAAGAGGAGATCAGATTAGTTGGAGGTTCTGGAAGATTTTTTTTTTTATTTGATTTGGTTATATTCTATTCTATTTTAAAAAAAAGATTTCACTCATTGGGAGAAAGAGACAGATCGAGGGAGACAAGGAGAAAAAGAGAGAAAAATAGAAAGGAATTCCGCTCGTTGGGGTAGTGCCAACGCTTTCGTCCCTGTCATTGTTGATTCCCGTGACATTTCCTCATTGCCGAGCCAGGTAAATTACTTCTCTTCATGCTCGTTGATAGTCTTGGATCCACTCGATGAAATGTTGGACAAACCTTACGATTCCGAGGTTGATTTGTGATGAATGATGTTGATTTAGAGATTTCTATATCAAGTTTAGGCTAAGAATTGCATTGAATCTGAATGTGAGTGCTTATGTTCTAAGCGCAGAGTCACTGTATGATTTGTCCAAGAGAACGTTGAATCTTTGTGGTGTTTAGCTCTGAGATTGATCAACATTTACTTCATCGATTGTGAAATCGAGTCTATTTCGTGACTCTTCTTTGGCTTGGTAACATGATATTTGGTTTCGACGCCGGCCGTGGAGGAATATTTGAGCTGAAACTGCCGCTCATTTGATGATGATCGCTCACAGTTAGTTTTATATTCCTTATTCATATATGTCTGTGTGTGTAGAGTTGGACTCTGATTTTGAGCAGGGGAAGGCAGTGGTCGGAAAATAAAATAATGGTAACCATGATGGTGTGGCTATGGTGAGGTTTCGAGAAGAGAGGACTCGGGAACCAAAAAAATAAATATAAAAAATATAAAAAAATTAAAAATAGAAACAGAAAATAGAAAATGTAAAAGAAGAAGAAGAAGAAGAAGAAGAAGAAGAAGAAATGGGGAAAAAAAAAAAAAAAGTGGAATAAAAGACAATCTGAGAATTGGGTCGGATCAGATTTAAGATTTGGGCTTAGGCTAGTTAGAAAGTTTAATCGCCCAAGCAAAATTAGGGCACGAATAGTCCATTTGCGGAGTGGGTTGCGCCTCTTGGCCTGATCCGAATCATTTTCCAATACTAAAAAGGAAAATCAGAAAAAAAAAATTCCAGAAAAATGTAGAAATTAGATTCTGATTAGTTTTACTATATTTTTAGTGATAATTTTAGTTTATAGTTAGCTCTAGATTTTCCTAGAGTAGAATTTGCACAGTTTAGGAATTTTAATGAACATTTGCCTAGCATAAAATTTTTCCTAGGTTAGAATTCGCACAGTCGTTTGTGCATTTACATTTTGATTTTACTTGATTGCGCATTTTTAATACATTGATTGTTCCTTTTCCTTTTAGTGTGTTTATGCTTTAATACACCCAAATAAAAATGATCAAATTTCGGTATCGAAAGGGCAGTAGTTGAATAACTATTGTAATCAAGTTCCCCCAACCCATTAAATCTTTGGTTCGTAGAAGTAAAGTACTCTTCCATACTTTACTTGGATGTCTAATTGACCCACAAAAATTGATTAGTGGCGACTACTAATTAAATCAACTTTTACGTGTCAATCGATACGAAAGTTATGAGTTGGTGGGCTTGGAAGAGTCCGAGCTAAGTCTTTTGACTTAATAATCCAGTAGCCCTCTTTTAGATGGTTCACCCTTGGGAAGGTCACGATAATCGACACCCTACGGTTCATCTTGGAGTAATAGCAATAGATTACTACTAACTATCCTGAAAACATTTCAGATGCAAGCTGAAAGTATTAGCAAGTGGATGCTACTGAAAACATTGAATGATTTAGACACATTATTCGACAAAGAAAGATAATTTATTTATAGGTGAGGACAATAAATGTAGGAAATCTCTAGAGGATAAATTGCTTCAAGAAGCCAATTTAGCATGTTAAGGGAACACGCAGCTTCAGCATACTCTATCTTCAAACTTTCCAAGAAATTGAAAGCAAGGAATGTCTCTCATCTCCCCAGTTCGGCAAATAGTAAACTTGTGACAATTATGCTCGTTACTACATTTCGAGGACATTAATTTTTTTCTGGGAGTTCTAGAGATTCCTGTACCATGACTCATATTGGGAATCACGTCAAATTTCACAATGATAATATGCAACAAATCCATGGTGATGCCAAAAAAGGTCGGTGGTTGACATTGGCATCAGTTCGCAACCAAAAAAAATAAAAATGAAACACCTAATAACAAGCGGAGATGTAAATAAAAAATTACGTGCTCATTGCTAGTTAAAGAGCACGTATTGTCACAAAATTCTTTCTGCTTCACAATGTCTAGCATGGTCTATAGAGAGTATGGTGAACATCTTCATCTGATTCACGGATATTGTGGTGCCTCATGGTACCTAACTAGACGACAAAAGCTATCCCACGTGAACTATCATGGGGTAAGTAGATCTTTCGCCCTTGATCTAATTAGACCGTTTAAAATCGCTATTCCATTTAAGCAAACAAATTGACAACTAAATTATTGGAGTGAACTAAGCTGATTAGATATTATAATAAAATAAATTGCAATAAGACCCGTTGCAATATCGATAAATAGCAATAGTGCTATTCTCTTTGTTGAAGCCTCCCTGTTGTCCCCACGTATCATTGCTTCGCTGGTTTTTTGCATTTCTATCTCCCTCGCTACAAACCTCCACATCAATAATGATTCAAAACCTTGCCACATCTCCTGTAGAGTTCGCTTCCGTGTCTTTGACATTATCACATAGACGAACAAGTACGCGAGAATCGCAATTGCTATTGACAAGAAGACATACTCGTCAAGAGTGATCATCTCGTATAGCAATAGGAAAATCACTCACAAAATTGCATACAGAAGTTGATTTATGGCAACACCGATTGTGTTTCCTTGCGCACACAACTCTTAGTTGGAAGAACTTCGAGCTATACACTAATGAGATTGGCCCCATCCTTATGGGAGTAAAATGTTACATAGAAAAACAACTAGGATATACACATGGCCACTGCTCACCTAAGCTTCGTGTTGCTCCGGTCAATGCTAGGGAAGCACAATTCGAGAGAGGCGAGCAAGACAATCAACCCATCAATGCTCCTTAGCAACAACCCACCGCCACTTGACCTTGTCAAGGGAGGATGTTAGGGATGAGGATGTGCATTGCCTTTACAATATGGAATTTGATGCACAATAGTAGCTTTTCGTTAGAGGAGTTGACGCTATCCTTCTCAAAATTATGAGGGATGTCAAGGAGTGTAGTGTCGAAGCCACAAGCCTGTTGGAATAATTGGATCCCACTAGTGCAAATGAGCATGTGGCGAACGGGCGAGCTTGGGTGGAGGAGATCCCGCCACATGCTCAACGCAGTACTCTGCATATTGACTTGGACAATGTCGTGATTGTACACCACAAGGATGCCAACAACCTCTTTGATGTTGGGGAGCGGAGGGCGGTCCCCTCTATGGATTTTTGGCATGGATGCCAACAAGGAGGGTAACAGCATCCCTATGTAGTATAACAACCAGATTGTCCAAGTCAATGTACAAAGCGCCACAAAGGGCATGTTGTGCGATACCTGACCTTGCTCGTTTGCGATATGCTCATTTGTACTAGTGGGATCCACTTATTCCAACAGTCGTGTGACTTTGACACTATCCTCATCTACGACTGTCGCAATTTTGAGATGGTCACAATCACCTTCTCCAACGAAAAGTTTCTCTTGATATCAAATTTCACATTGTAAAGACAGAGCTCATCATCGTCCCCAACTTCTTCCTTGATAAGCGGTGGTGATTGCTACTAAGCAGCATTGAAGGGATGATCACCTCGCTCACCTACCTCAGAATGTTCCTCAATAATAGTAACCAGAGTGACACGAAGCCCAAGTGGGTAGTGGCCATGTGTGTCTATGTTACAGATCGAACCCCGGATCTTCTTTCCCCGAAATCACGTGTAGTAGCCTGACCTTAAATCTTGGCTCCGGCACCTTAACAAGTTACCTAAAAATTATCAATGGAAAGGAGTGAGATAATTCAGTAAGTCACAACTCTAAAACACAAACTAATCTATCAAATGAAAAGAATGAACAATAGCTATGACATCCCGTATTCCGACTCGTTTTTGAAGCCTTGAATAAATGAAAAGTCTCATTGATGTGTTTCAGTTTAATCTTACTCGGAATTAATCCCTCTCGAGCAGACTAACCAAATGGGAATGACTAGCTAGGAAAATCAAGTATGTGATCTAAGTAATTGATCCTGGATTGACTCTTTGGCCATAAAAATTGTTGAGGGAATATTTTGGACCAATATAGGCCGATCCTAGAATGATTAAGGAACGATTTGGATAATACCATACACTTGGATCACGGGTGATTCCGTTTGACCTCGTGTGGGTTCCAAACGTCTATAAATTATTTTCTAACGATCGTGTCCATCGGGACTAGTGATTGACTCTCGCAATTGAATGACAACCAAAGTCGCCATGGCTCGAGAAATTCTTAAACGTGATATTAATCACGAGTCGATACGCGTAACTCCTAAAAACCGCCCGTTAGTTTGAGATACGCTAAAATTTCAATTGATCGAAACCGATCGCGAATCGTGCTTCAGAATTTGACGTCGGACCTTCAGGTGTTTCAATAATTAAATTTTGGACGTTTCCTCATCTAGCGTATGATTTCTTCGCGGTTCGCCCAAAGGGTTCAGAAAAAATAAAATTTGGACTGGAAATGGGAAAGGACCCATTTACCCTTGGAGAATATCCAATTTTTCACTTTGGCTCAAGGGCATTTCGGTCAATACCCCCTCTTGGCCGAAAATGTTGACTAGTCTTGGGTGGTGGAATTACCATTTTGCCCTTCTTGACTTTGAAGACCCAAAAAATATCCAACCTTTTATTAATTAATATTCTTGGCCTTCTTCTTCATTATTTCAAGAACACTCTCTATCTACCTCACTTTCTCTCTCTACCTCACTCCCTCTTGGCCGAAAATTCTCTCTCCCCCATCCTTCATTGCCGAAAATTTCCAAGCTTCCACCGGCGTCGCCTTGAACCGCCGGAGCTCAACCTCCACCGTGAACCGCCTTGAACCGCCGGAGTAACTTGGGTTGAAGCCGATTGAGAGGAATCGCCAGAGCCACCGGTTGGAATCAAAATCTTCTCCCGACTTCTTGTCGGAAAATTTGCTAAATTTGTGGTAAGTTGGTTCATAACCTTATATTAGGTATCTATGTTGCTAATAGACTTTAGATTGAGTAGTTTGGATGAAAAATTGGTTGGATTTGTGCTAATTCTTGCTATGGCCGAAAATGAAGAGGAGGAGAGAGAAAAAAATGTGTTCTTGCATGAATAGTGAATATGCATAATTGATAATGGATGGCTAGGATTTAATCTTGTCTTTCATGCTTTAATCCAATGGCTTATATTGAATCTTGCTTAGGAAGATTAATCGGACGGCAGAAATTAATTCCTGCTTAGTGTAGATTAATTGAGTGGTGGAGATTTATTGGACGTGGGGACATTTTAATCGTACGGCCCAGATTAATTGCCATGTTACTATAGTTTATTTCTGTGGTACATCTTAAATGTACATTAGTGAAATTCCGATTGGACGGTAGTTATTAATTGCTATGTTAGCATTGTTAGGATTGTGTGGCGTAGATTAATTTTTGTGGTAGCATAAATTAATCGTGCAGCCCGATTGGCCGATGGCTTGAGTGTGATCTAATCGGGTAGTCCCGATTTATTATTTATTCAACATGAGTGAATCACGTGGTCCCGATCGAGTAGTTATACAAGACAATTTAATCGAGTGGTCTCGATTGGCCGCTTGAGGAAAATTAGAAAGATCATGTGTCCCGATCTTTATTTGGAGAAAAATTGGTGAGATCGGGTGGTCTCGATCCGCTAATCAGGAAATTTAGCAAGATCACGTGGCGAAGATTAATCGATTGATCGGAAGTATTTAAGAGATCGTGTGGTGTTGGGCGAGCGATTGAGGAATTGTTATTCTTATATGGTCTTGATGAGCAATAAATCGAGAAGGAATGTGGAATTTTATCCTGAAGCGTTATGACGCGGGGTTCGTATTTTATAAGACCATAATTTGCCCGAGGTGTTATGATGCGAGCTCTGTTATTATTATTTTACCCTAAGGCGTTAAACGCGGGGTTGTGCTTATTATATTATCCCGAGGCGTTAAATGCGGGATAGTAACATGAGGCGTTATTACGCGGGTCTGTCCAATTATAATATAGCTTGATGCGTTAAACGCGGGCTTTGGACCATCTTGGAATTTTATATGATAGCCCGATGCGTTAAACGCGGGCTTTGGATCTATGTGGAGTATTTATATTATGGCATGATGCGTTAAACGTGGGCTCTGGAGTATGTGGAATATTTTTATGACAGTCCGAGGTGCGAAACGCCGATATGGGAGTCACGTCGAATATTTGTGAATGTGTGGCAATTTTTTAAGAAAGAATGAAATATTCTGGAATTTATTTGTGGAATTTTTGACTGAAAAAGGGTTTGTCAGAAATTGCTCATCTAAGACGTGTCTAGAGGCACTAGCACCCTAACATAGGATTATGGACTTTCTTACTGAGATTTATTCTCATCTCGTTGTGGGCTTGTGTTTTTTTTTTTTTTTTCAGACCATCTGCCTCAACCATGAGTGTTCCACCCCCGAGGTTCGGCATCCCCCGGGACATGGATACGCAAGTGACAGAGTATCCGGTCGGGGAGGACAAAGTGTATTATAGGCACGCTACTACGATTTGGGTGGACACCGGAGAGCTCTCTTGGAAGCCCCAAACATACGTGGCATGGACATATCGTCACGGGGATTTGACAATGGGACCGCTGAGTGGCTTCGACATTCCTTACAATGGTGTTGGGGAATGGGATCCCGTGAATGCTGCACCTCCGGATGGCATGGTGGTGAATCCCGATCTTGGACCTGAAGTTTTGGCGCCCAACCCCAAGGTCATGGTACCAGGAGAAGACGGGGAAGTTGTGGAGCCTTCTAATGCGGAGCAGCCTCCCGAATTGGACGAGCACGAGTTGGCAGCCATAGATGAGATAGTACCCGATAGCGAGGACGAGGCCTAGGGTAGTTGGCTTCTTGACTTTTGTAGAGCATTTTATTTTGGAAGTGTAGCGGGTTTCAACCACGTAATCTTTTTGTTATAGGTGGTCACAAGCTTGTACAATGGCCTCTGAAGCCCTAGGTTTAAGAGTTGTAATAACTATGTATATATGTACATAAGTTTGTTTTTACCATCCTAAGTTATCTTAATATTGTTGGTTTCTGTATGGGGATTCGTTTCTGCTTCCGCACGTGTTTCATTGATTTTTGTTGGCCTTTGGATCCTGGAGAACTGCATACAGTCGTTGCCGGAGGGGATGTTAGCGGGCTCGCAAGGTTCGGGTCGTGACAATAGCAAACAGGTAAGCTTCGACAACTCCAAACAGTTGTTGCGACCTAAAAAAAAATAGACGAGTTAATTTTCGGGCTAATGGATTATCAGGTTAATTAATTAACTAACCTAACTCGGACTCTCCCAAGTCCATACCAAATCGCAACTTATGGTTCATGTGATTATCTTGCAAAAGATTTTTCATTTTTTGGAGCCGCCACTAATCATTTTTGGTAGGTTGATTAGAAACCTAAATAAAATAGCGGGAGAAAACTATCTTATTTCCGCGAACCGGAGATTTTGAATTCGGGGGATTTGGTTACGTCGATTTCTCTAACGCCCTTTCGGTACCATTTTCATGAAAAATATTTGATTTGGCTATTTTGATGGATTTTGCTTGAAATTCAAAGATGCAATTTTTTTGGTTTTTTCTTCTTTTTTATGGGGATGTAAAACATTGAACTTTGTACGATATACACCATGGGTGATTTAGAAAGAAAGAAAATGCAGCCAGTCACGAGTATTTATAAAAATAAATTAACATGTAATAATGCTAAAATTTGAAACACGTGGCATGTCTAAAATAAACAAACAAATATTCAAACCAAACGATTACATTTTTGTAGATCGAGATGGAAAGGATTACCTTCTATTACACAAAATCTTACTCACATACACGTTATAGTTCCCTTCAAGATCTCGGAGCTGGAAGAACGCGGCTGTCGTCGAAAATGGCAAGCAATGGCCTTGTTGGGTTGCGAGGGGCGAAATATGTGTCGGGACTCGTCGAAGATGATGCTCGACTAAAACACTTTTCTTCACTCTCGAATTTTCTCTTCTGATTTTTCTCAAGAACTCTCTTTTTCCTCTCTAAAAATTCCTCTCAAAAACTCTCTCAAAACTCTCTCAATTCTCTTCCACTCTTCCTAAAAAACTCTCTCAATTCTCTTCCACTCTTCCTAAAAAACTCTCTCAATTCTCTTCTACTCTCTCTCTCAATTCTCTTCCACTTCCCCCCTTCTAAAACTCTTCTCAAGAGCTCTCTCTTTTATAGGCAAAGTTCTTCATCCTTCATTCTTCACCTTCATTTCTTCACCTTCCATCTTCATCTTCTCTTCTTCATCTTCATTTCTTCACCTTCCATTTTCATCTTCCCTTCTTCATCTTCATTTCTTCACCTTCCATTTTCATCTTTCCTTCATTATCTTCCCTTCATCATCTTCCCTTCTTCATCTTCTTTTCATTATCTTCCCTTCATCATCTTCCCTTCTTCATCTTCTTTTGGTATTTGCAATACAGTCCCTGAAGTTCCAAGTATTTGCAATACGGTCCCTGAAATTTTAAGTATTTGCAATACAGTCCTTGAAGTTTCAAATCTTCTCGGTGTATTTTTCCATCCCGTGCCTAGTCTAGACGCATGCTAAATTAAGTGTTCTGCTTGCCCGATTATATGCCAATGCAATGTACGCTAAAAATAAATATGTGAGATGATTTTTTTATAATTTTTATGCAAAAAATAGATTAATCAAAATTTAGGCGTCAACAGCTGCCCCTCTTTGAGTGGAGGCTCGTAGAGGTTCCGCTCAAAGACAAAATTGAATCCTAAATTTTGATAGTGCAAATTATGGATGAACTTTTTTGGCGGGAGTTTTAATCCCATTTTTTTTTAATGTAATGAAGTGATGCATGATATGCAAGACTGTAAATAACATGTGTCATAATTCCTCTTTTCCATGTTAGAGAAACATGCACATGGATCGCATACAAGAATACCTGTTTTACCAAATTTCTCGTAAGCTAATGGTTCTCTTAATTTCCAAGTTTCTTTTTGCGGATGCAAGGATTTTAAGGTATTTGGCCTATCTCGTTATCGAGACTTCTCCCTAATGCAAGACAGCGCAAGATATGTGTGTCGTTTGAGATCACAAGAGCTACGTCGTTGTGAGTCGAAAGAAGTGGGATCAAGTTCACAAGAGCTACGTCGTTGTGAGTTGATTAAATGTCGAAATCGCCAGTGCATATGTCTTCACGATTCGATAAAGGGGGAACCAAAATCATAAGAGCTACGTCGTTATGATTTGGTTTGGATCAAAAAATATGGGTGCTTATGTCTTCATGATTTGATAAAGGAGCCGAAAATCATAAGAGCTATGTCATTATGAGCCGACTAAAGGTCAAGATCACCAGTGCATACGTCTTCGTGATTCGATACTGAAATCATAAGAGCTACGTCGTTATGATTTGAAGAGATGTCAAGATCGCCAGTGCATATGTCTTCACGTCCCGAGATTGAAACCATAAGAGCTACGTCGTTATGATTTGATAAGATGTCAAGATCGCCGAGTGCATATGTCTTCACGTCCCGAGATTGAAACCATAAGAGCTACGTCGTTATGATTTGATAAGATGTCAAGATCGCCGGTGCATATGTCTACACGACTTGACGGAAGAGGCATATTGCCCGAATTGAACAATATTTGATAGGAGCACCATCGAATGGAATCGATAAGTACAAAAGGGGCATATTGCCTGAATTGAATCATAACAACTATCATGAGAAGAGTTGTTAATTTGAAAAGGGGTTCAGAAAACTTACCCGGGTTCTCCAAACGATTAATCAAGGAACGAAGCAGATTGCCGTATCGCACCTGGTAGGCATTTGCCAACAAAACTTGCTCATTCAATAATCCTTGGATGAATTTCGAGACCTTGGGAGGGAACTCGAACATCGGGAATGTATTACCTATCATAGAATGTCAGAGGTAACACACACAAACATATTCAACAATGAGTATAATGCAATCACTCATACTATGGTTCATGCATAACCATTCAGTCAAGTTTGCATTACCAATTTTGTCCAGGGAGGTTCTCACATTACGAATACCTCGAATGTGAGCTGAATGGGGGGACTTCAGTCCGAAAGGGCTTTCTCTCACTCTCGAGAAAAGCTATTTATCCTGTCTGCAGGATTCAAGAGAAATCACTCAATCTTTCCATCATCGCATTCGATAAGGACCCAAGTAATCTCGCAATTGATACGACCGAGTCGATCCGGAGGTCTTGATTAGGACCGTAATGAGAGCTAGGTCAAAGGTTTACAAATGGGACTCCAGTTGAGTCAAGGCTGCTGAAATGAATTTCTTCATCATTTGCTCCGGATTTACAAGTCAAGAATCCTGCAAAAATGAGAGAGAAATAATCTTGCTCGAACTTCTTCGAGTGATGCTTAAAATCATTTAACTCTACGTTAACTCAAGTGCCCTAATCAGAAGAGACTTTGGAGGGTTATAACGTAGGCTAGGATTGGGGACCGAGGAACGAAAAGGCTCGTTTTGGCTCGAAATTAAATGAGAAGGGGCTTGACGTTGGTGATCATCGCCGACTAGTCACCGATCTTGGTCTTCCGGAAATGTCTTCGTAAAGAATACCATCATTGAATGAGGGATGGTAGTTTTCTACTGAAAATTGCACTTTACAAACCGATTTCTTGGGGAGTCTTCTTCACAACAAGTGTCTGTCAAGGATTTGCAAGAGACACAATGCAAACATGTACATGGAATTTACAACTTAACATGCAAAAATGTACATTCAAAATTCAGAAGTACTTTACAAATGAATGTGCATTGGCCTTACTTTTGGTAGGCACTTTGCTTTTCCTATGCTTGAAATTTTCATATGAGATCGGCCTTTGCTTTTCTTACTCCCGACTCTCATTTTTCTTTTTTTCTTCTTTTTTTCGAGAAAAGATTTCTTTTCCTTTTTCTTTGAGAGCCCTTCGACATCTCTTTATTTTGCTTTTTTTTTTTTTTTTTTTTTTTTTTTTTTTTTTTAGAGCGGGCCCTTCTCCTTTAAGGTGAGTTTGCCTCTCCTTTTTTTTTAACAATCCCATGACTTTGAACCAGGAATTACAACAAGCATAATGATCATTCGGGAATTCTCTGTTGACTCGACCATCTCCAATTCTAATCCTTGGGAAAATGCTATCTTCGCCTTTGGAATGAGCAAATGATCACCAACAGGGGTTTAAGAAATGAATTTGCAAGCTCAAGTGGGCTATGCAAAGAATGAAGTGTATAGGATAGAGAAGTGAATGATCTTCATCATCCTAAGGCACTTGAATTAAAATTCGAGTATAAATGCAAAGAAACACCCGCAGATTAATGTTAGTCCGAGCAAGAAAATTTCTAACCATTTACCTCGTGTTGCTGTTAGAATTAACTCGTCTGGACCCCGATGTAGGGTGGTTCTTGACAGGGGTAAAGAAATGAAACCACCGCTCAAAAGGGGTAATCAATGGATAACTTGTAGTGTTTAGGATAGAGAAATGAACGCCTCCGTTACTTCGGTTATCGTACCTTTTGCGAGAAAACTCTTTACCTCGGGGAATGCGGAATTTGGCCACCGTTCATCTCGCCTGAAAAAATGGGACGTGTTTGGAAAAAGATTGCCTTTCATCATCCTGTCCCGCCCCATTCCATACATTCGATGTATCTTATGCGGTTCATGTTCCTTATTCAGAGTTGGTAAATTAAACATGAGGAACAGTCATGCGCAAACTATGCAATGTATAAGTGTTTTTGAGCATGTAAAATGCAGCAACTTTTTATCTTGGTGGACAGAATTCGCAAGCACATAAGAAACTTCTTAGGGCGTGGATCGTGAGTTGCCCCTGCTCATGCAAATAAGTTGCAAAACTTCATTATCCGGTTCGAGACATGAGATTGTCAAAGGCTCCAGGAATTTCTCATTTCATTAATTTTAGGGAGAAGGGATACTTCCCTATCCGGAAAGGCAGTGACCCCTGTAAAAATCAAAAGGGAAAGCATCAATGTACGTTCTCATGTTCTAAACGAGTTGAAACGATACCGCTTTACCCTTGTACGAATTTCTTGTGAACTTTGAATTGAAAGGATCAACTCATCTGGATCGGATTGTATGTCCGGGATGTTATCTCTCCGGTCTTGTAACCATATGGGCTGAGTTTCAATCGGCATTGAATCGCGAAGCAAAAAGGTTTTTATTAATCTTTGTACATTGATGCCAAATCACGGGATCGAACCTGGGACGCCTCGGACCACTGTCATTCCCCCAACCACTAGGCTGTGGTGATGTTGGCGTCCACGGTTGGTTCGCTTTTTGCTATATTGTTCTCAAAACAGTTGGCAATCTCCCGTCGAGAATGAAATAAGCTTAAATCAGAGTTTGAAATGATTGAGAGCCAATTGGGACGATACGGAGTTACCCATCTTTGAGTCCGCTTGGCCTTTTACTCGTATTCTCTCAAGTAAGGCTATTCGGAATCTCTCTTTACGGGCGTTCAGGGGCGTCGTCCACAAATTGATTTTCTACGGGGCCTAGCTTAACAAGGAACTCACACATTTGATAAGGGAGGAGAAAATTCGCCCTTTAACTCTAGGCAAATTCTAGACAGCTAGAAAGTAAAAAAAAATATCCCACGCAGGGGAACTATACATGGAATCAAAGAAGTATTCATGCGAGATTGGTTCCACCTCTCTTGCTTGGCCATTCCAACGATCAACTCGATTCTGTTTTGGACTAAACACCAACAATCGTTGTTTGAAGACCCATAATAACTTGCTTCGGATCACGGCTCTGGAGGTCCTTCATTTCCAAACAGGCTCATCAAGGTAGCAAGCTCATCATCAAAGTAATCTTCTGATTTTTCGAGCAATTGATACTCGAATTGGGCATTGTTACTTGCTAACACCGGTGACGTGACTCGTTGTGAGCGATCGACTCCTTGAGCTTGAGCTTCCGCCGTTGCTCGGGAACTTGTAGGGATGATCAATTGGTCTGCTGCTAGAACCACCAGCGGAAGGTTGGTATAGCCTGTATTCTTGATTGGGAAGTGGCCGGGTACCTTTTGCTCGGTAGGTTTTCCCGGAATTGATCTTCCAGCCAACTCGGGTCCGGTCGCCTTGGTCCCAAGCTGCATCGTGCTTCCTCGCCTTATCTCTAACCCTTTGAAGGTGATTTGTGACACTTTGCATGGTGAGTCCGTCTATATTCATCATTTTATGTACAGCCGATTGGTCGTCTTGAATTGATTCCTAGGCGTCGAACCGCCTCAATGAATATAGAATGAAGCTTGGCGGACCAAAGGGGCCTTTTCTTTTGGACAAAATCGTCGTCGTCGCCTTGGTCGTGGTTTTTTTGTACAAGTAATTGCTTCCTTACAGACATGCTGCCAAATGTTTTGGAGCACTTGGGCGTTGACCGGCTTCGCGGGACGTCTCGAGCACCATGCGATATGGCCCTCGTTATGAACTGCTGATCATTACTTGCTGATACTACGATGACCTGTATGTCCAACTCGGAATCAATGATCTTTAAGAGATCGAAACCGTCCATGTCGATCCCTACGACGGCACTGTGACGACAATGTCAAAATCATATTTGTACTTGCCTCGGTACTTGTAAGGCATCCGTTGCTTTCGCATTAGCAAAAACCATGTACATGCAACTTCTCAAAGATAGCAACGAGGATTGAGAGGGAAACGGGGTTGCCATCAATGACCATGACTCGCAGATCTTCGGGATAGGAAGGTTCCCATACTTCCGCTTGGAATGAACGTGTTTTTCTTTTAAAACCTTCCATATGTAGATCAAAAATGGCTGTTTCGACCGAGAGACCGAGCTTTAGATGTTCTCGAGACTTGCAAAACAATCCGCCCGAAAATCACAAAAGTGATGGTGGTCTTTCGTGACGAGTTCGGTGGTCATTTATAAACTTTTTCTGATCCGTTAGTCTCGCATATAGGTTCTCGCTTTTTCTACGAAAGAGGACAACTTTTTCTCTCCTTTCCGGTCTTAGTGCCTTGGATCCATTTCGTAATAACTCTTGCCTCTCACTCAATCTGTCATCTTTTTCCTTTTCCGATATGTAGGAGCCCTCAAATCTTTTCGCTTTCTCTATGAACGAGGCGATTATTTCCTTCCTCGAGATCTTTTCGGTTCCCCCTACGAACGAGGCAGTTATTTCCTTCCTCAGATCTTTTCACTTCCTCCCGAGGCGGTTATTTCCTCGAATCTTTTTGCTTTCTCTAATAACGAGGCAGCTATTTTTTCTCAAATCTTTTTGCATCTATCTATGTGAAGGCTTTTAATGCTTTTCCTTTCGGCGTTCGATCAAATCGACAAAGAATTCACGCATTTAAGCATGATGATATTTGCGGATAGTATCGTTCTTTGCCCCTTGATTAACTCTAGGCGTAAAAGGAAGAATGTCTCACATGGGGACTTTGTAACAAACAGTACATTCATTCACGCATGTCTCTACTTCTCTTGAGAATTCATAAAGGCTAGCTAGTAATGCTCAAAAGAGTGATATTTTGAAAGCCCATAATAAAAACTCAAGCTTCATGTAGGCTACTGATTCGGAGTTTCATCGGTGTTGAATTGGCCGATCGTGACATCGTGGAAACTCCAATTGTAGTGATGCATGTCACTTCCCTCGAAGGGCATCGGTTTCGCCTCCGCAAGGCCGACATTCCGGGATGTATCCCCAACGAAATCCGATTGTGCGAGAACTTGCTCGGGAGGATGAATCGATAAATGAGCATTTTCAATGCTCGGATGTGGCTCATCAAGGAACATGCCACCAAAGGTGATGGGGTTGCTGCGAGACATGGCAAATAGCGATGTTAAGAGCATCCCTATACCTCTTGATCTCTCGCTCGAAGCTCTTCATTTTCTTCCTTTAGAGACGCAAGTTCATGACTTTCACTTCGAACCTTCACTCGGGCCCGCTTGTTTTGAAACCAAAACCTGACCTTCAAGGGCTCCATTCCTAGCTTCCGGCTCAACTCATTTTTTTCGTTTCCCGTTCACGTAAGGGCACTCCTTAAAGGCAGCTTCGAGCTCTTTGATTTGATGTTTTCTTTTCGGGGTTGACTACGGCTGCTGCTTTTTGCTATTGTTGTTGCTGTTATCGAGATCTTGAACTTCACCGCCAAGGGAGTTGGGTTTTACGGCTTCACGCGGCTGGATCCGGCCTCGAAATTCAGCGGTTCATTCTCGGGGATGTCTAGGTTGGTTGCCTCCAGGTAAGTGCTTGGTAGCCTCCAAACATGTTGGATTGAAATACTTCTTACTGCCTTTTGTTCACTCTACTCTCCCGTATGCTTACTCTCTCCAAATTCTTCCGAGTAAACATGCATGTTCCGAGCCTCCCTTTTAACGTGGATGAAAACCACTAAGCCGGTGCTTCTCCCAAGATTTCGTGTTTCCCGCTCTGTCTTCTTCATTTCCTTCTAACATGGTGGGACCCTCAAATCTTTTCTCGCGTATGCTTGTCCCTCTTTTAATATGGCGGAACCTTTAAGTCATTTCGCAACTTTTCGAATTTCGTGAGCCTCGAGATGGTAGATCCGTGATTCACGGACGAAACGTCTGTAGTTTTACCCGGATAATTAACTCGGCCCCCACAATAATTATTGCTATGACTTTTTCTGCCCTTTAAATTAGGATTTAACGCCGAGACGATTATCGCTTCCATATCCTCATCTCCAACCTTCTAAGCACTCTTTCGCATCCACTCTTTTTCAAAGCAACTTCAAAGCAACAATGGCCTCCCTCCCCGCACGCATCTTCTCGGCTGAAGTTTTGGCCAAATGGGAGAAACTTTATAATCTCTTAGGCCAGGGCTACTCTTATATAGCCAACCATCCGGAGGTCGAAACCGAAATCCGTCTCATGTTTACGGATATGGACACCGTTTCTATTCAAGGTACCAAGTTAGAAGAGGAATATAGGATCTTCCCTACCCTCTTCACTAACTTCCCGGAGGCTTACAATCATGCTTATCAAGATGTTACTTTGGCCTATCTTGTGAGGGCACGCTATCGGGATCGGTCGGATAACTTGATGTTGGCCGATCTTGTAGCCGACAATTATAAGAAGGCCCTTGACTACGGTAATGATCAAGTCTCACCGCTGATTCGTGAGAGGGGGAACTTGGTGGAACGCTTGGCCATGTCCCGGACCATCTTCGAGCGCGATCCGCTCGATATTGTTTTGAAATTTCAATGCTCATGGCTGGAAGAAAGGCTGGACGATCCGACCCTGGATATAGCCCGCGGGAGAATGCTGATCCATGACTTGGAATCTGCTGCCGAGTATCACGAGGACAGGGTGGCCAAGCTTAAAGAGAAATGTGAGCTCCTCCTCTTTAAGCTGGCGGATCTCGATTCTCGAAGCGATCGGTGTAGGCGGAGCATCAACCGTATGGAGAGTCGGTTAAACTCCTTTGTGATGCTCATTAGGGCTCGGTTTGGCTTTACGTTCCCACCCCGATGATCTGTTTGTAAGGCTCTCCGATGGATGAAATAAATGCAAGTTTTTACTCATTTGCATTTCGCTTTCGCATTATTCGATCTTCCATATGCTTTGATTGAAGGGGCTCTTCATTTTACTCATTTCATCTTGGTCGTCATATCTTTTTTTTGCAAGATAAGCCTTTTACTCTGTGAATATGTAAATCTCACGCTATCGATGGTCATTTCAATTGGGCCGGAGAGACTCCCCCATTTGAAATAATCTCTCAACAAACGAATGCCCGAATGTGAACAACTCGTGAATCAGTATTAATATTATAACTCGATTATGAAAACATCAGAGTGAATCAAGTATAATATTTCTTTACGGAGTCAGAACTAACTGGGTTGGTAAAGACATGACCGTCCATCTCGGCCATAATCAAAGCACCACCAGGGAGCACCTTCTTTACTATATATGGACCACCATAGTTTGGAGCAAATTTCCCTTCCGGGAGTGGGACTATTGGCAATAATTTTCTCAAGACCAGGTCATTGATCTGAAAATATCGAGGTCGAACTTTTTTGTTGAATGATTTAGCAACTCTCTGCTGATAACACCGGCCATGACATACAGCCTTAAGTCTCTTTTCGTCGATCAGATTCAATTGGCTTGCCCTCTGCTGGATTCATTCGGTTTCCGTCGCCTTAGCTTGAGACAAGATATACGTAAGGAAGGAATTTCCACTTCAACCGGTAGAACAGCCTCCATTCCATATACAAGAGAATACGGGGTTGCCCCAGTAGATGTCCGGATCGAGGTCCGATACGCCATAAGTGCAAATGGCAACCTCTCATGCCAATCGCGATAATTTTCAGCCGTCTTCGCTAAGATTTTCTTGATGTTCTTATTGGCGGCTTCTACTGCTCCATTCATCCGAGGACGATATAGGGAAGAGTTCGGATGCTTGATCTTGAACAATTCGTCCATTAGCTTGTTGTTTAAGTTCGAGCCATTGTCGGTGATTATAGCTTCAGGTGAATCGTATCGAGCAATGATATCCCGGCGGATAAAATTCACGATATTTCGTGCCGTGACCGCTAAATAGGATGCGGCTTCGATCCATTTGGAGAAATAGTCAATCGCCACCAAGATGAATCGATGGCCATTGGATGCTTTAGAGTTGATAGGGCCGATAACATCAATGCCCCACATAGAAAACGGCCATGGTTCGGATAACCGATGCAACTCGTTTGGAGGGACATTAATCTTGTTACCATGAATCTGACATTTGTGACAGCTTCGGACATGCTGAACCGGGTTGGAAGTCCCATCATACTTCTCGAAGTCGGGCATCTTGAACTTCTCCGGCACTGTGACCGAAGTTGTCCGTAGGGGGAACTAGAGCAGGAAGCGGCGGGCTGGCGGCGGATGATTGAAATTTGGCGGTGAAGGCGGCCATCATTTCTTTCATCTTTCGGGACATCATCCCTTCAAAGCGCTCGGTCAATGAATTAAGTTTCTCGTCCAGGGCAACACTGATAGTGGCGTTAATGTCGGCCATCCTCTTTGCGACTGATCGAGTAATATGTGGAGGATCCGTGATAAATTACCTGTACGTAGTAACAAACCCAAAATGAGTACAGGGAGCAAGAATAGCGAGCCGGCCCATGACATCCCTCTAGACTCAAACGAACAAAGTGATTATGACCAAAGGATTGAAACATGTAATTTTCAGTTTGTCCGCTTTTACGAAAAAATTCGTATTAATTCGTACGTTGATCAAAACATGTCCAAATTTTACGAGCTTATAGTTGAGAAGGTGATGAACAACTTTTATGTTGGCCAATCAGACTAGAAATGCACGGATCAAATCAGTTTAATGTGTCTTTCCAAAAAAATCACTTTCAGAAAACTGTTATAACCGCATGTTGTTGAAAAAATGAAGGGCCATCTTAAATTATGAATTTAATTCTGAAATTTTGCAAGATATTAGTTGAAACATAGGTCTACAACTTTCGTGTTTGGCACTTACTCAAAGCTCGATCGTAGAATTTAGTAAAAATCGCACAACAGGAATAAGCCAAATCAGAATTGAGGACAACTGATGAAATTGTAAAAGCTGCGGAAGCAAAGTGCGAAATTGGAAATAAGACAATGAAACTTCTAAACAATCAACCTAAACCATGGACCGGCCCAAAATAAAAATGAGATAACAGGGTACAAGAGACAAGAAATTACCTCTCATACGAAGAAAATGCCAATCACAAAGACATGCGCATGAATTGTGAATTTAAATCTTATTCTATCTATCCAAAAGGCTTTTGCAAAGTGAAATGATGAACGAAATGACATGTCGCAGCCTCGCAAGCAATCATCATGACTAGTCGCAACCTCGCGTACAATAGTCATGACTAGTCGAGTCCAATCACTTCGGCTTGGTTCGGTCGACAAGGGCAATTCTCATGCATCGTAGCCTCACGTGCATGAGAACGACCCTTGAGCCATTTTTTGAAAAAAATTTCGGGATCCGGATGGGATAACCTTTAGCGAAACCTTACCGCCAAGGTTAAAAAACCATCTAAATACCATCTTAAAACTATTAGTGTGACCCGGAGTCCGGTCACGGGTTGTGTGCGGTGTAGTGCAAATACGATAAATCATGCACAACAATTAAAGGCAAACACCGCTTCAATGATTCAAAATTTAAATCACAATTCCAATTCACCAAGCCTGCAAAACAAAGGGTTAGTCAATCTCTCCTCCCCTTATAACTCCCAATCTGCAAAAACATTTAACACCTAAGAATGAGAATTCAACCAAAGTTTACCAAATCAAGTGATTTCTTTTTCATGAAATTATCTGGCCTAAGTCCTCTTTGGATCCCCGGTGGAGTCGCCAAGCTGTCGCGACCTAAAAAAAAAAAAGACGAGTTAATTTTCGGGCTAATGGATTATCAGGTTAATTAATTAACTAACCTAACTCGGACTCTCCCAAGTCCATACCAAATCGCAACTTATGGTTCATGTGATTATCTTGCAAAAGATTTTTCATTTTTTGGAGCCGCCACTAATCATTTTTGGTAGGTTGATTAGAAACCTAAATAAAATAGCGGGAGAAAACTATCTTATTTCCGCGAACCGGAGATTTTGAATTCGGGGATTTGGTTACGTCGATTTCTCTAACGCCCTTTCGGTACCATTTTCATGAAAAATATTTGATTTGGCTATTTTGATGGATTTTGCTTGAAATTCAAAGATGCAATTTTTTTGGTTTTTTCTTCTTTTTTATGGGGATGTAAAACATTGAACTTTGTACGATATACACCATGGGTGATTTAGAAAGAAAGAAAATGCAGCCAATCACGAGTATTTATAAAAATAAATTAACATGTAATAATGCTAAAATTTGAAACACGTGGCATGTCTAAAATAAACAAACAAATATTCAAACCAAACGATTACATTTTTGTAGATCGAGATGGAAAGGATTACCTTCTATTACACAAAATCTTACTCACATACACGTTATAGTTCCCTTCAAGATCTCGGAGTTTGGAAGAACGCGGCTGTCGTCGAAAATGGCAAGCAATGGCCTTGTTGGGTTGCGAGGGGCGAAATATGTGTCGGGACTCGTCGAAGATGATGCTCGACTAAAACACTTTTCTTCACTCTCGAATTTTCTCTTCTGATTTTTCTCAAGAACTCTCTTTTTCCTCTCTAAAAATTCCTCTCAAAAACTCTCTCAAAACTCTCTCAATTCTCTTCCACTCTTCCTAAAAAACTCTCTCAATTCTCTTCCACTTCCCCCTTCTAAAACTCTTCTCAAGAGCTCTCTCTTTTATAGGCAAAGTTCTTCATCCTTCATTCTTCACCTTCATTTCTTCACCTTCCATCTTCATCTTCTCTTCTTCATCTTCATTTCTTCACCTTCCATTTTCATCTTCCCTTCTTCATCTTCATTTCTTCACCTTCCATTTTCATCTTTCCTTCATTATCTTCCCTTCATCATCTTCCCTTCTTCATCTTCTTTTCATTATCTTCCCTTCATCATCTTCCCTTCTTCATCTTCTTTTGGTATTTGCAATACAGTCCCCGAAGTTCCAAGTATTTGCAATACAGTCCCCGAAATTTTAAGTATTTGCAATACAGTCCTTGAAGTTTCAAATCTTCTCGGTGTATTTTTCCATCCCGTGCCTAGTCTAGACGCATGCTAAATTAAGTGTTCTGCTTGCCCGATTATATGCCAATGCAATGTACGCTAAAAATAAATATGTGAGATGATTTTTTTATAATTTTTATGCAAAAAATAGATTAATCAAAATTTAGGCGTCAACAACAGTCAAACTTAGTGTTCCCTCAAAAGGCATAACATATGCGTTAAGATAAAAGCATACTATGCTGTAGAATGAGATCGTGACTTGTGCATATGACACATATTCATCGCCATTAACATGACTCAAGCATTTTAGACATACGGTTAGAAAGTTGTCTCGTTCGCCCGAGAAACCGGTCCAAATCACACACTAGGAGCACCTAGATCACATAGCAGGGTCTTCTCACACACTCTATCGGGTATCAAATCGAGCGCAAAGCCCATTTCCCACGAGCCTCGCCCGTGCCATTTACATGATATGTATCACCATGCTCAAGTACAATATCAATGTATATGCTCACGTCTTGTCGTGCAACATTTGTAATAACAAGTATTGGTCCAAAAGACAATGCGTCATATACAATGAGAATCTATTAGCTTGTCCAGTGTAACCCGTTTGTCATCTTGCAGGGTCTTTAAAACACTACAGATCCAAAGCCACAATGAACAACCCATATTCTGCCTTTAGGATTCTTCGCCGTGTACTTCGGAAATGAACTACACTATGATTCCTATTATAAGAAAACAGACATTGGAGAACAAAGGACAAGCTTTGCAATGCTAAATTGATTATGACAACCCTGCCCCCAACTGTCGGAGATAACTTGAAGCATGTCCATGTGTGCTAATTTACAGAACATGGGTATTAGAGAATGAAGGCTAAGCATGAAATGGATGGATTTGGTACCAGGGACAATTAGCCTTGCAGCGACCTCTTTATTACCCCCACAAGCATCCATAGCTAGACAAAGGTAAGTTTCTCAGTTTCTCACAATTAAAAGCCAAATTATCCAAGTATTTGGAGCTTGAACAGATCTCATACCAATCCTTCATAACTGCGACATCTAAGCTGGTAACAGCGGGAGAATGACATTTCATATATACTCGAAAAACTGGAACATGGTTTGCCCCCCCAACATTAACTAGCCACTATCACCTTCTGAAGTAAAATAAACTCCTACAAGAGTAACTCTTCATTCTAAATACCCATTTTGAGTCTTCAAAACCAAATAATCATCTTTTTGTTCCTTTGAGATTAATTCAGACATATATTTATTACTCTAACTCCTAAAAAAAAAAAAAATCTGCTTTCTATACGTGGAGTAACAAACATCTGATATCATTTCCACAACAATCCGTTTGAAAATGCATTTCAGCATCCACCTCCTCCTTTCAAGGCTAAATCTGTTCTCTCTCTCTCTCGCGGCCCTTAACAATCTATCGCCGAACTCCTATTTCCGCCCCAACTAACACCTATTCAGCTAAGACCAGTGACATCAGCTCCAGGCCATTCGCGCCCTCTTCTCCACCTCAGTCACCTGCGTCTGAGCCTATAAAGGCATCGGCTTTGCGGCAATTCACCCACCAATCGACTTCCCATCACCTCCACGGAAGCACCCTAAGAGCACCGGAACACTCGCAAGCTCGAAACCCAACTACCCGGAACTAAAAACTGCCACTCTGCTCACCATCGTCCCCTCTCCCCCGCGCCGGCATTGGACAAACTAGTAGGTGGTTTAGAGAAGTACTTGCCTGGTTTGAAGCTCGGTGAAGATGGAATCAAGACTGTCGATGAAGTGAGCCCGAGCCGCCTTCCATCACTCTTCGCACCGTGGCCTCCGAGAGGACGAGAGGGTGAGTCAGGATCGAAGGAGCGAGAAGCCACAATCCAGGACGGGCCTTGCGAATTCGCCATCATTATACGGCGGTGTCGCCGGTTCAAGAATGAGCGAAGGGACTGCCGGTTCAAGAATGAGCGAAGGGACTGCTTGATCCGTGGGGTGTTGTAAAAGGAAGGGGATGAAGTAGAGGAAAAAGAAGTGAGTCCGAAGTCGTCTCCGGGGTGTGGGGTGTCGTAAAGCAGAAAAGAAGAAGGAAGGAAGGTGGCAGAGGCATGGGGGAAATGACAACACATGGAGGACACGCAGGGGGAAAAGAAAATGGCGTGAGCGCTTAATATAAAAAGCCTTCGCAGTTCAAACGCGAACCGAATTCGCACCAGGACCAATTTAATAACTAGGTGCATAAAATAAACGAACACCACCGGTCCCGAATATCATCTCCACTATTCTCATAGCCTCAAGATAATCCATCGCGCCAAACGTATAATAATTTTTCCAAAACTCATCCGTTTAATGACAATTCGAATTCGATAAATATTAATCTGCATGATAAATAATTCGACAAGAAATCTGAATCGTCACAATTTACTTGTTATTTTTCTACGTGACAAGTTACTTCCATTTGGATGGGAACGATATCATCAGTGTATAGCTTGAGATTTTCCCGTTGAGGCTGCATGCATAGGAAACACAATCGGTGTCGCCATAAACCAATTGCTAAATTCATTTTTGTTAGTAATATTCTTCACCGTATACGAGGCAATCACCCTCGACGAGGCCACCTTCTTATCCATAGCAATCGCAAATTTTGTGGATCTTCATCTACCTTGATAATGCTAGAGATACGGGAGCGGACTCTAGAGGAGATGTAGCAATTTTTTGGTTCATTATTCATGTGGAGGTCTATGACGAGAAAGATAGAAATGCAAAGGAAAAACGAAGTGACAGCGCGAGGGGACAACTGTGGGGTTTCATCTTAACGCGTGTACATTGAATATTGTGGTCAGAACTCTAACATCTCACTTTGGTGGAAATTGGTTTTTTACATTATTTCAGATCTTTTTTACATGCTTAACAAGCATTGGTACTTGGTATTAGAACTTCAAACTATTTGTATGGTCTTTAATCTAATTAACGTTCTTTTATATGGATGAAATTAATCATGATACTGACCATGCATGTACGTGTTCACTACTCGGATGGTTAGAGAGAATAGCACTTTTTCTATTTATCGATATTTGAACGCATCTTCTTGCTATTTATTTTAGGATAATATCTATTTTGCTTTAGTTTACTCCAATAATTTATCTGTTTGTTTCTTTGTTTAAATGGAATAGCTATTTTAAATGATATGATATGATCAAGGATGAAATATCTGCTTGCCCCATGATGTTAAATGTGGGGATAGCTTTTGCTGTCCAATTAGGCACCACAATATCCATGAATAAGATGAAGACATTATGAAAATAATGGCAAAAGGGATAGTTTTCATCATTTATTTGGGAACCATACTCTTCATGAATCATGCCAGACGTTGTGGAGCATAAAAGAATGTTGCGGCAATAAGTGCTCTTTAACTAGCAATGAGCACGTATTCTTTTATTAACATCTCCACTTACTATTAGGCATGTCTTTTTTATTGTTGGTCAGTAATGCAATTGTCATCCACCCTCCTTTTCTATTTAGTGCACTACCATGTATTTCGTGAATATTGTCATTGCAGAACTTATGCGGGATTCTCAATATCAGTCTTGATACGGGTCTCTCTAGAACTCCAAGAATGATATTAATGGTCCTAGAATGTAGGAACGTGCACAATGTTCACCTGTTACTGTTTACCAAGCTGGGAAGATAAGAGACATTCCGTGGTCGTCTGATCAATTTGGGCTTTCATCTTCTCAGCTGTTACTGTTTGAGGCCATTGAAATGACTTGTGGCCCTTGTAGGATACTATACTTTCAATTTCTTGGGATATGTGGCAGTAGTCTATCGCTGATGTTCCAGGATGAACTGCTGGATGTCGACTTACATCATGTGTTTCAACTAGATAATGCAGCTCCGAAGCAAATATGTTTTTTTTTTTCCAGCGTACATTGCTACATTGCCACTCTTTAGATATGTAAACCTTGAGCTATATAGATGATGAGTTGTTTGCTAGTCAATCCTCTGTCTTCATCAAATCTGTCATCTTGTTATTTCTTGAGTCCTTTATACCTCACCTCAAAGTTGGAATGTTCTGTGGTTCTAGTCTTTGGCTACATTTATAAACATTACAATCATTGTGAAAGATGAAATGCTCCCACTCTCACGCAGTTATCCTCAATAGTTTCCATAATCTAGAACATAATATCTGGAAGGTCATTGGATCTATTAAAGGTTGGTTTGTTTTCCTTTTGTACTGTATAACAAATTTATGACTTCTTAAATTTTTATGAAACTAAAATACGATACGTGATTAAGAAAAAAATGAGTCTTATTCATCATTTTCTTGGCAATTAAATTGCCTCAAACAACTTTCAAATCTAGGAAGATATGGCCAGGAGTCTGTGTATTTAGCTCAATTGGTGCGGTCAATCTATTCAAGTATTCATGCTAGGCAAATGCCATTCCTATTCATGATGGTTTTGTATGGATTGTGCAAAAACCATAAGTTTTCCCAGATGTGATAGTACTAGACATTCGAGATTTGATAGGACTAGACTTCCGAGTGCTAAAATGCTTTTTCTTAAGTGAGTACAACGTTACTTTTCGTTTGAATATGTTGAAATCTTTTTATTCTTGTAGATGATTTTAATACTGTTAAACAGTACACCTCGTGATGTTGGCAATTTACTGTAATTCCAGAATTTGCATCTTTAACTTATTTTCCATTCAATGCAAATCATCATCAAAGAATATGATTCTTCAACTTCTCTGGACCTAGGCATGGATGATCGGTACGAGGAACAGCAAAGAGTGAGGCATGGACCAGTTAAAAAGTATGGGCATCTCTGCAAATTTTGACCTTTGAGAGCAAAAACTGATAAAATTCATGTCGCTATGTTTGGTTTATTATCTTTAAACACTCACTTTCTCCTGTGCATTTGTTTCGAATACCAAACATATTTGATGTCTTATATTTTTATGTATATCACACTATGGATTTAATAGTTCCACCACTTGTGCAATGCGTGGGCGGTAAGCTAATACCACTCAAGTATTTTATTCTTTTTAAGAAATTGATGGGAAGAAAGGAAATCATAATATTATATATTATATATTATATATATAGAGAGAGAGAGACTAAAACAACTCACAATTTCATAAGCATAGCATCAAAGTAGTCATCAATTTTCTACGGATAATAATGTGCTACCTAGATAAGTGATCCTAAATAAAAAATTTTGCAAAGGAAGTGAATGCGAGACTCCGGATTATGGCCTGCGTGAACGCTTTCTCTGAGTTGAAGAGCCTGGCTCCTCCTTGTTCCTGGACAACCTCTCTCTCTTTTTCCCTCCTCTACCTTCTGGCCGAAGCTGTGCATTCTCTGAATGTGTAATGTGACGCCCCCTTAATGTGAAGCTTAGGTCCCTTGTTTATAGAGTAAGCTTGTTCGACTTGGGCAATTTTTTTTTTAATTGTAGATTTGTTGTACCTTTTAGGGTTTTTAGTAGTCAAAAAAATTAGTTTGGGCTTATTATAACTATGCCAGTTTGAAGTTTTTTATGGTATTAACTCCAAAAAATAAATTAAAAAGAACATGCTCTTTTTAACTTTCCCCCGTATAGTGAAATTGTCTTCGGATAACGTTTTGAAAAAAAAAGCGAGAATTTAACTTTCTAATTGCTTTGTGGTTTCAAATTCAGATCAGTTTTCATATTCAGAAGCAGTTGTGGGCTATGGCCAGTGAAATGTTGCCAATGAAGCCGGACGACCTCCTGATGAGTTTCATCCTTTTTTCTTTTGATTAAGCATTTCACCCATATATTTTCTCGTCCGATGCAAGAAGTTAGCAATTTTGCATATTTAAGACATCACTTTTCTTTGTAAATTGAGACTTAGCTATCGAATTATTTCCACACTTGAATCTTTCTTCAAGGTCAAAGTCTAAGACAAACTACTTTGATCGCATTTGATATGAGGATGTCTTAAATCATTTTTGCACTCAAATTAAACAATCAAATCACTACCTTTGTACCATCTCAACCTCAATATTCGTTGACTAAGAGGCAAAAAAAGGTGATGCGGCATTATTAGCAGTAGAGGATAATAAATCATAATTGGCACAATTTGTCACCCTTTTTCAATTTCTCTATTTTAGTTGCATTTGTTTTGTGAAAAATAAATGGTTAGAAAATCATTCTATTGAAAAATTGATCACTTGTGTTGGTTGATATAATTAGTCAATAAAAATATTCTCATTAAACATGTTTAAACTTGCTCGTGGTTGACGAAAATATTTTTCATTCAATCATTTTTTAAGCGATACAAGCGATCCTTAAGGAAGATTTAGGACTAAATTAGCCTAGACTCTGCGATGCCCTTGCCGGCCGTACTCCCTGGGAAAAAAAAATTAAAAGTAAAGAAAGAAAAAAGAAAAAAACTATAACAATTCCAAAAGTATTAAAATATATCCACATCAATGCCAACTGTTCTACGATACACGGCCGGCACCCACGTCAGTGATTTCCCATCAAAATTGCCCGGATGGATTAAATTGGCACAAATGCAGAAGATTAAGGACTAAATGGGGGGAAAAGTTCATGATAGAGTTGGTATAATTGCAATAGATTTAGAAATTGGCTCACTCTTCATTTAAGACTAATGCTTGCCTTTCCTTTTTCTTTTTTGTTTTTGGCCTTTTCTTTCTCCAGTTGGGACAAAGTCGGTGTACCTCTTTTCCAAAAAAGTATTCGGTAGATAGGTAACTAGTTATTGTGTTTTTTTTTTATCAAAAAAAAAAAAAATTAGGTAATCATTCCATTGATGAGTTGTATATTTCTTTAACTTTTGTACCAGGTAACTATTATTGGAAAAACAACTTAAGCACGAGTAAGAGGATAATATATGAGCAAATTGTGTATAATGCATACATCAACTATAATTTCATTTTGGTAAATTCTCGTAATTTTGATCCAAAAAAAAAGTCGAAAAAATCGCAATCATGAGAATAATATAAGGAAATATTGTAAACCATTTGCAGATAAAACTAAGATTTCTTTAATTAACATATGAGTAATGCTTGATTATATTATAATAATGGAGACTAAGTTCATAAGCGTGAAAGAAATGTTGAGATGTAATCGGTGGAAGAAGCGGATAGGGCGAAAAAAAAAGTTGTTTGGAAGGCATGTGGATAAGTTTTTATTTTAGTGAAATAAAAAAAATAAAAAAATGGAAAAAATAATCTTAAATCAAGGATGGAACCCGCAAGGGAAAATATAGCCAATTCAATGTGAGATGGGGGTGTCAATAGCCAATAAAGGGGTGGATATAGTGCGAGGCTTTTTTGAATTGTAAATTTGTTGTACCGTTTAGGGCTTTTGGTGGTAACGAAATTAATTTGTGGTGAACTTATTACGAATGTATCAGTTTGGGATTTTTGTAATATTAACTCAAATATATAAAGTAAAAAGTATACGCTCTTTTTAACTTTCCCTCATATAGTGAAATTGTTTTCGGATAACGTGTTTAAAAAAAAAAAAGAATTTAGCTTTCTAATTGCTTTTGGGTTTGAAATACAGATCAGTTCTCATACTCTGAAGCAGTTGAGGGCTATGGCCAGTGAAATGTTGGCAATGAAGCCGGACGACCTCCTAGTGAGTTTCATCCTTGTTCTTTTAATTAACCGTTTATCCCATCTATTTTCACGTCCAATGAAATAATTTTGCAATTTTGCATATTTAAGAGATCCGGCACGTGGACATCACTTTTCTTTCAGTAAATTGAAACTTAGCTATCGAATTGTTTCCCCGCTTGAATCTTTGTACGAGGTCGGAAGTTCATAACTAGGAGTAGTCCACTGCTTTCTAATCCAAACCTCAATCTTCGTTGACTAAGAGAAAAAAACAAAAAGGTGATGTGGCATTATTAGCAGTAGAGGATAATAAATCATTACTCGCAAAATTTTTCTCAACTATTTTCAATTTCTCTAATTTAGGTTGCATTTGTTTAGCGGAAAATGAATAATTTGAAAATCATTTCTTGAAAAATGATCTCTTATATCGGTTGAAATAATTAGTCAATAAAAATATTTTCATTAGTAACAATCATTTATGTCTAAATTTGTTCATAGTGGATGAAAATATTTTTCATTTAATTAATTTTGTAAGGAATACAAGCAATACTTTTTAGGAATTGTTTTTTCAAGTCATTCATTTTTCTCAAAATAAAGAGAGCCTTAATCAGCAACTATATCCCACGGAAATACCCCAAAGAAAAAAGAACAACAAAGCCCTCAATTTCTACACTATATAAACTAGGGAGACTTACATAAAAAGTTCTAAACCTATTGCAAATGTGCCAATTCAATTATAAACCTTTGTTATTTTTTGTGGTCAATTTAGTCATGAACCTTTTGTATTTGTGTCGATTTAGTCTACCAAGCCAATTTTCATCGAAAATCGCTAGCGTGAACACCAATCGTGCCATGTACGATATAAGAGAATCAGTTTAAAATTCAAATTGTCCTCTATAATTTCAGCCTTTCTCATTATTGTTAATAGCTATCAATTAGTTGAGATTTTCTCCATATTTTTAGTTGTTGCCATCCTTGTACATGTACTATAAATATCTTAGAAATACAACAATGAAAATCATCATGGAAAATATTTTCTCAATCTCCTCTTTTATAGTATCAGAGCAATCTGCTCGTAAGAGCCTTCTCTCATCCTTTTTTTTTAACTTGTTTTTCTGCCTCGTTTTACCTTAGCCATGGCTACCATAGACTCTACTTCTGAAACAATTCTCCCTGAAATTCCTACAGCCACTTCAACCCAACGTATTGTAATCTCTACTGGTGCGCAGCTTCCCATGAAGCTAACTTCCACTAACTATGCTTCTTAAGGGGCTCAATTCATGTCATTGCTAGTTGGATATGGCCCTAAAGGATTTATTGATGGAACGCGTCCTTCCCCACCGGAAGAAATTACCCGCAGCAATCAAATAGTCCCAAATGCCGCCCACCTTCATTGGATTAAACAAGACCAACTCTTGCTCAACAGGATTTTTTTCTCCCACTTTCAAAGCCATCATTCCCCTTATTGCCTCTTGTGCAACATCTCAAAGTGCATGGAACAAACTTGCAACACTTTACGCAAGCAAATCCCGATCCCGCGTCATGCATCTCAAGGACCAATTATCAACGATTAAATGCAACTCTCGTTCCATTTTTTATTTTTTACAATAACTAAAATCTATTGCAAATGAGTTTGCAATGATTGATTCACGTCTCCATGACGATGACCTTGTCATCTATGCTCTCCAGGGATTAGGATTGGAATACCGTGAAATCACAGCTGCGATTTGTGCTCGTGAAAACACGATCACTTTCAAGGAATTTTATGACAAATTAGTTGCCCATGAAATGTTCCTTCAACATGAAGAAACGGTAGCTGAAGTCTTACCGGTAACAACCAATTTTGGCACTCGAAACACTCGAGGTCCGAGTGTCCCATCCCGATGGAACAACTCTAGCTATTTTGGACAGCTTGCTGGAGACTCCAGAAATTCCCTTGGCACCCGCAATTCAGATAGGTGAAGAGATTACAGAAGCGGTGACTCACGGTCTCCACAGTACAATAGCTCTTGGCCCGTTTGTCAATACTGTGATTGCGTGGGATCTCCGCCAAAAATTGTTTCCGCATTCGAAATGCAATCCATTCTCCGGTTGCAAATGTTGTCACAGGCCCAAGTTCAACCCAAGAAGAGGGTTGGTTGATTGATTTGGGAGCTTGCTAATTTATCTTTACATAGCGAGTATAAAGGCCCGGATGAGATAGTCATTGGAGATGGCTCAGGTTTGAGTATCACTCACATTGGTTCTACTCTATTAAATTACCCACATACTTCCTTCCAATTGTTTAATGTTTTACGCACTCCTCACATAACCAAAAATTTAATTTCGTTTTCACAATTCTGACGTAGTAATCGAGCCTCGATTGAATTCTTTGCCACTCATTTTTTGGTGAGGGAATTTTGCACAGGGGTGGCGCTACTTCGAGGAGAACTCAGAAATGACGTTTATCGGTAGCCGCTATCCTCTTAACAATCACATGTCTCACACACGGCCTTTGTTGATGAGCAGATGCGAGCAACTACGTGGCATGATCATTTAGGTCATCCATCCATCGATATTTTACGTCATACAATTAAGCATTTTTCACTTCCGTCGTCAAATGAGTTCAGTCTAGGAAATAAGTTACCATGTGGCTCTTGTCGTTGCATTTCATTCTTCAACTTTAGAAGGTAGACATCCACTTGACTTATTGTACACGGACATTTGGGTTTTGGCGTCTACTTTGTCTATTGATGGTTTTTGTTATTATATTACTTTTGTTGACCAGTTCACTCGTTATATTTGGTTTTATCCCATCCACAACAAATCCGATGTTGCCCCTATTTTTGAACAGTTCAAAACATCGGTCGAAAAACAATTTCAAGAAAAAATACAAACTCTTTATTCCGATGGGGGTGGGGAATTCATTCAACTCAAACCTTTTTTAGCAAAACTCGGAATTTCACACCTAACCACTCCTCCATACACCTCACAGCATAACGGCATCGCTGAAAGGTATCACCATCACATCGTTTAATCGGATTAACCCTACTACACAAAACCGGCCTACCTCCCACCGTTTGGACCTATATCTCCCAAGCCGCCACATATCTCATAATCTTCTATCCACAAATATTCTTAATTTTAAGTCTCCATGTTACCGTCTTTTCGGCAAACCCCCAAATTACCTCAAACTCTGAATTTATGGATGCCTCTGCTATCCATGGTTTTGGCCATACACAAAGAATAAGCTTTTACCATGCTCTAGTCCATGTATTTTTTTTTTTTTTGTTATTCTTTAACTCAAAGTGTGTACAAGTGTTTTGATCCCACTATCCAAAAAATATTCCTATCACGTCTTGTTGTCTTTGATGAAACCGTTTTCCCATACCCCTCTTTGAACATACCCGAGTCTTTCCTTCATTCTTAACCAAAACTCCTCTTCTTTGGTCATCTATTGTCCCATATATTACTCATGTTCCGAACACTCCATCAGCGTTGACAAACGCTCCTCCTAGTAGCTCAACCGACACCTAAGTTCTGCCAACCAATCCAGCCGACAATTCAGTAAGTGATCTCTCCTCTAACATCGCGCACACACCTCTATCCGATGCTCGTAGAACCAGTATCACACCTCCAACCTCACCAAGTAACAACCGCCACTCAACTAGCAACACCTTTATCGGAAATAATGTCCGACCAACCAGCCCCTCACTCTCCTCACTCTTAACCGAACCACCGCCAAATCTACCAAACCCAAATCACCTCACCCACACCCATAATATTATCACACGCTCTCGTAACAACATTTTTAAGCCTAAACAACTACATACATTCACCACAAAACATCTTTTACTTCAAACCTATGAACCAAGTGGACTTACTTAAGCTTCGAGTGATCCCTAATGGCGCTTTGCTATGTCCGAAGAAATCAATGTCTTAATTCAAAATGGAACTTGGGAACTAACCCTAAAGAATTCTTCCATGAATATTGCCGGTTGTAGGTAGGTCTACAGGATCAAGCGTCGATCCGATGGCAGCATTAAGAGATACAAGGCGCGTTTTGTTGCCAAAGGATTTCACTAAAAACTAGGAATTGACTTTAAAGAAACTTTCTGCCCGGTTATCAAACCTACAACAATCCACATTATCATCACTCCAAATTGGCCACTACGCCAAATGGATGTCAACAATGCGTTTTTACAAGGAACGCTACAAGATGAAGTGTTTATGGAACAACCTCCTGGTTTCAAAGGCCCCGCAAAACCCAACCATGTATGCAAACTCCGAAAAGTTATCGACAGGCTCAAATAAGCTCCTAAAGTTTGGTACAATGAGTTAAGTGCATTTTTAATAGCCAATTCATTTACTAATTTCAAAGTCGATAGCTCCTTTTTTATCTACTCACACAATGGCATAGAGGCATATTTCTTAGTATATATTCATGAACTTGTTATTACGGGCAACAACACTCAATTTCTCAATGATTCCATTGCTAGATTATCCAAGCATTTTTTCGTCAAAGATTTGGGGACCTTGGGCTACTTCCTTGGAATCAAAGTACTTCTTACCAAGAAGGGTCTTTTGCTTTCACAACATAAGTACATATGGGATCTACTCGAAAAGCATAAAATGGCCGAAGCAAAAGATGTTGGGTCTCCAATGGCAACCAGTACTCCACTTTCACTTCATGATAATTCAAGGTCCACATCTGCAACTGAATTTCGGAGCCTTGTCGGTGCCCTTCGATACCACCAAATCACTCAACCCAATATTTCATTCGCTGTCAACAAATTATCTCGGTTCATGCAAAAGCCAACATTAAATCATTGTTCTACCACCAAACGCATTCTTCGATATCTTAAAGGTACCCTATTTTATGGGCTTGACTTGCCACAAGATACAAAACCCATTTTACATGCCTATTCGGATACAGATTGGGCTGGTGATTCGGATGGCAGGACTTCCACATTTGGCTTCATTGTTTATCTTGACGCCTATCCTATCTCTTGGAGCTCCCGCAAACAGCGGTCCGTTGCCTGATCATCAATAGAAGTCGAATATAGAGTAGTTGCGCTATCTCATTGAAATTACTTTGCGTTCAAAACTTGGTTACCAAACTTGGAATACACTCACTTCAAATACCTACGATATACGGTGACAATATTGGGGCCACTTTTGTGTGTGCCAATCCAGTCTTCCACTCTCGCATAAAGCACATTACAATTGATTGCCACTTCGTTCGTGAGCTCGTAAAAGATGAGCAATTGAGAGTCTCTCACATTTCCACACATGACCAACTAGCGGACATCCTTACCAATTTATAATCAAAATACTGCGTGTAAACACTTCGAGCCAAGATCGACGTTTTCAATGGAAATTCCAGCTTGAGGGGGCGTATAAGAGAATCAGTTTAAAATTCAAATTGTCATCCGTAATTTCAGCCTTTCTCATTTTTGTTAATAGCTATCATTTAGTTGAGATTTTCTCTATATTTTTAGTTGTTGCCATCCTTGTACATGTACTATAAATATCTTAGAAATATAGCAATGAAAATTATCCTGAAAAATATTCTCTCAATCTCCTCTTTTATACGACAATCAAGACTGAAGTTGATAAATTTTAATATTTTTTTCTTTTTTTCTTCTAACACTTAGGGCCGGCGAGTGTCGCCGACCAATCCTTACCAGCCCAAGGCGAGGAGCGCGGCCCCTCGCACAAATCTAGTGAGGCCGGACCCAGCAACGAGGGCTGCCATGCCCCCACCGACCCTAGTCCATGGAAAGAAAAAGAAAAGAAAATAAATAAAGAAAAACACTATAAATAATTCAAAAAAAATTCAAACATTATCTAAAAATATCCATATCAGCAACGGCCAACCTACGAGCCATGGCCGGTATCCATGTCGTTGAATTCTCCGAATTGGAATAAATACAAAAGGCTTAGAACTAAATTGAAAAAAAAATCGCATTGAATTAGCACAATTGGAATAGTATTAGGATTTTTTCGGCAATTTTCTCACTAAAACAAAGTTCAGTCTTATAATCCTAGAGTTTGTAAAAGTCCCAAGCCAAGTTAAAGAGAAAATATGACTTTATATACTAGAGACCCATTATAAAGATGAACATACAAAACCTTTGAGATTGGACAAAATGCATGAGTAAGATTTTGAGCTCTAGTCTAATTAATTAGTATATATCTTGTGAAAGGTGCGCAACGCACACTTTTGTTTCCTCTACAGTGACGATAGGCAATCATTTCGACTTAGTATAGGACATGTTTTTTGTTTTCCAAAAAGCAAAAAAATCGATCTTTAATTCCAAGACACCGTATAAATCTTGAAAAAATTGAATGTGAATGTATGAGTCAATATATACATACATATATATATGTGTGTGGGGGGGGTGTTTGTATATATAAACACGCTTCTAATTTTTTTGAAGAAAGTGAAAAAGACACAATACCTTTCGAATATTCAAGTAAATAGACAACCAAATCAGAATGTGAGTGAGGCTTTTATGCATTTAAGCAGTAGTACTTTCAATGCGGGTCTAAGATACTACTTGCATTTCCATACTTACAAGAACTGATATTCACGAGTACCGTTGCTCTAATTTAACAGCGAAATGCGGATAAAGAGGAAAAATGAATAAAAGAAAATATAGAAATTTGAGCTACGGGAAAAGGACAAATAGTGAACGCGTTGTCAACGGCTCTTCATACATGTGCATTTGAATGGAAAATCATGTTCGTCATTCTAACTCTTCCTTCGAGCCCGATCCTACATAAATCCACGAGACACTAAAAGGGACTGTTGATTACAAAAAGATTAGTATGATAAAAGAAAATCGGGTTCAAAAAATTGAAAGCACGTCATCGCATTTCACTATGTTAGGAAGAAATTGGGTACAAAAATCGAATGTTCCTTCAAATTTCCCTATTTTAGCTACCCGAGTTCCAATTTTTTGGAGGATTGCTTTAGCTAATAGCTATAACTTAACGATTGACCAATTGACCGTGAATGTAGTCCTTTTGGAAGTCTCTCATCAGCCGTCGCTAACCCCAAACTCTCTCTCCCAGTAAAGAAAATCCATTTCGAATTTTTCAAAACCAAATTAAAAATGTTATCCAAATAGTAAATTTAAAAACTCGAGGTTGCTTGGATGTTCATTCAATGGTTAAAGAGTCCACTTCATCGCCACGTCTGTGAACTATCCCAATAATCTTGTGACCACATAAGACTTGGACCAAAATCCATGTAAATTCACTAAACAGGCAATTGTTTACATTTAATGTTACAAGAAGTGTGCCAAATGCTTGCACTACTCGTTTAGTAATTACTTAGCCAATCCCATATGGGTCCATCTAACATTATGACATGCTTTCTAAGGATCTAATTATGCTGACCAGAACTTCAAAAGTGAAAAGAAAAATCAAAAGTTAAATAGCTTGACCAAATAAAAAATCATAACATGGATCATCTGCTCTCAATTCGAGAGCACAAAAAACTTAAACTAGTTAAGAAAATATCAAGAAAATAAGTCTTTCTTATGACATCAGATTTGTTCGGCATTCAAAATAAATAATGCAGGGAATAAACTGAGAATTTAAAGATAAAAAATCAAACATAGCAATATGAATTTACCAATTTTTGCTCTGAAAGGACAATTTCCAGCGGTGTCCATACTTTTTTATTGGTCCATGCTTCACACCCTTCGCTGCTCCTCATACTAATTATCCGTTCCTAGGTCTAGAGAAGTTGAGGAATGGTTGTCCTCATATACTTTGATGATGATGTGTATTGAATAGAAAATAACTTAAAGATGCAAATTCTGGAATTACAGTAAATTACCAATATCATGAGATGTATTGTTTAACTCCATTAAAATCATTTAAAATACTAAAAAGATTTCAACGTATCCAAACGAAAATTAATGGTGTACTAAATTAGGAAAAAGCATTTTAGTGCACTCGGAAGTCTAGTTCTGTCAAATCTTGAATGTCTAGTTTTATCAATTCGCAAAAAAGTTAGGGTTTGATTTTTCACAATCCATAAACCATCATGATAGGAATCTCATTTGCCTAGCGTGAATACCTAAAGAGACTAACTGCACCTATTGAGCTAGATACATAGACTCCTGGCGTTATCTTTCTAGATTTTAAAGTTATCCAAGGCAATTTAATTGCCAAGAAAACAATAAAGATAACTCAGTTTTTCTTAATCATAGCTTTCTCAAAATTTAAGAATTCATAAATTTGTTATACAATACAACAGGAAAACAAACCAACCGTGAAGAGATCCAAGGACCTAACCGATATTACGCTACCGCCGGGGACGAAAGAAAAACCGGCCATATCTTTTAGAAGGTTGCTAACAGAATCTGTTTTGAGGAGATAAGATCAGGGGATACAACAGAAAGAGGGAGATCAGATCAATTGGAGGTTCTAAAAGATTTCACTCGCTGGGAAAAAGAGACAGATTGAGAGAGATCGAGATCGAGAGAGAGAGAACGAAGGAGAAAAAGAGAGAAAAATAGAAAGGAATTCCGCTCGTTGAGGTAGTGCCGACGCTTTCTTCCGTGTCGTTGTCGATTCCCGTGATGTTTCCTCAGCGCCGAATCAGGTATATTTCTTCTCCTCATGCTCGTTGATAGTATTGGACCCGTTCGATGAAATGTTGGACAAACCTTATGATTCCAAGGCTTTGTGATGAATAATTTAGAGCTTTCTACATCAAGTTTGGGCTAAGAACTGCATTGAATTTGAATCTGAGTGTCTATGTTCTAAGTGCATAGTAACTGTTTGATGATTTTGTCTAAGAACAATGAATTTGATCTTGTGTAATCGTCCATTTGAACGTGTTTAGATCTACGATTGATCAACATTTACTTCATTGATTTTGAAATCCAGTGACTTTCTTTGGTTTGGGTTTTGTAACATGATGTTCGGTTTTTGGCACCAGTGGTGGAGGAATATTCGAGTTTAAACTAATTATATATCCCACGGTTTAAGGCCGTTTATGTTAGTTCTCTATTCCTTGTTCATATACTGTTCGTATGGGTATGTGTAGAGTTAGATTCTGATTTTGCGTTAGGAAATGCGGTGGCCAGAGAATGAAATAATGGTAATTAGAAGTTTGTTTTGGTTTCTGGAGGCCGTACATAACGGCTGTGATTGACGGTGAAGGTGAGGTTGGTGTTGAGTACAGGCGAACGTCAAGCCAGGACGATCAAGAATGGCGGCTGGCGACCTTGATGGAGAGGCTATGGTGAGGTTTTGGGAAGAGAGGTCTTGGGAGGAAGAAGAAGACCAAATAAATAAATAGAAAGAAAGAGAGAAAGAAAGAAAATTAAAAAATAGACACAGAAAATTGAAAATATTAAAAAAAAAAGTAATGGGAACAATACAAAAAAGAGAAATTAAAAAAAAAAAAAAAAAAAAAAAAAGACGGGCTGAGAATTGGATCACTTGGGCTTAAGCTGGTTAGAGGAGTTTAATGTGTTGAGCAAAATTAGGGCCAGAATAGGCCATTTTCGGACCGCACCTTAAGGCCGATCCAGGCTTTAGACAAACCTGACCCTTTGGGTCCGGTCAGAACATTGCGGATTAGGTTGGGCCTCTTGGCCCAATCCAGGTCATTTTCTAATAATAAAAAAAATAAAAAATCCATAAAATTTTGGAAATTAGATTCGGATTAGTTTTACTAGATTTTTAGTGTTACTTCTAGTTTAAAATTAGTTCTAGATTTTCCTAGGTTGGAATTCACATAGTTTAGGAATTTAATGAACATTTTAGGCTTAGGACAAAAATTGGACTCAAAATTGAATAAGCTCTTAGTCTTTGCAGTAGGATGTTGGATGTTCTTAGAGAAAAATGCTAAGTCGTTTGTGTATATACATTTCGATTTTACTTAATTCACATTTTCAACACATTGATTTTCTTTTCGTTTTTAGCATTTTTGGGATATAATACACTCAAATACATTTGCGTGGACACATGTACATTTTAGGAAATAGATGATCAAGTTTAGGTACCGAAAGGGTACTAGTTAAATAGCAAGTATAATCAAGTCTCCGAATCCATTTAATCATGTTTCGTAGAAGTAAAGTGTTCTTCCATACTTTACTAAAGTGTCCAATCAACCCACCAAAAATCGATTAGTGGCAACTTCCAATTGAATTAACTTTTACGTGTTAATTGACTTGAAAGTTACGAGTTGGTATGGGATTGGAAGAGCTCGAGCTAAGTCTTTTGGCTTAGTAATCCAGTAGCCGTCCTTTGATGGGGAGGTCACAATAATCGACACTGAACAGTTCATCCTGGAATAGTAGTGATAGACTACTACCACCTATTCCAACAAAACATTTCAGATGCAACAGTATCCGACAAAGAAAGATACTTCATTTATAGGTCAGGGCAGCAGCAACGGTTACTAATAAATGTATGAAGTCTCTAGAGCATAAAATGCTTTAAGAAGCCAATTCAGCATGTTAAGTGAACATGCAGCTTCAGTACACACTATCTTCAAACTTTCCAAGAAATTGAAAGCAAAGAATGTCCCTCATCTCCCTAGCTCGGCAAATAGCAACATGTGACCATTATGCTCGTTACTACATTCCAAGGACATTAATATCGTTCTTGGAGTTATGGAGAGACCGTACCAAGATTCATATTGGGGATCAAGGCCAAACTCCACAATCATAATACGCAGCAAATCCATGGTGATGCCAAAAAAGGAGGGTGGTTGACATTGACATTGGCATTAGTAGGTGGAGATGTAAATAAAAGATTATGTGCTCATTTCTATTTAAAGAGCACTTATTGCCAGAAAATTCTTTCTGCTTCACAACGTCTAGCATGGTTCATGTAGAGTATGGTGCCCAAATAAATGATGAAAACTATTCCTTCTATCATTATTTTCGTAACGCCTTCGTGCCTAAGCTATCCCCAAATAAACTGTCATGGGGCAAGTAGATATTTCACCCTTGATCGAATCAGACCATTTAAAATAGCTATTCAATTTTAACAAAGAAATGGACAACTAAATTTTTGGAGTAAACTAAAAAAAAATAGATATTATGCTAAAATAAACAGCAAGAAGATCAATTCAAATATCCATCAACAGCAATAGTGCTATACTCTCTAACCATCCAAGTAGTGAACAAATGCACGCATGGCATGGTCAATATCACAATTAATTCCATCTATATAGAAGAACGTTAATTAGATTAAATGAAGACCATACAAACAACTTTGAAATTCTAATACCAATTAACAAATGCCAGTTAAGCATGTGAAAAAAAATCGAAAAGAACGAAAAGAAAATAACTTCCACTAGAGTGAGACGTCAGAGTCCTATACACAATATTCAATGTTCATGCACTAAGGTGAAACCTCATTATTGTACTCTCGGGTTGTCGTTCACTGTTCCTTTGCATTTCTATCTCCCTTGCCATGGACCTCCATATGAATAATGATCCAAAAAATTGCCACATCTCTTTCGTAGTCCGTTACGTGTCTCCGGCATTATCACGTAGAGGAAGAAATGCCCAAAAATCGTGATTGCTATGGACAAGAAGGTGACCTCATCGAGGGTGATTGCCTTGTATAGCGATAGGAAAATCACCGACAAAAATGCACACCAGTTGGTTTATGCCGATGCCGATTGCATTTCCCTTCTTATGCATCTTTAATGGGAAGATCTCCGAGCTATACACCAATGCGATGGGCCCCATCCTGATAGGTGTTAAATGTCACTTAGGAAAACAATGAGGGGATAAACATGGCCAACGCCCACTTGGGCTTTAAGTCACTTTGGTCAATGATAATGAGGCACATTGCGAGGGAAGTGAGCGAGCCGATCATCCCATTGATGCTGCTCGGCAGCAATCGCCCCCACTCGACCTGGTCAAGAAGGAAAGTGGGGATGAGGATGAGCATTGTCTTTACAATGAGGAATTTGATGCTCATGAGTAGCTTTCCGTTGTAGGAGGTGACGCCGACCTTCTCAAAATGACAAGGGATGTAGAGGAGAATAGTGTCGAAGTCATAGGCCTATTGGAATAAGTGGATCCCACTAGCGCAAATGAGCATGTGGCGTACGGGAGTGGTCAGGTGGAGGAGATCCCGCCACACACCCTATGCGGTGCTCTACATATTGACTTGGACAATGTCGTGGTTGTACACCACAGGAATGTTGATAGCCTCCATGATGTTGGCATCCTCGCCAAGACTTGGCGAGGATGCCAACATCAAGGAGGTTGTCGGCATCCCCGTAGAGTACAACCACAACATTGTCCAAGTCAATATCTAAAACAATGCGGAGGGCTTGTAACGAGATCTCCTCCACCCGACCCCGCCCATTCGCTACATGTTCATTTGCGCTACCGGCATTCACTTACTCCAATAGGCCCGTGGCTCCAACGCTATCCTCCTCTAAAAATCTCACAATTTTGAGAATGTCAACGTCGCCTCCTCCAACGAAAAGCTCCTCTTGACTATCAAATTTCACATTGTCAAGGCAATCACCATCCTCATCCCACCTTACTCTTTGACAAAGTCGAGCAACGGCGGTTGCTACTAAGCAGCATTGACAGGCTGATCGTGTCGGTCGCCTCCCTCGGAATGTGCCTAACTAGCATAAACCAAAGAGACACGAAGCCCAAGTGGACAGTGGCCATGTATATCTCCTCGTTGTTTTTCTACATGACATTTTATTCCCATCGGGATGGGTCGATCTCATTAGTGTATAGCTTGAACATCTTCCTATTGAGGTTATGTACGTAGGGAAAATCAATCGACGTTGCCATAATCCAACTAATGAGTGCATTCTTATCGGTAGTATTCTTATCGTTGTATGTGGAGATCAACCTCGAAAAGGCCACCTTCTTATCCATAGCAATCGCGATTTTCGCGTACTTGTTTGTCTACGTCATAATGTCGGATACACGGGAGCGGACTTTGGGGGAGATTTGGCAATTTTTTGGTTCACTATTCATGTGGAGGTCTGTGGCGAGGAAGATAGAAATGCAAAGGAACAGCAAAGTGACAACGTGAGGGGACAATAGTGAGGCTTCACCTTAATGCATGTACATTGAATACTGTGTCTAGGACTCTAATGTCTCACTCTGGTGGAAGTTGGTTTTTTTCGTTCTTTCAGATTTATTTTTACATGCTTAACTAGCATTGGTACTTGGTATTAGAACTTCAAAGTTATTTGTATGGTCTTCATCTAATCTAATTAACATTCTTCTATATGGTTGGAATTAATAGTGATATTGACCATGCCATGTGTGGCCACTACTTGGATGGTTAGAGAGAATAGCACTAATGCTATTTATTGATTTTCGAATGGATCTTCTCGCTGTTTATTTTTAACACTATCGGTTCTGCTTTAGTTTACGCCAATAAATTAGCTGTCCATTTCATTGTTTAAATGGAGTGGCTATTCTATTTTAAATTGTATGATCTGATCAATGGTGTAATATCTACTTACCCCATGAATGTTTACGTGGGGATCACTTTTGTCATCTAGTAAGGCACCACATTATCTCACATGAAGACGTTATGAAAATAGCGGCATACTCTCCATGAACCATGCTAGACGTTGGGAAGCAAAAATAATTTTGTGACAATAAGTGCTTTTTAACTAGCAATGAGCGCATAATCATTTATTAATATTTAGGTATCTTATTTTCATCGTTGGTAACTAATCCCAATGTCAGTGACCCTCCTTTTTTGCCACTACCATGGATTTCTTGCATATTATCATTTTGGAATATTACCGAGATCCTCCAGAGTCGGCCCCCATCTCTCCAGGATTTTCACGTAGACAAATAAGTACTTGAAAATCGCGATTGCTATGGATAATGTGATGCCCTGGAAATTAGGCCCTCTATAGAGAGACCGAGTTTAATAAAAAGGATTATTATTGGACTTTAGTTGGTATAAAATTTCGGATCGAAAGGACATACATGGCGAATTTTAGACGATTCCCGAAATATCGTTCGGTTTCGATTGGGTCTCGAAATCGTAGTCGCCCCGACTTGGGATTTTTAGCTCTCGTGCCAAGACTTTTTCCGGACCAAACCTAGCTCGTGAAAATCCAAATTTTATTCCCAATCGATTGAGCCAAAAATCCGATCAGTCCCGATTTATGAAAAGACCGTTTCGCCCTTGGATATTATGCATATGAGTCGAAGAAAATTAAATCTGATGAGACCCGTGGGCCCCACTTGCCATTAATTCTCCCAACGACCAATCAAAGTCTTCTCTCTCTCTCTCTCTCTTCCCTCTTCTCTCTCTCCCTCGTCTGCCTCCTTCTCCCCTGTTCATTGCGCGAACACCACCCCCACCGTGCACACTTCTCCTCCTTCAACCATCCTTGAGCGACCACAGCCCCGGGCCACCACCGCCCGACCACCACCACCTCCCGCCTTAATCGTCGACCCGCCGGCGCCACCATGAACCGTCGCTACCGTCCCAGTCGCCGCGCGAAGGCCAGCTGGGCCGAGTCCCCAGTTTCGGCCTCAGCGAGCTGCTCGAGCTCCGGCCGCCCACGCTGCCGCCTTCAGCCACCACCGGTCACTACCCCAGCCTCCCTCCGACCTTCAGCCACCACCCAGTCCGTCGAACGCCGCCGGAGACGGCCGCGAACAGCCCAGGTCAGACCCGAAGCCCGCCTGCCCTGTTTTGCGCCGAACTACTGTCCGCCGCCCTCTGCCACGATTGAGCCGTGCCCACTGCCGGCCGACCACCCCAGGCCGTCGCCCTCGACCTCTAGTTGTCCCACGGAGCTTCTGCCAGCCGCCCGCCGCCCGTAGAGCTCTGATTGACCCTCGGCCAGCCTCCCCTGTTTTGCCCGAGCCTCCTCTATTCTGCGCCGGTTTTTCCCATCGGCGGTTCAGCCGCCTCCAGCCATCCGCCGGCGCCGTCGTCGCCACCTACAGCTCCCCCGGACACCACCCAACCTTGGCCGACCCTTCCCCCGGCCTTGCACAACCCAAAAACCCCCCAAAACAGCCTGCGACGCCTCTGTGTTGCTCTATTTTTCTCTGTCCCGGCACTGTTCACCGTTGGCCGTGACTGTTCCGCATGCGCCGTAATTTCGTAGGTCGATAGCCTACCTAGGACGCTATCATTCATGACCTAAGGCGAGTAAGATAGGGATGTCGAGAGTTCGAGAGTCGGGGTGTGACAGACAAGAAGGCGGTTTCATCGAGGGTGATCACCTCGTATAGCAATAAAATGTCACTGAAAAAATGCACTCAGCGGTTGGTTCATGGCGATGTCGATTGCATTTCCCTACGCACGCATCCTCAACAGGAAGATCTCCAAACTATACACCGATGCAATCGGCCCCATCCCCGATGGGAGTAAAATGCCACGTAGAAAAAACAACAAGGGGATACACATGATGACCTCCCATTTGTACTTTAGTTCATATCTTTGATGCTGGTTAGCAGCATGGATGGGATGATCGGCTCTCTTGCCTCTCTCGGAATGTGCCTCACTAGTCTAAGTGGGCATTGGCCATGTGTATCCCCTTGTTGTTTTTACACATGGAATTTTAATCCCATCGGAACGAGGCTAATTGCATCAGTGTATAGCTTGGAGATCTTTCCGTTGAAGGTGCATTCGTAGATAAGCGCAATTGGCATTGCCATGAAACAACTGCCGAGTGCATTTTTTGCAGTAATATTGTTTCTGCTATACAAGGCGATCACCCTCGCGAGCCGCCTTCTTGTCCATAGAGATCGTGATCTTCGCGTATTTGATCGTTTACGTGAAAATGCCAGACACATGAGGGCTGACTTTAGAGGAGATGCGCCAATTTTTTGGTTAATTATTCATATGGAGCCTACGGCGAAGGAGATAGAAATGCAAAGGAACAACAAAGCGACAACGCAAGGGGCGCCAGTGAGATTTCACCTTAATGCATGTATATTGACTATTGTGTACTTTGACATCTCACTCTAGTGGATTTTTTTTTCATTCTTTTGGATCTGTTTTTACATGCTTAGCTAGCATTAGTAATTGGTATTAGAACTTCAAAACGATTTGTACGGTCTTCATTTAACCTAGTTAATGTTCTTCTTTATGGATGGAATTAATCATGATACTAACCATGCCATGCATGTAAGCGTGCACTACTTGGATGGTTAGAGAGAATAGCACTATTGTAATTTATTGATATTCGAATGGATCTTCTTGTTTTTTATTTTAGCATAATATATATCCTGCTTTAGTTTTCTCCAATAATTTTGTTGTTTATTTCTTTGTTTAAATGAAAAAGTTATTTTAAATTGTCTGATCCTATGAAGGGTCAAATATGTACTCACCCCATGATGGTTCACGTGGGGATAGCTTTTGTCATTTAGTTGGGCACCAAGTATATATCCATGAATCACATGAATACGTAATGAAAATAATGCTAGAACAAATAAATTATATCATTTATTTGGGCACCATACTTTTCATGAACAACGCTAAACTTGTGAAGCAGAAAGAATTTTGTGGCAATAAGTGCTCGTTAACTAGCAATGAGCGCATAATCTTTTATTAAAATCTCCATTTTACTAGGTATTCATTTTTATCGTTGCTAACTAATGCCAATGTCAGCCACCCTCTTTTTTGACATTGCCACGGATTTCTTGCAAATTATCATTGTAGAATTTGACCGAGATCCCCAATGTCAATCTTGGTATGGGTCTCTCCAAAAGTCCAAGAATGACAGTAATGGCCCTCGAATGTAGTAAAGGGCACAATGGTCTCATGTTACTATTTTTCGAGCTGGGAAGATAAAAGATAGTCATGGTCCTCTGGTCAGTCTAGGCTTTCATCTTCTCAGCTATTACTTGTACACTTGTCTTATGGGATTATCACTACATGAAGAGGCAATATGGTTACCTCTATCAAATTTCTACCTCTAGATAGTGCCAGGATAACTCTATTTGATGCCTTTCTTGGAAATTTTGAATATATAGTATGCTATCGCTACTATTCCAGGATGAACTGTTGGGTCTTGACATACAACATGTGTTTCAACTAGATGATGCAGCTTTGAAGCAAATATATCGTTCTTTTTTTAGCATACGTTGCAACATCGCGATTCTTTAGATATGTAAACCTCAAGCCGTGTAGATGATGAGTTGTTTGCTGATTAATCCACTATCTTTCATCGATTCCGCCACCTTGATGTATCTTGAGTTCTTTACACCTCACCTCAAAGTTGGAATGTTTCTATGGTTATAGTTAGTCCTATGGTATTCCTAGTCTAGTATTTAGCTACATTTATAAACATTCCGGTCATTGTGACAGATGGAATGCTCCGACTCTCATGCAGGTTTCCCCAACAGTTTCTCTAATTTGAGAATTGGTAAAGTATCTTGAACATAATATCTGGTAGGTCGTTGGATCTCTTAAAGGTTGGTTTGTTTTCCTTTTGTACTGAACAAAAAATTTATGACTTCTTAAATTTTGAGAAATCTAAATACGATACGCGATTAAGAGAAATTGAGTCGTATTAATCATTTTCTTGGCAATTAAATTGCCTTAGACAACTTCCAAATCTAGGAAGATAAGGCCAGAAGTATGTGTTCTAGCTCAATAGGCGCACTCGGTCTTTGTAAGTATTCACGCTAGGCAAATGCCAATCCTATTCATGGTGGTTTTGTATGGATTGTGCAAAAACAATAAGTTTTCCCAGATTTGATAGAACTAGACATTCTTTTAGATGAGTTTAATATTGCTAAACAGTACACCCGTGATATTGGAAATTTAATGTAATTTCAGAATTTGCATCTTTTATTTTCCATTCAATACACCTCGTCATCAAAGTATATGAGGACAACCATTCTTCAACTTCTCTAGACCTAGGCATGGATAATTTTTTCTTTTTTTAGTAGAATGGACAATTAGAATAAGGAGCAGCAAAGGGTTTTAGGCATGGACCAGTAAAAAAGTACGGACATCTTTGGAAATTTTGTCCTGTGAGAGCAAAACCTGGTAAATTCATATCACTATGTTTGGTTTATTGTCTTTAAACTCTTATATTCTTCCTTGCATAATTTATTTTGAATGCCTAACAAATCTGATGTCCTATGTTTTATGTATATCACACTATGGTTTTAATAGTTGCACCACTTGCACAATGCGTGGGCAGTAAGCTAATACCACTCAAGTATTTTATTTTTTTAAGAAACTGATGGGAAAAAGGAAATTACAATATATAAGAAAGAAACTAAAACAATTCACAATTTCATAAGTATAGCATTAAAATAATGGTCAATTTCTATGGATAAGAATGTGCTATCTAGATAAGTGATTCTAAATAAAAACTTTAGCAAAGGAAGTGAACGTGAGACTCCAGATTATGAATTCAAGTCCGTTCATCCAAAAAGGTTTAAGAGCATATTGATAACAAATGTTTGATAATGACATTAACTAAATGTCCAACCAAATACGAATTGGTAACCTATCTTGGGATTGATCCGGTGATAAAGGTGTTTCTCATACTTTCCGCTAGAAAATCAATGGTTGTTGGTTCAATTATTTGTCTTCGACATTGCAGATTTAAGCGCGCTTTTGGCAATGGATTACCATGATAGTTTTTTTCCTAGAAAAACTGATGATCTTTATATTTTCTTAACTAGGTTAACTTTTTTATACTCTCGAATTGAGATCGGATGATCCATGTTATGAATTTTGATTTGGTGAAGTAATTAAAATTTTGATTTTTCTTTTCACTTTTGAAGTTCTGGTAAGCAAAATAAAATCCTTAGAAAGCATGTCACGATGTTAATAAGACCTATATGGGATTCGCTTAATGATTAGTAAACGAAGAGTGCAAGAATTTGGCCCACGACATTGATATTTGTTACTGTACCATTAAACGTAAACAATTACATGTTTAGTCCAGTTATGTGAATTTCGATCTGTGTCTTATGTGGTCACAAGGTTATTGGGACAGTTAATAGAATTGGCGAAAATATTTACCTCAAATCTAGCCAATATCTAGCATTCATGCAATCTCATCCAAAAGTTCTTTCCTAATCTAATATGCAATGCCATCGAGAGAGAGAGGGGGGGGAGATTTATCATTATGTTATAGTTTCAATTAATTAGTGCAAGCGGAAGGGGGGGGATTTATCATTATGTTATAGTTTCAATTAATTAGTGCAAGCGGAAGAAAATTCATGTTAGTTTCACATTGAACATAATATCTTGATTCATTAAGGCTAATAGACATAAACAAATTCGTACCCAAGCCATAGCCAACTAACACACTACATCCGAGGCGTCTAGGGAATGATTTAGCCTACTTGGAAAGGGGTACAAAAAGGATCATACTCCCTTCTATCAGGCAGTTTCAAGCAACAAAACTTATCCAATATACATGGACACTATACCCCGTACGCCCATACATATACACACAGATATTTGCATCTATTACCTAGTCCTCTATGACTTCTATCGGATTGCTCTCATCATTTGGCCCGCCATCGCCACCTTCGATGTTGCCACCTTTGTAGCTGCCGTCATCCATGAAACCAAGGATCCTAACACATGATCACCTTGCCTAAAATAACACATGATGAATCTAAAAGTAACCACAGGTAGACGACCCACATTAACCCATAAAACGGATGTATACTTAATGAAAACAGCCGTTGACTCGGAAAAAACAACATCCTCATGCCAAGCCTAAAAATGGAATGGCGCTCCATAGAAGTGGCGAGGTGGTATATCTATATCTAAGGATCTCAAATTTTAGCAAGAGTGGGCCACAACTCAGCAAATAAAACATCTAAGCTTTACACTATGCAATTCATGTGCTTCTCGACTAAAATTCATCTTCGATATGCAATTCTTATAAATTATATCAATTGAAACATTTATTAAAGACTAGCATAAACGTTCTTTTTAAATTTCTAAGTAAAAAGTTTTATTATTACATTTACAACAGCAATTTCCAAGGATCGAACCCCGGTCATTTATGGATCTTTTCATTCCCCATACCACCACGTTGAGGCCTGGTGGTGTCAAATAGCATTCTTTCTTTGTATTTGTATTACATGGCACATAATTTAATATTTGCCAAATTGCTATATGGGATTATTACAAAAATACAGATCTAGCATTTGCAGCTACTATGGTAGCAGCGGACATTTTTCTTGTAGCTCGACTTCTTCCTCTTTCTATAATCATACCCGACATAATGAATTTCATCGCATGAGATATACTATGCACTCACGAATATGCATATAATTTTAAACCTTATTTCATTTCATATCTCAATTTCACTTGCCAAGAGTCGCAGATTTCACTCGACATCCGCGCATGGCACTACCAAGATTTACACACTTGGGCATCTCAACTCCTGAGGCTTCCTTGATCACATAGCAAAGGGCTTCCCTTATACATGAAGAGGTGTCCCAAACACCCGAGACTACATCGAAACTCTGACCAATGGGAAATTTTCACATCTTTTAACTCCATGCTCATGCACACGTGTTATTATATGATATGCTATGTGAACATTCCATACTCGACTCAATCAAGTCTACCACTACTCAGCAAGTATAGAGATATATTCTCATGTAGATATTCAACATCGCATCTTCAATTCAGTACAAAATTAATTACTAGGCATATTTAAACCTAGTTGCCGACCTCAACTAAAATTGTTGAAAAAATTCTTAAAAATTCAAAAAATTCACAGAGCAGTGTGGAGAATAATTTTTGTTGGAAACTCATTTTCATTTGACCCACAGAACAAGAGTTCTCCTCAAAATTCGTGACTCTTTTATTTAGGGATAGTTTTGCGCACTAATCAAAATTATTACTTTTACTCAAGTAAATCAACTCGTAAAATCAAAAAAATTTAGTATGTTGTTGGTAAGATCTTTCTATACAACTTTCATGACAAGTATGAAGTCCAGATCAGCTGTATAAATCACAATAAATCGAAGAAATTGTGGAAAAAGTCAGTCTCGATACCGGAACAAAGTTGATTAAGGGAATGGTCGTGTCGTTGACTTAAAAGGTTCCAAAATTCTCAAAATTTTATATGTTATATTTTAGGATATTACCATCAATTTTATGTTTTGCATTTGATCAACAAAAGTCCACAAAAATTGGTACAAAAATAACAAGCACAGAAGGTCAAATCAGGCTCTGAATCAACACAGACTAAACCGTGAAAGTACGAGGCCGTTTAGCTAAGCATATGAATTCCAAAAAATTTCTAATTAATATATATTATAGTTTAGGATTCTAGTATCTACATTTATGCTTTGCGTTTGGTTAATAGGAATCCACAAAAAGTGGTACAAAAATAACAAGCATAGAAAGTTAGACTGGACCCAAACCCGAGATGGTTTCTCAACCCCACGTGTATAGCCATTTTACACTATGATCAACCACACGCAACACCATAGGCTTAACATTACTTCCATTTCTCATCTATGGTTAGCCACAAATCTCAAATAAACCATAATCTAGCAACATCAAATCATATAGAGTAATGAAAAGATGAAACTTTGGCCTTTGATCTTGAGCTTTTCATTGAGAGAGTTTTTGAGTGAAATTAAAAGCAAGAAGTGTGCATATGGGAGGGGGGTGTTTGGCCACCATGGGTAGAGAGGAAGAAGAAGAATGAGATTGAGTGCAAATGTGAGTTTTTTATAAAATTTCATTGGGCATAATGCATGAAATGATATGTCAAAGGGGTGAATCATGAAGTTACTTGAGTGAAAAATTGGCTCATTTTCCAAGGAGGAGGCAGGCCATATTAGGGTAGGAAATGTCTATTTTGTCCTTGGTAATTTAATTAGGTATATTACACTTCAATTTAAGCTATAATTTGTACTATGGTCTTGATAATTGCAACTTAGAGGTCAAATTAATATTATAGTCACCTTAATTGACCTCTTGATAAATTCAATTCGTGATAGTCAATATCTAATCTAATACCGTGACCACATTTAGTTGGTTAAGAAGAATCCTGGATATCACATTTGTACTATGGTCACTTTGTGTTCTTTACTCTAGAGGTTAAATTAGTACTATCGATCCTCAATGAACCACATGATACATTCTAATGGGAAAAAGTCACCAAAAACCCCAAACTATATTCATTATGACACACTTACCCTAAACTTTTTTTTGTGTCACAAAAAACCCCAAACTTTTATTCATGTGACACATTTACCCCAAACTTATACTAATGTGACACATTTAGCCCAAAATTTTTTTTGTGACACTAAAAATCCTAAACATATATCCGTATAACACATTTACCTTAAAATTTAGGAAAAATATGTCACAAACCTACAAGTTTGAGGTTTTTTGTGTCACAAAAAAAATAATTTGAGGTAACTGTGTCACATTGATATGAGTTTGAAATTTTGTGTCATAAAAAAATGTTTGGGGTAAATATGTGACACGGGTACAAGTTTGGGATTTTTTGTGTCACAAAAAAAATTTTAGGGTAAATGTGTCACAATGGGCATAGTTTAGAATTTTTGGTGGTGTTTTCCCCATTCCAATTAATGTCAAGTGATTGGATTCTAATATCGTAATCGCCTTTAATTAACTAGGCGAAATTCCGATTGTCATAGGAGTGGGGCTCCTAGACATGACACACGCTAATGGAGGGAGGGAGCCAACTGTCACAACCTAGCCTCGAGAGAGCACATGGGGTTCGGCTATTGGATCACTAAGCCTAAACTTAGCTCGGGCCCTCCAAGCCCATACCAATTTACCACTTGGTTCAAGTTTTTAATATGCAAAGTAAAATTTTATTTGGAGTTGTCACTAATTGATTTTTTATGGGTCGATTAGAAAATAAGTGTGGGAGAATTACTTTTCTTCTACGGACCAATGATTATGAGTTCTTTGACTTGATTACACTAGATTTCTCTAATACTCTTTCGGTATCTTTTCTCTTATTTTCAAAAAATGTTTTGTAAGTAGCTTAAATTCATTTTATAACCTAACCACTGACATGCAAAAAGGTATTCATGCATGTGCACAATTAGTGAGTTAACAACCAATAATCAAAGCGATAAATAAAGAATAAGAAAAAAATGAAATTCAAGCAAAGCTAATTATCGAATGAGCTTTGGGGGTTTCCTCTTATTTAAGGCATAAGAGCATGCAAGCTAGTCAAATATGACATGAGAATACATGACCTAAGTCCAATGACGAGAAAGATTAGACTTATTCTATCATAACATACAAATTCTAATTAAGTCAACCTAAACTTGTAATTCTAAATGACATGGCATTTATGACATGGAATGCATGGTGACACGGCAACATGGCTTGAGCAATGACATGGCAACAATGGCATGACAAGATGCAATTAACTTATGAAATAATCCAAGTTAAATACGCTCATGACATTTTTTATTTTATGAAAGTTCATAATTAAAAATAAATTAAATTCTCCAAGCCCATACCAATTCACCACCTGGGTGAAGTTTTCAATATGCAAAGTATTTTTATTTGGAGTCGTCACTAATCAGTTTTTTGATGGGTCGATCAGAAAAAAGTAAAGTGTGGGAGAATTACTTTACTTCTATAAATCAGAGATTATGAGATCTCCGACTTGATTACACTAGATTTCTCTAATGCCATTTCGGCACTTTTTCTCTTATTTTCAAAAAATGTTTTGCAGGCAACTTAAATTCATTTTAAAACCTAACCACCAACATGCAAAAAGTGTTTATGTAGGTGCACAATCAACGGCTTAACAACGAATAATCAAAGCGATAAATTAAGAATAAGAAAAAATTGAAATTCAAGCAAAGCAAAATATCGAATGATTTTTGGGGGTTTCATCTTATTTAAGGCATAAGAGAATGCAAGCTATTCAAATATGTCATGAGAATGCATGACCTAAATCTAATGACGAGCAAAATTAGACTTATTCTATCATAACATACAAATTCTAATTAAATCAATCTAAACATGCAATTCTAAATGACATGGAATGCATGGTGACACGGCAACATGCCAAGAGCGATAGCATGGCAACAGAGACAACATGGCAATAATGGCATGACAAGATGCAATTAACCTATGAAATAATCCAAGTTAAATACATTCCTGATATTTTTTATTTTTATGAATGTTCATAATTAACAATAAATGAAACTAAATTGTCTAAAGTAAGATAACATCCAATTCGATGCTAGGAAATAATCTAAGTTAAACCCTATTATACTTTGAAAAATTATCTTCACTTATAGATAATATATAGCATGCAATCTTATCCAAAAGTTCTTTACTAATCTAATATTCAATGCTATCTAGAATCTTATCTAATCTGACATGCAATCTTATCTAATATTTGTTTATAATTTAACTTACAATCTTATCTAATATATATTCTAATTCAACATGCAAATCTATTTAGATTCTATTGGAAATGCAATTTCGTGGTATTTTCTGAATAGGAAAGATGTCAAAATTAAAGATAAAAGCATATCCAACCCACCCCATGTCTCTTGGATTAAGTTAATCGTGACTTTAAAAAATCAAAATAATTAAGTCTTGGAGATCAAGTTAATAACTATAATGATTTTCTGTCAATCAAATCAAAACCGGATAATGCCTAATATTTCAAAATAAATTCCAAGTTAGATAACAATCTATTTAAAATGGATAAGTAATCTAGAGCATCACTTCGGAAAAGGGACATTACCTAATTTGAAAATAGTGTTCCTAATTCGAACCGGCAGATCATATGCAGGGGCTAGGTTCTTGGCCAAGGACGACGATCGACGATGATGGTGGGCTAGACAAGAACAGCTGACGGTTGTGCTCGCAGCTAGGGAAGTGCTCGGCCAAGTTCACGGTCAATTCGCACGTTGCTAGTGGCTGAGAGTTGCAAACCTTACACTAGAGCTCGCTGAGAACGTCCGAAGGAAGCCTCGGATGAGTAATGGAAGTCGAGCTTGTGGACCAAACAGAATTGGTCGACCAATTCGGACAAAGATGAAAGTAGCTCTTCGGGTGTCTGTCGATACCGCTGCAATGGAGTAACCCTGGGGCGGAGGGTTCTTATGTCCTAATTCAACTTCAAGCAGTTTTCTGAATTGTTTCTCAAGTAATATTATTTAATAAATCGATCATTCCAACTTGAGTCTCACGAAGCAAATTCCGGCCCCTCCGACATTATATAGTCCAACTCATCTATTTAAGCTCATTCACTGTCGGTCCAATTAAATGCAAGCCATGTGGGCTTCATTATACATTAAAAACTCTTAATTTTAACTCGTATTAAAAAAAAATCTTGATTCGTGTCCCTGGGCCTCAATCAATTCGAAGCCCAACCTTGTATCCCCAACTTTTCCCAGTTCTTGACCAGACTTCCCTGTCCTTTGTGTAGCATTCTTGTGGTTTTGTTTTTATGAGTTAAATGCACGCAAATCACGTGCTTATAAAATGACAGACGTGATCTTCGAATTTATCTCGAGTTCCAGACATCGAGGGCGCAATTACAGCCGCTTCAAAGAAAAATTCTTACACCTTCGTCGTCAGATGAATAAGACAACGTGCCTCGACTTATAGCTTTTGTGGTCGGATAGTTGATGAAAGTTTTGGAGTAGGAAGTTTTGGTCCGAAATTTGGGTGCCCAAATCTCGTCTTTCTGAAATCGGAATCTCGAAATAGCTACTCGTGTGCTTTCACTTGCTTCGCAGAGGTTTCTCAAAACCATCGTTAGCATCGTCGATTTACAACAAACCAAACGCGCTCACTTCAAAATGGACATATTCGTGTTATGTTTCATGACTTGATGCATGATACACTAACATGTCGTCGACGCAAGAGGGTGTAAGAGATTGTGCAAATGATATGCGTTGGCTTCGATTAGTATAATGTTATGCATTCGAGGGGTCCAACCCCTTAGAGTCCAGGGTTTGAGCCTTTATATGATGGATTCGTTTTTACTTTCAGTAATCTTATCATTCTTGCAATAAATTGTCCGGGCACCATTTTAAATTTTCGTGCACGATGAAATATCGGTATAGTGATTTGTCTTAGTTTCTACTAGTAATAAACCGGCGCTGCCGACACGTGGAGAATTGTAATACGTACGGTTATGTTAATCAAGTTTCTTTTTTCTAAGATTGATAGGTATATAATGCACAATCTTTTAATAAAAATCTAGGAAGGAGAAAATAATAGATAAATAACGAATTCTGTACTCATATTTGTATTGTTTCTGACATTAAAAAAAAAATCTTTGGTGAATTACAACAATTTATCGTTGAAATGTGTTTCTTGTCTTTATTAGGAAGATGAGTAATTGAGTATATAGTTTTTTGTTTTCCTTTTGGGAATCTCTCTAAAGAAACTTTTTTGATATGTAGAACACCGTTAAAGAAAAAAAAAAAAACTCGAGGCACCACTTCTTTAAGTCATTAAAAAAAAAAAAAAAAGCCCTTTTGAATCTACTCTGCTTGTGTCCACTACGACGCCACCTTTGAACGATTGTGTCCTTTGTCCCCCTCTAGTGGGCGCCTAGAATTGGGGCTCGACTTTTGACGAGGCCGGCAATTGCGACCCACCCTGATAAGCTCACCACAACTACTTCTTCTTGTTCTGTTTTTTTTTTCCCCTTGTCTATCTTACTATAATTTCTTCTTTCTCAAATTTTTACTCTACCTCTTTACAGAACGCAAGATCTCAATCCCATCCCATTTCTTTATCATTGGGTCGCGTGTCTGATGAGTAAGGTCACCATTATAGCGACCTCAATTTGAGAGTTGAGGTCGTGGACACCACAACAACCTCAATTTGTGGTTGGCATAGTATGAAAGGAGCAATTCAGTCTCTTCACTCATGGGGTTTTGCTTGAGGATGCGCAATGGTGTCATGAGAAAGAGGACGAAAATCGTACTGAACTAGAAATTGGGGATGACGTATAGAACTTTTGTCGCATGTGTATTTTTTTTTTTTTTAATTCCTTGGAATAGCAAGAATATGATTGTCTATTATTAGGCTAATAAAGGAAAGATGAGAAAGACTTATTTTACTAAACCGTACAATGGAAAGCACTAAGGTTGGTATTTAAAATGTCTGAGGCGTGAACTATTACGTGACAATCTCATAAATTCCGAAACAGGAAGGAAAAGGAATTACGAGACATTTCACCTGTAATTGAACTATTACGTGCGGTGGAGAATCAACACCTGTCCATTCACATCTACATATGGCTACTCCATGAATAAACGTGTTCATTAATAGAGAAATATAATAATTATGCATAAGCGATAGAAAAATGACATAAATGATCCAAAATCATCGTCCATATACTTTCATATTATTCAAGACTATTTTTTGTAGATTTGAAAAGGGTCTACTGTTAGTCTTTGAGCCATTTCTCGCGACATCTTTTGCTTACATGATTATTCCACCTACTTTTTTTAACGTGGTTCTTATACTTATTTACTTAACAGCAACACAAAAAAAAAGCTCGTGAATAGTTGTGAAATTGAGATAATCGAAAATTTATTTGCTGCCTTGAATTGTGTGACTCAACATATGATTTGGCAAGGTCAACACATGATCAAAGTAGCCTGTGACTTTTGAAATATTCGAAGTTAAATATTGTTGGGTGGTCTTTGACCTCTCTCATCTCAAAAGCTAGCTCAAAGGATGAGACTTTTCCTCATACTTATAAACCGACCACTAGCCCTTTCTACAACCGAGGTGGGACAACCCCAACAATCTCCCCCTCACACATTGGGCCATGGGTCGGAGGCAGCGACAATCCGTATTTCTCCCGTGTGACTGTTAGGTTCAGGCTTATTGATAACCTAGACTCTAATACCAGTGTTAGGTGGTCTTGAGCATCTCTCATTCCAAAAGTTAGCTCAAATGATGAGACTTTTCATCATACTTATAAACCAATCACTAGCCTCTTCGACAAACGACGTGGGACAACTCCAACAAATATTACATGGTGAGTAAAGTTGACAAGAAGAAAAAGAGAGGTCAAGCATCCAACAACAACCACACAGACGCAAACCCTATTGCACCTATAGTCCCTCGTCACCGGCATCCCCTCCGGCAACACCCTGGCTTTGACGTTGCAACTCTCTCTCTCTCTCTCTCTCTCTCTCTCTCTCTCTCTCTCTCATCTCCAATCTCCAATCTCCGCCGTAACCTTCCCTCTTCGTCTGATGAGCTCCGGCCTCACGCTTTTTCCTACAAAAATTGTTTCAGGAGGGAACTAGAATGAAAATACCAGAAATCATAGCAAACCAACCAATGGAAACACCAAGAATTAGTACTGTGAATTACACAGAGGCATGAATTTTGCACTATGAACGACTTAGCGAGCCACAACAAGGCGTCCTTATGTGGGTGCAAGCACCATCTTCATTTTCTTGGGGTCAAATTGCTAAGAGATAGGGATGACATCACTAGGTGATTCTTTAGGAATGCTTACAGGATGATCTACCTGTTGATGTTTTAGAGTCAAAGAGAATATGATGATAAAGTGTTAATGGTGGCTTAATCTCAATTATGGTTATATGTTATATATTTATGAGAGTGACTAAAGCACAATAAGGGCACATATGAAATGTAAAATTATAGAAATACCCCATAATATACGTGAATTACGCATTAATAGTCTTTCTTAATCCGAAGTAGGTGTAATAACTGAGAGATTGGATCTCAATAGCGCATGACACGAGCTTGTTAGTCCCTTAGTGAAGATTATTTGCCAATTGATATGCTATAGGCACGTAACAAACACCTAGATTGTCGGAAGTAACCCGCTCTCGAATAAAGTGATAATCCAACTCAATGTATTTGGTGTGAGCAAGAAACACGGGGTTGAGAGCAAAATAGGCGGTATATATGTTGTCACATGAACTATGAAAGGACTACAGAGGGAGATCACAAGTTCACAAAGTAAATGACGAATCCAAATAGTTTCAATAGCACAATGAGCGACAGCATGATACTCAGCTTGTGTACTAAAACGGCCACAATGGGTTGCTTCTTGTCACTCCACGAAACAAGATTGGTGCATAGAAAAGTACGAAAAACCTGAGGTAGACTGTCGAGTGGCAAAGCATTCATCCCAATCTACATCCACATATGCAGTCAATGAAGTGGGAGGACACCGCTCGATGAGTATTCCATTAGTGGATGTGCTGGCTAAACATTAGTATATAGGGTTGACAGCCCGGAGATGAGGTAACCTTGGTTGATGCATGAATTAACTAACTAAGTTCACAGCGAAACTAATATATGGTCCGATCATAGACACATACAGTAAAGCACCAACTATCTATCGATACAACGTCGAAGAAGCGCAAACCTCACCATCTTTAGTGAACAATTCATTTACTGTTTATTCCAAGCGACACAAGTGATTATTTTTCTAAAGTATTTTTCAAATCATTCACTTTTCGCGACATAAAAAAGATACGGAAATAGATATCATAATTGATGTTTGTTGCTAAACTGGAGTTTTGCACGCACAAACGGGACACAACAATCTCAAACAAACTAAAACCCGACATCAACTCTTACACACTGCCACATATGAATTTGAAACGACAGGAAGGCACTTAAAATACCATTCTATTCCCCACTCCAACGCCACCCCACAAGAAAAGGAAAGAAGGCCACATTCCCCGTTAGCTGCAAAAGCGAAGGCGATCAACTTCTCTCCAATAATGGCGTCTTTATTGAGTTCCGAGCCCCTTCACCACGCTCCTATACGCCCTCTCCAGTTTCCTTTTCTGCATGCTCTGTTATTGACGAGGTCAACTTTTGCCTTTTTCTTTTTGGATTAATATCACCCGAAAGCCCAAAATCGATATGCTGACAAACTTATTTTAAAATTTTTTACCATAGAAAAGTCTAAATCAGTATATTTCTGATAAATTTAATGCAAATTAATTTTTTGATCGCCTAAAATTCTAAATTAATATGCCTGTAATAAATTTACCCTATATTATTTTTCTTTAAATTGGCAATAACACGAAAAAACTCAAATTTATACGCTTACGACAAACAAAAGTTAAAAAGCCCAAATTGATACATCCATCAACTGTTACGTGTGATCCGACTTAGTAATTTGACAGTAAAATTTAACGAAAATTAATATACGGTAAATTTATCACAGGTATACCGATTTGAAGTTTTTGGTGGTCAAAAAATTAGTTTTGGATAAATTTATCACGAATGTACACGTTTGGAATTTTTCGTGGTATTAAATCCTTTCATTTTTCCCCTTTTTTGGCAAAAGGAAAATTGAAAATGTGTGTGTCTATACATATATATGTATATATATATATATATATATATATATAAGTTTAAAGGAAAACCCATGAAAAATTACTTGCAATTGTATTTTATGAGACAATCTTTAGATTCTTGCATTAGAAGAAAATCAAACTGTAGGAACACAAAAAGAATAAAAGAAATAAAAGTAAACGAGAAAAGTAAGCTCCGAATCGAACAAACTTGGGTCGGTATGTAAGCTTCATCATCAAAGAGATCCGGCATGGATATGCAAGATTGACTTGTCGAGTGAGATAACTTGCGTTTCTCGGATGTCCCGTGTTTAAGCATTCAACTCGTGCCGATGGTAAAATTGTTGTTTAGATTAAAACTCTCTTTAGACACTTACGAACGAAAAATCGATACGCTCGATAAATTACGATGCGAGGAACTACGTATGCAGAAAGAAGAAGTACGTCACGAAATCAAGATGTATTCTCGAGACGGGTGCTCGTGTTTGATGCAAGCCGAAGCGGAGGATTTCTCCAAGAGCGAGCTTGAAAAAGAAGGTATGGAAAATCAGTTTACAAGATACGACAACAAATTAGGTGGACATATTTGGCGATTGAGCGCGTTTGTCTTGCGAAAAAAACGAATAATTCCAAAATTATTTTTTTAAAAATATAATCGCTCGTATCTCTTATAAAAATAAATAAACGAAAAATATTCTTGTTGCCCTCGAAGTCTAAATTACCATTGATTATGAATATATTTTTTCGTTGATTAATAATTTCAAATGATGCAATTATTTTGGAAAAAAAATGTACTTTAGATTATTTATTTTTCGCAAAACCAACGCGACCTAAGTAAGATGTGCCCGTTTCGTGAATCACTCCCTTCGGTTAAATAAAAATGAGAAGGGGGAATGTGAAAGTGTTGGGAGAGAAAGCACTACGAGACGAAGACAGCCTTATATTATTCAGGGGAAAAGCGAAAGGTGGCTGACGGGACTGTGGGAACCTGTCGTGTCGTTTTATGGAGAACAGAGAAAGAGAGTCAGAGAGAATGAGAATGTGGGGCGGCTTTCTTTGGACCAAGAACCGATTGGACAGTGCATGGATTGAATCCCCTTTTCGAATTTTCTCTTTTGTCCCCCGTTTTTGTGCGCATTCTCTTGTAAGTGAATGCTCTTCTCTTGCTTCCTCCTCTGATCCACGGCGGTGCTGAACATGGTCTCCTCCTCCAACCACCACACTTTCGCTGCTCGGTACTCTCTCTCTCTCTGTGTCTTGGAGTGTTATCTTCGCGTTCTGGTGCTCATTCTGTTTCAAAAGTCTTTTCGAGAAACAGAGTTTTGTTGTAGGAACGTGAGAGTGAGACCAATTGGGTCTAATGTACGGCCAAGTTCATTGGTTATGATGCTCTGTTTTGTATCTTGGCTTGAGTTTTGATCCATGTCCCATATGGGAAGTAGTGTTTGTGCTTTGTGGTGTAATAGTCCCCGGCCGTTATTGGCTGTTCTTCAATGCCATCTTCAACCAGACTGGCCCTTTTCGTTTGGTTTCCTCTGTTCTTTTTCTGTTGTTTTTCGAACTGAGAAACGCAACCATCATGCTGTGATTTACGCGGCGGTCGAAAGGAAAAACAATTTGCTATTGCTATTTAGATTTCTTGAGAAGCTCCGATGTCAGAATGATTAGATTTCGTTTTGCTTGTTCGTTTGGACGACTTCTAGGACTTTTGAGTTCACTCCCCAAGTCTTAGGTGTGAATCATTTGTGGTGTGTTCAGCCATTTGCGAGCAATGTATCTTGACAGAACTTTCAGTGTGTGCTTCCAAAAGGCCGAAGAATTCAGAAACTCATCCATAACTTTGCTTGGATATCGGGAATCTCCCGTTCGAGAACTTACATTCCAAGTACTTGTTTGTTATCATGCCTCACATGCTCCATGAAAAAATCTCTATTCCGGCATCCTGCTTTTAGCGAAGTTTCTTTTCCAATGTGCCTCATGCGTTTAGCCACTTTTAAACGTCTTTCGGGCTTTTTCTGTCCATAGCATGTTTGATTTTCGCGCATAAGAATGTCCTTCACAGAAAGATTTATTTGAATACAGTATCTTTTCTGATGTCGCGGGGGATATCACCATCATCGTCGATGGAGAGCCTTTTCTGCTTCACAAGGTAAAATGCCATTGCCTAAGTCTGTTGAATATGTGCGTGAATGTATAATCATCAATGGAAATCATGTGCGATTCTTGTGAGCCCTGCGATGCCGGCAGCAACACCTCAATAAGTGGAAAAAGGAAGAAACTTTGGCAGTCGAAAGTTGATGTCAATGTCTCGCATCTGCATTTTCACTGGAAAGCAATCTTTAGATTCTTGTTGCAGCTCAGCAACAGGACATGAGAGCTTGAGCCTCATCTTCGTAGTAGATTCAGACATAATTTGTTTCTAACACTTGGTTCCTCTGTTTAGTTTCCCCTGGTTCAACGCAGCGGGAAGATCCGAAAACTGGTCGCGGAGGTGAAAGATTCAGATTTATCCAAGTTGGAGCTCCTCAACATACCAGCTGGACCGCAAACCTTTGAGCTCGCAATGAAATTCTGCTACGGAATGAACTTCCAGATCACGACGGCGAACGTCGCCCAACTTCGCTGCGTGGCAGAGTTCCTCGAAATGACCGAGGACTACAGAGAAGAGAACCTGATTGCCCGGACGGAGGTGTACTTGGACGACGTGGTTCTTCAAAGTCTCGAACATTCGGTGGAGGTACTAACTGCTTGTGAGTCCTTAATTCCTATGGCCGAGGATGTCAGTCTCGTCGATAGATGCGTGGAGGCTATCGCGATGAATGCTTCTAAGGAGCAGTTGGTTTCTGGCTTGTCAAGGTTAGAGTGCGACCATCCCTCAACCGAACTTAAAAGCGGTTGCCTCGACTGGTGGATCGATGATTTATCGGTACTGCGAATTGACTTTTATGACAGAGTGATCCGTGCCATGGGAAGGGCGGGCGTTCGGCCCCATAGTATCACCATGTCTCTAATGCATTACGCTCGATCATCGCTAAAGGGCATTGAGAAATCTCAGCTTTGGAGTTCGGCTAAAACAAAACCGAGTCCGGAGACTCGAGAAAACGATCAGAGGTTGGTTTTGGAAACTCTTGTAGGCCTTCTCCCGGCGGAGAAAAGCTCTTCAATCCCCCTTGGTTACTTGTTCGGGATGCTGAGGATAGCGATGATGGTAGATGCCACGTTATCTTGTCGGTTCGAGCTAGAGCGGCGGATATCCCTTCGTCTCGAAACGGTATCGCTCGATGATCTGCTGATACCGTCTATCCAGGTAGGCGATTCTCTGTTCGACATCGATACAGTCCATCGAATACTCGTGAATTTTCTTCAGCAAATAGAGGAAGAAGAAAATGGGTACGAGTCCGACGTCCTCGGTTCCCCGTGCCACGGTTCCTTACTGAAGGTGGGAAGCCTGATCGAGTCCTATCTCGCGGAAGTCGCCCCCGATCCGTATTTGAGTCTGCAGAAATTCAGCGCTATGATCGAGATATTGCCAGATTATTCTCGTGTTATCGACGACGGTCTATATAGGGCAATCGACGTATATCTAAAGGTGAAGTATCACGACAGATTTAAAGCCGCCATTCCTGTACATTCCCAAGCTCTATGAGGTGGCAAAATGGGTCAAGAGCTCGGATTGCTTAACAAAATTAAATGGGTCACTAATAACTTAATCGGTCTTATATGGGTTCTAAATGGGTTATATATGGGTTAGCTAGATATCTTACGTTAGTCAATGTTTAATTTTTATTTTATTTTTTTAATCATAAAAATTGAACACAATGTTTTAATTAAATAATTCTTTTAATAATTCATAAGTTCTGTTAAATTAGATTAAATATAAAAGTATTTAGTAATATGGATCGAGTTGGGTATGGGTTGGGTTATGTCGAGTATGTATCGTTAGATTTATACTAAATGAAAATAGATCAAAACGGGTTGAATGGGTCAATATGGATTGGATCATATTCAAGCCAACCCACCCGTTTGACAGCTCTCCAGTATCTATCAATCAGACCTGATCTGTCCTCTTAATCTTAATTCCCTTCTATTTTGCCAGGCACACCCAATGCTAACTGAACATGAAAGTAAGAAGCTATGCAAGTTCATAGACTGCCAGAAACTCTCGCAAGAAGCTTGCAATCACGCTGCCCAGAACGACCGGCTTCCTCTGCAGATGACGGTTCGCGTCCTCTACTTTGAGCAACTCCGCCTCAAGAACGCAGTGTCCGGGAGTTCAGGAGATGCGTTTTTTATAAGTAGCGGCATCCCAAGCGCACCGATGTCCCCGCGAGATAATTACGCTTCTTTGAGGAGGGAGAATCGAGAGCTTAAGTCAGAAATATCGAGAATGAGGGTGCGGCTCAGCGAGCTGGAGAAGGAGCAGATGTTTATGAAGGAGGGGCTGATGCACAAATCTGGAATCACAAGGACGCTGTTCACGTCGATCTCGAGAGGATTCGGGAGGATTGGAACTTCCAACGGTCAGGCCGCAGGAAAGAAACAGAAACCGTGTAGAAAATCCAGAGGGTCGGAAGGGAAAACCGGTAGGAGTAGGAGATGTTCTGCTTCTAGCTGATAAGGATTATGCATAAACTAGCAATCTTTTTCAAACTACTACCGAATTTTTTGTCAATTCAAGGGTTGATCTCTTTCTTTTTGTCTTACAACTACCGAAATTTTCTGGCATAAACTATAGAAAAATGGAAACACCTATGTTATTCGCTCACACATGGAAACAAAAAGAACATTGCAAGCATGTTCTGGAGATCAGAAAGAATAAGTAGGAACCATTTCAAAGATGATTTTTAGAGATTCACATAAGGGATCCAAAATGCTGAATGAAGACCTTGACTAATCTTCTCTGGTATTTGCTCAATCATATCTGCATATTCCCGAGAAGACGCTTTCGGATCTGCATTCACCGAAAAAGGAAACACGAATTCAGAAGGTGTATTGCTACTGATCTCCCCATGACTAGTCGATATTCAGTTCCATACCTCAGGCAGTTTCTGTCTGAAAACCACGTCCAGACGGGCATCGAGAGTGTTCTCGCAGACTATCTTACCATCTTGTGAAGCCGCCACCACTCCGCCCGAGCTTCCGAACATTGGCCAAAAAGATTTGTCAGACATTTTTCTCAGACAACTTGTCTATTAGTTGGAGGAGTATCAAAATTCTTATTGCAATTCTTTTGAATCAGAGCAATGCTAAAGATCGGATGAGAAGAAGGTTAATCGTCAAGCGATTCCAAAAAGTTTTCTTCAAGCTTGTGGAATTATGAGCAAATGTGGGCTAAAGTACATTCGGATAAGATGTCCTAAACCGACAGATTAAGCTATTAGATTGACGCTCGGCACATATAGGAAAAGAAAGAAACTTTTGCAAGCGAAGGTAGGCCTGGTTTTTACCAAGAAGGCTCGTGAGAATCCACGCCCTTGGGAGGCGGCGGGAGATACACATGGTCGTCGAGCGTGATGGCAGGAGGCGCAACTCCTGCTTTCTCGGCATACATTCTTTTAGCATCGTCCAAGACAGATTGAACCAGCTTCCGGTCAACCTCTCTGCACCTGAGCAACATGGCCGGCTCTTGAAGACGCAGTAGGCACTGTCACAGAAAAAATTGACAGTATCATAGGACATTGTTGTTGCATCTTTTGAAAAGCTTAAAGAAAGTAGAAGCACAATGACTACCTGGATAATTAAGGATTTGAGAAGCTTCTTGTAGGCCTTGTTATTGCTCGACACGCGCAGGAGCTCTTTGCAGGCAGATTCTTTCATCGAGTTCACAACGTCGTCTTGCGCTTGAAGGAACCTTATGCGAGATGCGTTCAGTTGCATCGAGTACTCTCTGCACGTCACTTCTTTAGCAGGGTGACTCAAACATTGTAGAATTTAACAGCAAAACTTGAATAAGTGCTTCGGTTGAAAGCTCACATCTTCTTTTTGACTTCGACTTGCTTCGCCTTTCGTTCGTACTCTTGGCGTATTTTCTTCTTTTCGGCTTCGATCAGCTGCAGTTTCTCTATATTGAATTCCTGGATCGAAACATATTCCAATGAAACCCTTTAACAAAAGCAAGAATTCATAGGACGATCATACATCCAGTTATCAGTTTTCTCCTCCTGGATCCATTTCGAAATTGAACTAAACTTTCAAATCGCCCCGTATTGCAACACAAATTCTTTGCAAACCGAATGCAGTTTCGAATGGAGAAAAGGGTGCGCTTCGAGAGCCTCGGTGCACATAATTAACCGAAAAAGACGGCATTTTTTAATTGTATAGTTCAGGTGATATGAGAGTGATCAAGGAACCTCCTCAGCCGAGACGGAGATCTCGTTGGCCTTCTCCTCTGCTTCCTGGCGGATGAATCTGATCATCTGCTGAATCTGCTTCGAAACATCTCCGTCGTTCATCCTTGCTTCTCCTTCTGCTCTTTCTCCGTCTGAACTCTGCTTTCGGAAATGCTGCGAAGCGTGACAATGTTTGGTTTGACGTTACGACGGCGGCGAGGCTAATGAGGAAGGGAAAACAGTTTCGGAAAGTTTAAGGAGAAGAAGAAGAAGAAGATGACATTTGCACTTTCAGTCGTTGCCGTTTTTCTGTTTGCGCCACGAAATTTCTTCCGACGTTTGCTCCGGTTTCGACAACGTACGTTAGCTTCGAATGGATCCGAATCCCATTCTTACTCTTTCTCCCTCTCTACCAACTTTTCGGATTAGACCTGATCAATGAGCGGGCCAAGCATGCCGTTAAGCATTTCTTGCTCGGTCCCATTAATAATGTAAAATTTAATTACATTTTCTACGTGGAATTAACCGGATTTGTATATGATTGAACGGATCTAAGTTGATGAGCCGAGTCCAAGAAATGAGTTACATTTTGCCCTTCGGTCGACCTCGCATCAGCGGGCTCGAAAAACTGCCTAACCAATCATCACTTCTACAAGGATAATACGCGTGCGATGCACCGATATCACACACATAAAAGTCGTATAATGTCATTATTAGACACAAAGAAATCATAAAAGGTATATTAGATATTGGGAAAAAGAAGTGACAAATCACCTAAATTGTCATCGTAAGTCTACGGTAATAAATTATCCGTTGATCTATCTATCTATCTATCATCCTCATTCGTGTTTCTATTAGAAAGTTTAAATTCGATGTCTCCCATATGATATTTCTTTTCTTATCAAACTACTTCCTTCTCACTACAGTGACAATACGCATTAGAAAATATTCAACAAGAGACAATAACCCTTTATTATTGAAACTCAAATTTGTGTAAAATATATTCTCTTTCTTCCACTATCTTTTGATTTATTTATTTTTTTGGTCGATCAATATCTTTTGATTCAAATGGTGGTGTTTTATTAAGTAAAAAGTAGGAAGATTGATAGGATGAATAATTAGAGTACAATTAAGAAAAATAGAAATCGTAAGAAAATCATTCAAGAGGCCAGATTACCCTTTCACTATTCCCACACCATTACAAAACATTACAATGTATGCAATAATAAATTTCCAGAAAAATTACCAAAAATATCATAAACCTATTGCAGTTATGTCAATTCAGTACTTAATTTTTTTTAGTCAATTGAGTCCTAAACACCTTTTTTTTTTTTTTTAATTGAGTCTATCTAGCTAATTTTACTTAGAAATTGATGACATGGATGCCATCAATTGACCATTGAGTCCTATGTGGCACTACCAAAGCTGATGTCGATTTTTTTTTTAAAAAAATTAAGTACTTTTTTATGTATTTTCTTTTCTTTTCTATATTGTTAGAAGGCCGACTGATGGTCAAGCCAGCAAGAGGCTACCGGCCATCAGCCGAGGCCCAGCGACCTCCACCAGCCATTGGGCGAAGGCCCGTGAGCCCTCACCCAAATACTTTTACTGACATCTCGGAGAAAACCAACTAGCTTTAGATTCTGGTGGCATTTCTTATATCTCTTTCATTACAAAACATGATATGATATTTATGTCAAACATTTCAATATTAAAAAGTTCAAATTTGTACTCGTTTTCCTTTTAATAAAAAAATTTGCTGAACATTCATCCTTCTTCAAATATTTTCACTTTATCATATCACCACTCAGATTAAAAAAAAGATTATTTTAACAAGGAGGAGCTCCGAGTAGATAAATAAAGCACTTCAGTCACAAACAATAAAAATAAAAATAAAAAATCATGGTTCATGAGGCACAACAGGACATACCACTTTCCATAATCTTAGTTTTCCTTTGCCAAATTTTTTTCTCATTGTCATTCAAAAATACAACTGCTTGATTTGCAATTGTCTTTTCTTTACGTAAAAGTACGGAAAATTATGGGAATTATCGGTTTGTAATGTTTTCGAGGAACAAAGTACCTGGGATTAGGAATTTGAATGTCAAGTTGCCCCCGATTTGACCCTGAAAATAACTCCATTGATCCCCGATGTTTTCCCAGATTCTGTACCCTTCTTCCACCAACTGCCTCTTCATGTCTGATTTGAATATTATTTGCACTCTGTCCTTTATAAGCCTGTGTCCTGCAATAAAAAATATAAAAGACCCAACAGAAAAATTGATCAAGATTGTTGTATTTTGGTTTTTCATAGTGGGACTCACAATGTGGATTAAGCAATAAGTTAGGATGACGTGGATCAACACTTGTCTCCGAACTTATTGCTTAATCCACCATGACATATTTTTAATGGATATATGCCGTATCAATCTTATAAAGAATCTACCCTAATAACATATTATATAAATAATAGTTTAGCATTCAATTTTGTAGTTTTATTTTTCCCTTACTAAAAGATTCGATTTTGTAGTTTGTACAACAAACCCGATAAACAAAGGGAATGTGCTAGCCTGACAGCTTGACAAGATTGTCATTTATGTATCACCATACGATTTTCTAATCAATAAGTATTTTATACAAAACACGCGGTGATGATGCGGAGATCTACGGTTGAGATTATACTATCCCCAATAGTATTGTTAAGGAAACATCTCCCTGAATAAAATGAAAACTTTTACATTTTTCTCTTCCAAACCCAATCAATTCTACCCAACCCTGGTACCATTCATGCCCTCTTTCTCCCGACCTCATTTACGGCCATCCCTCCTTTCTTCTCCTTCTTTTGCGACTTCCATAGCGATGCAGTGGCGGAATCGAGCTCAACTCTAGGTCAATGTGCGCGAACTTGATCTAGCATCCCTAATGATGAGCTCCGCAAGGTGCCCCGACCGCCACGGAGGTGGTGGTTGTGGTGTAGGAGAGGGGGGAGGGGACGTGCACTATTCTTATTGCTAGTTGCAAAAGATGAAAAGCTGAAAAGACACAGATTGCGGGAGGCAACCAACGGTGTAATTTCGCAGGTGGGTTTCGTCTCAAACTTAGGCAAGATTCATAGAGGCGTCAAAATGGGTCATCAACCCATATGTTAACCAACATTTAAGAGTGTGGGTCTCATAAATGAGTAGCTTAACAAATTTAAGTAGATCATAAATGAATTATTTAACAACTTAGTGGGTCTTAAATATTTTTTAAATGGGTTATCTTACTATCTTAAGCGATCATAAAAGCATTTTCTGATTTTTTTTATCTTCTATTTTTTTATTTTCCCTTTCTTTTGTATTTATATTTTTTCTTTCTTTCTTTTACTTTTTTTTTTCTCAACTGTCTGGCAAGGGCCATCCGACCCTCGCTGATCCCAGGCACTAGTGACTAGCGAGGACCGCGAAACCTGGCTAGATCTTGGCGCAAGAACATCAAGGTATCATACACACCAATAGAATGCTAGATACTAATAATGTGCTTTAGCTTGTCTTCCTATGAATCTTCATAAGATTCTCTTTTCTTTTGGTTTTTGCAGAACTATCTGTGGAACAATCGATATAGTTTGATCCATTGTGTAGTTTGGATCAGCTCAAATTATGAACTTTTTGAATTCAATGGGTCAAATAATCTAGTGGGTTCAAGACCTAAAAGTCAACGGAGTAAAAAAGGGGTTTGGGATGTCTATATACAATGAAATTCCTTTTCTCAATCTTAAGACCACTTCTGCAAGAAACGCATGTGTTGTGTTTTGTTAGGTAACTTCGTGTATACCAGAAGCAGCGTCTGTTCTGCACCCTGCATATATTCTATTCATTCGTGAGGAGAAATTCTTGGCCTCTGATGTTGATCACAAGAATCACAGCTGCAGTTTCTTCACTGTTTCTCCGAAACCACCATTGTCTAGAAGTCGTCCTTTGTCTTGGACTCATATTCATCGATGTATTGAATATCAACCCTCTTTGGCTAAGACGTGTATAGATCCCCCCTTCGCCTTCTCAAACATCCCTCCATTCTGTCAAATCACATTTTCAGATAAATCCTCTCTCTCTCTCTCTCTCTCTCTCTCTCTCTCTCTCTCTCTCTCTCTTGCGCGCGCGCCCGCACATGATCACCAGTCTCCTTTCCCGGTTGAGATCCAGGTTTCCCATCCTTGTAAGATCGGCGATGCCGGGCTTCCTTCCATTCTCGCCGCATAAAATTTGTGATGTCGCCGAATTATTCACTTTGCTATAATTCCAAGTCGGTTATGAATGTTTGTAAATGTGGAAATTGGCTTTAAGCGACTAAACTGTAAAAGATATAATATCGATTTCTCAAATATCGAGATTATACTGACATTAGAAGACGTCTAAACTCGTAGCTTTTGCACTTCTTCAACTGATTATGATCTCGTACACGTATATACATGGTGATAGGATCAAACTCACATGATAAGAGCAATGGCGCATCGAATACAGGAGCTACTGGTCCTAGTGGTCTTGGCCATCTTTCCCAAATCGACATTCTGCAAGTCGAGCTGCAGCTCGAGGGTGAGGGACCTGCCGGCGCCGGCAGAAGGCAGCAAATGGCTACTGCTTGCGCTGGAGGTTCGCGGTGGAGGCGAACAACATGCACGGGTGGCTCACGGTCCAGCCCCAGTGCGAGCGGCACATCGAGTCCTACATGACCGGGGGGCAGTATGACCAGGACCTAAACTTGGTCATCGACCAGATCGCGGCTTATGCCGATGGGATCGCCGTGTCCGATGACAGGATGGACGCTTGGGTCTTGGACATCGATGATACATGCATTTCCAACATGTTTTACTACAAGGGAAAAAGATACGGGTACGTAAATGTGCAGAGATATTTTTGTCTTGAAGCTTGCTCCAGGGTTAATGTGAGCTACGCTATGTGATTTTTTTTTTTTTAACCATAGATGCGACCCGTTCAACCTGGCGGGGTTCAAGGCGTGGGTGGCGTGAGGGGAGTGTCCGGCGATACCGGCGGTGCAGGGGCTGTTCAAAAAGCTGGTTGACATTGGATTCAAAGTCATCTTGCTCTCGGGCAGGGACCAAGATACTCTTGGACCCGCCACTGTTAACAATCTGCTTAATCAGGGATTTGTAGGCTATGAACGTCTGATTATGAGGTAATTTTGACCCATCTCTCTATCTCCACTTCTTTTTGCTTGGAAGTTGCAGCGAGATTCAGTGGCAATGACTCTTTTAGTCGTGCAGCCAGGAATAGAAATCTAATTAATTAATGGGTTTAGTTCGAGTCAATACCTCGTGGGCCAATTTGGATTTCCATGCCCATAGACTCAGACATTTTCAAAGCGGGATTGTAGAAAGATAATGATGGAGTTGGAGACTAATAAGGATTTAAATAGGGATTTGAAAAATCGACGGGTATAGGATGAAATCTCAACCGCAAATGTTATGAATGGTAAAAATATATATATACACACAAACATTATGGTGGGACCCACTCTAATCTAGTGGGACCCATTTAATTATTTGTTTCCTCTCTATATTGTTTGCTATAACATCACATGAAATTGAAAAAACAAAAAAAACTTATGTGATTTCACGGCATGTTTTCACGCTTCATAGAATTGGAAGAAAGTTATCGTTTCGTTTCTGGTTTTAGAGCACACAGCAATTTTGGTTAATCGTTTAATCGGGTCCTCTTTATTCTTTGCAACTTTAGGTGTCCTACTATTTTACTATTATTGTTTTTTTTTTTTTGTTGATTCCATGTTTTTTTGGTCGAAATTATTGATTCCATGTTGGTTTATGATGGGAAAAGAATCTGTAAAATCGTATATCTTAGGCTTAATGATAAGTTTTGGGGGGAAAAAGAACATTTGACGCTTTAATTAGAGATGGGGACCCGGAAAAAAGGAAGAATCTTGCTTGGCAAAGCAACGATAAGTGGTGGGGCTACACTTGCGATAGTTTCATTTACTATGTCTAGTTTTAATCCATGATTCTCATGATAGCCACATTACATTTTGTTTTTAATAGCTGGATCATCTCCTTTGTCGAAAAAGAAAAAATGAAAGAATAACTATGGACATGCTAACACGATATCATTATTCTAACAAGGCATTTCTATGCATGTTTTATCGTCAAAATACACAATTAAAATGAAGAAATTTAGTGCTTCGTTAGTTGTTGGTCGTGTAAATGACAAAGGCACTCCGGGAGCACCTCTAACTCTCTTTGAAATGGACTTATCTTAGAATTAACGAGAACGTATGTACGATATTTCACGACCTAACTTATTGCTTAATCCACATCGTGCGTCCCTCTATTAAATACACGATACAATAATCTTGATCAATTTTTTTGTTGGGCCTTTTTTTTTTTTTTTCATGCTGGACACGGGCTTATAAAGGAGAAAGTGCAATGATATTCAAATCAGACATAAGGAGGCAATTGGTGGAAGAAGGGTACAGAATCTGGGGGAACATTGGGGATCAATGGAGTGATCTTCAGGGTCAATTCGTGGGCAACCGGACATTTAAGATTCCTAATCCCCTGTACTTTGTTCCTTGAGAGCATTACAGACCGATAATTCCCATATTCTTCTGTACTTTAATTGGGAAAGGGAAATAGAGACTATGAAAAGTGGTGTGTCCTGTTGTGTCTCATGAATCATGGTTTTTTTTTTTTTTTTTGTATGACTGAAGGGCTTTATTTAGCTACTCCGAACTCCCCCTTGTTAAAATAACCTCATTTCTTATCTGAGTGGTGATAAAATAAAGAGAAAGTATTTGAAGAATGATGAATTTTCAGTAAATTCTTATTAAATAGGTACACGAGTACAAATTAAACTTTTTAATATTGATATGTTGGATATAAACATATAATATCTTCTTCTTTTTTGTCGAATAAGCATTTCATATACTAATGAAGATAGTTCTCACAAAGCTCTATCCTTAGAAATTGGTTGGTTAATCCCCCAAAGTTCTTTAGGACTTGCTTTGTTTTGATGCCGCCCTCTTTGGGCGCTTATTGTAAATAGATAATATCTTGTAGCATAGCAAAAGAGATACAAGAAATGCCATCAAAATCCCAAAATGTTAGTAAAAGCATCTTGTTCCGTCGAGCTGAAGTCCAAAATACTCACACAATGCCTTCAAAAGAATTTAATAAGGAGCCGCATAAGATGAAAATCTCACATACATTTTGTACTACGCTTGCCACCCTTCCATACCCTCCATAATTATGAGCAAATATAATTTCAATCGTAATTACCTTGCTTTACCCTTTTACATCCTACCATGCCATTAGCATTACTCCTAAAGAGAGATAAACTCGTCAATTTCCGTTAATTGACCGCTTGATCATATTTGTGCCCTCTTAGATTATTAGATTTTTTTTACTCGCTATAATGCGTGTGATGTCCGTGCATTGCACGCATTTTATCCTAATAGAAGTGATGATGGCGGGCGATTCGCTGAGCTCGAGTCCGCCTATGCAAGTAAATCATTTCTTCGGCCCGGCTCCCCTATCTAGACCCGTTCAAGCCTAGCGAAATCCAGTCAATTTCGCGTAGAAAATGTAGTTATATTTTTCATTATGATGGGCTTGAGCAAGAAATTCCTAATGGCTAATGATATGTTTGGCCCGCTCAATGATCAGGTCAAATTCGAAAGTTCATAGAGAGGGAGAAAGCGTAAGGAGGGGGGGATTTGGATCCCTTTAGAGCTCACGTACGTTGTCGGAACCGGAGCAAACATGGGAAGAAATTTCGTGGCGCAAACAGAAGAAACGACAACGACTGAAAGTGCCAATGTCATCTTCTCCTTCTTTTGTCTTAAACTTTCGGAACTGTTTTCCCTCCTCATTAGCCTCGCCATCGTAACTCAAAGGAAACATTGTCACGCTCCGTAGGATTTCCGAAAGCAGGATTTTTACTGCAATCTGCGTATCATTCTCACTTGATCACGTTCTGGAATTTGCGAGTGGCTCGAGTTTTTTCCTTCGTTCGGCTTCTGGCTCCGTGGATCTCTTGCTCCGGAGGTTCTAGTGAGGGCAAACGAAAATGGCTTGCACTTCTCGCATCACCAATCACTCGGGAAAGGTGAGGTGCAAACGGGGTTCGTTTCGTTGCTTTCGGTGAATCATTTGATTGCATCGGCGGTTCGTGCCGTGTGCGATTATCATTCGTTCTTGCCTAATAACTAATTAGTGAACAAGATGATGGAGAGCCAACTATGGATATCTCGATTTGCACTGGTTTTAGATGAGGATTTTGTTGTTTTATTTCATTTTTCGACTGGTTTCTTTGTTATGCTATAGATTCCAACTTTCTGTTAGCTAATTTTCGCGGCGTGTGAAATCTGGCATTTGTTGTTTTTAGATTTGAAAGTTGTACACTCATTGAGCTCCTCATGAAATCTTGATTTGCGCAGTTAGGGGACGTCTCCGCCCTACTAAGGCAAGAGAATGCCGTGTTTGTTCGTTGGATGTACTTATAAAGTTTCCAGTAAAAGAGATGGTATAGTCAATTTATTCAATTTAGAACGGCTAGTTAGTTCAACCATTTCTGTAGATAACCCCTTTATCAATGTGCTATGTAGAATATGCTCATCCAACACATAGGCATCTACTATGCTCGAACATGACCAGAATGTGTGAAGTTGCCATAGTATCGGGTATATTGTGAATATCTGCTCATAAAAAGATCTCCAGACAGATTGGCAAAGACCTGTTTCAAAATCTGGGGGGAAAAAAAAAGTAAAGCATTACACTATGTTTTAGATGGTATATGTGTTTCGATCTGTTGATCTTACTTTTCTTGATTTTCATACTGTAAAATGCGCCTAAGTATAGTTTTAGAATTGTTGTCGTCGGTCATCTTGGCAATATTTTCTCGTTAAATTTAAACACATTGAATATGATCTATGGCGCAATTGCCCTTGTACCACATTGCTCTCCTCTCTAGTGTCCATCGTCAAATGGAAGAGAAGGTCTATATTTTGACCAGCGTTGCATTGACTCTTCTCGTCTGCCTTTGTGTTCTGCTTTGATTGCTTATCGAATCTGAACTTTGAGAAGCCATTTATGTTACCTCGTCATGCGGTTCTTTATAATCAATACGCTTATGATGCTTGGACAGAATGATTCTGAGGTAAAAGTTTTCTTGGAAGATTGGAAAGAAAATTTTCCCGATTAAACATGGAGGAAGTAACTCGCTTTTGTACTTTTGAGATGTAGACTTGAAAAAGTAGTGATCTACTGCTAATGGTATTCATATGTATCAATAAATATTTTACTTACAACTTGCCTGAAAGAGCTTCCATACCCCGAGGTCCTGTTGAATTTTGGCAGTTTGTTGTCAATTGCTTGTTGCAGAGAGGGTCGGGAAGGAAAGGAAAATAAAATAAAATTCAAAAATAATCAAAAATAAAATAAAAAATATTAAAATTTTGCCACATCAGCTCTAGCGATACCACGTCAGCGCCAACCGGTAAGTGAAACATTTAGATCCAAGCATTCTCATTGGAATTTTAGTGATCCCTATCATTGCCTTCAATAAATTTTGAGTGATGCTGACATGTCTACAGCCTGAAAAGGACACCAGGATATTCAAAGCTGAGGTTGAGTAAAGTTCTTAAATAGTATATCTGAAAATGTATGAAAATGTAAAACAGATCGAAGTAAGAATTTATGTTCTAGTAAGTTTGTCCATTTTTATTGTTTGTCGTTCGATTGCTTTTTTATGAACCATGTTATGTTATTTTCTTTTGCCCAGATTCCATCTCGCTGTTGAAAGGAAATAGTGGAGGTTCCGTGAGTCAAACGTAACAACATGGTCCGTAAGTAATAACCGGAATTTGAAGATGAACGTATCCTGCACGAAATATGGGACTTACCAGAAGAATATAAAGATCTTGAGAACGAGGAAATCGACTATCCTGAGGAGAATAGCGATTGGGACTAAGAGGAGCAGGTTGACGACTATTGACGACTATAAGCGTTGAGAGCGAGGAAATTGACTATTAGCAATTGAGAAAAAGAGGAGTTGGTTGGTGAGGAAGAAGAGGACGATAACTATTGGGACAATGAGGAGACAGTTGGCGAGGAAGAATAGAACTATGACAATAGCTATTGGGACAAAGAGGAGTTGGTGGACCAAGAAGAAGAGGACTATATAGAGAGAAGAAGCAGAGGAAGAGCAAAGGATGACAGAGTCGCTTCAAAGCGAGGATCTACTCGTCATCCTCTCATCTTCATCTACTTCTTCTGCCTTGTCAAAATATTCATTTTCTTTTTCGTCAATCGACTCCTCTTTGTCCCAATAGCTATCGTCCTCAACATAGTGCTCTTTTTCCTCACCAACCGTCTCCTCTTTGTCCCATACAGCTATCATCCTCTTCTTCCTCACCAACCGGCTCTTCTTTGTCCCAATCTCTATCCTACTTAGGATACACTCGTTGTTAAAATCATCTCATTTTTTATCCAAGTGATAATAAAATAAAGAGAAAATATTTGACAGTTAAAATAGTCTCATTTTTTGTTTGAGTGGTAATAAAATAATGAGAAAATAATTGAAGAAGGATGGTTTTTCTTATTTTGGAAATTCGTTAATTTCTACTGTTTATATTGCTAGTTCACTTTACTTTTAGAATTAGGGTTGGTTGTGAAAAATCAGATTGCATCTTTTTAAAAACCAATTCATCGCCTCATCCTCCGCAAATTTTAGATGGTTGCATCATTTGGCCCAGATTGAGGTCAGATTTGCCTACGTTGTAGCGTGAGTGTCACGGGTCGATTGCTTGGAATCGAGCCGTGCAGCGACTTAGACTTTATTGGATCATTAGAACGCTTAAGAGCTAAGCCTTTCCCAAGGATCATCGTTGGAAGAACACTTAAGCTAAGCCTTTACGATTGAAACATCTAAGATCGTCGTTGGAAGAACAATTAAGCTGACCGTCGTTGGAACATCTAAGCTAAACCTCTTCCAAGGATCGTCGCTGGATCAAGAAGCTCTTGGGAGAGAATTCTTTGTATTGCTCAAGTGTTGGATGATCCAAATGAGGGAGAAAGCTCCCCTATTTATACAAAAAGCCTCTCGATGACTATCGCTGATTGACTCTAAATCTAATGGTCGAGGTTTCATCTCCCATCTAACAATTATCGATATTTTTTTAAAAAAAAAATCTTAAAATATGGTATATTTACTGTATCAGCCCCTAAGAAAATTCTAGATGACTGAAGAAAACCCTACAGGCCAAGACAGTTCAACTATTTTCTATGAGATTATTTTAATAAGGAGGTCTGAGTAGCCAAAAAAGCACTTCAGTCATAAAAAATAAAAATAAAAATAAAAATCATGATTCATGAGGCACAAGAGGCCGTAGAACTTTCCATAATCTTTATCTATCTTTCTCAATTATTTCGTCATTCCCACTCAAAAATACAACTGATTGATTGATGTTCTCAAGGAACAAAGTACATGGGATTAGGAATCTTAAATGTCCGGTTGCCCACGAATTGACCCTGAAGATCACTCCATTGATCCCCGATGTTCCCCCAGATTCTGTACCCTTCTTCCACCAATTGCCTCCTTATGTCTGATTTGAATATTATTGCACTTTGTCCTTTATAAGCCGGGGTCCTGCATGAAAATAAAAAAGAACCAAAAAGAATTTATCAAGATTATTCTATTTTTTTTTTTTTTTAGAGGGACACACAATGTAGAATAAGCAATGAGTTATGTCACAGTAAAATAAAAGATTAAAAAAAAATTGAACACTGGACCCAAGTCATGCAGGATATAGCCAAAATGATACCAATTTATGAATTTATAATGTCAAGCATTTGCCCTGTAAACGTGACGTGGAGTTCCAATTATTATCTACGTTTATTCCACATCTCAAAATTAATATATTGTCTTCCATACATAGTGTCCTTAAGATGAATTTAGCGCTTCCTAATTGCAGCATTTCTATACGTAATACACTAGACCATCCATAGTACAGTTTCATATCGGAAGACGTGGATCAACACCTCTCCTTACACGGAAATGTTCTCACATGGACTAGGTTCGGGGATCAACTATAATTGAACATCCATCAGCGCATGTGAGACTCATCGGAAGAGACTCGTTCCAATGGATGTTCATTGACTATATGAGTTTATGATATAATTGGACCGAAATGATGTGGCAAGGACATAATCTATTGGTGTAGTAATTGGTCAACATACTGTGGATGTGGTTTTCAACAAATCCATAATATAATATGGTTTCGAAGGATGACGTGGATCGTGATTTTGGAGGGGTTTGATAAAAAGCAAATCAAACTTAAGAGTTTTTTTTTTTTTTCGAGACTATGTCATAAAATAACAAAAAAAAAAACGAATTTATGTCATATTCTTACGGGGATGAGTCTCCAGGATGTAACTAAACTCGGTTATCAGAAATCAAGAACTGCATCGATATCTTTCTATTTTTCGGGCTTTGAAAATGTCTGACTTTGTAGGCACGAAAATCCAAATTGGCCGACGACGTGTTGACTCGAGAAGAGCCCATTAAGCGGGTGCCACGAATAATTAGATTTGAATTCTGAGGGCAAGACTTAAAGAGTCATTGCCAATTTGCCACCCAATCACGTTGCAACTTCCTGGCAAAAGAAGTCAAGAGATAGAGACTAAGGATGAGTAAGAAGGACAAATCAAATGGGGAACTGTTCGGAGTGGATCGGATCGGACCAAACTGGCCAGTTTGGCCCGATTTCTGATTTCACAAAATTGAAACCGTTGATTTTTAATCTGATTCCCGATTCTAGGAGAAAACTGGATAGCCTGGACTAGGATGATTATTTTTAACTTATTTATTTTTTATTTATTAAATGTAAATACCTAATAATTCATGGGTTATTTTTTATTTCTTAAATATAATTCCAATCTTAATTAATATATTAAAATTAAAGTCCGTATTACTCACTCTTATTAATAATCCATCGGTTTTATTGAATAGCTTGGGAATTGGACCTGACGGAGAACTAATCACCCCTAATAGAGACAGAAATGAGTCAATTACCTCATAATCATACGTTCATAGCCTAAAAATCCCTGATTGAGCAAATTGTTAAAAGTGGCGAGTCCAAGAGTCTCTTGGTCCCTTCCAGTGAGCAAGATGACCTTGAACCCATCCTCGACCAGCTTTTGGAACAGTTGCAGCACCGTCGATATCGCCGGGCACTCCCCTTGCACTGCCCATGCCTTAAACCCCGTTGCGTCAAAGGGGTCGCATCTACGATTAAAAAAAAAAAGGTATATCACATGATTCACATTTAACCTAGAACAAGCTTCAAGACAAAATTATCTATATGTACATTATACGTACCCATATCTCTTTCCCTTGTAGTAAAACATATTTGAAATGCAGGTGTCGTCGATGTCCAAGACCCAAGCGTCCATTCCGTCATCGGACACTGCGATCCCATCGGCGTAAGCCATGACCTGGTCGGCAATCAGGTTGAGGTCCCGATCGTACTGGCCCCCGGTCATGTAGGACTCAACGTGGCGCTGGCACTGAGGCGGGACCGTGCGCCACGCACGTATGTTGTTCGCCTCCACCGCGAGCCTCCAGCTCAAGCAGTAGCCATTGCTGCCTTCCGCCACTGCCACGGGCGCGTCGCCCGCCTTCGAGCTGCAGTTTAGCTTGCCGAATATTGCTTTGGGAAAGATGGCCAAGACCACCAGGACAAGTAGCTCCTGTACTCGATGCGCCATGGTTCTTATCACGTGAGCTTGATCCTATCACCAAATATACACAACATCATGGTCAGGTTTTTTTTTTTTTTTTATTTCAGGTCGAACGTCATGATCAGTTGAAGAAGTGCAAAAGATACAAATATAGATACTTCCTCCAATTTCTGTGTCCCTTCAAAAGTCAATTTAATCTCGATATTTAAGAAATCGGCAATGTAACCATTACAGTTTGGTTGCTTGAAACGAATTTGGGCATCGACAAACAAACACGTATCTGGTACAATAAACATTCATAAACCGACACGGAATTATAGCTGGAGCGAATAACTCGGCTACATCACATAATTTCATGTGGCGGAAAAAAGGAAGGCAGCTTGGCATAGTCGATCTTACGAGGATTGGAAACCTGGATCTCAAACCGGAAGCGAGACCGCCGATCATGTGCGTGCGAGAGAGAGAGAGATAAAAGGGGGATGGTTAGCTGAAAATGTGAAATGACAGAATGGGTGATGTTTGAAATGGCGAAGGGGGTATTTATACACAAATTAGCCAAAGAGGATTTGATTGATGTCCAATACATCGATGATGATGATGATGATGCAGGCTAATGTTCGTCAGGTGATGACGCCAGGAATAAGTTTAGACTTTCAAAAACGATGGCCATTTCGGAGAAACAGTGAAGAAACTGCCATCGCGACCCGCGTGATCGACATAGAATCCGAGTATATCTCCTCACGAGTGAATAGAATATGTGCACCAGCGCAGACCAGACGCTGCTACACGAAGTTTCCTAACAAAATCCAACACATACGTTGCTTGTATGAGTGGTCTTAACTTAAGATTGAGATCCGACATTTCGTTTTTATATGGACCTACCAAACATGGTTTTTTACGCCATTGACTTCTAGGTCTTCAACCCACTAGATTCTTTGACCCCACAAGTTTTTGACCCATAAAAAAAAATTAAAAAAATTTAATGCTTCGGAACCCTTTTTTTTTATTTTTTTTTTTTGACGAAAAAACTCATTACATTGAAAAGGTCCATAATTTGAGCTAATCCAATTTATACGTCGATGGTTTTTCAGATCTTCCTGGAAAAAAAAAAACATTGGTATCCAGCAATCTATTGGTGCGTATGATACTCGATGTTCTTGCCCTAAGTTTGAGACGAAACCCGCCTGCAAAATCTCCAATAAGAATAGCGCACGCCCTATCTCTCTCCCCGCCTCTCTACCTACACCACAACCGCCATCTCCGTAGTGGTCTGGACACCTTGCAGAGCTCATGATCAGGAATGCTAGATCAAGTTCGCCCGCAGTCGGAGTCGAGTTCGGTTCCTTAACTGTGTCACTATGGGAGTCGCGAATGAAGAAGAGAGAAATGAGGGAGAGCCGTGAACGGGGCTGGGAAAAAGAGGGCGTGAACAGTATTGGGGTCTTCTAGAATCGATTGGTTTTTGGAAGAGAAAAATTAAAAGCTTTCATTTTGTTTACCATTTTCGTTGTACAAACTACAAAATTGAATCTTTAGCAATAAAAGTACTACCAAATGTGGATGTTAAACTATTATTTATAACGTATATTATTTTAGTAAATTCTTTATAAGATTTTTTTTTTGGTCAAAAAATTCTTTATAAGATTGATAGCGCATTATACTCATTAAAAATATGCCATGGATGATGGGTTGGGCCGGGGCTTGGGCCTAGAATATTTCTACCCGAGCCCAGCCCCTAATCAGGTCTAGTGGATGGGTAGAGTTGAGATAGGGACGGGCACGGAGATCGGCTCCGCCTTCCGGCAAAGCCCCGACTTGAACGAAGCGGGTTTTCCCCCATCGAGAAACAGATGAACGAGATTCTAGCTAGGATGAGGCGGAGGCGATAATATGTCCTCCCTGCCCCATTCATATATTTTCCAAAGATGGAAATATTATGTGTATTTGTATAATTTCTTTTAGATGGCCATTGTCAATAAAATATTCAAATATCGATCATTAGATAGGCAATTGTGTATATTTTGTTAATTTAAAGATTGATGGTAATTGGAAATAATATTCGAAAAAATAAGTTATCAATATAACTCATTGTATCAAAGTTATCCGGTTAGAATTACAAATTTTCATAATTAAAGTATATACAACTTTTTTTACGTAAATAATTTTTTATTGAACTTATGATTATTTCATATATCATTCTATCATTAGCAATCCAAGGATGAAATTGATATATCTCTACAGCTAATTCATTTATTTCTATAGTACAGTTAAACTCAAAGAAACAAATTAACTATATTATCAAAATAGCTTGAAAATAAATTTAAACAATCTAAGCCAAATAGAAGGTATAGCTACTTGATAACCACCTCTTTCTATAGTTAAATTTCGTGTGAGAAAAAAACATGTCAAAAGTAAACTTTTTGTCTGTCAATTGCGATAGACTCAATGTGCAAAATTCATCAGTCTACTTGGCTGCTAATGATAAATATTATGTCAACCTACATTTGTCTCGTGGTTATATTGTGTTAGTTAACATTAGCGAAATATTTGTGATTTATATAAACAATCTTAGCTGTAAATACCGAATTTTTATTTTATTTTTTCATTCATTAATTGAAATCATGTCTAAATGGGGGATTTTAGAGAATTTGCTAAGAGTCATATTTTGTAAATTTTCGCTTACGGCCAGGTGCCTTACGTGGGCCAAGGCGTAGGCGACAAAGGCGCAAGGCGACCTATACGTTCATGCCTAGTCCTGTGCATCCCTAGGTTGAGCTGGATCATCTAGTGTAATTTATCGCGACTCCTTCAGAATTTCATGAAAATATGGTAAGACACGAAAATTTAAAGTGTATATGATCGATATGTGAAATATACTCAACTTTATTTTATGTGAAAGCCATCAAGGAATTAGGTATCCTATCCTTTCAATGAGACCTTTGGCTCTTAAGCATTTTACTCCAAATTGATTATTTGCTAGTAATTTCCTTTGGAAAGAATATTCTCAGATATTATTCAACTAATCTCATTTTGTTATTGACAATAGAAAGTGCCACCACGACCGACCGCCCTCAAAAGCGAGCATATCATATTTCACCATCCATTAGTGTTATTGCAAAACGCACATAATTAGATAATATTTACCCTATGATATCAGTTTTTTCATACATTAGATAAAAGTAAGCCTCAATACCAAAATAAATAGCGATGTACTACGAGGCTCGAGATGTTCTATCTTCTTATTTTGTCTCAACCTATCATTTGCATATAATGACGACACGTTCAGTCATCCTTTTGAAATGGAACTAAGTGTGACGACTCTATATTAAGATCTTACACATATGATGATTATGAATTTCACCGTTTTAAGCCACTAGTTCAACATTTCAGGGTGGTGGATCGACGTGGTCTCGCATATTAGTAAACTTAATTAGCAGCTGTAAATTTATCAAAGAGAGAGAATTCGAAATACACGTAAGCACACAAAGAAACAAAGAAAATGAGAAAGGGCATGAAGGAGAAAGAAGATTATCAAAGGGAAATCAATTACCTAACAAGGTGGTGATAGAGGCATTTTGAATTTGCTTCTGATCTCACAGCTGATCTTGAACAAAGTTCTAGCACTGCATACTCAAAGTTGATCAATGTGTGTATATATATAGAAATTGGAGAATCATGTAATAAGAGGGAGCCATGGAATATAAGCCAACCAATGAGCTACTCCAAAGTGGGGTACCAAAATTAGAAAAAAAAATATTAAAAATGAGGAACCCATTTGACCTACCACACTCAATATTAATAAGAAGATACACAAAAAAAAATTTATTTGTTTTTGGTGGGGTGACGTCAGGGAGCAGATATATCATGTCATCCACCCTAGTGGTGGATTTGACTCTTGGAAGAGTCCGGAGAGGCGGTGGACCTCTATTGATGGTGGAGGAGGAAAGAGCGACTAATTCCCCTCATCTTAAACTATATATTCAATTTCAATTATGTCCTAACTTTTTTGTCTAAAAAATTATCAATTTTTATTCTAATCCTAAATCTGCCTGCATGTGCAAAAATCATCACTAATTTCTTTAAATTTATCAATATCAAGAGGTTGTTGTTGTCCCATCAAAAGGTGAGAGCGGTGATAAAGACACAAGTTTTGATAATAGGTATCTAACTAGCCCTGGTATTGACAACTAAAAAAATAACAATTTTTAGACACGTGGGCATATTTGGGACTAAAATGAAAATTGAATAAATAAAAATTCGAGCAAAATTAGAATTCAACCTAAAGTTTAAGAGTTTTCGTTTGAGAATTAGGCCGAGTAAAGATGACGCCATTTTTTTTGTTCTTATTATTGGTTCAATCAATTTGATTTAATAAATCCGATCTTTATTTTGTTTGACCAAAGTGTTCAATGTCTCTGTTCTATAGATTGAACCCATTTAGACTCTCAATTGATGTTTTTAATGGCTCAGAGTTCCACCAGGTGGCTTAAAATTCATTCAGTCATAACTATTTATCAAGGCAAGAAACTATTATTCGGAAATCAAAAAGAACTGCAAATCATTCCTTTTTCTTTGTAACTCCAAGATCTAATTTTACCGTTTGAGTTGGCCTCTTAGCTCAAATGGGAGTTAAAATATTCCAAAGTCTTCGCTATTAACCATGCTTTCATCTAATATCTTCAAATTTTACAACTACTCGTAGTGTGTCCCACAAAATTTTAGATGATATTAAGGTAGGTGATCTTGAGATGACGTTGCAAGGAATAAGTAAACACGAATTCGTCAATCCACAAATTTGAGTAAACACTCACAACTATGGGTAAGCATGATTCCAAGGTAGAATCGGGAACCAAAAAATCGAACCGCCGATTCCAGGTTTTGATAAGCCAGGGTCTGCTTTCCGGTTCTATTTTTCTAGTAACCGGAACCTGTGACTTAGAGCTTCCTTAGTTAGCCAATCTCAATCTTCTTTATATTAACTTGGGAGTGTTCTGATTTGCATGGTACACCTAGTGGTGGTTCTGTGACAAAGTTGACTTTATGGTCCTGCAAACAAAATTGAAGTTTATCTAGAACTAATATCCCCAACTTTATAATTGGGCTAATTCCCTAAGAAAGCACCAACTTTAGGTCTATTGACGATTCTAACCCAGACTTTTTTTTGTCTCATAAAAAAGCATCGACTTTAGGTCCAACGACGATTTTGGCTCGAACTTTTTTTCATCCCATGAAAAATCGCCAACTTTAACTCAAGTTGCAAATCCGGCCGCCATAAATTTGAAACTAATTAAGGCTTGTTTAATGAAGAATCTGTATTGAGTTATATCAAGGGGTATTGCCATTGTCATGAATTCGAAAAGCTTAATTACTGAATGATTGGTTTAGCTAATTAGGAAGTATTTGAAGCACTTGCACTATCTATGTTTTAAGAAGAGCCAGTGAAGACTCTTAATGTTTAGTATTTAGGAACTGAATTTGTAAACATGATGTGTTTCGGGTTTCAGTGTATGCGGTAACTTCATTCTTATTTCTTCATTATTTAGCTACAGCACTCTTTTCTTGTGAGTTTGTAAGATGGAGTGGATTAAGTATGTGGTCACCAACAAAAGAAGGCCACTAATTGCTAATGGTTGTGGCATTTTATCATCTGATTTTTTTCTGATTGTGCAGCTTTTGAAGGCAAGTGAAGCTGCTAAAGATGTTGAAAATGATGCTTACCTCATGCAAGGTGTACATCTCTAAAAGCTTAAACTGGTCTGCACTTGAGGCAACCGAACAAGCTGCTAAACTATTTCCAGAAGTAGCAGTGCTCAACAGGTTTGAAGATGAAATCTAAAATAATGGCGGACGGAATCGGGACTTGAGTTCAAAGTTGGTGATTTTCATGGATGAAAAAAAGTTCGGACCAGAATCATCATTGGATCAAAAGTTTGTGCTTTTTTTGAGACAAAAAAAATTTGGGCCAGAATCGTCATTAGATCTAAAGTTGGTGCTTTTTAGGGAATCAGCCCCTTTATAACTTGGTAACCAGTGGGGCTATTTATATCCCCAGGTCCGTTTACATCTCTTGACAGCCGTGATGAAATGTTTATTCAAAAAGCTACCAGAGACTTAGAAAGCCCCTGGAGATGCATTAGATGTTAGACTCGCTGATTTTCACCAGGTAGGAATCGTCCTTTGTGGGTTGACCTAATACGCTTGATATGGAATCTTGACCAGCTAATTGTTATCAGTCTGCCATTGCAGGAAGTTCATGATAGAGCCTTGTTCTACTACAAAACAAATTGAATTGATAGGTTTCCTTATACCATGAAATCGGACTTGAAATCTATGACAAAATAGGTTTCAGGTTTGAGAGCATGCAGAATAAGTTTTAGGTCCGAAAAATGAAAATTTTGTTTTATAGGATTTTAGGTTCCAGGTGGAACTGCTCACCCCTACTCACAACAAATAAGATGTCGCACACGCACGAACTCAATAGAGAAAAAAAACTCTTAATGTTCATTGATTCATCAAAGGAGAAGATATATTACATACAAAACCAAAACGACTAAATGCTGGAAAACGACAATCCACTAAATACAAAACCTCGTATCAGATAACTCCTAGAAGAGGAAATAACGTCTATTAAATGATAAAGATAAATAAAAATCTAATTGGATAATTATTAGAAATGAAAATGAGATGACCTAAGATATCAGAATATTATCTAAAATTCTAAAAATCCTAAAATTGATTTTAATAAAGAAAGGAAACATTAAATAGTAAAATGCTAAATCTTCCGACCAAAAAAAAATGCTAAATCTGTCAACAAAAAATTTAAAAACAACTTTTGAAGTGCTCCGCATTATGTGTTCCCAAGGCTTCATTGGCCTCTCCTAAGATATCTAAAAATAACATTTTATTTTTTTTGTTTTGCTATCGAAGTTATTAGGTCTTTGGATTTATGTCATCATTAAACATGAAGATGTACCTTATCATGAAGATATTTTGTGTTTCATGTCAACGTTATTTTTCATTCAATAGAAGTTTAAAACAAAGTATGGGATGATTCGGGTATCTTGGAAACCATGCAAAAAGACATTATAAGGTATGTTTCGGGTTTTAAAAATTCGGAATTGACATTAATAAGGTAGGTTTCAAGCAAGGTAGATACCCTACTCACCTCGAAACATGCAACACTCACATTATTGTATATATTTATGTTCTAGTTTGAGGCCCAAAATTTGGTCTTGCGCGGAATGCAAAGTAATAGAATATTCAAATTATTAAATAATGCATCTATCTAACGGATTAAATTTTTCTCAGGATTTGCTGTCGTGATTTCATAGAATCTTACATTAATTGAATTGTGAATAAACACGACCCTTTTACGTGCTAAAATCAAAGCAATCACATAGTGGATTTTTCTTTTATCCACTATCGATGAATCGGAAATGATTGTCAAGGGGTCTTAACTTTCGAATGCATCACATTCCACTTAACCAGGGCAATTCTATATATATATATATTGGTTTGGGAGGATCTAGGGGGGGCCAGCCAAAACTTATTAGGCGGCCCAAAAAGTGGGGAGGGAGTCAGCGACCAACACCCACGCCGACCAAAAGTGGAGAAACAGCCGTCACGTAGGGAGACCAATCACATACCTTTCCCGGCAACAATCAGCACCTGTTGGCTGACATGGACCAATCGGTGAAATCATGGCGCCACCTCATCGACTGCCTCCCTAACGAGGTTGGTGATCATGAAAAGTTGGGAAAATAACAATTCGATTTCATAAATGCCGACACAACAATTCATCACGCAAAAAAAGAATTAAATTTGATACTTTAAGAGATCACATTAAAATTTAAACTTTAAAGGAAAGTTCAATAGTGTTGTTTTTGCCCGTCATGTTCTTTAAGAACAAATTGCTGAACCATGCCGATTGATCGAGTTAATAAAACGATCAAAATCTGTGCCTTGAAAGAAGTGCGGTTCTCGAAACTTTATTTTCGGTAATCTTAGATTTGAATGTAACCTGTCACACCTCTCGAGTTACTTGTACTTCCACAGAGTAAATATTTATCTCTTGCCATCTCACCACCATCCAGTACAAATTTCTTTAGGTCAGACGATGATTGACGGGGATTGATGGCAATGCTCTATATTCTAAGCAAAAAAACTTGCACAAAACCCTAAAATCCATCTCCTTCACACCCACCCCACCCACACACAACCCAACCCCCTCTTTCTCTTCCTTTTTTTCTTCTCTCTCTTCACCTATGCTCATACGTCTCTACCGTGCGTTGGCTTTCCATGCTGTCTCGTCACTTCGCTTCTTGCCCCTCGCCGCTGTCGAGGCACAAAGGACACCAAGTTGCATCGGCAAGAGGATAGTGGCGGCAACGGTGCCGAGAATGGTGGGGTGGTTGTAAAAGAATCAGGACATGAGATTCTGAATTCGAAATTTTCTAAATCTTTACTTGCCTTCCCAATTAGGTAATTTTATGAAATAAGCTTAGCCCATTGTCCAGCTTACTCGTGAAATGAGTGTTAGAATAGTCAATTATTAAACAATGTAATTATTTAACAATTTAAATTTTTAGAATAATTGACAGTAATCCATCAAATCTCATAGTATGAGATGAAGTTGACCCGACGAAGGTTCAAGACAGTGACAAGTGCTAGTGATTAAAAAAAAAATGTCCAAAAAAGAAAACAAAACAACAGAAAATTTCAATCAGTCATGTTTAACATGTCGATTCATATTGCCATTTAAATTTAGAGAATCCGTGTCCACATAAAAGCACGGAATTCATTTGATCGTGTCTACATATTTCACGCTCCACTCATAACCCTCACGCTTCTAACCTTGTTTCGTAAGTACTAGATATTGGAATATGGTTTATACACTCCATCGATATAAAGACACAAGGACCGTCATAGGGCTTTTGTAGTTTGAATCTATATTTTGTTGAAAATTTGAGTTTAAGCCCATAAATAACTATTGTTATATACAATCTCTTTCGTTTATGATTGAGAATTATAATAAAGATATGAGAGGTGCTAATTATAGTGCAATCATCTTCTAGATATAGCTTTAGTTTAAGGGTGAACCATGATAAATTTTATATCTTGATTTTTCTTTCTCACCTTTTGCTCTTTATTTTTTTATTTTTTATTTTTTATTTTTTTGTGCCTAATCCTAACACTCGGTGCACGATGGAAAAAGGTTTTCATCGTAATGATACGTAAAACAGCGACAAGCGCTTTAAACTTTCCACCTCTAGTTCATGGAAATTGACCGATAGGGTTGGCCAATCAAGAGGTTAGAGTTCCATGTGGAGCACACGTAAGATGCATAAAAAGGGGGCGAGAGAGAGGAGGGAACGAGGCCACAAGTCAACTTCACGAGATCGTGACGATGACGACGAGGATGCTTGCGTTAGTGGGAAACGCATGTCACACTATAGAATAGTAAGCAAATTAACCATGTCATGTGGCCAAAGTATCACCATGGACCTAAAGTCATCTCAATACACTCTTTCCAGTTGGATCAAATATCAAAATCAATCTCAGCTTAAGAAAAAAACTCTACTTATTAAAATGACTCGGCTCATTCCACGTGATCACTCCTTCCCAAAAAGTGACTCAGTCCATCTTACATTCTATCAGATGTGTGAATCGATTAATCCTACCCCCTCTCGCCATCCGACCCATGTGAGATGGGTTCGGTCGTTGCACCAATATTATATTTTCATTGTCCAACTAATAAAAAGCATATTCAAGCATATCTTCTTCTTTTGGAAATCCAGGGGCATTAATGTAAAAATGAGAAAATTATCGAAAAATTATGAAGTTATTATAATTGTGTCAATTTAATGCTAAACCTTTTTTTTTTTGTCAATTAAATCATAAAACATTTTGCATTTGTACCAATTCAATCCATCTTATTAGCTTTGGCCGGCCGGTGCTAGTATGGACTCCGACACCGACGTGGCAATTTCTATTAAAATTTTTATGTTTTTTAAAATTATCTTTTCTTATCCTTTTTCCTTCTCCTTCTTCCTTTACCCGGTCACTGGATCGGTGACCGGCCACCTCGTCAGCCTCGCCTTCGCCCAGATTTGGTGAGGTCGACCTCGCCTATGGCTAATCACCAATTCGAGGCAAATGGAGCCTAAATCTATACGTGCGCGCATATTTTCATTTGCCGACAGTAGCACCGCCAGAGCTTCTCCATCCAATGATAATTTCGTGGGATGTTTGTGGGGAGGAATGTCAACTCAAAGGATTGGAAGAAAATGTTTCTTTTCATCCAATTTTTCAACAACGAGCACTTATGAGATCCGAAATTTTAATGCTGTTTTTTCTCCTTCTTTTTGCAAGAGTTGTCCAAATCAAGCAGCTTTTAGTGCTTCTTTTGCACCCACTTTAATGGATAGTGGCCTCTATTAGTCGAGCGGACAGCGACTGCCAGTACTTTCATTACACGAGATACCATTCGAAGCATGCATATAAGCATTGAGCAAAATCTTGGCATATAGAAACATTGTGGATGCCATTTTCCCCACCATTTGCTCGTTTTGATTCGCTTTCAATCATGCCGGATCTTGAATATATACATATATATACACACGCGCGCATCAAGAATTTTATAAATCAAGTGTACAATTTCGTGTTGCTATCTCAAATGCCACGGAAGCGTGTAGATGTGAATCTATAGTCATAAGCATAATGAGTTCATTTTGGGCTGTTGACATTCAAAATAATTCACTGCGGAAACACATGTTGCACACGTGAGGGGTTGATGCACGCTTGGATCACATGAGGATCGATGCACATACAAAGCACGTGAGAAGTCGTCACTCAAGTGGGATACATGAGGAGTTGATACACCTTATAGACACGTGAGGAATAGGCATTTCGATAGAGAATGAAGAAAGCCAATATATATTGAGGTGTGGTTCATACTCCCCTGCGATAGGAAAGGCACGTGGGTCCCGCTCCACATTGACATATAATACTCCCTTGCGACGGAAAGTCTCATTGGGGTGTAGTTCATCCAAATTGGGTGTGATAGCCAGAGTGCTATATTCTTGGCTAAAAATCCCGCTTTTCATGCAAGAATAAAACACATTGACATACAATATCACTTCATCCGAGAGAAAGTAGAATAGAAAGTTATAGTGCTGGAAAAAGTTGACACACAAGTGAATAGTATAGATTATTTGACGAAGAGGAGACAAGCCCGAACCAAGAAGTTTCATCATGGTCTATTGAGATGATCAAGGCTTCATTTGAAGTGGGAAGGTTTAAATCAATAGTATGATTCTAAACTCTATAGACCATCCGGTAATGAAGGGTAGCTACCAAAGAATTAAGAGTCTAAAGTGCTCCCGTGATCTGTATCCGAACTTTGAGAGCTAAAAGCGGGCTCGGATCAGCAAGAGCCATGTTGAAGTTTGGGAATAAGGTGACAAATACAATACCAGCGTTCAAGGTGGTTTGGACTGTACCAATACATGCACATTGGTAATCAAAGAAATGAGTATCCGGAAGAGCAATCCTTGCTACCACGGGTAACCCTTTTCGGCCATGGAAGGATAAAGCAAGATGAATAGCTCCAAAATGAAGATGATTAAAACCTTGTTGGGTCCATTGGAGTGGTAACTCCTGGGTATCTGAAGGCGCACAAACTATTCTTGTTGGGTGGCCAAGATATGATGCTGGTTAAACTTGGAGGATCGGACATATTCCTTCATGGCATAGGAGTATGTCCGATAAGGTGTTTTATGGATCCGATGGGGAAAAAGAAGAAGGTTTGGAAAAAGCAGAGTAGGGGTTTATGATGGGGAGTTGGGTTTCTAAAATCTTACTGTCTTCGAAATATGTTACATCGTAGAGATAGTCTATCTTAGAAACAATCGATTGACAAAGTTCGGGAGGAGGGGCTAACAAAACTTGAGATGTAAGCTATATTGGGGATGAAATATCAAAGGATTCCATAAGAGGTATGAATTCTTCTCTTATTTGCAGGTCCTAATTTAGAATCATAATCTTAACTTAGACTCGACGATAATGGCTCGATACCAATAAGGAAGCGGAGACAAGCCCGAACCAAGAAGCAAGTATGGTAATCCCGTATTAAGCCCCTTGGGCAATTTTGAGGGATCTACCTGTTAGCTTCTTAGACTCATTCTTGAAGCTCAACCTTAAGGATATAAAAAATTTCTGATCCACAGGTTCCACAAATGCATTTTGGGAAGGGGGTTCCAAGTGAATTTTACGACCTCTAGACTGGTCTGTGCAATTTGTGCTAGTGTGGGAAGAATGCATTGTAGTAGCAAGTGGAGAGCATATTGAACCAAATTGTACTGCTAAATTAACAAGAGGATTCTAAATATGAGGAACACTGCTCTGAAGAGAAGAGAAGAGAATTTAGTGACTCATGATTTTGGAAATCACATTAATATTTTTGAAGGCAAGCGTTGAACTTTGCAAGCTCTGCCGAGCATATTACATGAGGGGGCATTTTATAGGCAATTGTACATAGAGACGACAATACACTGTAAGCATTGGATACTCAAATAATTGAGATCCATATACAACTTGAGACATAACTTAACAACCCTTAACAACTTTTGACCACAAGCAATCAATTATTGAAATAAAAGACATATATAGTACATGCATGACTAGCGGGTTGATTAGACAAAGTTGACAACTCATTATGAAGGATAATAATTTGCATCATCGCTATCCGAGCTGTCAGGGCCATCTTTCTAACGCATGAAGGCTCTCCATAATTGTTCTTCTTCAAACTCAAATATTTTCTTGTCAAGTCTTTGGATCATCGGGAATGCCACTAGAACTGGACGGAACATCTCTTGAACTAGACGAAATATCTTGGCTAGGCATAATTGGCTATAAGAAATCATAGGGGTCTTGTGATAGTGGACCACCCCATGAGTCTTAAGAGCTTTGAGAATCCATTTCCATTGAGGGATCTGGTTGATTTCTTCGGAATTCTTCATGGGATTCAAAAGTGGTCGGATGTGTTATTGGTCTATCTAATGAATGATTGGTTGTATATGGCTAAATCTCTGAAGGAATGACTTTGTTCTCCTAGCATAGGATTCTTTGGAGTTCTTTATACTCATGCTGGATCTGAAAAATTGATCTTGGAAAAGTTTGATGAATTCGAGCAACTTGTTCATGGATATCGGGCTTGAAAGTTGAAATACTAACTTGAGCTGCGACTATCCGTCTATCACCCGAAAGACTTATGAAAAATCATGGCTCGTAAAAAACCACAATTGTGTGTCTCTCTGATTCTGGTCTGCCATTTCGCCATTGCATTCCGGACAAATCTCTCCATGTTTGGAGTGGTTGAAACCATGTGAGCATACCCATCATATGTTTCTAGTTATGAGTTATGTAATCTCTAAAAAGTGCTTGAGATAAAACCTTAACAATCTTATTTGTGGGAAATTCTATGGCAACATGATAAAGATTAAACATGTACCATAACATCCACTTAAGTTCTTCTAGAAATTCAACATCCGGGAGACCATTGCAAAGGGATGGATAAAGGGATAATCGTAATTAAGACCTAGTCTTAACATTAAACCATCATAATCTCTAAAGATTTGATAGTGGTAATGCCAAAATCTGGAGGAGAGGTTTGCAGTGAACTAATTGTATTGGATTTGATAAGGGACATCGGGAGGATATTGGTGTGACGGCCATTGGTGTTCTCTCATATTAACAATACGGAAGGTGTTGTCTCAAGCTTGTTTTCTTACATACATGTTACTAGAGGAAGTTGGTTTTTGGATCTGGAAAGAAAATCTGCAAGGACATTTTTCTTTCCGGAAATGTGTTTGGCTTTAAAAGAGTATTTGGAAAATCATTCAGCCCATCTCAAAAGCTGAGGGTGAGGAATTTGTTTCTGTTTAAACTTCAGCATTTGAGAGAAAGAGGACATATCTATTTCCACAAGAAAGTGGTGGCCAATAAGATGGAATTCAAACTTTTTTATTCCATTTTTTACTGCTAAAATCTCTTTGAAAGTGGAAGAATAATGCATTTCTGCATTAATGAATCGGCCGCTCTTGTAAGCGCAGATTTTACGCTTACCATCTAATTCTTCAAGGAGGATAGCTGCCTAGTATTTGTCACCGGCATCAATTTGCAATATTCTTTGCTTGTAGAAGGAATTTGCAAAGGGGGAAAGGTTACGAAGGATCTCCTTGAGATATTTGATTGTCATAGTCTACTTGGGTCCCCATGGTGGTGCATTCTTCTTCAGCATTTTGTGAAAAGGGTGCAATACCTTTGAGACTTTAGGGACAAAATCTCTAAGGTAATTGACAATACCAAGACAAGCCTGCACTTGGTTGACCGTAAGATTATCATCTGGAAACTTTTGTAAAACTTCTGCAACATGAGGTCCCGGGCAATAAGTTCCATCTTTAAGATGCATGCCAAGAAATTCAATTTCTTTCTAGGCAATGATCATCTTCTTTTGAGAGAGCATGATACCATATGTTTTAACAATTTCAGCGAACCGGGTGAGGAATTTACGGTGGGATTCCTCATCAATCGAGTAAATGAGAATATCATCAATGTAAATCTGGGCATTGGGCAGGATGGGCTAAAAAACTCTGCACTTAACCTTTTAAAACAATGAGGGGGCTATTTTTAGTCCAAAAGGAAGGACTTTCCACTAGTAATGCTGATTTGGGATGCAAAAACTAGCTTTAGGTTTATCTTTTGGGCTAATTCCCAATTGTCAAAAACCTACTTTAAGATCAAACTTGGAATAGATCTTAGCTTGAGCAAGGCTAGAAAACAAGGAGTTTTTATGAGGTAGTGGAAACTTATCATCCTGAAGGAATTGATTCAGAGGCTGGTAATCTATGACAAGCCGAAGTTTTCCACGATTTTGCTCTGCTCTTTTATTGACATAAAAGGCTTCACAAGCCCATTGTGAGTACGATGGCTCAATGAATCCTTGAGAGAGTAACTCAGAGCATTCTTTCTAGGCAAGAGCAAGATGTTCAGGATTCATTCTAGAATAATTGGCCTTAGTGGGATTGATACCCTCATTTTTCTTGAATGGAAGGTGGACAAAGAAGTCTAAATTTGTCCAAAGGGGATGGGGACAGTTTTGAGAAAACTGGAAATGAGAATCTGCACAATAGGATGGGAGAGATTGTGTGATTGGATCAAGGATTTCAAGCTGTATGATAAAGAGTATTTCAATGTCCACAAACTCCTTGAAGTGATCTTTAAACTAAAGTCCATCGGGAACAATTTTGAGTTGTGAAAGTTGGGCTGAATTGTCCCAACCTATAAAAAGATCTTTATCATGGGATGGGCATCCAAGGATTTTGGTAGTGTTGAACACCGAGGAAAAATTTGAAGGGTGACTAGTTTATTGCGGACCTTTGTGGCAAAAGTGTTACCGGAAGTAGAGATGAAATACCTTGTATAAGGCATCCAGAATTCTTCTGGAAGGACTTTGATATCCATGAGGGATGCAACAGCACCGGTATCTATTAGTGCAATCACTTGGATGGGTTTCTCTCGTTCAAGGAGGAAGATCTAGAATGGGACATATGGGGAATGAAAAACAGAGGTCTTAATATAGAGAGAGTCCGAGATCAAGTTTGGGAAAACAACGAAAATGTCTCCTGGGGATTCATCAAAATCAGAAGAATAAGCTTTTATAGTATAAAGGGTTTCAAATGAGGGTTCATCTTTAACGGAGAAGACTGATTCAATATCTTTATCGCTGAGAGAGATCCCAGTGCTCTAGGTTATCTTCTGAATTATATAGTTTCCTTGACGCTTTGTCTGTGGACAATTTTTTGCAAAGTGTCCCTTTCATTACGAGATATAACATCTGTCTAACTTGGGCTTTCTTTTGTTCTTGGAAGAACGGGACTTCTTACGTAGAAATCTCCATTTGCCTTTGCCTTTCCCTTTTCTTCTTGCAAAGGAGAATTTCTTGAAATGATGCTTCTTTTTGTGACCCGAACAGGATGGATCACTACAGTCCTTCGGACATTTAATCTTCAAATAAGATTTGTCACAATTCTTATCAAAATTGCAATTTTTTTCAACAAACTTCTTGAAGAGTTGCTTTCTATGGCACATCTCCTCTATGGCTAAATGGACTGCTTGCTGAATTTCTCCAAATGTGGCCTCTTCAAGTGTCTTCTTTTGGGCTTACAGAATCTTTTCTACTTCTTCCGTAATTTCTTTGGGTATGAAAGCTATGAAAATAGGTTTAAGATGTATGTCTGCTCCAAGGTGATAAAAAAGTTTGATCATCTCACGAAAGTGACGATCAAGGTCTTTTTTGGAGGTTGAATAACATTTGCGCCAAAGAATTCTTTCTTTTTGAGTTCTTTGGTGTTTTCGGGTTGGCCAATAAAGTATAGATGCATGACATGAATGGCTTGGGAAAAATTCGTTGTCAAATGGATAATTTGGTCTTGCTCATATGCTGAATTCCACCAATCTCTTAATGACCCCGTAAGTCTCTTGGTAAACTCAAAGAGTACTTCATAAGTATTGTGCTCCTTTAAGTTTCTAGTAGTCATCCAAGCATGAAACTCTTGGAGTTTATCGGGCCATTTATAGAATGGCATGTCATCAAAGGTAAAAAAAAATGTCTTGGAAGAAGTTGAAGAAAGTGTGTATTCTGATGGCATAGTAACATATGGTTCTGCCATATCTTCTTCTTTAGGTTCTATGGGGTCTGCCATCATGATCTCAATAGGAGATGACTTGTCGGGTGGAATTTGGTCGGATGAGGAAGAGGAACAAGACTCAGAGATATCCAAAGGATCCAAATTTGGATATGAATCTGATGATTCATTTGCGGGATCAGTTGGATTGACTACAGATATAGAAGGAATTTGGTTTCTAAGAAATCCTTGCAAAGGGTTAGTCACCATGTATGAATGGGTCCGATGAGAAGGAGAATCAGGTGGTGAATCTTTTGGTTTGGGAGGAGGCTGAAAGAGGTGGAGGAAACTTTCTTTTTTCTCTAGATTTTTCTTTTTCAATCTCTTGTAACTTCGCTCTAAGGGCCAGAACATTGGTCTTAGGCGATGGTGGTGCGCTAGCAAGAGCAGCAGCAAAGGAAGAAGAAGATCCCGAGAATTTGGTTGAAGATCCTAGAACAGAACAAAATGGATAGAGTTATGGAAAGAAAGGGGTTGGTTGTGAAAAACTAGAATGAAGAGGATGTTCCAGATGAGCTTTCTGTTCTTCTAGTAGCTTAATCTACTTCTTCAGCTTTTCAATCTCCAGTGTTTGATCTTCCAAATAATGATGTGGGATTTGCTGGGTTTCAAACATATAGAGCCTTTTCTGGAAGTCTTCAAGCATCTTCCTTATCAAAGTTGTGGACTAATCTACCTGTTCAACAAGAGTAGATACCTTGTCGAGTGCAACATTCTGAGCTAGGATATTTTCGAGTCGCCAATTTAGGACCGTCTCTACCGAAGTTGGGCCTTTCCTTCCGCCATATGTATCAACATCATAAGGAGCACACCTTGGGTGCATGGTAATATCTTTGTTGTGGGTCTGAAAATTTCTCCAACGGAGGAAACCGAAGGAGAGAGGAACTGGACTTAGAACTCATATGCTGAAGTGGAGGAAATTCTTCGGGTTGAAACATATAAATGCTTGGTAAAATAGGAGGTAGTGCTGTTTTAGGGGCACATGTATGTGGCTTAGGAAGATCAATTGGGCAAGCTGAGTTTTTCTTTACCCATTTCTAAATTGGCTTGTAAAAAAAAAGATGTGATGAGTTTCTTTGGTGGTGGTGGTGGTGGTGGTGGTGGTGGAGGTGCTGGTTCTTCCGGTGCACAAGATGGTGGTACGTAAAACTGGGGAGGTTTAGGTGTACCACATTGGACCATAAACTGCCATCTTCCACCGTCTTTGCCAAGAGGTCCGACAGTAGGATCACCGTCAAGATATCTTTGGTATAAAGAATCTCTTTTCTTCTTCTTCTTTTTGGAAGAAGGCATGTCTTCTTCATCTTCATGACTAGTGCAAGTAGAACATACACAATCAACATCCTAAAAAAGTGTCCAGAGGGATCCTTGTAATAATGTATAGGTTGGCCATTTGAATCAAAGGACTGGACAAATTCTTTAGGATTTGGACATTCCATGCTAACCATTTTAGCAGGGCACAGAGTAAAGCACAAAATAGTTGGAAAAGAGGGGAATGAAGAAGTGGAATCTTCTTTTTCTCTGGCAAATTTGATGGTGACAGTGCCGTCTTTCTTTTTTGTGAACTGAGGTTCAGAAGACTAAACAAGTCGAGAGTTATGGTGAAGCTTTTCATAGTTGGTTACCCAACTGTCTGGGAGGAGTATGAATGGTGTACAACCGAGTTGGTTCTAAATAAGCATGGAAAGTATTCACCAAGTGGCAGAATGTTGACGTATGGTTCATACTCCCCTACCACAGGAAAGCACCTGGGTCCCAAGGGGGTAGCACCCCCTAGACACTAAAGGGCTTTTACGATTTAAGCCCATAATATTTCATTAGTAGTTTGGGCTTGGGCTCACGAATAGCTACTGCTATATATACTCTTTTTTTCTTGTAATTGAGTGATATAACGAGAGATGGGATGTGCTAATATAGTGAAATCTTCTACTTGGACGTAGTCCTAGTTTAAGGATGAACCAGGATAAAATCTTGTATCTCAATTTTTCTCTTTCTCGTTTATTTTACTTTGCTACGATTATGCGTCAATTCTAACAATGTAGAACACGTGATTGTATAGATCAATGAGGTCATTAAACCGTTTTGGTAATTTGAGCACCAGTAAGAGATAATCCCGCCAAGTTCAAGACCTTTTCAAGAGCTCCAAAAAAATGAAGATTCTCCTCTTGAATTCAATGGTGAGAAGAAAATTTTAAAACAGATAGAATCAAAATGAGTCTTGAGAACAAGTCCAAAGACCCGCGAAGTACGGAGAACATGGGCAGACCCTCACGATCTAAAGAAGAATGTCGCATCGACAATGACTGGGATTTTGAACTTCAAGCCTCAAGAAACGGAGGACGTGGGCATGACCGCCCTTAGTAAAAAGATCGGATGATGGCACCAACATCATCGGTTATTTGGAGTTGAATAACTACTCAAAGACCAAGTCAAAAGGATTTGAACAAAGAACGCGACAACTTTTGGCGTGTAAAAGATGCAACCTTTGGAAGGCTGTTACCACTCCAACCATTATAAATACCACTAGACAAGAATAAAAACCCCACCTCCCGAGCAAATTGACAAATTTGTCTCATCTTTATCACATTACATTTACTTTTCTTAGCCATAACTTTCATATTTTCATCATCGAGTCAAACTCCGGCGTTTATCTTTATTCTAGATGCGGTGCCATCGAGTCAAACTCCGGTGCATTATCGAAGCGTGTTCAAGGCATTGTCATCAAGTCAAACTCTGACATTATTTTGGATGCGTTGGTTTGTTGTTCTTTTGAAGAAATTGTACCTGCTAAGCCATCCCATCAAGTCAAACTCTTGTTTGGTTTAAACGCCTTTGTACTAGTAAGTCAGGCCTTTCCTTGTCCGAAACACATTGAAGATTGTGATTCTTTCATGTGAAGGTTAGAGTTCCATTCTCCCTACTTTTGCGACACTACTTTTCTCTATGTATTTTTCAGCGGATCCATAGTTGAGCATGCTTTGTATACTAAAGAGATAAAAGACTTCAAGGAGGGATTTTATCCTTGATGTGGTCCCGTGTGCTCCAGTGCTTCAGCTTTTCTTTGAAAGAACAGGAATCTTTAAAGTTTCTTCTCTTTTATAGAAGACTCATTTTCGGGATAAGTCCCTGGACTAATGTCATGCTGACAAACAACTAGGAGATGCCTGTGTGCTTTTGAGATGATGAACATAAGAAAAATAACGGATTGCTATTAAATAAAGTTAGCATGAAGATAGTGTGGCTACATTCCCTTCACCTGTTCAATTTTATGCTGCTCTTAATAGTAAGTGTTTGTAGGAAATCTTGCTCAACCCTTTGCTAGTTTCTACTCTATGGGGAGTCCGCTTGAAGTGACTAGGTTCTAGATTCACCGATCCCCGACTACGGGTATTTCTAATGTTTTCGGGTTGTCCATGGACTACTGTTTAGCTATTGTTCATGTGCTTCACTTTATGTGTCATTAGGGCAACTATACAGTTAACATCTAATGATTTTCCTCAGTAAATGATAGCCTTTTAACTATTAAAGACAACCCATTGAACGATAAATCTAAACAAGTACATTCCTTTTGCCTTTTTTGGTTCCATGTGGGACCTGCTTTATTCATAGTTATAGTTTTTCTGGCTTCTTAAGAAATCTCCATTGTTTACGGAGGCAGTTATGACCTATTTTTCTTTGTGAGGGACCTCCACTTTGTGCTCTTGGGGATCTTCCCCTTCGCCCTACTCTCGCTTGAAATCAAACCATGCAGCGACTTAGATTTTATTAGATCGTTAGAACACTTAGCTTGGAAGAACGCTTAAGCTAAACCTTTCCAGATTGTCGTTGGAACATCTAAACTAAGCCTTTTCCAATGATCGTTGTTGGATTAAGAAGCTCTTGGGGAGAGAATGCTTTGTATTGCAAGTGTTGGATGATCCAAATGAGGGAGAGAGTTCCCCTATTATACAAAAAGCCTATTGATGACTACCATTGATTGACTCTAAATCTAATGGTTGATCTTTCATCTCCCATCTAATAACTATTGACATATTTTTTATAAGAACGCCCTAAAATATGGTATATTTACCATATCGCCCCCTAAGAATATTCTAGATAACTCAAGAAAATCCTATAGGCCAAGATAGTTCAACTATTTTCCATGAGATTATTTTAACAAGGAGTTCCTAGTAGCTAAATAAAGCACTTCAATCATAAAATATAAAAAATAAAAATCATGATTCATGAGGCACAAGAGGACGTAGAACTTTCCATAATCTTTATTTCTCTTTCTCAATTATTTTCTCGTTGTCATTCGAAAACACTTTTGGTTGATTTACAATTATCTTTTTTTTTATGGGAATAATCGGTTCGTATTGTTCTCAAGGAACAAAGTACATGGGATTAGGAATCTTAAATGTCCGGTTGCCCACGGATTGACCCTGAAGGTCACTCCATTGATCCCCAATGTTCCCCCAGATTCTGTACCCTTCTTCCACCAATTGCCTCCTTATGTCTGATTTGAATATTATTGCACTTTGTCCTTTATAAGCCGGGGTCCTGCATGAAAATAAAAAAGATCCAAAAAGAATTTATCAAGATTATTATATTTCTTTTTATAGAGGGACACACAATGTAGAATAAGCAATGAGTTATGTCTCAGTAAAATAAAAGATTAAAAAAAATTGAACACTGGACCTAAGTCATGCAGGATATAGCCAAGATGATACCAATTTATGAATTTATAATGTCATGCATTTGCCACGTAAGTGTGACGTGGAGCGCCTATATAATAGTGTAATTATCTACGTGTATTCCCCATCACAAAAGTAATATATTGTCCACCATCCATAGTGTCCTTAAGATGAATTGTGTGCTAGCTAATTACAGCATTTCTATATGTAATACACTCGACTATCCATAATACAGTTTCATATCAGAAGTCATTGATCAACACGTGTCTCCTACCACAGAAACGTTCTTACATGGACAGGGTTCCGACTCATCGGAGGAGACTCCTCACAGTCACTGTTCATTGACTATAAGAGTTTATGATATAATTGGACCTCAGAAATGATGTGGCAACAACATAATCTATTGGTGTAGTAATTGGTCAACATATTGTGGATGTGGTTTTCAACAAATCCGGAATATAATATTGCTTCGAAGGATGACACGGATCGTGGTTTTGGAGGGGCTTGATAAAAAGCAAATCAAACTTAGGGTTTTTTTTTCGAGATTATGTCATAAAATAACCAAAAAAAAAAAAACAAATTTATATCATATTCTTACGGGGGTTAGTCTCCATGAATTAACTAAACTTGGTTATTAGAAATCAAGAACTCCATCGATATCTTTCTGTTTTTCCGGCTCTGAAAATGTCTGACTTTGTGGGCACGAAAATCCAAATTGGCCGACGACGTATTGACTCGAGAAGAACCCATTAAGCGGGTGCCATGAATAATTAGATTTGAAATCTGAGGGCACGACGATAGAGTCATTGCCAATTTGCCACCGAATCACGTTGCAACATCCTAGCAAAAGAAGTTGAGAGATAGAGACTAAGGATGAGTAAGAGGGAAACCGTCCGGATTGGATCGGATCGGACCAAACCGAACCAACCAGTTTAGCCCAGTTTCTAATTTCACAAAATTGAAACTGCTAATTTTCGATCTGGTTCCCAATTCTAGAAGAAAACTAGACAGCTCGGATGATTATTTTTAACTTATTTATTTTTTATTTATTAAATGTAAATACCTAATAATTCATGAGTTATTTTTTATTTCTTAAATATAAATCCAATCTTAATTAATATATTAAAATTAAAGTCCGTGTTACTCACCCCTACTAATAACCCATCGGTTTCATTGAACAGCCCGAGAATTGGACCGAACGGAGAACTGATCACCCCTAATAGAGACAAAAATGATTCAATTACCTCATAATCAGACGTTCATAGCCTAAAAATCCCTGATTAATCAAATTGTTAAAAGTGGCAAGTCCAAGAGTCTCTTGGTCCCTTCCAGTGAGCAAGATGACCTTGAATCTATCCTTGACCAGCTTCTGAAACAGCCGCAGCACCGCCGGTATCGCTGGGCACTCCCCTCGTACCGCCCATGCCTTAAACCCCGCTGCGTCGAAGGGGTCGCATCTACGATTAAAAAAAAAAGGTATATCACATGATTCACATTTACCCTAGAACAAGCTTCAAGACAAAATTATCTATATGTACATTATACGTACCCATATCTCTTTCCCTTGTAGTAAAACATATTTGAAATGCAAGTGTCATCGATGTCCAAGACCCAAGCGTCCATTCCGTCATCGGACACAGCGATCCCATCGGCGTAAGCCATGATCTGGTCGGCAATCAGGTTGAGGTCCTGGTTGTACTGGCCCCCGGTCATGTAGGACTTGACGTGGCGCTGGCACTGAGGCGGGACCGTGCGCCACGCACGTACGTTGTTTGCCTCCACCGCGAGCCTCCAGCTCAAGCAGTAGCCATTGCTGCCTTCCGCCACTGCCGCGGGCGCGTTGCTCGCCCTCCATCTGCAATTCAGCTTGCCGAACGTTGTTTTGGGAAAGATGGCCAAGACCACCAGGACAAGTAGCTCCTGTACTCGATGCGCCATGGTTCTTATCATGTGAGCTTGATCCTATCACCAAATATACACAACATCATGATCAGTCTTTTTCTTTTTTTTCTTTTTTTTTTGGTCGAACATCATGATCAGTTGAAGAAGTGCAAAAGATACAAATATAGATACTTCCTCCAATTTCTGTGTCACTTCGAAAGTCAATTTAATCTCGATATTTAAGAAATCGGCAATGTAACCACTGCAGTTTGGTTGCTTGAAACAAATTTGCGCATCGAGACACGAACAAGTATCTAGTGCGACAAACATTCATAAACCGACACGGAATTATAGCTGGAGTGAGTATTTGGCTACATCACATAATTTCATGTGGCGAAAAAAAGGAAGGCAGCTCGGCATCGTCGATCTTACAAGGATCGAAAACCTGGATCTCAAACCGGAAGCGAGACCGGCGATCATGTGCGTGTCCGAGAGAGAGAGAGAGAGAAAAGAAGGGAGGGGGATTGCTGAAAATGTGAAATGACAGAACGGGTGATATTTGAAATGGCGAAGGGGGGTATCTATACACGTCTTAGCCAAAGAGGATTTGATTGATGTCCAATACATCGATGATGATGATGCAGGCTAATGTTCGTTATGACGCCAGGAATAAGTTTGGACTTTCAAAAACGATGGCCGTTTCGGAGAAACAGTGAAGAAACCGCAATCGCGACCCACGTGATGGACATTGGTATCCAGCAGTCCATTGGTGTGTATGATACTCGATGTTCCTGCCCTAAGTTTGAGACGAAACTCGCCTGCTAAATCTCCATCATTTGTTGACTTCTGCCATCTCCGTGGTGGTCCGGACGCCTTGCAGAGCTCATCGTCAGGGATGCTAGATCAAGTTCTCCTACAGTCGGGGTCGAGTTCGGTTCCTTAACTGCGTCTCTATGGGAGTTGCGAACGAAGAAGAGAGAAATTAGGGAGAGTCATGAACGGTACTAGGGTCATCTAGAATTGATTAGATTTTGGAAGAGAAAAATTAAAAGCTTTCATTTTATCTAGCATTTTCGTTGTACAAACTACAAAATTGAATCTTTAACAATAAAAGTACTACCAAATGTGAATGCTAAACTATTATTTATAACGTATATTATTTTAGTAGATTATTTATAAGATTGATAGTGCATATACTCATTAAAAATATGCCATGGATGGGTTGGGCCGGGGCTTGGGCTTAGAAAACTTCTACCCCGAGCCCAGCCCCTAATCAGGTATGGTGGATGGGTAGAGTTCACATAGGGATGGGCACGGAGAGTGGCTCCGCCTTCCGGCGAAGCCCCGACTTGAACGAAGCGGATTTTCCCCCATGAGAAAAGGATGAACGAGATTCTAGGTGGCGGAGGCGGAGGCAATAATATGTCCTCACTGCCCTGTTTATTAAATTTTTGAAAGATAGAAATATTTTGTATATTTGTATAATTTCTTATATATGGCCATTGTCAATAAAATCTTCAAATATCGATCAGAAATAATATTGATGGTAATCAGAAATAATATGCTAAAAAGTAAATTATCAATATAACTCATTGTATCAAAGTTATCCGGTTAGAGTTACAAAGTTTCCTAATTAATGTATATAAAACTTTTATTATGTGAATAATTTTTTATTGAACTTAAGATTATTTGATGTATCATTCTATCATCAGCACTCCAAGGATGAAATTAATCTATCTATACAGCTAATTTATTTATTTCTATATTACAGTTAAACTCAAAGAAACAAATTAACAATATTATCAAAATAGCTTGAAAATAAATTTAAACAATATAAGCCAAATAAAAGGTATAGCTACTTGATAATCACCTCCTTCTATAGTTAACTTACGTGGGAGAAAAAGAACCTGTCAAAAGTAAACTCTTTGTCTATCCATTGCGATAGACTCAATGTGCAAAATTCATCCGTCTACTTGACTGCTAATGATAAATGTTATGTCAACCTACATTTGTCTCCTGATTATATTGCGTTAGTTTTTTTTTTTGGTCAAAAAAATACCGAATCTTTATTGCGTTAGTTAACATTAGCAAAAATTTTGTGATTTATATAAACAATCTTAGTGGGAAATACCGAATTTTTATTTTATTTTTTCATTCATTACTTGAAATCATGTCTAAATGGGGATTTAGAGAATTTGCTGAGAATCATATTTTGAAAATTTTGGCTTACGGCCAGGTGCCTTGCTTAGGCCAAGGCGTAGGCGACAAAGGTGTGAGGCAACGAATAAGTTCACGCCTTGTCCCGTGCATCCCCAGGTTGAGCTGGATCATCCAATGTTTCTTATCGCGACTCCTTCGTAACTTCGTGAAAATATGGTAAGATCCAAACATTTAAGGCTGTGTTGGGCAGTCAAGATAAAAATCATAATAGAATAAAATTTATCCTATCTTGTCTTTGTTCCCGCCCATATCAGAATAAAGTGAGATATAATGAGGATATATAGCCTAGATAAAATTATCCCATAGGGAGGTGGGATAAAGGTGGATAAGATTTCTGTTGTTCATGGTATAAAAGCTATTTTATCTCAAATAACAAACTTCTTAAATAATAAAATCAAAATTATTATTAAATATGAATTATATTTGAATTTTAATTTAAAAATATTTGTTTATTCATATAAATTTTATTTTTTTCTACTTTATAATATACATTTTGTGCATATGCACACACTTCATATCCACATTGCATATTTTAGGTATGGTAGTATAGTTTATTATTTAATAAAAATTTATTAAGAAATGATGGAATGAAATAAAAATAAAAAAAGAGATATAAAAATAAAAAATAAGTATAAAAATTAATTAGAAGAACCCAGATTTTAAATGAACAAAATTTGAACTTGAAAATGAAAATAATTCTCGAAGAATGTGGGACAATGAAATCTCTATAATAAAAAATAAAAAAACTAGAAGTTTCCATCTACTTCTCCTATGTATTTTTGGTCTATGAAAGCAGAAAAAAAAGTCAAAACTCATTCTCCTCTGCAACTTTGTGGTTTACGTTGAAGTTTAACGAAAGTAGCAAAGAAGCAAAACTTTTTATAGTTGCAAATGTGAATGATCATATTTTCTCTCTTCATAGAGTTGGCAGTGAATTATGAGAGATTCTTATAGTCTCCGTTTGTGCATTTTTAATTTAAGTTACATCGATATGTGTAAATATCAAACAGTGAATATGATAGGATATGAAAATATCCAATTTTATTACTGTGATTCACCAAATAGTGGATAAGATATGGCAAAATCTTTAAATTTTATATCCTACCCTATCCAATCCTATCTTGATTAAAAATCCAGAAAACGCAGCCTAAAAATGTATAAGATGGATATGTGAAATATACTCAATTTTATTTTATCTAAAAGCCATCAAGGAATTAGGTATCCTATCGTTTCGATGAGACCTTTGGCTCTTAAGCGTCTTACTCCAAATTGATTATTTGCTAGTAATTTCCTTTGGAAAATATATTCTCAGATATTATTCAACTAATCTTATTTTGTTGTTGACAATCGAAAGTGCCACCACGACCGAGCTCCCTAAAAAGCGAGCATATCATATATTTCATCATCCGTTAGTGTTATTGCAACATACTTAGATAATATTTACCCTGTGATATCATTTTTTCATACACTAGATGAAAGTAAGCCATAATACCAAAATAAATAGCGATGAACTGCGAGGCTCGAGATGTTCTATCTTTTTATTTTATCTCAACCCATCATTTGCGTATAATGACGATGGCAGTCATCCTTTTTTTAAATCAAATAAAGTGTGATGGCTCTATATTAAGATCTTACACATATGATGATTACGATCATTTGTAGGTGAGACTATGAACAGAATGGACTGCAAATTTCACCGTTTTAAGCGACTAGCTCAACATTTTTAGGGTGGTGGATCATTGTGTTCTTATGTATTAGTTAACTTAATTGGCAACTCTGAATTTATCAATAAGAGAGAATTCGAAATACACGTAAGATCACACAGAAATAAAGAAAATGAGAAAGGGCATGGAGGGGAAAGAAGATTATCGAAGGGAAATCAATTACCTAACAAGATGGTGATAGAGGCATTTTGAATTTGCTTCCGATCTCACAGCTGATCTTGAACAAAGTTCTGGCACTGCGTACTCAAAGTTGAACAATGTGTGTGTATATATATAGAAATTGGAGAATCATGTGACAAGAGGGAGCCATGGAATATAAGCCAACCAATGGGCTACTCCAAAGTGGGGTGCCAAAAGTAGGGAAAAAAAAAAGTAAAAATGAGGAACCCATTTGACCTACCACACTTAATATTAATAAGAAGATGCACAAAAAAAAATTATTTGATTTTTGGTGGGGTAACGTCAGGGAGCAGATATATCATGTCATCCACCCTAGTGGTGGATTTGACTCTTGGAAGAGTCCGGAGAGAGGCGGTGGACCTCTATTGATGGTGGAGGAGGAAAGAGCAACTACTTCCCTTTATCTTAAACTATGTATTCAATTTCAATTATGTCCTAACTTTTTTGTTTAAAAAATTATCAATTTTTATTCTAGTCCCAAATATGCCCACGTGTCCAAAAATTGGCATTTTTTTTTTTAGTTTTCAATACCGAGGCCAATTAGATATCTATTATCAAAACTTGTGTTTTTATCACTGCAAGTGGCAATTTTTGGACACATGGCCATATTTGGGACTAAAATGAAAATTGAATAAACAAAAGTTCGAGCAGGATTGGAATTCAACGTAAGTTAGGAGTTTTCTTTTGAGAATTAGGCCTAGTAAAGTGATGACACCTTTTTTTGTTCTTATTATTGGTTCAATCAATTTGATTTAATAAATCGGATCTTTATTTTGTTCGGCCAAAGTGGTCAATGTCTCTGTTCTATAAATTGAGCCGATTTAGACTCTCAATTGATATTTTTAATGGCTCAGAGTTCTGCCACATGGTTTAAAATTCATTCAGTCAAACTATTTATGAAGGCAAGAAATTATTATTTGGAAATCGAAAAAAACCGGAGATCATTCCTTTTTCTTTGTAAATCCAAGATCTAATTTTACCATTTGAGTTGGCCTCCTAGCTCAAATGGGAGTTAATATATTCCTCAGTCTTCGCTATTAAGCATGCTTTCATCTAACATCTTCACTTTTATAACTGCTCGCAATGTGTCCCACAAAATTTTAAATGATATTAGGGTAAGAGGTCTTGAAATGACGCTGCAAGGAATAAGTAAATACGAATTCGTCAATCCACAAATTTGAGTAAACACTCACAACTGAGGGTGAGTATGGTTCCAGGATAGAACCAGGAACCAAAAAGCTTAACCGCCGATTCCATGTTTGGATGAGCCGGGGTTTGCTTCCCGGTTCTATTTTTCTAGAAATCGGAACTTGTGACTTAAAGCTTCTCGGTTAGCTAATCTCTATCTTCTTCATATTAACTTGGGAGTGCTCTGATTTGCATGATATACCTATTGGTGGTTCTGTGACAAAGTTGACTTTATGGTTCTGCAAACAAAATTGAAGTTTATCTAGAACTAGTATCCCCAACTACATCATTTGGTAACCAGTAGGGCTTTTCATATCCCCAGGTCCATTTACATCTCTTGACAGCCGTGATGAAATGTTTCTTCAAAAAGCCACCAGAGACTTAGAAGGCCCTTGGAGATGCATTAGATGTTAGACTTGCTGATTTTCACCGGGTAGAGATCGTCCTTCGTGTGTTGACCTAATACGCTTGGTGATCAAATCTTGACCAGCTAATTTTTATCAGTCTGTCATTATAGGAAGTTCATGATAGAGCCTTATTCTACTACAGAACAAATTGAAATTAACAATTTCCCGAATACCCTGGAATTGGACCCGAAATCTATGACAGAGTAGGTTCTAGATTCTAGAGTATGTATGGTAAGTTTTAGGTTCTAAAAAATGAGGAATATGTTTTATAAAGTAGATTTTAGGTTTTAGGTGGAACCGCACACCCCGCACAAACTCAATAGAGAAAAAACTCTTAATTTTCATTGATTCATCAAAGGGTAAGATATATTAGATACAAAACCAAAACGAATAAATGCTGGAAAACGACAATCCACTAAGTACAAAATCTCCTATCAGATAACTCCTAGAAGAGGAAATAACGTCTATTAAATCAAAAGGATAAATAAATTAAAATCTAATAGGATAATTATTAGAAGTGAAAATGAGATAACCTAATATATCAGAATATTATCTAAAATTCTAAAAATCCTAAAATTGAGTTTGATAAAGAAAGGAAACATTAAATAGTAAAATGCTAAATCTGTCAAGGAAAAATTTGAAAAGAAATTTTGAAGTGCTCCGCATTCTGGGTTCACAAGGCTTCATTGGCCTCTCCTAAGATATCCGAAAATAACATTTTTCTTTGTTTGCTTTCGAAGTTATTAGATCTTTGGATTTATGTCATCATTAAACGTGAACATATACCTTATCAAGAATGCATTTTGTGTTTTATGTCAATGTTATTTTTCATTCAATAAAAGTTTAAAAGAACGTACAGGATGATTCAGGGCGCCTTGGAAACCATACAAAAAGACATTATAAGGTAGGTTTTGTTTCGAGCAACAAAAAAAAAAGGTAGGTTTTGGATTTTAAAAATTCGGATTTGACAGTAATAAGATATGTTTCAAACTAGGCAAATACCCTACTCACCCCGAAACATGCAAGACCCACATTATTTTATATATTCATGTTCTAGTTTGAGGCCCAAAATTTGTTCTTGCGTGGAATGCAAAGTAGTAGAATATTCAAATTATTAAATAATGCATCTATCTAACAGCTTAAAATTTTTTTAGAATTTGTCTTAGTGATCTCACAGAATCCTACATTAATTGATTTGTGAATAAACACGGCCCTTTTACCTGCTAAAATCAAAGCAAATCACATAGTGGATTTTTCTTTTACCCACTATCGATGAATCGGAAATGACGGTCAAGGGGTCTTCACTCTCGAATGCATCACATTCCACTTAACCAGGACAATCCCATGCACGTTTAAAAGCGAAATGCTCACACATATTGTGTGTGTGTGTGTGTATTTTACAACCAATTGTATGGGAGGATCTTAGAGGGGCCAGCCAAAACTAATTAGGTGCCCAAAAAAGTGGGGAGGTAGTCAGCGACCAACAACCACTCGGACCGAAAGTGGAGGAACGCCCGTCGCGAGGGGCGACCAATCACATGCCTTTCCCGGAAGCACGCAGCACCTATTGGTTGACACGGACCAATTGGTGAAATCATGGCGCCACCTCATTGACTGCCGCCCCAACGAGGTTGTGTGATCATGAAAAGTTAGGAAAATGACAATTCAATTCCATGAATACCGGCACAACAATTCATCACCCAAAGAAAAGGACGAAATTTGATATTTTAAGAGATCACATTAAAATTTAAAAGAAAGTTTGAACAGTACTATTTTTTCCCGTCATGTTCTTTAAGAACAAATTGCTAAACCATATTGATTGATCGAGTTAATGAAACGATCAAAATTTGGGCCTTGAAGAAGCGCGATTCTCGTCGTGATCTTAGGTTTGAATGTTACTTGTCATACCTCTCGAAATAATACGTACTTCCATAAAGTAAGTATTACTCTCTGGTCGTCTCACCACCAATCAACCCTGAATAAATTTCTTATGGTCAGGCAATGATTGACGGAGATTGATCACAATGTTCTATATTTCGAAAAAAACTTACGCAAACCCTAAAATCCCCTCCCCCCCTTCGCCTCTGTCTCTCCACCTATGCTCATACATCTCTACTGTGCGTTGGCTTTCCATGCTGTCTTGTCACTTCATTTCTTGCCCCTCGCCCCTGTCGGGGCACAAAGGACTTCAAGTTGCATCGGCAAGACGGTAGTAGCGGCAGCGGTGACCAGGATGGCTGAGTGGTGGTGAAAATATCAAAACAGGAAATTTGGAATTCGAAATTTTCTAGGTCTTTATTTATCTTTTCAATTATATTTTTTCACGATATAAGCTTAGGTCAATGTCCAGCTTACTCGTGAGAGGAGTATTAAAATATTCAAATATTGAAAATGTAATCATCTAACAATTTAAAATTTTAAAATAATTAGTAGTGATCCCACCAAATCTCGCAATAATAAATGAAACCGACCTAGCAAAATTTCAAAACAATGACAGGCGCTAATGATAAAAAAAAAGTCCAAAAAAGAAAACAAAACAATAGAAAATTTCGGTCAATCATATTTAACATGTCGATTGTCATATTGTCATTTAAATTTAGAGAATCCGTGTCCACGTAAAAGCACGTCATTCATTATGTCGTGTCTACATATTTCATGCTCCACTCGTCCCCTTTATGCTTCCAACCTCGTTTCATAAGCACTAGATATTGGGGTATAGTTTATACACTCAATCGATAAAAAGGGACGGGAGCCGTCAAAAGGTTTTTATAGTTTGAATCCTTATTTTATTGAAAATTTAAGCTTCTGTCTATGAATAGCTATTATTATGTATAATGTCTTTCGCTTATGATTGAGAATTGTAATAGAGATGTGAGAGGTGCTAATTATAGTACAATCATCTTATGGATATAATCCTAATTTAAGAGTGAACCATGATAAATTTTGTATCTCGATTTCTCTTTCTTGCCTTTTACTTTTTATTTTATTGTGTTTGTGTTACCTAATCCTCACACTAAGATGCACGAAGGGAAAAGGTTTTCATAGGAATGATACGTAAAACAGCGACAAGTGCTTCTAGCCTTCCACCTCTAGTTCGTGGAAATTAATCGATAGGGTTGGCCAATCAAGAAGTTAGGGTTCCAAGTGGAGCACCCGGAAGATTCATAGAAAGGGGGAGAGAGAGGTGAGTGAACGAGATCGCAAGTCAACTACACAAGATCGTGGCAATGACGACAAGGATGCTTGTGTTAGTGGGAAACGCATTTCATTCAAAAGAATAGTAAGCAAATTAACCATGTCATGTGGCCCAAGTAACACCATGGAGCTAAAGTCATCTCGATACACTGTCGAGTTGGATCAAATATCCGAATCAATCTCAACTCGAGAAAAAAAAATCTACTTATTAAAATGACTCGGCTCGTTCCGCATGGTCAATCCTTCCAAAAAAGTGACTCGGTCCATCTTACCTCCTATCATATATGTGACTCTATTAATCCTACCACCTCCGTCGCACCTATATTAACTTTTTATTGTCCAACTAATAAAAAGCATATCCAAACTTATCTTTTTCCTTTGGAAATCCAGGGGCATTAGTGTAAAAATAAGAAAATTATCAAAAAAATTCTGAACCTATTGTAATCGTGTCAAATCAGTGCTAAACCTTTATTTTTTTTGCTAATTCAATCATAAAACATTTTGCATTTGTGTCAATTTAGTCCATCCGGCTAACTTTGGCTGGCTAGTGCTGGCATGGACGCCAACATTGATGTGGCAATTTCTATTAAAATTTTAACATTTTGTTCGAATTTTCTTGTCTTTTCTTTTCTTTTCTTTTAAGTTTTCTTCTTCTTCTTCTTCTTCTTCTTCTTCTTCTTCCAGCCAGTCGCTGAATCGGTGACTAGCCACCTCGTCTTCGCCCAGATCTAGCAAGCCCGACCTCATCTATGGCTAATCGCCAATTTGAGGCAAATGGAGCCTAAATCTATACACAGGCGCACATTTTCATTTGCACCGCCAGAGATTCTCCATCCAATGATTAATTTCGTGGCATGTTTGTGGGGAGCGAATGTCAACTCAAAGGATTGGAAGAAAATGTTTCTTTTCGTCCAATTTTTCAACAACGAGCACTTATAAGATCCGAAATTATAATGCTGTTTTTTTTTTCTTCTTCTTCTTTTTGCAAGAGTTGTCCAAATCAACTAGCTTTTAGTGCTTCTTTTGCACCCACTTTAATGGATAGTGGCCTCTATTAGTCGAACCGACTGCCAGTACTTTCATTACACTAGATACCATTCGAAGCATGTATATAAGGATTGAACAAAATCTTGTCATATAGAAACATAGTAGATGCCATTTTCCCAACCATTTGCTCGTTTTGATTCCCTCACAATCATGGCGAATCTTGAATATATATATATAGATTCACATCTACACGCTTCCGTCGCATTTGAGATAGCAACACGAAATTGAGAAGGAAGCGTGTAGATGTGAATCTACAGTCATAAGCATAATGAGTTCATTTTGTGCTTACCTTAATGTACTGTTGACACTCAAAATAATTCATCTACAAAAACACGTGTTGCACATGTGAGGGGTTGATGCACGCTTAGATCACGTGAGGATTAACGCACATACAAAGCATGTGGAAGTCAACACCCGAGTGGGATACATGAGGAGTCGATACACGTGAGGAATAGGCGTTTTGATAGAGAATGAAGAAAGCATATGTAGAGCATGTGACTATCGATTAATGAGGTTATTAACCCGTTTTGGTAATTTGAGCACCAATGAGAGATAATTCCGCTAGGTTCAAGACCTTTTCAAGGAGCACCAAAAACATGAAGATTATCCTCTTGAATTCTATGACGGGAAGACATTTTAAGACAAACACACTCAAAATGAGTCCTGAGAACAAATCAAAAGACACATGGAGTGCGGAGAACATGGACGGACCTCACGATCTAAAGAAGAACGTCTCATCGACAGTTACTAGGATTTTGAACTTCAATGCCTCAAGAAATGTAGGACGTGGATACGATCCACCTTAGTAAAAAGATCAGACAAAAGCCCCAACACCGTCAGTTATTTGGAGTTGAATATCTGCTCGAAGACCAAGTTAGAAAGATTTGAAGAGAGAGCGCGGCAACTTTTGGTGCATAAAAGATGCAATTGCTGGAAGACAGTTACCACTCCAACCATTATAAATACCACCAAATAGCTATAGAAGCCCCGACCCCCGAACAAATCAACAAATTTATCTTATTTTTATCGTACTACATTTACTTTTCTTAGCTGTAGCTTTCAGATTTTCGTCGTCGAGTCAAACTCCGGAGTATATCTTTATCCCATATACGGTGCCATCAAGTCAAACTCTAGTGCTTTATCGAAGCATGTTCAAAGCATTGTCATTGAGTCAAACTCTGACATTATTTTGGGTGCGTTGGTTCGTTGTTCTTTGGAAGAAATTGTACCTACTAAGCCAACCCATCAAGTTAAACTTTGGTTTGGTCAATTTTTGTATTATTTCTTTTTTTCTTTTTTTTGTAAGGTTTGTATTGTTTCTTTCATTTCCACTTGTATCGATTAATTTCGAGTTGTAATTACTAGATCTCTCCATCAAGTCAAACTCTAGGCCAAATAACATTTGTATCATTCTATTGAAATCTTTGCAAAATTTCACGTGTTGATTTTCTGACTCTTAGGATCACTCCTATCTACGATCATCACAGATCCCTTTTATTACATTTAAAAGCCGAAAATCGGACTTCGATGGAAGATATTTTGTCGCAAAACAATTCCAACGAAACACGTACAATAAATCTTCACGAGTCTATCATAAACACAGTTGAATCATTATCTACCTCAACGTATGGTAAAATTCCGTTTTGCAACCGCGGCCGAGGTATAATCACAGACACGGACTACACAATTTAAGAGTCGCGTGGTTTTACGTGGAAACGGCATAGATTTTCTCTCGCAACATCACATGTGCACAAATTTTGACACAAATATACGTATTAAAATCTATACTCGCAACAACCAAGATATCAAATGCACATATTTAAGGTTGCTGGGGATGTTAGAAAGGAATTTGAGATGGGATAGAACTCTATATAAGTTATTTGATTCGCTGACGCGGATGGGGCTGACCCATCATTGGCACCCACAAACATTATTCAAGAAAAAACTTGGGTTGTTATTTTTTGTTGAAAAATTGCGCGCAATAATCCCGTAAAAAAATTTACTAGCATAATAGTTTTTTGATGACTGTGAGAATAACAGCATATTGTGGACCAGAAATTCTTGAAAGAGTGGACCTTATAATAATTTTTAATTGTTTGTTATTCATATTTTGTTGCTCACAACATTCTGTCAAATCTTACCGTAGATAGAAAAACCGTCACATAAACATATTCCTTCCATAAAATGCCCTTATCGGTTATCACAGGTCTAACTAGAGTTTCTACACACGCTAAAATACTATGCGTATATCACAAGCAAGACTGTTATAAGATTAAGGCATCTTATTCCATTGATGTATCTTAAAATTCGTTTAAACCATATAGAGTAGTAATTAAATATAATAAGAATACCGGAAAACTAAAAAAAAAATCAGAATGAATTTAGAATTATCTAAGAGTATTTACAGAAAACGAAAATGAAGGAAGTTACCTATAAATTTGCTTCACTTCCCTGATTAATTTGAATTACTAAAGCAATATTTTCCACTAGCTAATTGCCTTAATTCCTCATTTCTCCATAACCCCACTTCTCCGCACTTAGACTTTGTTTGTTTCGCAAAAAATGAATGACTTAAAAAATATTTTCCTAAAAATTACCGCTTGTATGACTTAACAAAAAATATTTTCATTGTTCACAAAAATATTTAGAAATAAATTATTGTAGTAATGAAATTATTTTTCATTAGCTAATTATTTTAAGCGATCATATTTTTAAGAAAATATTTTTCAAGTTATTCATTTCATTAGATCTACCCTCAATATTTTTCATCAACCGTTGGATGGTTGACATGTGGAAGATTGCTGTCACGAAACTTATTATAAACGCATACGTCACTCATTCAACGGTAAATGTGCAAGGATCTTTCTACCGGATCAAACAATAAACCCTTACAAATAATACTTAGTAATACAATCAAGCCGAATGCATGCAAATGAGCAAGCGGATCCACCCCATTAAAAGGAGAAAACCCTTCCGGATGTACTCTCAAATATCACGTTACTATTTTCCAACAAAATTCTTTCGTTTTGTTGCGTGATTATCTAGATTTACACGATCCATATTCTCACTCATTAGAAATTTGTGTCCAAGCTTAGGCAAACAATATGAATTGTGAATGTCCATCACTTCGCTAATAAAGGCAAGAAATACATCAGGGGTTTTAGCAGTACATGGGCCAGAGTAAGGAAGGCCCACTAGCTTCGGCTTCCTTGAAGGCCCACGAACCCAATCATCTCATTAATGGCGAATATACTCAGAGAAAAGCTCAAATTTCTGAGCCCAAATCGGATTACTTTCCTCGAAACTTTTGGACATGGTGAATACCAAATAGATTAATGTGAAAAATGGTTTCCTAAAGTATTTTTTATCACGTCACATACAATAGATCATGTCATGACTGATTGGTTATACACATTTTATGCGGTTAATTGTGCTATTTATTATATTCTATTGGCAAAATATCAAATACCGTCTTAATGTTTAACACTTGTGTCGATTACACCTTCACATTTCATAATCTTCATTTTGCATCTAAAAAAAAAATCTTGAATCTCAAAGACGATTTGCTCCTCTCTCAAAAAAAGCTAAGGAAGAACCTTGGTCGGGTCTCCTAAAGGAAAAAAAAAAAAGCAACAGCCACCACCAACCCTATCACCGCCCGACACCGACCACCAATGCCCCATCGGCCGGCTGCCACACCCCCCCCCCAAAATCTAGCTCTTAACAAAGCTCGCGGGCCAAAGCAAAGCTAGGCGAACGAGCCTTCTAGCTCATGCTACTCGAGCTCTAAATCAGAGTCAGCGCAGTCAAATCTGACCTTGATCTAGGCCTTAATGGAAGTTGCTACCATATGAGATTTGTCGACGACAGTGATGGCCTCCGACGGAGGCATAGAGCTTCATCAAACTAGGACGGAGCGGTTGGTCCAAATAAGCAATCAAGAGGGGGATGGATTGGTTTTTCAAGAAATTACAGACCATATAAACCAACCACAATAAAAATTTCTTCTAAAAGCAAAGTGAAGTAGCAACATAAACAGTTAAATTTATCGAGTTTACGAAACGAGACATTACAAATAAGGTTCACAGGTGGAGGATCGGATTGGGAACAGAGTGGTTAGGTCCAAATAAGCAGCCAAAAGGGGGATGAATTATTTTTTCAAGAAAATATAAACTAATTTTGTATAACTCATCTCTGAGGAAAATATTACCTCTAGACTCAAAGTGAACTAGCACTAGCAATATAAACAGCGAAATTTAACGAGTTTAAGCAAAGCGAAATTGCAAATGAGTTTATAGAGGTTCGCCTTGGGTGTGCGTACTCCTATCTTCCAACTCTAGTAGCCCAAACTATGCCAAATTCCACTAGTTTTGTCAAGAGAACAAATACCATCTCATTACAAGCACAGAACTTGATGTCGCGCAGAATCCGACTACCTTCTGCCGAAAGCCCGCTATAGAATAAGTAACTAACTATTGGACCCTCCAATAATTGATCTCACATCCGGAGTTACAATCTACATGTTTACATGTGCATATCGTCATCTCGTCGCATTACATCGATATTCTTCCGACATAATATAGACATGTGGGTAAGCCTTCTTTAATGTCACGTACATTAATCATTAGCAATTCAGGTGTCCCATGTCATGGACGCTATCGTCGGTCACATACAATGAGTCCAGAATATTTTCGGGATAAAAGTTAGCCCGCATTTTTAAAATCAAGGTTTTCAAACAGCACGAAAATCAATTCCACCTGCAGTCATCTGTCTTCTACTTAATGCTGGAATATTGGCCCAATAAAAAAATCGGTAGAAGTTGAACTGTCTAAGAAACAATGAACACACACACACAAAAAAAAAAAAAGGAGATTAGAGAATATTAGATGCCAGGAGTAATACAGCTCTTCTGTAGAATATGGTCATTATTAATTTAATTGCAATTAGTGTATCTGAGCGGCATTCCGCTTACTAAAACGCCATTTATTTTGTGAAATTTAAATTATTTGGAAACCATTTTCCAACAAATTATCGCTTTTAATGCTTACATAAATGGATGGACGGAAGCATTTTCATTTTTCATGAAGATGCTTAAAAGATGCTTAGATATAAATTGTTATTCAGAATGAAGACAATTTTTTATCGGTTACTTATTTTAAGGGATACAAGCAATCAATTTTAGGAAAATGTTAAGTTAATTATTTATTTTTGGCGACATAAAAAAAATATAAATGGAGGAAATTCCAACATTTCCACTGAATTTAATTGAAATTAGAATGTGAACGTTGATTGTGGAAAGGAGGCCACATCGGATTCCAATACTATACCTAAAAGGGGGCATCTAAGCGTGGAAAATAATGAAAAATGACTTGTTCAGCTTTCTAGTCACGTATGCATGTGAACGTGAATGTGTACTATGAAGCATGAATTGTACGTATCCTGCTTTTGGCTTGAAAGAACATAATATGTGGTGACCTTACACAGCTACCAAAGTAGAAAGAAAATTCACATATCCGATTCTCGACAAGTCAAGTCAAATCGTGAAGCGATCGATTCAGATGCGATATATTCTCCTTTCGGAGAACTGAGTCGGCAAACTTGAAAGTCGTGTACGTCCTCACGGGGATGAAACCTTAGCCGATAAACAATTGAGCCAAAAATTCGGTTATCGATTTTTAATGTTATCTAATGGGAGCTTCTCCTTCACTTTGCTTTTTCTTTTCTCCTTTTTATTTAAATATATGACGACTCAGAAGAGATTTCTGATTATAGAACTAAGAAAACATCAAATCATGTAGAAACATGAGCAGATCGGTCAAACATATCTTTCACATATCAGATACTTTCTAGCGGTCACACACTATTGCGGGTCACTATAATTACTTTTGTTCATTGCATGGTGAGACAGATGTCAACTTATAGTTGGCGGCGAGGCCTTGGAAATGCCTTTTTAGAAAATTCCTTCGGCTTCCCAAAAAAAAAAAAAAAGGAATTTCAACAAATATTGTCTGACCCGGAAAAGAAAATTCAACAAATATAAGGTTTTTATTTTGTTAGCAAAATTTTAAAGAAAGGATAACAGAAATAATTGAAAGTTTCAACAAGCGGTTTCGATTTGTTTGCAAATTCCTTTTTTTGGGAGAATTACTATAAAAAAATTCTTAAACCTACTATACAGATGTTAGTTCAATTATAAACTTTTTAATCTTGCTAATTTAGTTCAAAATTTTTTTACCATATGCCAATATAGTGATTCCATTCAATTTTGCCCACAAATTACTAACATGGATACTTGCCATCTTACGTGAAATGAAAAGAACAAAAAAGGAAAAGAACAAAAAATAATAAAAAAATTGAGAATGCTTATAAAAAATTATAAAATATGTCCACATCAACCGGCCATACCACACAAAATGACCGTTGTACATGTTAGTGATTGCCGGGGAGAATTGGCCGAAATGACTACATTGGTAAATCGTCAAAAAGTTTATCATTAAATTAATCAAATTAAAAAGTTTAAACTTAAATTAACGTTCATATAATATGTTTAGGACATTTTTAGTAATTTTTTCTCTTTTTTTTCAACTATTTTATTAAATCTTCTTTTATTTCAATGGTATGCAAACAAAACATCATTTACAGAAAATTTCTTTTCAGTCTTGAAGAAATTAATCTGCTTCAATCATTTATGTTTTCTTTTTAACCAACATAACCTAACAACAAGTACTCGATTAATCATCATAGCATTTCAATATCCTTTTTCAAACATTATATGTAGTCATAACAGGCATCGCAGTAAGTAAAATAAGATCTACATCACAATAATATCAAGAGAAAAATGACACAAATGACTTGTAAATGCTAGCTCAATATGCAATGTTTAAGACACACGCATTTTGTTTGGACCATCTACGTCAATTTTACCTAATATCAACTATAAATTTATTGAAGAATTCCTCGTGTTAACATCAACACTCCAAAAATTAAGCTAATGGAATAATCAGGTTCTTAAATATTGTATTAAAGTCCAGCAATGTAATTTTCAATCTAGGGCGCATTATGATGGACCACATTGGAATTTTTGTCCTACCCACTAAACATTAAAGTGCACATCTACTTTTTCCCCCTTTGAATGCCAACACCCTGGAAATTAGATATTTGCTACAATAATGTCCAAATTTTTGCTATTTCATGCAAACTAGTAGCTAGAAAATTTAAATGGCTTCACGTGCATCAATTATTACACTGCCCTCCCCACATGATTTCAGCAATTCCCCTTTTTGGCCCTATATATATATATTCCCCGTGGGCTCCACAACTTTAACCAACCTAAAGAAAAAAAAACACTAGGAGGACGAAATTAAATAATTTGGTAGGGCTTTGGCAAAATTTGGATTAGCTAAGTAGGGACGGTCGGTGGTCACTTTCACGAAGGGGGTTCATCGCTTCATCTTGGAATAAAGAGAGAAATTTATGGTAATCCCTAAAGAGCAACCTAGGATTAGCTTCTTGCCACAACATTAGTTTTGAGCACGACTTTGAGCTATGAAAAAAACTAAATATTTGGGAATTAATTGGCCGATCGATTGTTAATTGGGTATTTTGGGAAATTTTAATTTGGTAGTGTGGTCGTTGAGTTTAGGGATTATTTGTGTTTGGATCGCCCAACAATGCATGGCACCGACCTTGGATTTACTTGGACCATTCTAGATGCTGTGACATTAGGAATATAACAAGTTTGCTGCATAGTGTTGCGGTGATATTTGATTGATATCATATCCAATATCTCCATTTGAAAATTTTAAGAAATATAAAAGTGAACGGAATAGGTAAAAAAAAAAAAGAGAGAGGGGGACGACGACGATGTTAGGTCGATGGTGCATTCGTGATCTAGGTGGCGACATGTTGTTCGTGCCTCCATTCTCTCTATCTCTCCCTCAATCCTTTTTTTTTTCCTTTGTGTTTTTCCTTGTCGCTAATATGGTGATGGATTACTACCGTATCACAAGTATTTTACAAGGAAAAATTCGATAAACAACAATAAAAACGTATCAAATTGGAAAGAAAAAAAATACTAACTTCGAGATATCAAGTCACGATAATTGAAAAAAAAAAAAAAGAAGTCACGATAATTGTCTATGGGACGTTAGACAAGTTAGTTGAGCTTTCTGACAGTTAAATTGATGAGGTTCCATATTCGACTCCCAAAGATCACGTCTTGGGGCACTTACTCGGTGGCATTGGCATATCCCCATCAGGTTATCAAAAAAAAAAAAAGTCACGATAATTGACATAACGTCAATTCATCTTTTAATTCAAATGACCATCATTGGAAATTATTCACCAACCCTGGCATTTCTAATCCCTACTTTCGACAGTTGAGTGCAATTTTATCTTACCTTAATAGAATCCCATGTTCGAAAGAAGAAAATTATGCACTTTGTCAGAACGCGCTCCTCATGTCTACTGGTGATTGGAAAAGATAACCTGTCTTTTTCCAAGCAAAAAGAGATGTCCCCCATTGACTTTAAAAGTAGGAAAAAAAGAGAAAAAAGAAAAAGAAAAAGAAAAATTTAATGCCACCATGAAATGTAAACGATGTCCTGTGACTTGTCGGTTGGCATCTAACTCCTGTGCTTACGCTCGTTGAGAAGGAAAGGGAAAAAGTCAGAGAGCGCCCACTTACTCCTTTAACATTTCGTGTAATCATTTTCATCTTTTATGATTCTTTTTATCTCGAACCTACTTTTTCTTTTACTTTTTCCTTTTCAATTATTAATTACATAACCATGCGAAAGATTACACAAATTTTTTTTTACATGTAATTGACAAATTGTGTTCTTCCCCTTCAAGAAATCATAAAGGGAATGGAAATCGGAAACGCCTACATCAATGCAAAGAAAAGTCTCTTCGATTAAAATGCCTATCACAACATTCACTAATTGATCGCATGAGAGACGTAATCAAAGTTCCGACAAGAACTCAGCGAGAGTCAAGTTCTAAGGATATAGCGGTACGAAGAGAAGGGGGGCAAAAGAGACAAAAGCGGAATAATTTAAGGTCTATCCGTGATAATTTGAAAATTTGAGGGGCTAAAAAGTAATCCCAATCTCCAAATTTCGTTTTCAAGAAGCAAGAGAGGAATGGCTCCGATGTGGAAGGACTGTGACATTATGGCTGATATTGATAGATGTTCCTAATTATTTCTCTGTTTTTTTACTTGTTGATTTCATAACTATGGTTGGTCAAGGACTTAGAAATAGTTAATAATTACGTCACTCCACCATATATTGTCTGTGAATTTCGTAACTTACATATATGAAAACTACTTAAATAGCTGAAAAAAAGGATTAGGAGAGGTAGTGCCAAGAATCAATAGATTAACCGGGCTCTAAAATAATTATTATTAAGCAATTAGTTTTTCTGAAGTCCTATATATATATATATATATATATATATATATATAAATATAAGAAAATCACAATGAGTAATAATTAAATACTGTGCTGATCTCATGATTAATGTAGAAATTGTTGTACGGTTACAAAATCCCAAAGAGCAATCGGGATATTTAGAACATTTCAATAAGCAAATACTTAAAGAAAAAAGTTACAAAATCAACGTTAGAATATTCAAATTCTCAATACTAAAACTCGTTAAGGTTAATGCTCTTTTTATTTATTTATTTTGATAAGAACTCATTGTACAGAAAGAGAAGCACAAATCCTAATCCGACGCAAAATAAGAAACACTCGTTACAAAGAGAATGATCCATTCCTTGCAAATTAAAGTCTTATGTGTCATTTTCAACAATAATTGTTAAGCATTAATCATTTTATTTTTTAAATATAATATAAATTCACACCAGCGCGATCCACATCGTATTCAAAAGAGAGACGAAGTATTTTCAATAGCAGCTAGCAATTATTCACGTACATCACTATATAAAAAATGTAAAAGTAAAATGAAAATACAATACAACAGCATACGCTAAACTCGTATATCAATCATAATTAGTTATTTTTCTTCATAAATCTAATGAGTTTCCATGTTAGTTATAGGGGTGAGCAGTTCCCGATCCGGTCCGAATCCCGGGCGGTTCTAAGGATTTCCGATCCGCGGTTCTAAAAAGTGAATACACACTTTGATAGAAGACGCAATCGAGCTCGAGGTCGAGAAAACAAGGGTCAGTGTACCACGAGCTCGGCGAAGTCAAGGCCTTTTCAATTGGCAGCTCTGGATCGAACTCTAAATGACATAAACCTAAATAACAAGTAAACGTTAGGTTTGTTTTAAAAAAAAATTTAAAAAAAAAAGGACCGGTCCAGTCCGGGCAATCCGGTCCGGTCCGGTCCTGGGCCCTGGAATCGGGAACCGGACCGCCCGGTCACCGGTTCCAATTTTAGGAATCGGGAATCGGACCATCGATCCTGGTCCGGACGATCTTTTTTGCTCACTCTGCTTAGTTATAGAATAACTACGAACATGATTTTTGATCCGCGAAGGTTGTACTTCATTCGTGGAATAGTCAAATGAGAGTCCGGAGATGACAGGCTGACTCCCGAAGGAAGACAAAACAAAACATGTGAGGTCGACCCACATACACTTTTAATATTCGTCAAACCTAACGACTCCCGCAGTCTTTTTTTTTCACAAGACCAACCAATCTCATCTGCCTCCTTTTTCCTTTATTTTTTTTCCCATTTTTTTATTTGAATTTTTTTTCGCCACTCCAAGAACACTGCATCCCATCTGGGCCTTTCCCAAATTCAATTCTTTTTCCCGTTAGTATATCTTCTCCCTCTCTTCTCTCTGAATCTTGCTCTTGGGTTCAGAATGTGTGTGGAGGTGTGTTGGGGGGTGCGTGGGGGAGAGAGAGAGTAGTGAGTGGTTGAGCTGAAAGGGGTAGCATAGAGATCTGAGTCTGAGCTGCAACTTTGGAGCTTGCTTAGGGAAGAAGCATTTTGAGCCAGAGCTGGAGAGTAATGAGTGTTAGCTCGATCCATCGTTGAAAAGTTCTTCTCTCTCTCTCTGCGAGAATCTTTTGAGCTAACAATGAGCTAACTTTTTGAGCGACTGCGGTAGCTTCCAATCTTCTTCTTGAAGATTGTATCTTCCCGTTTTGGGTCTCACCAAGAAAAGGCGAAAAGGAGAATGCCCATTTGTCTCTCTCGCTCACATTCCTTCTTCAGCTCAAGATTTTGCAGCTGTTGCTGCTGTAGCTCTGATGCCAACTTCCCACATTCTCGAAGGGAAAGAAAAATTAAGGTCCACCCTTTCTCTCTCTCTCTCTCTCTCTCTCCCAATTTTGAGAAATTTGTTGGGATTATGGAAATGGGTGCTGGAGATTCAAGCAAGATTTGGGGTTCAAGCTACATTGTGCTCACTCATTGGATTGTTTTGGGTCTAATGCAGAAGAGGCTCTAGTGAGATTGAAGATTGTGAAGAGTGAGAATTAGGGGAAATGAACCTCTTTTGTGCTCTGATTTCAAACGTCCGTTCTAGAAAGGTAGCTGCTTGCTTTCTTGATTTCATCCCAGTTTCAGTGTTAGGGAATGATTCCTAGTTTTGCTCAGCCTGATCAAAGTTAGTTTTTTTTAAAGTCTGGGCCTAATTTAGAAGTGAATTTGTTCTTCTCCTGATTGTTCGTTCACATCTATTCACTTTCATTCATCCTCATAATTTCGCATGCAGAGAAATGTAGGAGTTGTTCATAATGCTGGTCTTTTTTTAGAATTACGAAAGCTTAGTATTTGTGGATTTGATGTAGCTGAGGATGTGTTGTGTTATTCCCTATTCTTGTGGACCTTGAAAATGGCCACTGAACTGAAATCATTATCCTTCAAATAACTCTCGCACTGGCCTTGTGAAATACTGTCTTTGCCTATCCTTCCACATGTTTGTAAATGCTTTTGTTCTTGGTAAGTTGGGGCATTGCTTTGTCTGAAACCTATTGATGATTGTTGTCAGTTATCACCGTAACCGGTATAATCATGAATTTACTGTAATTGCTTGTTCTTCCATATGTTTGTAAATGCTTTTGTTCTCGGTAAGTTAGGCCTCTGAAACATATTGAAGATTGCGATTCTTTCATGTGAAGGTTTAGAGTGCCATTCTCTCCTACTTTTGTGACGCTGCTTTTCTCTACGTATTTTTCAGCGGATCCATAGTTGAGCATATTTTGTATACTAAAGAGATAAAAAGGCTTCAAGGTGGTCCTGTGTGCTCCAGTGCTTTGGCTTTTCTTTGAAAGAACGGGAATCTTTAAAGTTTCTTCTCTTTTGTAGAAGACTCGTTTTTCAGGATAAGTCCCTGGACTAATGCCATGCTGAGAAATAACTATGCGATGCCTGTGTGCTTTTGAGATGATGAACAAAAGAAAAAGATAGTGTGGCTACATTCCCTCCACCTGTTCAATTTTCTGTTGTTCTTAATATTAAGTGTTTGTAGGATATCTTTCTCAACTCTTTGCTAGTTTCTGCTCTGTGGGGAGTCTGCTTGAACTGACTAGGTTCTGGATCCACGGATCCCCGACTATGTGTATTTCTTGTGTTTACTGGTTGTCCATGTACTACTTTTTAGCTATTGTTCATGTGCTTCACTTTACGTGTCATTAGGGCAGTTGCTTAGTTAACATCTAATGAATTTTCCTCAGTAAATAATACCCTTTTAACTATTAAAGACAACCCATTGAATTATAAATCTAAACAAGTACATTCCTTTTGCCTTTTGTTGCTTCCATGTGGGACCTGCTTTATTCATAGTTGTACTTTTTATAGCTTTTCATCTTAAGAAGTTTCCATTGTTTACAGAGGTTGTTATGACTGGACATATTCCTTGATTATATTTGAGTATTTCTTTGGGTGGGTTTACCATACTCATCATAGTACTCTTTTCCTTGCAAAAGAAAATTAAACGTCTCCCTTTACTGATGAAGGCTCCATGAAGTTGATTATTCTTAACCATTACTACTTGGCCAGGGAATAGGAAGCAACTGCTGATATCCCAATTATATAGAAGACCATGAAGCGACACTTCTTCAGAGCATTACCTTTTCTCTTGCTCTTGTTCATACTTCTCCAAGCAAATGCCGATTTGGATTCGGATAAGCTGGCACTCCTGCAATTTGCAAATGCCGTCCCTCATGGAAGGAAACTGAACTGGACTGCTAGTTCTCCCATCTGTACTTCTTGGGTTGGTATCACCTGCTCCCAAAATCATACTCGTGTAATTGCCCTTCGGCTCCCTGGAACTGGACTTTTTGGTCCTATTCCGGCCAACACTTTGGGAAAGCTTGATGCGCTCACGACACTTAGCCTTAGATCCAATCGCCTAAGTGGGAATTTGCCAGCTGATGTACTCTCTCTTCCTTTCCTCCACACAATCAACCTACAAAGTAACAATCTTTCGGGTGACCTACCCTCTTCACTCTCTCCCCAGCTCAGTGTGGTTGATCTCTCCTTCAATGCCTTCACTGGAGAAATCCCACCTGAAATTAGAAACTTGACCCATCTTACCATTTTGAACCTCCAAAATAATTCATTTCTGGGGTCAATCCCCAATCTCAGACAAACTAGGCTGAAGCAGTTAAACTTGAGCTATAACCATCTAAATGGTTCAATTCCATCTGGGATCCAAAAGTTCCCTGTGTCTTCCTTTCTGGGGAATCCTTTACTTTGTGGCAAACCTCTGAATGAGTGTTCTTCAATCAGCCCATCACCTTCTCCCTCACCTTCCATATCACCACACCCACCACGAGAAAAATCCAAGAAGAAACTGAGTCTTGGAATTATTATTGCCATTGCAGTCGGAGGTACTCTAGTGCTATTTCTTCTCTTGCTGGCATTAATTTTATGTTGCGTGAAGAAAAAACAGAGTGAAGATGGTCCCTCGGTGAAAGGTAAAGGAGTACGGACTGATAAGCCTGAAGACTTTAGCAGTGGGGTCCAATCGGCGGAGAAAAACCGGCTTGTGTACTTTGAAGGTTGTTCTCACAGTTTTGACCTCGAAGATCTACTGAAAGCCTCAGCAGAAGTTCTAGGCAAGGGAAGTTGTGGGACCACATATAAAGCCATCATGGAGGATGGAACCACTGTGGTGGTGAAAAGGCTGAAGGAAGTGGTGGCAGAGAAAAGAGAGTTCGAGCAGCAGATGGAGAATGTACAGAGGGTAGGACATCATCCGAACGTCATTCCACTTCGTGCATATTACTACTCAAAAGATGAAAAGCTCCTCATATATGACTATATAACAGGAGGCAACTTCTCCTTGTTGCTACACGGTATGCTTTACCTGGTCTATTTGGTATATTATTTAGACAATTTTCCGAACCAACGAATCCTGGTTTCACAAATCATTTATGTAGATGTGTACCATTTGCATAAATTAAGAGATGAAATAGAAAGCAATGACCTAAAAATATCATGAGTAGGTGATCTTGATTATCTAGTAATTGGTCTTTTTAACTAGACCAGTCTTGTGTTAGCTGTTAGTAGCCTGAGACAGCGGCCTAGAGAGCAGACTATAGAGTCCATTCTTTTGGCTATGAGGAGTGATTTCCAATTTTATTGCTTGAGGTAAGTGAAAACGTAAGTTATGAAAATTGTAAGAAAGAAGATTCTCACCATGACCAGTATCATGCTGTAATCAGGCACATAATGTAAGGAAAGACCGCAAAATCACAGTAGGCCATTTGATCAAATTGATGACCAAGTAAAGTCCTATATCGTTATGCTCCAATGAATGTTAATGTCCAAGCAAAATGTAGACAATGTCTTTGTTACGCATTCTGCACTGTTGCACGAGATTTAGAACTTGAGATAACTGATATAGATGTGTAATATCAGTATGAAGTGTCCGACTGTCAGGGTCGAAGTCTTCTATGGACAGAACAATGCTAATGTCCTTGAATGGATGTTGTCATGTTACCTAGAAACATCTTTTGTAGGTTGCCTCCTATTTCCTGCATTGCTGACATTTCCTTCCGATAATGATTTGCAGAAGGTGGGAGACAACCACTGGACTGGGCATCGCGGGTGAAGATCTCTCTTGGAGTGGCTAAAGGCATTGCTCATATCCATTCGGCCGGAGGCGGGAGGTTCATCCATGGCAATATCAAGTCCTCCAACGTCCTCCTCACTCAGGACCTTCAAGGTTGCATCTCGGAGTTCGGCCTGACTCCTCTGATCCGTACTCCTGCAGTGCCTCCTAGAAGTGCAGGTTATCGGGCCCCTGAAGTCATAAAAACTCGGAAACCCACACAAAAATCAGACATCTACAGTTTCGGAGTACTACTTCTCGAGATGTTGACTGGCAAGTCACCCATCCAATCTCCTAGACGTGAGGATGTCTTCGATCTGCCGAGGTGGGTGCAGTCCGTTGTTAGAGAGGAGTGGACGGCTGAGGTGTTTGACGAAGAGCTACTGAAGGATGGAAATATTGAAGAGGAGCTGGTGGAAATGCTTAAAATAGCATTGGCCTGCGTAGACCGTATGCCTGATACAAGACCTCCGATGGGTGAAGTTGTTAGGATGATTGAAGAAGTTCGGCCATCTGATTCGGAAAATACTCCGACTCCATCATCGTAGTAAGTCAGAAAGCTTGCTTACACTTAAATCCCATTTGTTTGGGTTAGCTTAGCATTCGTGCCATGAATATAGATTCAGATTCTCGGGGCTGAAATGTACAAAATCTGAAAAAGCAGGAAAATTGCAAGAGTGATTTTTCTTTAATTTTTTGTGTAGGAACTAATTTGAGAGTTACAGTGTCACAGCTCTTCCATTGTCATCTTTCAATGAATTGTCCAGGACGAAGTGTTTTCTATCTGATGATTTAGTCATACTCCATTTTTAACTAAAAAAGAAACCAAAGTGATGCACGGTCCAGCTTAAATTGGCTCCCTGGTTTCTAAATTTTCTGTCATGCTGACTTTTTTTCCAGTATACTTTGTCAGATTAAACTCTTTATCTATTGCAATTGATTAGCAGTATGTTATAGAAAGGTGCGATATCAAATCAATCCTTACGAAAAAAAAAATTAACATCAAATCAATCAATGACTGTCACAGTTTTCAAAATAGTGCCTAATGACACACCTCGCTCATGGAGTACCTAAGAATTTGAGGATACAAAATCATGTAGTTGGATCAATTTCAAGTCAGTAACAAATTACATGTACAAAATTGCTGCTTGCTTCGAGGCAAGAAGGTTCTGAACAATGACCAAAAATGGCTATAACATTATGTTAATGACTGGACTTCACATCCTTGTCAACTAGATCGGCTCCGCTCACATAACTTGCGAAGAACGATATTAATCTGAAAGGAGCACCAATTAGTGGGGCATCCGAGAGTGCTACCGCATGCTCTTCTTCGCTCTCAACAGCTTGCGACTCCAGATCCCGGCCTTCATTATCGTCAAGAGGAATCTGGACAATTTCTCCAGAATCTTCGGGCTTCACAGAGCTAGATACTAGAAGACCATGCTCTCTGCTCAGTTTTTCCTCACTGTTTATGTCATCATGCATCTGAGTATCTTTTGAAGACTCTGGTCTCTCATTTAATAGAAGCATATTCACATTTGATGCGTAGCTGTGATCCGTGATGCTGGTGCTTTCAGCAATTTCTATGCTAGAACCACTCTGAAAGTGTGACGAAAGCCCAGGTGCTGCCTTTTCATTATCGAGTTGAAGATACAACTCATTCACCTGATAAAAACAAGTGATTGACTGACCATGTCATCAAAAGTTGATGATGAAGGAATAACAATAGTTTATTTTAATTACTCTTCCTAACGGCTCTTACAAAAACCTTCCTTCTAGAGGTTATTGTTCTTTGGGGTGGGAAGGGAATACATAGAGAGGCCTCCCCTTAGAACCCAGGCAACTCACACTTTCATAAATGATTATTGCCTATGGCCTTCTGGAGCAAGCGCCGCTTATTTATAAGAGCATAAGCAATAGCTGACAGGAATGAGCTAGCTTACCTTCTCAACAAGGTCTGCATTCTCTGTAATCAATTTCTCCACAAGAGCACATGCTGCTTCCATCCGGGAGTTCAACTCGTCGTATTCTGAAGACCGCTATAACATAGAAAAAAGTAGTAAGAATTCCATAATGCATTCTTAGAGGTACGATCTGGAAGAAAAGTTCTTTGTCATAGCCGAAGAAAAGGCCTGGCTGATCCTTAAAAAAAAAAAAGCACCGAACGAGTTACATTTCATCCAACATGACAATGCTTTACACAATGAAAACTGCACAACCAAATTGCAACTATTTTTGGGGCACATCACTTGGACAAGCAGAAGGCATGATAAAATTGCAGAGGAAGCAAACCTTTCTTTGCTCATCTGAGGGATCGACTGAGGAAGCGGCCTCCAGGAGATGAATCTGACCTTGCAGCTCCAAAATATTATCTTTTAGTCTTTGGTTTTCTTGCAAGTAACTGTTCTTGGATTCTTCCAACTTCGACACCTGCCAGACTTTGTTTTTACTTTCCATATCAGGACAAATACAGAGGAGTTCGCAGCTTAATGGTGAAATCCAGATTTCATGATAATGTGGTGGTGAGTTAACTCCTCTAAGCTAGGAAGACTGAAACTCATGAACAGAAATAAGATAGAGAAGCCAAGTTACGAGATACATGAATGACAGGCATCTTGCAGAGGAACTCGATTTAGTCACATTTATGGACTGGTAAACAAGGGAAAATGGTTTTCCTTTTTAGATCCTAACTATGTTTCAAAGCAATCAATCAATAAAATCATCTGCAAAACCAACAGAATAAAAAAAGTTGCTTGAATTTAACCATTTGAAGGGCAAATTGTTTCCTATGTAGCTGCTCCTGGGCACATCCCTCACTGCATTGGTAGGAAATTAAAGGCTCTAGAAATCAGGTATGGTCCAGTAGCCATCCCTTTTACCAAGAGATCTAACATAGGAATCTGTCGATTGATTCCTCCTCAAATGCAGTTCACTCTACCTTTCATTTTTTTTCTCCATCCCTTTTCTTTCTCTTCCTTTTAGTCTACCATCTCTTAAAAACTTCAGTCCATCGAAAATAATATTCGTTGTGAGACCTAACTTTTCAATGTACATTGTTTATTTCCTTCTCTTCGTTCTACTCAAATATTTTCAATCTAATTCGGACAATGCCAACATTTTAGACATGCATAATCCCTGTTTAGATCTAGGTTCAAAAACGAATGATTACATATTCCACTTCCATCTCAGAGTAGTTGGATCCCAATATCATGAGGCACAAGTCTTAGATGCACTATTTTCAGGATTCCAGTATCTGAACTCGAATATTCTTGGTGAAGAAACTTCCGTACCTTTAGACAAAGACAAACATGCTTGGACTAAGACAAAGAAAGACACTCCACAAGAAAAAAGTAGAAAATGGCCACGTAGTGGTTGGTCATAAGTAGCAATGAGGCAGAAGCTAATAAATATTTTTCTCTGGTTAAATTCATCACTATAGTTGGATATTTGGGCCAAAAACATGATGGATGACGTATGACATTCAACATTAGTTTCTTCTCCAAATAATTAGTGCATGACCTTGTTTTGTCTATCGCTTTGCATGCAAAGATGCACGATGAAGTCGTTTCTTTATTGTGCTCTTCATTAATGCCACCAAGTAATGGCAAATGTTTATGACATTAAAAAAGTGACGAGAAGACATTCAAACCTTAACGTATTGAAAGGTCGATAAAATGAGCTTTTTATCCGGTCACAATACATAGGGTTGCATGATAACATGACACTAATGTAGAATAATTTTTATACACATCTCTTCTTATTAATTTCCCAAAATATCATGAATTCAGAATCTTTATCAGATTGTATTATCTTTATTTCTACGTTAGTCTAGATTTATGTCTGTCATGGATCTTTTCCCCTGACAGTCTTTTGTACAACTTGGAAGCAATAGTACAAGTAGGAGAAAAACTACGGCGATTCACTCAGTAAAATTAGACATAGGCGAGAAGAAAATAGAAATCCCTTGCTTAACAGCCACCTAGATAGGAGAAGCTGCAGCAATCATCACAACTGCAGTTCTACAATAATCTTGTCCCAGAGTCCCAGACAAAGGGATGCTACAACAACCATTGCAACTGTAGTTTTATTAAAAATCATGTTGAAATTTTTTTTCCAGGTTCTGCATGGCCAGTATGAACTTGACATCTAAATTTAGTCCCAAAAGACAATGGTTGATGTCCACCATTTCAACTGAAAAAGTCTTCAGCAGGATATACCTGTAACTGTAGTCCTGAAATGTCAGTCTCCATTTTTGCTAAGATTTCTTTACTTGAGCTCTGTGAATCAAAAGTATCCATCAGAATCGAAATTCAAAACTTGACTTGAGATACCGTAAAAATAAAAATGCAGAACGACTCATGGATATCAAGGATGCTACTGGTGACAAACCCTCCACCGAGTTGGATGCAGCAGAAAATTCCCTCATACACATTTAGGAAAGAATAAAAAAATCACATCACATATCTCACATCAAATATTAAGAGCCAATCATGAACCTCAAAATTTTCATGGAGAACCAAAAGGCAAAAGGTTTTACTCATTCAAAAATTCAAACTTCCTTTTGTGATGGGCAACTATAGTAGCAATTTCATCAAATGATAGAATTTGTTCTCATTGAAATTTGACTAACTAGAACCAGGATATTACAGAAAGTTTCTCACCTCCTTTAAAAGCCAGGACTCATGATCTTTTCCTAGTTGTCTTATTTTCTCCTCCAAACTTTCCTGTGAATCATTTTCAAATACTGTCACCTCCATATGTCATAGGTTAAAAATAATTATGACCATAAGCTCATTGAATGAAAGAACTTTTTCTCAATGAAATTTAAACAAGAACAAGCTATCAAGTGTAGTACATAAAGTACCTCCTTTAAAACCCAGGAATCATGATCCCTTTCTAGTTCTCGTATTTTTTCCACTAAACGTTCCTGTCAATCATTTTCAAAGTTTGTCAGCTCCACCAGTCATGGCTTAAAAAAGCTTGCCCAAAAGAATAAACCAAAATGATAAAACTTTTCCCAGTGAAATTTGACTAACAAGAACCAGCATGGTACAGAAAGTTGCTTACCTCCTCCGAGACCCAGGAATTATGACCTCTTTCGAGTTGTCTTACTTTTTCCTCCAAACTTTCCTGTGAATTACTTTCAGAGTTGGTCACTGTCATCTCCATAAGTAGTGGGTTATATCGCTTAAGAAGACTTCTAAGAAAAATGGATTACGCAGAAAGAACAGCCAAACCTTAACAACAACAAACAAAATATTTGACTTTTGATAATGTGATTGCCACTAAGGAACTCGAAAGATACCTGTTTCAATTCCAGATTGGCTTTCTCGTCTACGATTTGGCTAATCTTCTCCTTAAAGCTAGCCTACATATAGGATGGGAATAGAATAAACAAATCATGAAGAAAAATTCACAATGGGCTGAAGATAAGAAGATATACCTGCTTCAGTTCCAAAATAGCTTTCTCGTCTATTAACTTAGCTTTCTCATCAGACAACTGGTTAATCTGGTCCCTAAAGCTAACCTAAATGCATAGTGGTAAATCAACAACAGATGGCATAAGTGTCATGTGGAGAAAAGTAATGACAGCAGCATATTGTTATTCATTCTTATGTGGAGGAGAAGATCCACAGCCCTCAAATAAGCATCAGACAGGTACAAGTGTCACATGGAGAAAAGTAATGACGGCAGCATATCGTTATTCATTCTTATGTGGAGGAGAAGATCCACAGCCCTCAAATAAGCATCAGACAAAAGACTGAACTGGATGTTGCAAGATATCTTAAAGAACCTCATTAAAGCATCCTCAATAACAAATTACCTCTTTCTGAAGCCAGCTTTCCTTCTCACGCTCCAACTGTGCAATATTTGTGGCTAAACCAGCCTGTAACAAGTCCAATACATTATGTCAGCCAATAAAAGAGAATGGAAGTAACTCTCTGGAGCCTGCCAGGCACATGCTAAAGTGATATAATCTGGTGAACTGATCTCTATACCCATAATCATGTTGAATTACCTCTTTTTCTTTGTGTAAGTCATTCTCATTCTGCAAGTGCTGAATGTTTTCTTCCAAACTAGCCTGCAAAATCGCATTATGAGCTCATGACCATAGGCCAGAAATAGCTGTAAAACATCAAGATGAAGCAACAATTTAAATTTGGCAGAAGTTTGGGACAAGTTTCTTAGGCCATTGTCCACACCTTGATTTCGAACCAGTTTTGTTCCACAGCTCCGGCTAAAGTGGACTGTATGTCAACATGCTGTACAGTATATTAGTAGAGAAAGAAGATATTAGCCTCATTTCTACACATTGATTCATAGTTGTTTCTAAAAACGTCAACAAAATTGATGAAAGTAGCAACAGTGGCGGTTATGGGCAACAGGGGAAAAAATCATAGCAGCAGAGCTGCCACAAATAAAGCAACTGAGATTATCGGATACAGAGTTTGATTAAAGGTGTACAATGAAACACATTCACAAATGTTTTCCAACAGGTTGGAGGAAGAAGAAATGGCCACTATTCAAGTTTCTTCACTTAGAGTTAAATTATAAACCAAATATATAGTAAAAAGAGGATAGAGAGTCCATTGATAGGTCCACTCGTCTTAAGATATCGATGTTTCATTTACTGCATATTCCACTTTGGCATAAAATTATCATTAAAAAGTTATGGTAATTGAGTACATTGCATATATAGAACAATGAAACACGTTCTTCCCAATAAAACATGATGCTCTCTTCATAAAATTGCAGTATTTTCCAAAAATTTGTCTAAAATTCTAAATCAAAACCCATGCTAATTTTCTAACACGCTGCAGATAATCGGCTAAAACATTGAATGTAATTAAGAGAAAAGAGAGAAAGGCAACATATATCTTCCTTCAAGATATCAGGTGTGATTTAAATATCTCAGCGTCAGAAAATACAAATTGGATATAAAACATCACTGCTATCAGGCATTTCTGTGCAAAATGAAGGAGGAAAAAGTGTAAGGATTTAAGAGGTGCATTAGACTGGCAAATATGTCATTCATTTTTGTGCACTAGATAGCAAATTCACATAATTCTTTCTTATTCAAATTATGTCGCTTGCCCCAAGATTACACGTGTTGTGGATTGCTCAGTTATATGGAACAAAAAGGGGCTCGCTAGAGGCCATGTAGAATGAGATCCACTTAGGGAGGAATCCATGGATCTGTACTTGGAACAAGACTTCCATCTAGGAAAACATAAACTGTAGACTTTTGATCCATGGCAGAAGTGCTCTGTTAGAAACTAAAACAATGCATCTTTTTCTAAAGATCTTTTCCAGCAGAGATAACATGTCAAGCTAACTAGCAACTACATTGATCCTTTCCAGATTGAAATGCCAGGAATGTAATGAGAATGCAGATGTACCACAAAACTGATCTGAATTGTGGCTCGGCTAAATCCTATTGTACTATGATATCTGTTATCCCACCCTGGGTGATTTGGATCAACTCATTAAGTCAAACAACAGCTCATAACATCATTCTCAGCATTCGACTTTAAAAGGAAATGCCTGCAGCTTCTATGCCAATAGAACTCAAAACTAAATACTTACATCTCCGACGCCATTAGTCAGAGGTTCGATCCGATCCATCCCTGCATCTGGCCCAGCATCAGATACCTCATTCCCATGGGCCCTCCCATTGCTCAAACGGCTCGTCTGGTCAACCGAAGCAGTTTCCCCATCAACAGCTGCGACGCCCGCGGCGTCTTCCCCCGTTTTGCTGTTCTGCTTATTATTCTTCTTCTTCTTGTTCCTCTTCCTCCTCCTCTCCTCATCCATTCCCCCAGCTCAAAAAGCAAACCGAATCGAATCTCCCGCGACCAAATCCGCCCCCACCACCCCCAAAAATCAAATCCGTATCCCTTATCACTGTTCGCGCCACCAAAAACAAAAAACAAAAAAAACAAAAAAACAGCTCAATGTAAAGCCTCCAAACGAACGGCCGACCTGGCGTACCGCTCGCGCACGTCGGAAAACCCAATCCTTCGTCCCAGCGAAACCCTAGGGTACAAATCAAATCAAAATGCCTAAAGGAGAAGCTCGGAAACAGATAGATAGATAGATGGATCGGATGTTTGAGAGAGACGTACCGAGGGATCGAACCGGGGGAATCTCGAAACGAAAGCTTCGTTGATCTGAGAGAGACGTCAATGGAGTAGAAGTGAGACATCGAAGGAAGAATTAGAACTAGAAGGCATCGCATCGAATGTTCGCAGTTTCGCAACAGCGGATTGAGTCGATGACACGCGTCCGTCGAGAGAACAGTAACGTCGGTGGGGAAAGCCACTAACGGCTCTTCATTCGTCGGTTTTCGCAGGATTCGAGTCCGAAAACATGTTCCTCGTCTATTTCGGAAAAAAAAAAAAGGTTAAAAGGCAAAAATAAAAAGAAAAGATGGGCTCATTCTTTTTTATTTTTTATAATGAAACGGGCGAAGTCCAAAAGTTACGTCAAAACTCGCTTAATGAAACTTTATCCAACTAGATCTCCTAACAATAAAGGAATCAAACCTCTCGGTAGCCTATTTAAAACTAAGGTGTCATACGCATCACAAGAGTGAATGACCCAATTTACTAACCAATCAGCATATGAGTTTCCTTTCCTAAAATTATGCAAAAATTTGACATGCTGGAAATACAATAAAAGCTTCTGAATCTAAGAAATGAGCGTGTCACCAAAGTTCAAAGATGGTGTAGTTTTCTGGAGCAATGAAATAGCAGCTTGCAAATCCACCTCCACGATAAGTTTAGGGATGCCCAAAGAAATAGCTAATTTAAGATCCAAGAAAATACCCAACAGTTCCGCTTTGAGCGAAAAGCACACCCCCCACAATCTGAGCAAATCTTGAGAGTCAATTGTCCGATTCATTATGCAGAAGCCTACATCCCGAAGCAAGGCCCATGTTGCCTTTAGAGGCCATGTCGAAATTAAGCTTGACCAATTCATTCTTAATTAGTGTAACCATTTTTCAAGATTCCGAGAAAAGAAAGTTAAAAGGCAAAAAGAAAAAGAAAAAGAAAATATATGTTCATCGTTAATCAGTGTAATCATTTTTCAAAATTCACCTCGAACGCCACCGATATTGTTAGTAGGACCAACTCAATCAAATAGAATTGAAACTCTGATGACTAGACCCGAACCTCGATGACAAGACACGCGACCCTAGCCACTTAAGTAATGACCCTCGCCCTTGGCCTCGAGATCTCAGCCCCACCACATAGCAATTGCTCGGGTCACCATCTCGTGAAATTTACCCCTGAACTCATGATCTCGGTAGTCAGACCGATCAAGATAACTCACTTATTGGAACTACCCTCGACGGACCGTCCATAGCGTAAAAACTACGTCGTACAATGTTTGGATTGGGCCAAGCATGAGCAGCCCGTCTTTTCGATCTTTAAGAACGATGCTCAAACACACGCCCATTTGTCCTTCAGGCCTTGGTCGAGTAAATAAAAACTGAAAGTATCAACAAGCTTTCCTCTAATTTCTCCCCAGATAAATGACAGACATGGTAATAAAAATTTATCAGCATACGCCGAAGCTCGATGTGAAGCTCAAGTGCCGATTTTAGAGATAATGACATAAATAGCCCCTAAACATTAACGTAATATGTAATATGGTCTATAAACTTTAAATTTGTTCAATGTGATCCATGAACTTTAATATAATTTACAATGTCGTTCATGAAATTTTAATTTATTTAATAGGATCCTTGAACTTTTGATACAACGTTCAATTTAATACTTGAACTCGATGAAAATGTTCAATATTATTCATGAACTTGCATTAATAGAATGACAATATTGAGTATATTCATATAATTTAGAGACTAAATTAATTGTGTTACCAAAGTTCACGGACCACATTAAATAAATAAAAAAATTCAACAATGATATTAAACAAATTTAAAATTCATGCATTACATTGCATGTTGACCCAATATTCAGATACCATTTATGTCATTTATCTTTGATTTTGCAAGTTGGGCTTCTCCTTGTGACCGCAGCGGTGAAAACCTCTCCTCAACATCGTTGGTGGAGTGACAAAAGGATGTAATTACACAAAATCGCTTCTGGACGGTGTTATTTCGGTGTTTAGGTCAAGTCACCGATGCCATCAGATTCATTGCAAATGACCATGGAAAAAAGAGGATTTGAAACTTCGTGACTGATCTATAAACGCATGCATATGCTATCTGAGACATGCTGGTCAGGACCTACCTTGACCTGAGAAAATAAGACTAGCAAGCCATGACAACTTGATTAAGAAAAGACACTAGTTTTTAACATGTGATTCTTGTCTAAATGCATGAACAAAAGACCTAACGTTGTTTTAACAAGACACTTCATCATAACCATTATTTATCCTATAATTTTAATACATTTGCAAATATGATTGAAGAAACGTTGTGTTTATCCATTTGTAAATTTAAGTTCAATAAACGACAAACGTTTGAGAATGCAAATCACTAAATCAATACTAATAATTGATTGATTATGGGTCATGACATCATGTGGCTTGGCTATGCAATGCGACTCGATACGTAGCAAATGGGTCATGACATCATGTGGGTCAGCTACGCAATGTGGCTTGATACATAGCAATCACAAAGGCAAAGTCAAAAGCCAATTGGCAAGCACATGAGCAGACATTCTTCGTCTCTCGACTTTAGCTATATGTTATAGATCAGATTGACTAAAATGTTAACTTTCATATTTGTAAAACTCCGAGCAAAATGGTAAAATGTTAGAACTATGTACGAACAAAAAATTTATAAAAAGAAACCTAACAAATTCAGCCATTTTTGGAGAGGAAGTACCAAGAAAGCGGGTTTCAACACGATTCTATATCGGATTGCAATAGAAGTTGCTAGTCAGAAGAACAACGGGGCAACTCCCCTCTTGCAAGCTGCATCAATAAAGATAACTAAACCATGCAAGAACTCGGTCAGTTTTCACAAGCACAAGTAAACTGCGTTTTCTTTAAAAGCTTTCGGTTGGTTTTAGCATTGTTCGATCATTAAAAAAAGAGAGCTCTCGCGGAGGGGTCGGCACGGGAAGCTAAGTTCTCTAAAACCCCATTTCTCGATTCTAGTTACTATTGTTGGGGGAGGTGTCACAATTAAGCCGAAAGTCCGACCATATATTTTTTGTCCGGTCACATAGGATGAGGAGGTGTTCAGGAGTTTCCGGGGCTAGCCGGCAGGCCGGACAGAGCAGATCAGGTGCCATTTTCCTTCTATAAAGGTTATCTTTAGTGGATTATGCATTGTTGCAAACACTCCAAAGGAAGAACCGAATCTTTGGGTAGGTATGAATCTGCCATGTTGTGGTCCATAAAGCTCTAGGAGGCTTGTATGACGTTGATGCCTGGTTGGCGTTAGGAGGTTTGTCCAGGGAACATAGGCTGTTATAACCGCTTTTAACCGAGTAGGACCCTGTCTTGTTTCCAGTCCATATCAACTTGACCGTCGTTGGATTAGTGCTGAGTGGAGTTGAAAGTATCTCTTGCACCCCATCCTCGTTGAAGAGTCCAATCACCTTCTGGGTATTCCACTCTTTAGTGTCCTGGTTAATCAGTTCCTCAACAAGTTTGGGGGTCATTTAGGGTCGCCGGACCCCCAATTCTACCTATAGTAGCCACTTGTCTTCCCTAACTTTTATTCTTTTTCCGTCTCCCGCTAACCATCTCACTTCCGGCTCAATCACCTCCCTGCCCACCAACAAACTTTGCCACCCCCAAGAAGGGCGGTGGCCCTTATTTGCTTACCAAAAGTCCACTCGCGGGAAATAGACCCCTTTCACCAACTGACTGGCTCCCCAAAGCATTCAGTTCTTGTTTCAGGCGCTAAGCCTGTCCCTCGAGCAAACAAGATCTTTGAAACCTAAACCTCTCGAGTCTTTTCTGGTCTTCAAAGTTTCCCATTTCCTCCGGTGGATTCCTCCTTTTCTGGTCTTCAAATTGGAGTTAGTTGATTAGGTAGGAAAAAGAACACTAGACACATCCTAGAATTCAAAATGGAGATTTTCCCTCATTCCCAGTTGTCAGAATTTTCTTACAAGGAAAAATACACCCATTTCCCCCTAGAAATGCCAATGAACAAGATCCTCACCTCTGTTTACCCATCAATGGCTACGCTCGCAATCATCGATGAAATCGCTATTGCGTTCGCTTATCGTTCACGAATCCAGGGACAAGAATCGACAGAGATAGAGAGAGGGGTGAGAAGAGAGTTGTTTTACGAGTATCGACGAATTGGAGAGAGGAGGCAGTTTAAAAATACAGAACAAAATCCTCACAAACAGAGATATTTGGGATCCATTGGAAATTGCAAAATTTAGAGAATTAATTGAAACTGACGGGCTGCAAAAGTTTAGTCATGTTAAGCTAAAAGTATCAGATCTATTCTCAAAAGTTCTTTCTAGAAATTATTCTTGAAGCACGCACAATCACTCAACATTTACCTAATCCCCAATCCTTTGTTGCAAAACATGATGCGTCCTCGCGTCGAGTTGTAGCAGCTCACATCAATTTTGACTTTATCCCCAAGCAATATTCAAATGCAATATATCTCATTTTCCCCGTTGTGTACCGAAGAACCATATCCCCATTGTCCAAGCGGACCCGGAACATACTGCTGGACAGCTACCCGACGATGATGCCCTTGTGTGATCTACTTTTGCCCTGTGACGCCTTCTTGGCGTAGAGAGATACAATGGGCCACAGGCAATGCTTCCTAAATATTCTTCTGATTCTTCTTCTTTGCCCACTTCATGCTTCTCTGTCTTTTTCCTCCTCTCCTCCTTCCTCTTGTCCTCCTCCTCTTTGTCCTCTTGCTTCTTGAGTACAGCCATTTCTTCTTGGGATAATGCTCTTTCCCCTTTTTCCTCTTTTGGTTGCTCGTGTCCAAACCGATGTGATCAGTATTCTGCAAAGCGGAGGAATAACTTAGAATATAAAATTATATTACGAAACGACAAGAGATGAGGGGTTCCAAGTTGAGAAATATTGAAATAGAGCAAAAGAGGAGTTGGCAAGCCGTGTGCATTTGGATATCTCATCCTTCGATAGAAAACCGAAATGCTTAACTCTCGGATCCCATGGAGAGACTAAGACGGAGAAACAAGGTCCACAGGGGGGCGAGCTTGAATGCCATGCTGACAGCAAAATGAATTATGATTAGTGGGGATATCCTGCAAAAGCGATCAAACATTTGAGGCGATCAAGCAACTCAAGAGCACAAGCTCGCTCAATAAACACTCCCCCCAGATTTAGACACATCCATTGAAAAAATGCAATCGCTCAGAATTTGTGTTAGTGGGGATATCCTGCAAAAGCGATGGAGCATTAGAGGCCATCAAGCAACTCACAAGCGCAAGCACGCTCAATAAACACACAGATTAAGACATGTCCATTGGAAAAACGCCATCGCTCAGAATCTGTATTAGTGGGGATATCTTGCAAAAGTGATGGAACATTTGAGGCGATCAAGCGACTCACGAGTACAAGCACGCTTAGTGAACACACACCACAGATTCAGACAGATCCATTGAAAAAACACAATCGCTTTGAATCTGTGGGTGAGTGTGTTCACTAAGCGTGCTTGTACTTGTGAGTCGCTTGATCACCTCAAATGTTCCCATCACTTTCGCACTAATGCAGGATATTCCTACTAATCATGAATTCTTTTGCTGCTGGCATGGCCTCTAAGCTCGCCCTGTGGACCTTATTCCACCATCTCAGTGTCCATGGGATCCGAGGTTAGGCATTTTGGTTCTCTGTCGAAGGACAAAATATCCACACGGCTCGCCCACCCCTCTTTCGCTCAACGTCAACTTGGTAATATAATTTTGTATTCTAAGTTATTCCTCCGCTTTGCAAAATAAATTGGTTAGGGCAATAGCAATCAAAACGGGGAAAAAAGCCCCACCCCAAGAGGAAATGGGCTATACCCAAGAAGCAAGAGGAGAAGATGGACAAGAGGAGGGAAGAGAAGAAGAGGAAAAAGGCAAAGAAGCAAGAAGAAGTGGACGAAGAAGAATCAGGACGCATCACCCCACGGCTCGTTATCCCTCTTTGCGACAAGAAGGCGTCGTAGCGCAAGAAGGAGCAGAAATGGACCCACGAGGGCATCATCGTCGGGTCGCTAGCCAAGCGGCCTGTTCCACGTTCGCTTAGATAGCGGGGACGTGGGTCTTGGGTATATGGGGAAAATGAGGATGCATTGCATTTAGATATTGCCTAAAGATAAGTTCAAGATTGAGGTGAGCCGCTGTAACTCGAAGCGAGGGCGCATAACAAGGATTCTGGGGATTAAGCGAGTGTTGACTAATCGTGCGTGCTTCAAGAAGAATCTTTAGGAAGAATTTCTAAGAGTATATCTAATGCTTTTAGCTTAACATTGCTAAACTTTTGTAGCCCGTCGGTTTCCTTTCTCGTCTGGCATCAATTAGTTCTCTGAATTTTGCAGTTTTCTATGGATCCCTCATATCGAGAATTTTGTTTTGTATTTTTGATTTGGTTTTTCATTTTTTAGCTCCAATCGCTTGCCTCTCCTTCTCCGGTCCGTCGATACTCGTAAGACAATTTGCTTCTCCCTCCCCTCTCTCTCTATATCTCTGCCGATTTCAGTCCATGGATTTGTGACTGATAAGCGATTGCAACGGTGATTTCATGGGGCAATGATCGCAAGTGTGGCCATTGATGGATAAACAATGGTGATGATCTTGTTCATTGACATTTCTAGGGGAAAATGAGTGTATTGTAATGGGAATGAGAGAAAATATGTATTTTGGATTCTATGATGTCTAGTATCCTTTTTCCTACCTAATTAACTAGCTCCAATTTGTCTTCTTTGGGGACGTGCTTCTTTACTCTTTACTAAGTACGGTTTATCATGTGAGAGTACCGTATTTTTTTGGTTGAAATTGGAAAATAAAGGATAGAAAAATATAGGTCTGAACTAGCTTGAGCTGTTTTGGGTGCTTTGATGAGAGCTTGTCGCGATCAATTTCGTTAAAAAAAGCCGGCCAGTATATCTTCTGCTATAACTGTTACGTTGAGAGAGGTCTGATGACGATCGGGGTTGGTGGGGGTGTCTAAGAAATACCTTGGGCACAGTGAGGTCTGATGGTCTGTTCGCTGCCAGGAGGTGCCTTTGTAAGTGATCCTTTTTAGGTGATCTTCTCTCTCAGGAGTTTGGTTCTTGTGCTTCTGTTCATACCTTTTTAATTTTCTTTTCCGTTCTGCGGGCACCAAAGCCTTCGTCTGGACCCCACAAATCAAGGGAATGGTTGCCATTGATCCTTATCCTTCATAACAGGCTGAAATATGCCCTTACATATTGTGAGGTTATAGCCATCTTGATGCAGTGCCATGTCCTTGTAAATGCCAAAGTGAGGACGGATAAGACATATCCTGCTGGTTTCATGGGTATGTGCACTATATGTTTCTGTCCCGAAGCTGTGCATCTCATCTTGCCTCTGAATCAGACAGAAGTTATATATATCAACCCAAGACTCGAGATGACATTAGTATTCATGTGATCTTCTTCCTTTGAAATCATTCCTATCATTACCTGTTTCTGATACTTGGTCACTAATGAAGATAGCTTGAAGCATTTAAGTCATTGCTATGGACAGCTGGCTATCACGTGTACCCATTGTGTGTATAGGAATCATGTATCAAGCACACATTCAGACACACGCATGTGTGCTGTGGTGCCCCTTTCCTTCAGAGAAACTATGCTCGTGCAACAATTGTATGCAACATAATGAAATTGTTCTTTCTTGGAGAAAATAACATAAAGCATCCACAAATATGGTATTATGTTACACTTGTGCATCCTCTACGTCAAAATATACACCTTGCGCCTTAAGGTTTTAAAAACCACACCTGGGAAGAAACTGTGGAAAGCAAAGGCCAGGGTGCGAGGGTCCTTTTTGAAACCTTGGGATGCAAACTAAGAGATTTTGAAAGTAGAGGATGCAAATAGGTGTTCTTGAGGGAAAAGTTGAGGATGGCTTTTATCGTTTCCCTCTTTCTTTTGCGACTATTTCTAAAGCTTATAACGTGCATTTAATGTTAGTGCATGGGAAGATAGAATGTCTAGGAACTAAAAATCCCATTATTACACATATAATGGTGCGAGTAAAATGAGGATTGATTTGGGTGGTCAAGAATAGATGGGCAATTTGACCATTGTTCATTTTGCTGTGGGTTATAATGTCTTGTGTGACGCAAGTCTCAATTGTAATTTCAGATTTTATACTCTTGTTAGATGCTGTGTAAATCCCCTAGAGCAATGAGAACTTCTACCTCCTCTATGATACAAAGGGTGGATTCCAGCTTCACAGCATTAGGGATGATGAGGCAAAGGTCTGTATTCTGTCTGCCTTGACTTTATAAGGGTGTTAATCTATCATTCTGTTGAATTATTCATCTAAAAGCATCCTTTGTTCCTGTGTGGAAGTGGCGATGGCAATGATCTTTCTTCTATGCTCACAAAAAGTTTGTCATCTGCTGTGTAAGCTACGTATGCAAAGTGCGATCTGTCCAGTTTGGCGAGAACGTATCCGGACCCTCTGGTCAAGGCCAATGACGCCATCAAGCTTGACCTTGAGACCAACAAGATCACTGAGTTCATCAAATTCGATGTTGGGAATGTAGTCGTGGTGACGGCTGGAAGGAACAGAGGGCGTGTTGGTGTCATCATGAACGGAGAGAAGCATAAGGGTACTTTTGAGACCATCCACGTCCAAGATTCTCTTGGACATGAGTTTGCTACTCGGTTGGGCAATGTCTTCATTATCGGTAAAGGAAGAAAACCCTGGGTGTCTTCCAAAGGGCAAAGGTATTAAGCTGTCTATCATTGAGGAGGCGAAGAAGAGGCTTGCAGCCCAAGTATTCCAAAGCAACTTTTTATTTTCTTTGCCTGCTTAAAAATGTCTCATTGTTCCTAGTATGCTCTTTCAATTCCCCACCACACGCTTGAAAAATCTCTCACTGCTGTTTTCTTAAGCCATCATCTTCTTGAAGAGTTTGCTTAAGTGTCCCTGCACTTTCTCAGCCAGACCATTGTAGTCCCTTAAAATGTGTCGTGATAAGCCAAAGTGGTTGACTCTGATGAGTCCTTGACTGATCTAGTGTGCAAAGAAGTCCTCTCACCTAACGGTAGTTTCATTACCAAAAAAAAAAAAAGTCATCTAAGGGTAGTTTGGTTTAGTTGGGGTTGGGACCTACGCAAAGAAGTTAAACTTTGCACATACCATCTACTTTTTTACTTGCAATAAAAAGGGGTTAGCGGTTTCAAATTCCGTACGGGTTTCACTTAAACTCTACCCGTCGGAACAAGTTTCTTATTTTTTGAAACTTGGAACCCGCTATCATCTAACTCAAAAAAAAAAAAAAATCAAACTGCTTTATCACAAATATTAAGGTCTATCCAAGCTTCATAAGTATTTTTAATTGAATGATTGCAACAATTAATCATATTTAATGGTCATCATTTGCTACTGCAATCTATTGACAACAATTCATATCTAAACATACTAACAAAGTAAAAATCTCAATCATAAATATCACAGGAAATGAAAGCTCAAATTAGTGGTTTCATATTACGTACTCATCATCGGATATCATTGAATAACCAAAGGATTGTGCGAAGACACATGCGAGAAAAATACAAAAAGTTGTTACAAGTAACGAGTTTTAGGTTTCGATAACGGAATAGATTCTTTAAGCTTGTTGAATCGGTTACTAAGGAGTATTGGGGGTCTCATCTCTTGGAAGCATGCAATGAGGATGGTCTTCGTTTTCACGCCGGATCCCGTATTCCGGCAAAAACTAGATAGTGGCCCGACAATGGTTGCACGTGTCCCACTATTTCCCAACAATGGCACCCCCTAGAACCAACGATGATCAGAGTCCACAAAAAATATTCCATTCGCGCCCCCGGAATTAGTTCCCGCTAGTGGATTGGCAGCCATTATATGTTGATCAAAGGACGAAAGCATGAAGATGACTCTTATGCCGGTAGAGATTAAGGCCAATCAACACTAAGATCGAGGTGTTGTTGAATAGTGAATCTCGTATCATAAAGGTACTATGAATGGAGGCCTAAAGCATGTAACTTGTGGGACATTTGGGCACCGCCCCTTCTTGTCCCTCCCGATCCCGGGAGATCATCAGCGAGATAGAGGCCCCCCTGGATGTCGCCCCTCCCGCCCCCCGATCTAGTAATCTCTATGCCACTCGCGGAGGAAAATGGTAAAAGAAGGACGTTTGGTATCCCAAGGAGAGGCCGTATATACCTTTGAAGTTGGCCACGATGCCAGGCCACGAGATGCCAACCGGATTTAAGGCCCCGTGATCCCGCACCATTGCTTAATGTACCCCTTGGCACCCCGACCCGATTCGAAAGAAGAAGAGACGAGCCTTATTGGGAGGAGGAGAAGGGAAGCCGCAGCTACCCACGACAAAAGATCAACACCCCCTTGGGCAGTTGCCTTCGGTCAACAACAAAAACTCACTCCCCGTAGTGGATACTTCTCCGTTCGGTTCGATAGCAGCCCCACGGAACTAAGGTGGCCAAACCGACTTCCAAAAAAAAAGCGGCGGCAAAAAAATGGTAACTATTTCCCCTTCTTTGTACATATGTATATAGGAGTTTGGAATATTAGGGGCTAGTAAACCCTTGAAACAAGCGGAGACCAATTGATTTATGCTAACAATCTTTGTTGCATTGGCATATCGAGACTAAGGTTTCATTGCCCATGTTTCCTACCTGAGTACAAGTCCGGTGCCTAATGAAATGGGTTGCAAATATAGTACTCCCCAAGAGGAGAATTTGGGTAGGTTGGAATCCTGTCATGCAGATTTTGTTGTCTCCGCTTCATCGGCTCAGGTTATCCATGGACACTTACGTCCGGACATCAACAAGGCATGTTTTCCTCGGTATTTATCCGAACATACCTTCGTTTCTAGGCGGCCACTTGGGCGATCTCATCCACACCAGCTCCTGTTGTATCCTCCCCATGGCTTGTACGGGGACTTCAATGCCATTAAAGACCCTTCATAGAATCGGTAGCTCGAATGTCCCCCTCCTTTAACGAACTCGGGAGTGTATTACCAACGGTTTGGAGGACCTTCATTATGTTGGCTTACATGGTCAAATTCCTTGACTCATGCCCGTAGCGAGGAAGATTGATAGGGCTCTTATCAATGCCCAGGTCAATGATTTCTCTTATCGAAGGCTCCTTCTTGGCCCCCGGGTTTGGACCACTCTCCTATTGTTATTAAGATTACGCCTCCCGGGAACTATAGAAGACCATTCAAATTTTCAACTTTTGGATGTCCCATCCCTCCTTCTTGAATCCACTCGGGTGTGGAATACCGGGTTCAAGGAACTCCCATGTTTATCCTTACTCGGAAACTCAAGTGCTCAAAGTCGGCCCAAACCTAACAGGGATGCTTTCCGATATCTCACCGCACGGCCAATGCTAGAGGCTCTTACAAGTACCGATGCCCGAGTACGGGATCCTTTCAACCAATGCCCCTAGAGAGATCGCGTGCATTCTCGACCTTCGTCTTCGGGAGGAAGGCTTCTATAAACAATCGCGATTCAATGGCTCAAGGAAGGGATCTCAATACAAAGTATTTCACCATTCGGTCAATCAAAGACACCTCAAAACATCGCTGTAGATGACTCGGCCAACTTGTCACGATCTAAACGTAATGCAACAACTTTTTGTCTCTCATTTTGAAAGACTCTTTAAGCCAACCGTATCCCACTCCCGGCCTTCCCCCATGACTTGCGAGCTGTTATGGATGCACTCTTGAGGAAGAACAGTACGACTCATATCTCGACCATTTAAGCAAATTGCTACTATGTTTCGCTACCTTCGGGCAAAGCTCCGGGTCCGATGGCTTCAATGCAGAATTTTTAAAAAATCGTGGGACATAGTTGGCTCCTGGTAGTGTGGCTATAAAAGATTTCTTTGAGGAAGGAAGGCTACTTAAGGAGATAAATGCTACCATTTTGTGTCTTGTCCCCAAAGTCCCCAATGCCTCTTACGTGAGGGACTTACGACCGATTGCATGTTGCAACACTGTATACAAATGCATTACAAAAATCTTGGCTGACAGAATGGCTAATGTCTTGCACTCTCCATAAGTTTGCCCCAAAGTGCCTTTGTAAAGGGACGACGTATTAGCGACAATATCCTCCTCGCTCAGGAATATCGTGGTTTTCATCATGAGCCATGCTTGCCCAAGTGTGCTATTAAAGTGGACTTCAAAAAGCATATGACACGGTTAATTGGGATTTCTTGAATCGGCCCTTCAAGCTTCGGCTTCCCCCAATCTTCACAAATTTGATTATGACTTGTGTTCGTACTCAAGTTCCCCGTCTCAATTAATGGGGAGTTACACGGCTTCTTTCCTAGTGGACGAGGGATTCGGCAAGGGGATCCCATGTCTCCCTACCTATTTACCTTGGTTATGGAAACATTCACGGAATATTGAATCGCCGACCCATGCAGCCAGGGTTCAAATTTTTGGAGATGTAAAGCTCAAGGCTCTCTCACCTGTTTTTGCGATGATGTGCTCCTTTCGAGACAAATATGCGGTCTATATGCTTACTTAAGGAAGGCTTGGATAAATTTTCGATTGGGCGGGGTTACAACCTAATATGAATAAGAGCGAAATCTATTGCTCGGGGACCGAGGTACTCCGCCCGGTTGGCCAAGTCTCGGTTTCCAGGAGGGCACACGCCCTTCCGTACCTTGGAGTACCGTAATCCCGTCAAGATTGGGGAAGGAACACGCAATTCCTAGTCAATATGATAACACCAGAGCGAAGTCGTGGACCCAACGATTTCTATCCTTCACCGTCGGTTGCGGCTATCGCCGACCTCCATGCCATTCATGTATATTGGGCGAGTGTATTCCTACTCCCCAAGTCGGTAATATCCCGCATTGAACGGATACTTAGACAATTTCTTTGGAAAGGCCCGGGATTGGGTCCGTGGAGCGAAAGTCTCTTGGGATGACGTATGCCTACCCAAGGAGGAGGGGCCGGGTATTCGCCTACATGATTGTAATATGGCGGCTATGCTCAAACACATTCGGATTCTATTCACCGACAAGGAATCCCCGTGGTTGTGGATCCACTCAACGTTCTTGAAAAATAAAAACTTTTGGATAGCACCTAAGCCAACGTTGTTCTTGGTCTTGGAACAAGATATTGGCCCTCCGCTCGATTTCCAGCACTTGTTTAGATGGCAGATGGCAATGGCCGAGATGTATCCTCCGGTTTGATCCCCGGCATCCTCGAGGACCTCTTAATAGATTCATGTCGATAAGACATATACGACGAGGCATTCCACGAATGCTAAGGTGGCGACCACTCAGCTCTTCCGACCATCCGCGCGATAACACGACTTTTGGACTCCCGGCCGAACGGCCCGATTATTCACCACACGTGTTGATCGATTTATGTGGCTTGGCCATACCTCGGGTGACTTTTACTGCCTCGCCGAATTCCATTCGACCAAAGGCGCAGATTATGCCATCGCACTCACTCATTTGGAACAAGACTCTTGCTCCCGCCATTCGTTCCATCTTGGCGATCACCCTCAATCGTTTGCCCACCCGAGGTGATCTTATTAAACTACAAACGCATAACAAATGCTACTTGTGCCTATTGCCAATGCACGGACATGGATCATCTATACTTTGCTTGCCGACATACGGGTACTTGGCTTCTTTTGGGCAGCCAAATGTAACTTAGCCCGGTTAAACGAAGTTGGGGTGATAACGTATCTTGGGCCATGCAGCACCTCGGCGGCCACACATTCCACCAAGCCATGGCCCGTTTCTCGTTTGCTGCTCTATGCCATATTATATGGAGGGAGAGAAATCACGCCTTATTTCGTAACCGACCCATCTTCATTCCACCATCAAGACACGCTGCGGGGTCAAGGACAAAGCTCGACCTTCAAACATGTGGAAGACACTCCTCCTAATAGAAGGATGCAAGCCACATGGGGTATTGATCCGACAATCTTTTGTGCCTAGAGAGGGTCGTCCCACTTGTGTAGTTCCTTTTTTCTTTTGGCCCCGCTTGCTTGGCCGGGCTTCTTTGTACATGCTAGGGACCTTACCCCGTTTTGGAACCACGACACTCTTGCACTCGTTATGACATTCGTCAATGTCATCATGAGTGCAAGACCTATTTTTGTAGTGTCGGGTTTCTCCTCCTTTGTATAGTTGCGCCTTGGTTAAAGTTAATAGAATTCTTACTTTTACCAAAAAAAAAAAAAACTTGTCCTGCATGTCTAAGTACATGCCTAGCAATGAACATATAATACAAGGTGACTCACTGTGTATAAATGTCAACAACTTATCCCAAGTCAAGTTTATTTTGATTAGCTAGAGCATTTGGCGCAATAAATTGGACCATTGCGACTTTTCTAAACTATTATCGGATTAAGAGGACAAGCGCTGGTGTCTCATTGCATTCTAATTATGTTTAGTTTACGGCATAAAAGGAGGAATTTGATTACATGGACCGTCCTGTCCTGATCAGTGTTACATTGTGGCATGTCTGGTTTAGGTTTGTTGTGGAGCTAGTTTGGAATTATTTTTGTTGAGTGAAGTGAGGAGATGAGAGGGAGAGAGAGAGGGAGAATGAGTATAAAAGAAAGCAAATGAAAGAGAGAGAGTGTGAGTGAGGGAAAGGCAAAGTGAGCAAAATGAGGATGAGCAGGTGGACAAATTGGTCATGCTTCCGAAACTCACTTCTCTTCCAAACAAAGTCTCTGCTTGTCAACTTCACTTCATGCCTCACATACAAGGCCAAAGGTAAACAGGAGAGTTTTAGCTTTATGTTTGGATTTAGCATTTTGGGTTTCAAACAATTTCTTCTTCTGATTCGGGGTGGTGTGTACTGAAGGGAACATGAATGGCCTCATGATGCTTTACAAGGACATGGAGTCTTGTGAGGAATGTGGAGAGATAAGAGGGATGTGGGAGATGATTCAGTCGACTCACCCTCCCGACAACGTTTGCAAAGCCAGTCTCAGGAGATGCTGGACTTGGAGATTCTGCCTCGGGCCAAAGGCAACAGATTGCAAGTCGTGAAACGATGTTAGTCAATTAGATCCACTTTGTGCACCCAAGGAATATGTATTCCAAAGCTTAGATTATATTCCACTGCAGAGGGAAGGCAAGATGGGTAGATCCTCTTTTTGGTTCCCCGGGCTGTCACATTTGTATAAATTTCTTGCCAATATAGGCCGTGATCACAATGAAAATGTTTTCGACCGCTCGAGTATCTGTTGCAGATGATGGTAGTTGGTTCAAATTGGGGAAGATTGACCTGATTTCTGAGGTTGAATGAAACAATAAAGAGGCAGTCTGTAATGAAGTCAATCTTCGAATAAACACAACCTGAACCTAGCAAGATGATCTGAAATAGCCAAATCTCAGGCAATATGGAAATTCACATGTTCAACATACTATGCAATCACTGTATCTAATGCATTGCCTAAGAGCTTCGGGTCCACTGTCCAATATAGTAAAACTCGCCTATGCAGAGGTAGTTCCTCCCAAATTTCAGGGGCTTAACTTGAACATTCTCCGTGAAGGGGAAGCACATGACAGGCAAATGGATTCATACTGCAATCACTTCTACATGACTGATTCCGAAATGGGCAGGATTTGGCCTGGGATTTGTCATTGCATTCTTTCTTCGACTATTAAGATTGTAAATCAAACTGTTTCATCGGTCTCGCATAAATGGATGTGAACCACCGGTTATAGTTAAACAGATTGTCCAACACGAGCGTGGATAAATTGCACGTGGTTGGTACTAGGATGAATGCAGACTCTACAATCCTTCCATAAGATCCAAATGCCGCCCATGAAACCTTGAGTTTCCCACATGTAGATGGTGAGCAAAAGGCGGATGCCAAATAGCGTCCTCAGCCTTCAAACCACCGAGAGTCTCCACGGCCACTATGACATCAATGGCAGCAAGCCTATCTAGATCCTTGTCCCTGACGAAGAGCTTTCATGTACATTACAGTTTTACGTTGTGTATACGTCAATAACCTTCCCATGGCTGGTCTGAATTGCTTTTCCTGTATTCAAAAGACTAGCTCATCAAACATATCCTTTCACTTTTAGCATTTGAGTCCTCTGCATTGCAGGGACTTCCATATCTTCTACTTTCCCTCGCTTGATCTCAGGAGCTCTTCCCCATAATCGATTCTCTTCAAGACGGTCTGAGAGGAGTACCCAAAAAAAACCTGATTTCTGTTCCATAGCATCAGGAACTTCCTCAGCCTTAGCCCCAACTTTGACCTTCTGTGTCCGCCAGCTTCGTCTTTACAGTCAAAATGCCAGTCACCGTGGCGGAAGGACATAAAACAAGAGTCTCTGTAGCCTACTTCACAAACCGTTGGTATGAAGATAGTGAGCTTTCCAGCCTCCTCATCGAACTCATAATTGGTAAAATCATATTCCTTGAGAAGATCCGGCAATGGCTTTTGCATCTCTCCTGCAACCCCAAGTTATGAGTGAGGTTCATGCAAAAAGAAAAAAGTCAACCAAAATTAACGACCCTCAACCTGAATGCCAAGAATGCAATTCCTGAATTTGGTTGAAGAAATGAGGTTCTGCATTCGATTATCTTTTCTGGGTGAGATTGACATGTGGTATAAATTTGCTCGAGAGCATTGCGAAAGAACAAGGTGGCGTTTTCCTACTGGTTGTGGGATTCGATTAGAGGTTTACTGCATGGCATGAAATGAGAGACGGTTTAAGCATGCTGTTTTGCAAGCAGAGCTGCCCATTCTAAAGCCTGGAAAGATCCTTGCTCTCGGTTGGATTGTCCTTCCAAGGAGACATGGATTGAAAGCTGTATGCCGAGAATGTAATCCCTGAATTTTTCCTCGGCGAAACGTATTGCGGCAGGAAAGATGCTCCAGAAGTTCTGCTTGTTAATCGAACGACATCTGATCTAGTTGATCCGTTGGATTGTCGCGTTGTCATCAAGGACTAATTTTTATTGAAGTGGCACCAATGCGATGCCCGACTTATACTGAAATGATCGACAAGATACGATCTTGAGCTGCAACTAGTGTATCCTAGTTGCCATCCTTGAAGAGGGGAAAGCAGGAGAACAAAAGCTGGCAGAGTTGCATGAGTCTCTTTTACCGAAGTTAATCTGCCGGCATTGGTAAGATAACCTCTTTTGAAACTAACCAATCTTCTCTCTGTCTTGGAAAAAACCAGACCCCAATACTGTGAATCTTTCAGTGTGACTTCTTGACCACTTCTTCTCCCATGATGTTTTGCTCTGTTGTTCGGATAAGATTTCTGTTGTTTATAATGCATATGTATTGCTCTGTACATGTATGCTCTCGAGAGAACTGTAATAACTGGGGGGAAAGCCAAAATTTTTCCTTATTTTCTGTCTATTACGAAAAAAAATCGAGTTAAAAGGAAAAAAAAAAAAGGACAAGTTCATTCTTAAGTAGTGTTATCATTTTTCAAAATTCACCTTAGTCGAATCAATCCAACCGAGTAGACTTTACAATCCCGTAAAAAAATTGCTCAAGGACACGCCAAAAGTGAATAACTATTTAATTGTACCTTCTGCCCTCGGTCGAGTAAATCTACTCGAACAACTTTTGGGTCGAGTAAGTATGAGCGGGGCAACTTTTCAATCTGTAAAAATAATTGCTCAAGGACATGCCCCTTTGTCCCTACCTCCCCCGACAAAGAAAATAAATCATAACAAGAATTCGTGGTGTCCATTACAAAGCTCAAGTGCCGATCTTAGGGATAATGACATAAATGGTTATTAAATTTTAACTTTAATGTACAACATGATCTTTAAATATATTTAATGTGATTTTTGAACTTTAGCTCAATATGAATCGTCGTCCCGAAGCTTTTACTTTATTCGATAGTCCCTAAACTTTTTATATATATTCAATCTAGTCTTCGAACTCTATGAAAAACTTCAATTTTATCTCTGAACATGAAGTGAGAGAATGATAATATTAAATATTTTCATATAGTATAAAAATTAAATTAAATGGGTATCAAAAGTCTGAGAATTATGTTGAATAAATAAAAAAATTGAGGATCGTGCGAATTGAGTTAAAGTTCATAATTTGTATTATTTACTCCGATTTTACGAGTTGGGCTTTTCCTTGTTGACCGCAGCGCGAGAACCTCTTTTCGACATCGCTGGAGGGGGGGGGTGAGGGTGATTTTGACGTTCTTTCTTGCAATCCCATCATTCGACGACGCAATTTGGGTTGTCTTCTTAGGTGTTGATCTTGCATTGCCACCTTGACACCTCGTCGTCGTGTCGTTTCACGAGCGAGACCAAATTTGGCAATCATTTTCGCTTGTAAAATTCAAGGCATTCACATACCCACAAAGAGAATTCAGGAGAAGAATAAGTTTCAACTGGGTCCTCTCTCCTCCTCTCTCTCTCTCTCTCAACTCGTCTTGATTTCGAGCCATTTCTTTTTTCTTGGTCATTTTGCCTGTAGGAGACGGCCTCGTCCTCGTATAGAGAGTCAACCGGAATTCGATCGCGGTACGTGCTGTGTTTGCGCTTTTCATTTCCATGGTGTTTTGAATTCCTCTGAATTGATGGTGTTGCAGACGCGCGCATTGTGTTTGATATATGGCCCTTTGGGTTTCCTCTCGTTGTTCTCGATGTTTTTGTTTTCTAATGAGATAATTAAATTACAAATTACCATATCTGCCTGCACTCAATGTGGTTGAAGAAATGAGGTTCTGAATTCTATTATCTTTTCTGGATGAGATTGAAATGTGGTATAAATTTGCTTGAGAGCATTGCGAAAGAACATGGTGACGTTTTCTTCTGGTTGTGGGATACGATTAGAGGTTTATTGTATGGCATGAAGTGAGAGACGGTTTAAGCATGCTATTTTGCAAGCAGAGCTGCCCATTCTAAAGCCTGAAAAGATCCTTGCTCTCAGTTGGATTGTCCTCCCAAGGAGACATGGATTGAAAGCTGTATGCCTAGAATGTAATTCCTGAATTTTTCTCTGGTGAAACATATTGCAGCAGGAAAGATGCTCCAGAAGTTCTGCATGTTAATCGAATGACATCTGATCTAGTTTATCCGTTGGATTGTTGCGTTGTCATCAAGGACTAATTTTATTTAAGTGGCACCAATGCGATGCTGACTCATACTGAAATGATTGACAAGATACGAGCTCGACTGTAACTAGCATATCCCATTATTCTAAATATAGAAAGAGTTAATGGCGTAGAACCAGGAGTCCTGTATATTCCAAATTACTCTCTACATAAGCCAAAAATCATGTTCCAATTTCCATAGACCTCATGTTCAGCACCAGCACATGAACAAACCCCTTGCTGTTTTCGCAGCCACCTTATGTAGAGGGCTTCTATTTGTGAAGACTATTCGCCCTTTGCAAAATAAAATGCTGTTATAAGTTTGGTGAGGATGCCTTCTGCATAAATAAGGAAATCTTGGTAGGAACAGCCGAGTTCTTGTCCATCCTTAAGGGGTTTTAGTTTTCCTTCTCCCTTGCTAAATTTGTTCTCTTCCTCATCCCTTTCAGTTTTGCCTCCTCTAGCACGTTATAGAACTTAGCACGACGTTCCAATACCCAATCATTAAAGCTTCGGACAAATCTGCTGGGACATGTAAAGTTTTTTTTTTTTTTTTAGGGACATGTAAAGTTGAAATGTCAAAGATTTTAGCAACACGTGGCCTTTAACACTTAGAAAGTCTGACTAGTCAAGCAGTTTGGGCTTGAAGGGGTGTTGAACCACACTTTGTCCTGCTAGAAGAAAACAGAATCTCCTCTGCCAACAGCGTGATCTATGTTAGTATAGGAAGATCGACCTAACATTTGTTAATCCATCTCCAAGGGATCACTCTGAAAGTGCACCGACATTGTTAACCTGGCCAACATGGTTTCATTGTTCTTATTGATGAACTCTCTCTAGAGAAAATTCTTGTGGTCATAATTTTCAAAGCCACTTGGCACACAGAGCTTTGTGGAAATGTAATAAATAACTCATACCCAAAGGCAAAGCCACTTTCAGATGGGGAGTTTAATGATGCCCCACCTACCAAGGCTGAAACTATACCTTTGCCTTACCTCCTATGGAAACCTTCTCTCAATGTTATCAAGGATCCTAGTTGCCACTCTTGAAGAGGGAAAAAGCAGGAAAACAAAAACTGGCAGAGTTGTATGAGTCTCTTTACTGGAGTTAATCTGCTGCCAAGATAACCTCTTCGAACTAACCAATCTTCTTTCTGTCTTGGCAAAAACCAGGTCCGAATACTGTGATCTTTCAGTTTAATTCCTTGATGTGGGTCCAACTAAGTGATTTGCAGCCTATTACTGAACTGCAATGTCCTAGACTTATCTTCAAACAAGAGAACAAAATGCTGTCATCGGCAAATAATAGATTGGAAAGTTTTAGGTTAGAATTACTTCTAGATACACTCAAGGATTATATTAAGTGTTTGGTATTGCTGCTCTGCCAATGGAATTCGTTCTGAATTTCTGGGCTCCACTTGTTAATGTGATCTATGTGCATATTTGGGAAACCCTTTTGACAATACTTCCATATCATGCGGTAAATCCTCGTATATTTTAACTGTCAGGTTCTTTGTCCTTTCTTCTGCTGAATCTTGGAATTCCCATTCCAACCATCGGTATGGGGCAATGTGTAGCCAAGGTGATACCTCTGGGCCATTTTTCGCTGGAATCTATTCTGTCCTTCTCAAATATTTTACTGTCTATTGTGAATATGTACACATTTTTGTAGTTCATATCATGTAATGACTTCTTGACCACTTCTTCTGTCATGTTATTTTGCTATGTTGTTTGGATGAGATTTCTGTTGTTCATATAGTATATCTATTACTCTCTACAAATGGCAACTCTACTAAGTATCCTTCTCCTACTCTATTAAACCATGTTTGTCCTAAAACAGTTGTTTAATGACATTTAATGGCTGCTTCCATTTATTTGCTGTTGCTTGTCTTCTGGGTTTTGGCTTGAAATATCTAAATGAAACACTGTCAGTTCTTTTTGTCAAAAAGATTCTATGTTGTTCATGGTGCTTCCAGCAAGAAACAAAAGATGACGACTCCGACCACTACCACATTGATTTTGCTAGCGGCAATGTGCATCTCATCACTACTAAAGAGAGCTGGGATGAAAAGTTATCAGAAGCTATTAAGGACGGAAAGATAGTAAGTTTTCAACATTAGTTCTATGCAGTTTATATAAATGATGTCTCGCTCTTGCTACTTTCCATAACAAGATAGCCTTTTTCTTCCCTCAGTAATTTTGCATCCACGGTGTTCTCTGTAATCGAGCCCTGGACTTGCCCCTAACCCTGCCTCTCTGTTGCCATCAGGTCATTTGCCTGGTGTTCTAATAGTTGTTGTTGTAGGAATTTGGTATAAGTCCTGGGTCACGGGATGAGATGGTACCCCTGTTGAGAAACATAAATTTGAAAATGAGACTGATTTTGATTTTGGGGTTTATTCTCTGAGTCTTGGCCTTGATATTTGACAACTGCATCTCCATATATTTTCAACATAGGGATGACTTTTGGAGTTCATTTCAAATTTTGAGAATCCAGAGTAGACAGTAGCATGCACTCTGTGGTGTCAGGCTATAGCAAACTGTAATAATTTCAGGGTGTTATGTGGGAAAGGTGGCTGAGAAAATCCTGTCATGTCATCTCTTGTTAATTATAACATTTTCTTTACATGAAAGTTTGGCTCCCCACCGTGACGTGTGAATGCTTTACAGGTTATAGCAAACTTTAGCGCAACCTGGTGTGGTCCTTGTAGAGTGATTGCGCCTTTCTTCTCTGAGATATCCGAGAAGCACCCTTCTCTCATGCTTCTTCTTGTCGATGTGGATGAACTAACTGTAAGTATGACTTTCATCTCTCAGACCATGCAACAACTTGCGACTTGGATGAGAAATTTGCCTAGTTATGTGCCAAATGTACTGACCGTAGCTCTTGTGCCGTTTCATTTATTTCACAGGAGTTCAGCACATCGTGGGACATTAAAGCAACCCCTACTTTCTTCTTTCTTAAAGATGGGAAACAAGTTGACAAGCTCGTGGGAGCCAACAAGCCGGAGCTTCAGAAGAAGATAACTGCGATTTTAGACTCGGCCGGGCAAAGCCAGATCTGAATGGTGGACTGCTAGAGGTGGGGAGAACAAAGCTAAGCCCTTTTTAAATGTTGTGAAACCACGTATATGCAGGTCCCCAAGTTGTAAAATGCTTTCCGCTGCACTTGTTCTGGAATGTAAATAGAAATGCTTGAGGATGACGAACGGTGAAATGTCTGTCCGTTCTCTTTATCGTGTCCTCGATATCTGTGCTGCATGGAGAATCTCGATCGGTTTGGATCGAATTTTGAAAAATCTCTCTATTCAGAGCAGTAAAGCTTAGTTCGTTGCAAACCTTGTTAAGGTTCCTGTTTTGTAACAAATTTGACTACGGTTTAGCTCCCTGTGGTCATGATTTTGGTGCAGTTCTTATGTTAGGGGATTCAAGCCTGAGCCATGGTGACCCACGTTGCGATATTTGAAATATGAAAGAACAACAGGATGGCTGAGAAAGATTTACGAATGTCAGGTCATTTGAAACAATCATATGTTGTCGCCGGGCTTCGTTTGAAGAAGTTTTATTATGAACAATGAAAATATTTTTCGTTTATTCATTTTGTAATGGATATGTATGATCTTTCTTTTAATTATTTATTTTTGACGAAATAGATAAAGTCAATTATGCAATAAAATAATATTGAAATTACACATTGAGGATGGACAACTATGGACCACTAAGACCTTATCTAAAGTTCCATGCCATAAATTTGCGGTTCGCTTTAGTTTCTGCATCGTTGGATGCATCGTTGGTAGTGGGCCTTATCGAGGTGGCATTGAGACGGGGAACGATTGACCGAGCTCGGAAGCCATAGTATTATCTCTATCTTGATTGTAATGGACACATCTCGTCGATCTTTCTTCGTGCAGCCAGCATGCCGGCCTGAACGCGTCACGGAAGAATGATCCCGTTCGATCAACTTTTTCTTGCCGACTTGATGACTGCCATGTGGCGAGGTCTCCACCGCTCAGTCAACAAGACCCGAGTGTGTGGACAAGACAGACCCTTTGTCTTAAAAAGGAAAAACTTGAGACAGCGAGACGAGAGCCCACGTCGTCGTCGTCGTTAGTTGCCTACATGGGCGAGAAAACCAGCGGGAAATGGGACGCGGAAGAAATCAAAGAGAGACCGAGTCTCACCCGTCGCTGTTAAGAGGGTCTCCCCACTTTGCATTTCCACTCTTGAAAGATGCTTTTCACCACCCATCAAACCTAACTTGCATAGATTACTCGCTTTTCGTGTTTATCGGACCTAAATCCATGGACCCAACGCCAAAAGCAATTCACACGTTAGTTTCACCAGATCAACGGCCACATGATGGACCGACGGATGCAAGCCAGCGACAACTTGCGACGCGAATTGGAGATCAGACAAAGGTCGCCAGACAGCTGCAAATATGCTGCCCATACGATGTGCCAAGCTGGTCCAGCCCATCTTTTGCTAAGTTGGAAGATGGAAACATTCAAAGTCGCTGTCCTGCACCCGAAAAAGAATAGGCGGGCAACAGATTGTATGATGCGCAAAACGTTGTTCGGGACCCGCCCATGTGATGGGAGGGGTCATAGTCAATGGGTTCACGACACCATCCCAAGCACAAAGTCAGCAGAACAGAAACTAAAGAAAGATGACTGAGGTTAAATGTTTAAGAGAATAACAAAATGTATTGGACTAAGGATAGAACTCAAAGGAGATATTTAGCAAAGGTGCATATTATCTTACACTCCTCATACGATATGTAGAGTTTAACAAACAAATTAACAACTGCCTTGGAGAAAATTGATATCAGAAGCCAGAAAAAGATGGAAAAAGAGAAATCTTGACAGCAAGTTAATGAATAAGAAGATTGAGGAAAGCGAAATGTGCCATGAATGTTCGACATTTTTGCCGTGGAAAGTGAGATTTCAAAGAGATGAACGGAAGATGCGTCCGAGTTCAGCGCCCGCTAGGGTTCATGATTTGAGAGAACACGGCACTCGGAGTCAGCCCATCCGAGTCTTCACTGGCGAGGCTCCGACCGCCGATGCTCATGCTCATTCCGGTGCTTCTTGAATCGGTCACGTTGCTGTCGAAACCAGGGGATGCATCGGGACCCTTCTTCCCTTTGCAGGCTGCGGCATTGAAAGCTCCGTCGTCCATGCCCACCCCCCCGAAGCCCTTGCCGCTCTCCTCCGCGCTCTCTTGCAGCTGCAGGGCGAACTCGAGGTTCCACAGGACGTCGCCCATTGATGGCCTGTCGATGCCCTGATCAGCGACGCACTTCATCGCGGTCTCGGCGAACTTTTTGAAGCACTCCGGTGCAATTTTCCCTTTCAGATGAGGATCCATAATGTGTTCGAGAATGCCTTTCTTGAGGCAATGAGCAGCCCATTCCGCCAGACTGACTTGCTCTTTCGGCAGCGTGGGGTTCAAAGCAGGGCGTGCACAGAGGATCTCGAACAGCACAACTCCGAAGGAGTACACATCAGATTTGTCAGTCAATTGCTGACGTCTGAAGTACTCAGGATCCAGATATCCAAAGCTACCCTTCACAACAGTACTGACATGCGTGTGATCCAATGTAGGACCAGTCTTGGACAAACCAAAATCGGAGACCTTTGCCACCCACTTCTCATCCAAAAGAATGTTGGTGGTTTTCACATCGCGGTGAATGATCGTGTGCTTGGCCCCAGTGTGGAGATAGTGCAACCCACGAGCAGCTCCAATGCAAATCTCAAGTCTTTGCTTCCACGGGAGAGGGGGTTTTTGGGTCTTGTACAAGTGCTCGCGGAGTGTTCCATAAGCCATGTAATCATAGACAAGGATCATCTCACAATTTTCTTCACAATACCCAATCAATGAAACAAGATGACGATGGCGTAGCTTTGAAAGCATTTCAATCTCAGTTTGGAATTCGTGCACACCTTGCTCAGAGAGGGGGTTCCCACGCTTGATTGCCACTTTAGTCGTTGCGCCGTCGACTTCTCCTTTGTAAACTTTGCCAAAGCCTCCCACTCCAAGGAGGAGAGCCTCATCGAAGTTGTTGGTGGCAGCTTTAATCTCAGCAAAAGAGAAATGGCGGCAAAGGTTTGATGGCAGGGACGATGCATAACTACCAGTAGTGTTCGTCTTTGCAGAACCCGCAGAGTGCGAGTTTCCATAATGAGAGAGAGGAAGCCAGCCAGATGGTCCATCACTTGCGCTCGAATCCTTCCCATGCCTACGGCGACGTGAAGCACAAACAGCTAAGAAACCGATCACTATGGCTAAAACAACTCCACCGCTAACCCCTCCTGCAATAATTGCTGTTTGATTAGTTGATTTACCAGAGCCTGGTGTTACTCTAGCCCGTGAGGGATCAATTACATCCTGCTTTGGTGCAGGAATAGGGTTAGGCCCTGCAAGATTGCCAGTTGCATCACTAAGTTTGAAAATCTCTAGTCCATTCAAAATTGCGTCATAATACTGAGATTTCAAAGCCGTGTTTGGATAAAGGGCAAGCCACAAGTCCTGCTGCGAACCTCCATCTGGAACAAGAACCACATAATCCCTATAAATAGGGATTCCATTGCCATTTGTCCATCCAGCTACATCAGCCTGATTGTCAGCAGTTTGATTGCCGATGAAGATCTCAAACATTCTCTGATTTATTTTCGTTATGGCATCAGCCAACTCACAGAAATGCAGCCTAATCAGGTAATTGAACCCAGAGTCAACAGAGAAAATCCAAGTGAGGTTGTAGTTCAGATTGACACTTGCATTGGGTCCCATCGATCTTGCAGTTGCGTATACATCAACTGGAGCAACATAAGTAGGCATGGATGAAGGATAACGAATCGTCATATTTGGACCAGCAGTCACTGTGACCCCAATGGCAGCACCATATATGTAAGGAGTATCATCATACCAGGACCTGAACAGCCCCGTGTCACCAGACGGTGAGATATCCTGACCTCCCACATTTAATCGATAAGCATTCTCAAGAGCAGTGGTGTTATCGATGGTGAAGGGAGCAGTCTGACCGACGATCATTGTAGTTCCATCAGTCGCACTATAAATGTCAGGCATTGACACAATCTCGATCCCATTAACAAAAGCAAATGCACTCGGATAGTTCTTAGAGGGACTGAAAGTTACATTCAGTGTCTCCCCCACAACGTTGACCGAGTACTCTTTCAAAACATATGCAAAGTTCAAAGCTTCTGTAGTTTGGGCCACACTGAAGTTCTTCAGAAGAGTATAATCCCCCGCAGAAACAGAGAATATGGCATCGGAAGCATTATACGTCTCGTACATAGAGGGATAAAAGTATAACCGGACAAATTTCCGACCCGATGCCACGGGGAAACTATAAGTAAAGCTAGAAGGGAAAATCCTCGCTGTCATGTACGGGACCTGGGGCACCGAAGGGTCTTGCGTGGCGGCCGTGGCCGTGATCGTGTTCGCGGTAGAGGATGGAAACTTGGAACCGATGTCCGAGGTCCATATCCGGCCATCGGGATCGGTGGTCTGCGGATCCGCCCCGCAATTCAGCAGGATTTTATCCTTCGGCACATAGTCAGCCCCCAAAACCACTGACAACGATGCCGACAAACACAGAAACACTAGAGCCGTCGCAGTAGTCCTCATGGACTCAGAAAGACCCAGATTCGAGATTAAAGTCGGAACAACTTACTTCACTTCGAAACCCCCCGCAATCCTCCGCCGGAACACCCCGACAGCAAGACGGCAACCGCAGGATCTCAGCTAATGAGAGAGAACCTGAACGACAGTCAATGGAGAGAAAGAAAAAAAAAATAACCCATCAGCTCGAACCTCCAATCTCCCGAAATTACACCAAAAAAACCAAAGTAAACGAACAGAGCAATCGCAAAACCAGCCAAACTCAAAGAACACGAACAATGAGCCAAATGCAGCCCTCCGGAAGCCCAAAAAAAAAAAACCAGAAAAATCAAGAACAGCTAAAGAAACGAAGAAATTTTTGAGCTGAATCTTGATAAGCACCTGAGCTGGAGCAGCTAAGAGTGAAGCGAACTCGGCGAGCCGAGCAAGACAGATCGCGATTCCTTAGGGTTTGACGAGAAATCGCCGAACTCCGGAGATCGAGAGAGATCGAGAGGACGAGAGATAATCCGGGGAGATGCTCACTTGCTTGTGAGTTGATGTTGCCTTCCCTCCCTCGCATGGACGGTCAAAATAGTTTCTTTTATTTGTTTTTTTTTTTCAATACGAGTTAAATTTAATTAGAGCAATGCCGTCTTACATTAGTGGCGGGGCAGTTGGGGGTGCGAAATGACGAGGATGCCCTCCAGAGACCGACGGATTTGCGGATCCCGCCACTCTTGATTGATTGAAGTCGAAACGCGTTGACGTGTGCCGAGGTTGCGATCCATCTGGTTTTGGGGCTTTACGCGTCCGCCTGTGTCTAGCTGGCAATATACTCTCCAAAACGGCGGATTTTTTATTGTCGTTTCGCTTCGGTGGGGGGCGTGCTGGAGTCGCAGTGATCGCAACCGTCACCGAACTCGGCTCTTTTTTGAACTTTCCTACCAACTTCCTAAGTATCGGGACAGTTTGAAATTGTGCCAATTCAATTTTAATTTTTTAAATTAATTGAATCCTAAATCTTTATATTTGTGTTGTTCAGTCCATCTAAAAAACTTTGGCCTGATTCAGGGCTGACGTAATAGTTTTTATTATTATTTTAATATTTTTTTTTTTTTTTTTTTATTTTTCTTTCTTCTTCCAACTAGTCGAGGCTCCTGCGTCCACATCAATGCCGAGAGGCTAAAGTTAGTCGGACTAACTAAATCTACACAAATGCAAAATGTTCACTATTCAATTGGTAAAAAAAAATGATTTAAAACTCAATAAGCACAATTGCAATAAATTTAGGAGTTTTCTTTTATAATTTTCCTCTGTAAATTCAATACAAAATCCGCTTGATCTAAGTCGAGCATTCAAAATAAAGTGGACTCATTTATTATCAATGAAAGTCATATGACATGAAATTAGATAAAGTTAATTGTGATAAAACTTTGCTAACACGAGAAATTTTATTTTCCTTTTTGGAAAATACGCATTTACTGAAAAACGAGGTCTCCTTGTTCTTGTTAAAATGGCCATGACTTACAACGAATAGGCTATTCGACCTACTTCCTACGGTAAAATGACTTCACCTTCCGACTTGTGGCATGGTCATCATGGCTTGATGGTGGCCAAGTCACATGGCTTGGTCATATGTGTTCATCCTTGAACCAATCACGGTGTTTCAATCGTGCCCTAATGGCGTGCCTTGATCTCATCTTGGTCCCGTCTCACTCGTGGCCGGATTTTGACTCAATGGATGATCGATCTTGGCCCGACCGTGGCTCAGGTCATTGCCATCGATTTTTCTCGGATCTTTTTATGCATCCTGATCGTACTTGCTTTGAACACTTTAATTTTTTCAAAGTAACGGCACCAAAGGCACGACCCAATCAGTTAAGGCCAGCAGCTTGCCGTTGGTAGAAGAGACAAGCCAGCCGTTGGCCTATACGCATCTATTGTTTGCCCAAGGCATGTCCCCTCAATGGAAAAACACTCACAAGACAGAATTGCCCGGGTATTATGGCGCTCGGGATCATGAGAGACCGAAATGCATGGGCCCCGCCACATTGAGTGAAGCTGAGGTTGTGGGGTCCATTCGCTTGTCATATAGGAATGTACACAACAAGAGCCCGTGAACACCGTCCGATTGCCCGGATCTAAGAATGCCCCGAAAAGGCAGATCCAGGCTGGGCAGGCCGAATCGGGTTTGTGAGCTAATTTTTTTTTTTTTTTTTGGGCCAGAGGGTTTGTGAGCAAGTTAGCGCCACGCGTATAAGCTCTCATTTATAAGATAATTATACCAATGATTCATGAATTTTGAATCGATAGGTAATATAATCTTTAGACTTTTAATTTGTTCAATGTGATTCTTGAATTTTATCCTAATGTGTCACGTGATTCTTAAACTTTTAATTTGTTCAATGTGATCCATGAACTTTTAATACATCTTGAATTTAGTCTCTGAATATATTAAGGTATTCAATATTGTCCTTAATTTTGAATTAATTAAAAGATAATATCGAGCATTTTCTTATAGTACAATGGATAATATTGAATAAATTAAAAGTTTTAGAGATCACATTGCACATTTGACCAAAATTAAGGATCATTTGTATCATTTTATCTAATCTCTAATACGTATATTATTAAGTGACTTTTTGGCACATTGGATCCATTAGATTCTAGGGGTAATGGCCTAATAGCTCGCTTAATCTTTTTTGATCCGTGCAATATCGTTTTTATATGTCTTATTTTTGTGAACAATTTGGGGAATATTAGTCCTCTCGCATGACATCCGTGCCAGCATCATACCGATGTGTCACCTCATGTAATTGCCGATGTGGAAGCACAGAAGAAAAGGCCATATTAGTAAAATTATGAAACAACTAAGAGTGCGTTGCCATATTAGTTCATCACCTCAATTTTTTTTTATGACAAATTATTATTTGTATGTTTAAGCTTTGAGCACCACATAGGATGCCAATGTGGCATTTTACCGGAATCTGGCTGCCACATCAGCATTTTTGTTTGATTTTTTAACATGATGACTAATATTGCATAAAACGGAAAAGTTCGAGGATTTGAATACACGAAAAAATAAAGTCTAGGACAACATTGCACAAACCAAAGACGTTCAAGAAGATTTTGTGATGTTATTCATATATCTTAATGAGTGGAGATGAAATTTTAAGAGCTTTTTCAAGGGAAAACACTGAAAGATTAGAGGAAAATTTATAAATAGTTACTAGGAAAACTGATCTATAAGTATGAGAAAACTTGACAAAAGATTGAACGAATATTTATAAAAATTATTACATATATATATATATATATAGATATTACATCTATTTAGCAATATCTAAAGCAGTAAGTGGTAAAATTAACTCAAAACATAATTATAACTATAACTTCCAATTCAAAGTGACTTTGATGTACACGACATACGATATGACGTGACATGTTTATGAAAAAAATCTACTCATGTGCCTATAGAATCACACGAAGAGAGAAATTGATTTTGTTGTTTGCAATATAATGCACCATAGTAAGTAAACTCACTTCCATTACATCCAATACGATATGTAGTAGATCATAATATTAGAGCAACAGTTACTTAATGGACAATAGTTACTAGAAAAATGACCAAATCATCGAGTGAGATTAAATGGAATATATCTTGGTAATTCAGTTTCTGCAAGATCCAATATCAGAAATGTTTCGTAAGTACTGGAGGAATTAATGTATAAAACAAATGAATGGATCATATTGTAATCGTTATAACTTTGAAAATATTGTTCTCGTATAAGTTGAATGCGCAATGGTACATAGGCAAGTTTAATAAGCATAAGTTTTCAAAAATAGTTATGTATAAGTAAATATATTAGTTAAGAAACTAAAAGTACATGATCAGATTTGCAAAAAAAATAATGACCAAAAAGAATCTTCAAAAAAATAAAAAGAAGTCAAAGTACAAGATTAAAGATAAAAATAAAAGAAAAATAAAAAGTAGAAAATGCAACTAATGCGGCCCATTGTTGCAAGCCCAGCCCACTTTCACTACGTCAAAACCCTAACAACATCCTCCTTCCCTAACCCTCCAACTCTCTGACGCCTCCCATCCTCCGCGCAACGATCTGCCGCCTCCTCCCGCCTCTCCCTTCTTCTCCGTCGCCGGCGACGTCTCTGCGAGTAAGTTCCGTCTCATCTCACTCTTCCTCTCCTTCGCGACATCTCCTCTTAATTTGACTCGCTGTTGTCATCGCTTGCTCGGCGTTTGAATTCGAGCGACTTGGAGAGCCTTCGGTTTCGTCCTCTGCCGTAACACTTGTTGTAGAACAGAGGAACTAAGATGCTATGAGTCCGGATTGTGTAGCTTCATTACAGTTCAAGGTTGATCGCGATCGAAAATGCGTGAATCCGGAATCAACGTTATTGTGCAGTTGTTCATGCTTCAGTACATTACGTGCTTTGATGACACGTTGTGTCGGCATAGTATCTTGTTTTTATTTGACCTGGTAGCTAAGGGCGGCAAAGCTTCGCCTTTTAACTTTGTTAGTTTTTAGGTTTGTGAACCAAGGTTTCAGTGTAGTATGCATGTTTCAAATGACGGCCTTAGCACATATTTCGGCTCCTAGATACTGAAGCATGGCTGTGTCATTTTTGTCCTTCTTTTATGTGATTTAAGAATCGATGCAATACGATGGTGGCTAAAAGGTGATATCGCTCTACTTGGGGCTTTTGCAATTTGGAAGTGGAGTAAAATCACTTGACTTTTGTTGTTACAAGTGGGAAAGATATTAATTGGAAGGTCGATGCATGCATGGATTTATGTATAGGTTATCAACTGTAATTGATGGGCTTAATTGAATCGATGTTACTTCCGTAAGGCCACTCTCAGCACGGTTTTCTACTTCATGTTCTCTTTTCACTCTGTTCCTGGACGTGTAGGTTGTCAAGGGAATTGTTATTTGGGATTCATATTTTTCCTACAGTGGCAAAATCTGATGTAACTATGTTTTGATATGTAATGTTCTTTTGCATCAGGAAAGCAATCTCTCACCTAAGCATCAAGTGGAAGAATGTCGGGGTATGTAAATTTGAGCTGCATTTTTCTTGTTCTGGCCCGTGATTGTGTTTTCTAATCCCCTTTCCTTTTCCTTCTTTCTCAAGGTAAAGTAATGTTTCACTGCGAACAGTGGGATGGGGAAGACTTTTGTACCCCATAATGTTTTAGATCATCTAATGGGGCCTTATTTAGTAGCTTATTTTTCCCTCAAAGAGAGGAAGTCATCAAGGATTAGGTTTTTCTATTCTCATTGTGCAATTTTTCTTGCTATAGATAAGTACTTAAATCAATTGTTAAAATTTTGTTGGTCCATTGTTGTGAATCTTTGCTTACTTTTGATTCTATTGCTTTCAGAGAAGATGATGTTCCTGCACCTGAGGTTGCGGCTCCAGCTCCAGCTTTGGGTGAGCCCATGGATCTCAATACAGCTCTACAAGTGCTGCTGAGGAAGTCCCTGGCCCATGGAGGTCTTGTACGTGGGCTCCATGAAGGTGCTAAGGCCATTGAAAAGCATGCTGGACTGCTTTGCCTACTAGCAGAGGATTGCAACCAGCCTGATTACATCAAGTTGGTGAAGGCGCTATGCAATGAGCATAATGTCAGTTTGATCAATGTGCCTAGTGCAAAGACTCTTGGAGAGTGGGCTGGTGTAAGTTAGCTCCCCTGCTCAATTTTTATTTGTGCAATTCTTTTGGCACCTGTGCAGCAATGACAATCTGTATGTTTTATCTCAGTGAAGCCCGGTTTGTTAGTTGAAATTGTTGTATCTTCTTGATTGCTCAGTAACATTTTCATTTTTTCTGTACAGTTGTGTAAAATTGATTCTGAGGGTAAAGCAAGGAAGGTTGTTGGTTGCTCTTGTGTGGTTGTAAAGGTAAAATGTTCTGCAATAGTCTTATATTATTCATAAAGGTTTAGTCCTGATTTATATTGTTATTACATGGTCTTCCTTTTGTGCCCTCCAAAATAGTGTAGACTGTGGTTGGCGAAACTAGAACTAGCTTTGAAATGTTTTCTTGTGCTATTTACTTTGATATGCATTATCAGGAGATTACAAGCTAGCATGTTTTTTAGCCTTTTAAGATTTTCTCAACGATCAGTATTAGTGGCTGGTACTTATTAGTAACTCTTGAGCGCACTCTAAACCAGACATAAACTTCTTTTATCATGTTTGCTTGTGATTGTCTATATTGATGCAATCTCTCTTAGTATTGCCATTTCTATCCCCTCAAGGAAACCTGGTCAATTTGCAGGATTTTGGGGAGGAGACTGAGGCGCGTCATGTTGTTATGGAGTATGTCAAGTCTCACTAAGATTAGTAAAGCTTTGTGGCATCTGGAGAGGCTTTTCTTAGATAGTGATGAGATTTTTCTGATTATTTTTTAAGGAGACAGTAAACCAGTGGACGTTTTTTATCTTATGCACTCATCTTCCTTAGCTGATCGAGCAACGTAAAGCGTTCAACTGTCTTAAGGGCTTGTCATCTTGTTTTCTTCCTATCAATATTTGCAACATTTTGACATATTTAGTTATGAGCGTTTCTAGAGTCTCTCTCAGAACCATTGATTGATTGGTTTTGTGCATGATCATTATATTTTTGCATGATCTTCCAACATCTTTAACTTTAGACCTTTTGGTCAATTCAGTTGCCCAAGAATAAGGTCCATTGTGAAACTAATGGTGCTGCTTCTGCTTCTGATTTGTTTATGTGCCTGCCAAGGATGTGGCTCGCATGTGATGTCCTCCGCAATAGTAATTCTTATAGACAAGGATTCAAGTGCTTGTTTGTTGTGCAATATTATTTGGATAGAAAAGTGAGAGAAGTGTACTATAATTTGCAAGTTACAAAGTTTGAAAAAGAAATAATGAAAATGATGATTAATCAAGGGAACCTTGAATAGTAAAAAATTAATGGATTAAAGAATTAAGTTGTAATTTTTACAACGAACATGGAGTTGGCGACAATGCAAACCTCCCTATGCAGTGTTTGTTTTTATACCTTGGCTACCTAGCAGGTGTTTAGTAGCTACTAAAGGTTCTTGCACTAGTTGTAAGGGGTGATTTCTTGCGGATAAGGAAAAAAGACCGTGAATCATCTAAAAGGATCTTGAGAAATTAGTAACACTTGAAATGGCATTGATGGATACAAATAGGTTGGTCAATTGAAAGTACTAATAGCTTCTATCAAGTTGCTGAGATGTGATCTTTTATGTCAAGCTTCAGTATAGATATCGATGTTTCTCTTCACCAGAAGAATGTTTGCTTTTGAAGTTCTGGAAAAAGATGTGAAAAACAAACATGAATATTGGAGGATCTGTTGCTAACCTAGGGCGACGTAGCGAGATATCAAGGAACTGGAACCTATTTTTCTGGTGTTCTTCATTCCATCCACTTCATACCCGATCCGACAAAGACAATATTAATGGTGTCAGATCGGTACAAGGCAGGGCCTTTTTTTTTTTTGTTGTTTTTGGTCCGATCGAATTTTATTCTATTTTACAAGCCACCGTACGTGTTATGCGTGTGCACAGATTGTGAAAATCTGCTCTCTCCACGTGTTCCCACCCCCCTCGAAAGTGTGGGTTCGAACCCCCTAACTCTCTCTTTCTAAGTAAGAAAAGTGGCCATTGAGGCAAGGTAGAGCTTTATTGTCGTGTGCGAGTTGTGCATGTACACGAACTGAAAACAACCAAGTGGAACTCAATTTTTCAGAAAAAGTTGAGTGAGCTAATGTTGCTGCTGGTTGCGCTGAATGAACAGACAGCTGAGAAATAACAATTTGAAAGTAACATGGCAGCCATTCGCAAGGCAAGCCTTACCTTGCGAACCTTGCGAACAATGGCAACAGTGTCCGGATCCGTCCTCAACCGCCGATAGAATCGGTCAACTATTTGCACTTGTAGCTTATCTTGCTCTTCTATGCGTTCTCGCATGTTTAGTTCCCTATTGCCCGGTCAAGAACTAGAGGGACCTCCGTGAATCTGAGTTGCAAGAGATCGCGTGCCCGGAAGTTGTAAAAAGCCATATTCTGCTAAAAAAAGATAGTAGCTGCAAGGACTTAAAAGCCGGCAAATCCTAGTGGCTGTGATAGCTCCTGAGGCTTAAACCTGTAATTGAATGATTTGCTTGGGATGCTCGTCTCGCAGCAGCCGATACTGGAACAGAGCCCGTTATTCACGTCGAATGAGTTTTTGTAGAGGAACGTGCAGCCCAAAGCATAATCCCCTCTCGATCATTGCGGAAGGCAGAAGTATCATAAGATAGCAGTGAACTTGTCCTTGGTGTCGGATATGGAAATATGGTAAAAGAACCGTCATAACCGGAAGAGTCGTAGTAGTCCCAAGCTACATCCATCACCACACATATCTCATTATACTCGAGAGAAATGTCATCTGCTCGGAAGTCGCTGCTGCTTCTATTCAAATACGGTACTGGAAGATCAGTAGTCTTATCGCAGAAGACGTGAAACGACCCGAAGGAATGGCCAAATAACAGCCGTCGCCATCTCGTTCAGAACATGGAGTGGTGACGTTTCCACAACTACATTGGCATTCGGGGATATAAGAATCTGCAACCATAAATGGCCAATTCAAAGTATCTGACCAAGTTGCTGATGGTTTAATTATTCATCAAGAGCTCTGTTATAATATCACAGAATTTCTCAAGTCACATCATGCTAGCATTCACTTTTACATTCCAATCTTTACCGGTCTACAGATCATCGTGGTACATGAACGTATCCAAGACGTGCTTCTTCTTACAACCCCAGTGGCACTTCCACGAACAGACGGAGTTGAAGATTGCAAGTCTTGTGGAATGAAGGGAAATGATGTTCGACGTGGAAGGAGACTTCGAAAGAACAACCGCGTACCCATCGTCCATATAGTCTGTCCCTTCAGGGAACAGCTGCCACAAAAGGCTTCCACCCCCACCTCCACCTTTCTTGGTCGAGTTCAAGAGGGTCTTGTACACCATGCTAAAAAGCGTGTCCCGGTATGATGAATTGTAACCAGGGTCATTAGCAGAGACGCCAAATTCAGCAAACAGAACAGGCATGCCGAGATACTTCTCAGCATCTTCAATGTGAGATTCCATCCATGATTTTGTGAACTGGAGATGCACATCTGAGATTGATTTCGCTATCCTTCAACAATGAATTAGCAGTTGAATTAGTGGGAGACACCCACTTCAATTTTTCAGAAGCTATTTCATAAACATAATGAGCACGCAGGTGCAATCCTGCATATGCAGAAAGAAAACGCTGCACATCTTTTTCTAGTTTGTCAACTAATTAAGAAAAACACGGTCTGTATCTTCTTTATGCCTGATTTAGTTACTAAAATACATCAGCAGTAGGTTTGTCAAAATCAAGCAAAAGAGGCAACAAATCCAAATTGATTTGACGTTTTTCCGCAACCAGTGCCTTGTGCTTACCAAGAGTCTGGATAGATATGAACAGAGGCAAAATCAATGCCCAGAATCAGATGGTTCCTAATGAAGTCAGTACCAACTTGCTGTGCGTATGTGTTTGGATTATACTGAACTCTGTTAGGAGTGGAGAGACCATAAAATCCTTCCAATCCAATCTCTACCAAATGCTTTGGGTCGATGCTCTTCACATATACTGCCATTTCTTCTATCCATGCCTGGAAAGTCAACATACATTGGTACGTATGCAGCAAAGAAAGGTTTAACTTCCTGTAAAGAACTTGAACCTTAACAGAAAATGCCATTACAATCTATGATTCATTTTGTCTTGGGTGAATAAGTTTCAATGAAAATGGACCTGCAAGGTATCACCAGATGGATCCAAGGTGCATCGTGGCTCATTCATCAATTCCCAGGCAAAGATTGAAGGGTCCTCCTTGTAAGTTATATTTGTGAACGTATTGACTCTATTAAGCACAGTCTGCATGAATCAACTATCAGTAAGCACAACCATATCTGGACCAACAAACGACTCCTATCTCAGGTAATAAAAGCAGCGACTGGCTTGCCTTAACATGAGCCTTGTAATAGCTCTTCAGAGTTGGATGAGAGAAGAATTCGTCATCCGATGTCAAGTTCAGGCCAGCTGCTTTTCCCCATTTGACATATTGCGTTTTGCCACCATAGGCTTCCCAATTATTAGTTAACGACAAAATGAGCCTGATTTTGTATTTCTTCGCTTCACTCACCACAAAATCTAATGCCTGAAATACAGTAAAATAAAGGGAAATTTTTTGAAAATCTTCTAATTTTCATGTTCAACCGTGATGTCCATGTATCTCTTGGAGAACAGAGTGATTAGCAGGCATGCCACAGGATCACACTTTTACCTCGGTAAAAATTAGCAGGTCAAACGGTACCTTGAAAACGTCTTCGTCATAAACCGATGGAGATTTCTGAAGAGCTCGCCATTGGCCATCATTGAAAGCCCAAGTCCTACAAACTGTTAGTCCCACAGCAGATGCTTGTTGGAAAACCTCACTGACCTTCCCCCTTGTAGACTCATCCGCAGCAAACACCATCAACCAGTAGGTGTTGAACCCATTAACATAGAAAGGTTGGTCATTAACCACAAACTGGTTGCCTTTCTTCTGGACCATTTGCCATGCATCGCCTTCCATGTTACCTGGACAAGCACTGAGCATCGTGGAAATACAATGAATCCAAGAAGCCACATGCCCAAAAAAGGGCTGTGCGAGTCATCTGATAGTACGTATGTTATCATCAATGATAGGACGATATTCTTGACAAGTGCAACGGTATGAATGTGGCCTAATATCAAGCAACAGTTCGATAAAACAACACAATCAACCTCACAATCGTGATCCATTTAACATGAACAAAGAACAATACCCCTCACTCCCGCTAAGGTTGGGACACTGATTTTCTGCGTCGTCCACCATCATCTCTAATGGCTCCATTGCCTTGCCACCGCAAACAGCCGGTCTGTCATTCACAATGAAAACAACCACACAAGAAAAGAGGAGCTTTAGCCAGACATCCATGGCGTCGACTCACAACACCACACATGCCCCTCTTTTTTCTTGAACCACCGCTTTCTTATAAGCGTCATCAATGGGCAAAGGTTGCCCCTTGTGGGGAAAGAAAACTGTGAAGTTCAAGAAGAGTGAAGTGGAGGGGATAGCACCCTCTAGCTTTTAAGCCAAGAAAAGTTTTTGCCCCATTGGCCCTCCTCCGTTTTCAGGTGAGTGGGTGTACGGATTAGGGATCATACCACATCACTCCTAAGACAAGTTTTTTCCATAAGGGTCCTACCTGAACTGCAGTATTCATAGTCGCGTCAACGGAATCAACAAAGAAAAAGACGATGATGAAATACGATTCACAATCAAACCCAGTTTGGCGCGGGAAACCCCACTCGGTTCTTTCCACAAATTTTAAAAGAATCAAAGACAAACCGGGTCGCCATCAACAAGTCTCGTTGTTAAGTTTTAACTTGAAGAGGGCATAAATCGACTGATTCTCGGGAGCTCGCGCAAATGGGGTTCGAAGCGAACGTACAGGTGAGCGGAGCTTCCCGAGGCGAACGCGAAAGGCACCACGGATCGAGCGTCGACGGTGACGCCGGTCGGGTCATGGAGGCGTGTGGGGACAAGAACGCCACGCGTAACCAGAGAGAGAAGAGAGAGAGAGAGAGAGAGAGATTGCATGCAGAAGGTGAAGACTGAAGAACAATGGCGACGCATTAATGGGAAGGATTGAGAAAACTAGATATCGTGCCAAGGCCTACGGTTGAGGTCGCTCCTTCTCGGCCCCATTCATGGCGAAAAAATCCATTTTTTTAAAAAATATTTTGTATATTTGAAGCTATAATTACAAAACATAAAGTTAGATAATTATTAGGAAATATCAATGGGAGAAAAGGTCAAACAAGGTTTTAGGAATTAATTTATGGAACATATATAGTTTTTCGCAGAAGTGCTTACTTTTATTGGCTAAACTACACAGAGACCACCCGTTTGGGATTATATCAGAGTAGATGATGCGAAAATAAGCACCTATTTTCCAGATGAATGATGGAATTAATTCAAGAGAGGGGGAGAAGTCTAAACAATTTATATGCCCTAATTTCCCTAATTATCATATTAAAAGGACTCATTTTGCATATATTTTTACAAGTGTTACTGTCACGGCAAACAACAAATGGCAATTTTTCGATAACAAATTAATAGGGGCAAATTTAAGACTACGCTAGAAAAAAAAAAAAAAAGGTTTGGGCAGGTTTAGAATTGGACCTAAAGCTTAGATTTTTCTTAAACAAGAAAAAAGCCCAAAGCAAAATTGATATTGAACATAAAGTTTGAAGCTTTTTTGGAATTAGGCCCTAAAAATTATTTCTTTAGCTTTTTTCCTCGCGAGAAATCAAAGATTTTGAATGATGTTTATATATAGCTTGTTAGTAAATGGAAATGGCATAAAAACATGGATGCCTCCCTCCTGTTTCTTATTCTTGCATTGCCATTGGATGAAAATGAGGGAATAAACCTATTAAAAAACAGTGATTGTCCCTTCATTTTCTAAAACCAATCGTGTAAAATGTCCAAATAAACTAATTATTAGACCCAATAATCAACGTAGTCAACCCTACAACTTGGAGGGATGAAACTCGGTTCTTGTTGTCATCTCTTCAAATTTTCGAGGCATTTCGAAAGCCTTTTTCGAAACTTTTCATTTCTTTTCCGCTTTTTACAGAATTCGTTACTGACAGAACCCAATTTCACGTGAAGACAAGACGATATCATTACAGACTTGAAGTTTTGCAGGGTTTTTGCAAGGAAAAAAGACATTCCAGGCATTGGCTGCACCACGTATCAATGACTCGCAAAACAAACATCATAGAAACTAGTTAGAAGAATTGTAACACGAAGTTGACGATGTTACATATAGATCAAGCACTACTTGGAAGCCATCAGCCACGCCAATTGAACAAAACCATGCCAGACAAACCCAACGTGTTCAAAAGTCGTAACAAGCCACAAGGCAAGCACTGTTGCCTTTGAGGTTGATTAACAACTGACCATCCTCATGTCTCCATCAACTTGCCAACAGGAAAGAACGTCGTAAAATAATACTAAAACACCAGCAGCATTCTTCAATGAGCAAGCTTTAACAGGAAAAGAGGCTATAAACAAGATTCACATACGAGAACTACTTGTTTTGTTGAAGGAAAGAAGCTGGTCACTACAAAAACTGGTTACCAAAATTCAAAAAATAATTTCCAAAAACAAAAAGCTATAAACAAAATATTCCCTCAAAAACCAAAAATCAAAAAAACTTCGTGGCAATCCAAAAACCAAGAAATTTTTCAATACCAAAATACGACAAAAATTTTGTCTAATACCAAAAGGCCCAAAAATGCAATACAAAATGGCCAAATAATATTGTCCATCCTCACAAAATGGGTTCGCCAACACAACGCCCTCCACAAATTCTTATTAAAAGTACCAATACAATTTTTCTCGCAAATACACTAGAATAAAAATAACAAAAAAATATTAAAATAACACGATCATTATTTCCCAATAAAAAATAAAAAAAAAATCAATATTAATAAAAAACAAGTACTAAATTTCACAAATGTTATTCCACAAATTTATTTAATTATCTGGAAATTAGCACAAATTATTTTGTGCAATTTTTTTTTTTATTTAATTATATCACAACTTCAAATGAGAATTTTAATCATCTCACTTAAACTAAAATGTTATTCGCGCAAATATTAATTTATTCTGAAATAGTACGAAATTATTTTTCGTCGCCAATTTTTTTTATTTAATTTATACAAATTATAGAATTTCCAAATTCACAATTCATCCGTCGCAAAATTTTTTTTAAATTAGCGACGAAATATGTGTTTGCGCTAATTAGCAACTTATTTCGTCCAAATTTTTAGGGAGCTTTGAAATTTAAGATTCCCACTCTCCCTCCCGCCTAATCCCATTCTATAAACTCTCCGCCCCTTTCATCATTCCACTCCCACAGCACAATTCCCCACCAACCCCACTCACCTTCTCTCCCGTCCTTCTCTCTCCCCCACTCACCTTCTCTCTCCGTCCCTGGGCGAACAGGCCCCCTCCCCCTTGTTCATCATCTTCTTCTTCTTCTCTTCTTCTTCCATCGGCAACCTCCCCCACCTTCTCTCCGTCCTTCCTCCCCCCCACCACCTTCTCCTCCTCCTCTGGGCGAACAAACCTTCCTCCCCAGCATCATCTTCTTCGTCTTCTTCTTCTTCTTCTCTCGGCAGCCTCCCAACCAACGCCAGCCTCCAGCGACCACCACCCCCTCGCGCACCCCGCCGTGCGGCCGCCGCTCGCCCACAGCCCCGCGAGCCGTCGTCGACCCCACCCCACCCCCTTCCCCACAACCAGGCCACGATGCCCACAGCTCAGCCATCCCTCCAGCCGTCGCCCCGAGCCCGAGCCCCCGACCCCATCCCATCCGCGGTCTCTCCCCTCTCCTGTCCCGGCACCCCGACTACCCCCGCCACCCTCCCAGCAACCCACCCCCCGCCACCGTCCAGCTCGCCAGCCCCGTCGCCACCACCTCAGCCCGGGGACTCCCTCGACCCGCTGCCACCAAGACTCCCCACCCCCATGCCATAAAAAAAACACAAAAAAAAACTCCTTCACAAACATTCCAAAAAATGACAAATACAATTTGCAATAAAACAAATTTCCCAAAATTAAAATCAGGGTCAGAATTTCCACAAAAAATAGTACAACACCAAAATTACAACAAAAATTATTTTCGTCACTAAATCACAACAGAAAATGCCAAATCAAATAGTGACGACATTTTTTTGTCTAATACAACAAGTTTCGCCTAATTCCACAATAATTAGTCGCAAAATATTATTCGCTAATTAGCCACATAAAACAAAATCAATAGCACAACTATTCGCCAAATTTACGACCAACCAACATTTTTCGTCCTAATTTCCAAATCGGTTTAGCACAATTGTCAATTTTCGTCAAAACCGCAAATCCTTGTTTTTTGTAGTGGGTGGCCTCACATAAGTAAAGCCTATGAAGGGGTTTTCCTGCGGCGGTGGGACTGGTAGCGGGAGAATCTGCTATGGGCATGTCGGTACATTTTTTTTTGTTTCGAAATTGGCAATGCACTGCTTTCCAGCGACTTCTGGAAGAAAACTGGGCTTGATCTCCCGCGCCTCGAGTTTCCTCCAGTTGATCGTCTTGAACCATTTGTTGTTTTTGATGTCCGCAGTCCCATTAGGTCCACTGCCCAGGCGCTTGCTGGGGTCTTTCTGTAGCAGCTGCAGCATATCTTAACATCTTAAGTTCTCTAATGGATTGAGAGATTAATTATGTCGGAGAAAAAGAGATAGGTTTTCATGATCAGGTTAGCTCATGTCATACTTTTTCATCATGCAAAACAGAGGGTAGCTACGGGGGCTAGCGAGTCAACTAGAGACTGTTTGATTACTATCTCAATAGATAAGAGATGATTCAGAAAAGAAAAACACAAATAGCAGATAACGATAAGCTGCCTAAGGAAATCGTATGCAGATGTTCTCAGAATATGTCGTCAATCCTATAGTCAACCTTCGTTCAAACACAATCATCAAGATGAGGCCATTTCTGTTTAATTAGCACATCCAGAAATGCTAAGGTTGCCAAAAAGGCTCCAACCACTCAGGATATGCATGTGCTTTTTTAACTACATAACAAGGGGTAAACTCGCTCTGTAGATCGATTAGAATCATTCGCACAAATTTAAACAGAAGATAATTAGTACTTACAAAGACAATAGAAGGAATGCACATAATATATATACACATGCAATGCTGATAAGCAAGAATACATAACAGGAATTCCCTCAGACTTACTCCTTCCAACAGCGAATGGGCTTCACTGGAAAGAAAATTTGGTAGCTTCATTTTGTCCTTGACTATCTTCTGTTGAATCTTTTCGCAGTTTCCACCAATAAAAGGAGGCTGCATAAATGAATTGAAACGAACAAGACATTAGCTTATTAGAATTTTATGTGTATGCTGCATAGAACTATATATTCAAGTATCCTGTCAAATAAAAAGACTGCTAACCTCGTAACTGTATGTAGTAAGTACATAAATCACCCGTTGTAAGTGACTAACAAGAGAGCTACGAAACTTAGGTTGCTGTGAACGAAGTATATAACAGATATCTCGTCATAAACACATCGAGCTATTTTCAGGAAGAAAGATGAAGCTGTAGGATAATTAATCGTCATCACTCCTAACATTGTAAACAAAATTTAACTCGTTTAAATAGCATGGCCAAACAGATATCTAGCGATGCTTTAGTCTTCACAGAAGATCAACCATATTGTATTCATCATGTAACCAAAACAACAGCTCAGCTATTACGATGGGGAACCATTGAGCAAATTCATTAAGACCAGCATGGGTGAGGTCCAGCAATGGTGTCTCCATCAAAATTGGAACAAATTATACCCAGCAAAGCAAGTAAAACAAATAGCAGGAATGCCAACCTTTCCGGTAAGCATTTCAAATTACAGTACACACACACTCCACCAGTCCGCAGCTTTATCATGCCCCTTTCCAAGGACAATTTCTGGCGCCATATATACTAGTGTTTCACACAAGGCATTAGATCTTCCATTCTCCTCAAGTTGCTTTGCTAGGCCAAAATCAGTCAAGGCAACCTAATCGCAAAAAATCGTATATCAAGTCTCTAGAAATCCTAAAAAGCGAGGGGTTGGGAGTGCCCGTCTATGATCAGAAACAGAAAACAATCTGAAAGCCCCAGAGAGTGAGAGAGAGAGTACATGGCCTTCAGCATCCAGGAGGATATTTTCTGGCTTGAGATCCCTATGCATTATGCCATTTGCATGAAGATGAGCCACTGCAGAAACAATTTCAGCAGCGTAGATACGTGCCAAATCCTCTCTGAAACAATTCCTACTATGAAGTCAACGCAATTACACACTTTATAAATCACACAAAGCTTTGGAAGGCAAACCTGAAAAGGCCATGATGATAGACCTGGAAAAAAGATGGCCCCCATTTATAAAGTCCAATACAAGATAAAGCCTGTATTTGGTCTGCGATTGCATGTGAAAAGCAATTTCAGTTATAAGACTGAATTACAGACATAGCAAAGACATTTAAAGCTTCAGTGATACTACGACCTATTATGATTATAAAGGTAGGACGGTGGAAGTACCTGGAAAGAATATCTAAGCCGGACAATGAATGGGTGATCACTTTTGGTTAAAATGTCTCTCTCTGCTTTCATGTACTCAGCATGATTCTTCTCCATGATTTTGTCCTTTCTCATTGCCTTCATTGCATATATATCAGTAGTGCCCTTTTTCCTCACTTGCAAGATTTTTGCAAATGCACCTCCGCCTACAACCTTCAAGAGCCTCAAAATCTTCAAGACATAAAGGGATTTTCAAGTGTGTCAAGTTTCTTATTCACTCTGGCATCAGTCATGGACTCTTGAATTTCCTTGATGGTCTCTCCGTTAAAACACTCCACAAAATCCGTTGACTCATCACTTTCGCTTAGAGTGAGCATACTCAGCCTCAATGTTTGATTGACACAAGAGGAGGGACCGACCAGAGAATGCGACCTGCTATATATGACAACTGGATAGTCATAGACGAGTTTGTTCACATCTGCACCAGATACAGAGTTTTCATCGACACTCACCTCCAAGGAGGGTTGGACCGGTGCAGGACCAAACACATCAGACAAATCAAATTCCATGTGATCCGTAACAACGGCATCATGAGAATTCAAAGGTAAAAGTAAGCTTGCTAGGGAATGGCATGCATCTCTGGCTGTTGGTCGAACCAGATGACTGAGAATAAACCATACTGTCACTTGTATACAGTGCTAACAAAACAATAATCAGCCAGAGATGTTTCCAAAGCGGCTACATGTCGGTCTTTCCAATTATCCTAAGGTCATAAACTGCAGAAGCACTCTGTCAATGTTTTTAATCAACAGGAAATTCACGTATGCCAAAGCAGTGCCGAGAAACTTAGGAAGCAAGCTGAACAAAATCCAGAGGTAGAGACAGTTCTTGTTTCCTGATTCACAGGAAACCACAGATACTACAGCAATTCTTGAACTCATGAAGATCTGGAAAGGTAATCTGCAGTTCAACGAAAGACAAAAAAGGACATTAGTGGAGCTAAACCAAATGGCGAAATTCATTAATTACAACAAGTTTCCACAAGAGACCATCCAATAAAATGAACGATGGAATTCCGCGTTCAGGTTCTTCCCTCTCTAATCACCAATGAAGATAATCAATCAAATACATCAACACTTTGGCCAACAGCTGTCTTGATAGGGATACGTACAATGGCCCAATTTCAGTCAGATGCTAGAGCTTCAATCCGATCGATCTCGATTGATGTTAGCAATTCGCGAAAGTCATTATAGCCATTGGGTGATTATTCTCATTTATATAATAGCTCCCGTTGCTTTAACTATGCTTGTGACTACTAATGTGCTCCTTTTAAATTGGCGCACAATGTGCTCAGTGCAAAATATTATTAAAAACCCTTCTTCGGCTCGTGCCGATACCTTGCTAACCCTTCGAAATTGACAAACCATGGGTATCATAGGTCTTCAAATTGCCGTGTTTGGATAACAAAAGTTAGGCTCGACCTCGGTGTTCCAAAATGTTTTGAGCATCGGCAGTGTCTGTCCCCACCTATGTTAGTGCACATACAGACGTTAGACGTCTTGTCCAATCCATTTTATTCAAGAGATTATTGAGCACTTGGTTCGATTGGCCCCTAACAACTAGATAGCTGGGGTCCCGCTCCCCGGGACCGCTTGATTTGGGGCTCACACCGGACACGGGTCACGGGGCAGCGCTCCCGAGCCGCGAGGGCGATTTTATGTTCAATCATAGAAAGATTTCTATGGGAAAGTTAAATATTTTAGGCTATGTGGGCAATTTTGTAATTTGTGCGATGTAGGGTTTCGCTATATATATTTAGGATGAAACAAGTCTCAAAAGATTGAGAGAGTATGAGGTAGAGCGGCTGTCAAACCTTTCTACGTTAGTTAGTGAACTTTATCTCATCTAGCCCATTTGTTAAGGGATTAAAGGGATTTCGGATAAATCAGATCCTTTGGGAAACCACGTAAATTCTTGTGTTTGCTGCGAATTTCCATTACTTTTTGCAACGAGTTGATAGGATCGAAACCTAAAATATAGTCGAACATTTGCGTACTTTACCTACATCTAGTGTTGTCCCCACATATGTTAGTCCCACTTTATTAAGCCATTATTGAGCACTTGGCCGTTTGGATCAACAACTTATTGGGTCCAAACTCAATGACCTAAGGCAAAGGGGACAAAATGGCGGAAGCAATTTTCAAGTTATTTGAAACTATTCTCTTATGACATTGTATCTAAATGTATTTACATCTATCGTCTTAATATCACAAGTTATATCGAAACTCCATCATTTCATTTTCATATAAAATTTCTTTATTTGTCACTCTTTCGAAATTGTTTTAAGCAATAAGTTACAAAAAAGATGGAAATTGTACATAAGTTTAACATATTCATGACAACTCAAATATAAAAGAGAGAAAAACACTGAAATTATAATATACTTGTAGTACTGTGTCTAAGGCTCTATTCCTTTTGTAGAAAATAACAATATTTTTTGGTGTTTGGCTAAAACATGAAGTGAACTAAAAAATGTTTTTCACCATTCAGTATGGAAAATCGGATTTGATTTTTTTTTTTCCATACCCTCCTTTTGATAATTTTTATTCTTATGTATTTTATTTTTATTTTTATTTTTATATTCAAAATTTGAATTTTTTCCTTTTTTTTTTTTTCTTTTCCCTTCTTCTTTTGTCGATCGCCGACCACAAGGATACCTGGCGACCTGTCGCAAGAGAGGTCGAGCCTCGCTATAGGTTGTTGAGCTCGAGCCTCCCAGATTTAGTGAAGCGATGGGAGACCTTGCTCAAGCTCACTGGTGACCGATCCTTGGGCGTGACTAATTGAAGAAGAAAGTAAAAGAAAATAAAAGACATAAAAATAAAATAAAAAATTAGAAAAAATGTGAAAGGAGTGGAGGATGGGAAATCATTTTATCCTATTTTGAAGGTGTTTTTCCATGAGTAGAAATGTTTTTATTGACTCATTTGTTTTTTGTGAGTCAAACGTCAAAAATTCAAAAATTTTTCTCAAAAGTTGTATTTTGCGAAATGAATAGAGCCTAAATCTATTTACATCTATCAAAGAGGGTTAATGTGAATGTTAATATATTAACTTAATTGCCATCTACATTAATTAAGCTAAACGTACAAAACGTACTTTTCAAATGATATATGCACTATGGGCCTATTTACGGCCCCGACCTGCCTCACCGAAATGGATCGTGCCTCGCTCATGTCTCGCCATGAGAGTCAAGAGTTATAGTTTTCCAACATGTATGAGCGGGATCGAGCGAGAGATTCGGTTTGGTTTTTTGAGCAGAATGATTCTGCAAATGAAACTCCCGTTGATCCGTGTTTCATGTCTCACATAGGACACTAGCTACATATTGAAAAAAAAACCCGAAACTAACCTATGACCCCCTCGGAATAGCCCAAAACCAAGAGCATTTCCGGACTTTGTTAGGGTCGGGGAAAGCGCTGCGTGATTTCTTTTCACTTCTTGTTGGCAAATCGAGAAGATGTGGCGGCGCAATTGCGCTTGAACCGCAACATACCGGGTACAAATTTAATTGACTGTAAAGCGTATTAGAGTAGCGAGACAACAGACGGTGCTAAGAAAGAGATGATGTCACAACTCCTCCCTAGTCCCACATTATCTAGGAGGAGGTCTTGGGAATGCATTATAAGCCTTAGGTGCCCCTTAGACTTGCAAGATGAACAACTTGTAAGATCATCCCATATTTACTACGAATTCCTCATTTTCAAACAAAACCAGTGAAAGAGAGTGTCCAAAGCGGACAATATCTTGCAAAGAGGCGCACCTGACTCGCCCGATCGGCCAATTTTAGTTCAACTTCCTATAGTCGACCTTCGACCGCATTCTGGGGCCACAACGGTGCTCGAAAGAATGGTGATCGAACACGGGAAGGGCAATTGTGCCTTTAAGGGAAGTTTGTCACAATCAAACTCCCTAGTCCCAAGAAGTTCTTGGGAAGGCTTTATAATCTCATTGGGTGCCCTTAGACTTGCAAGCGTTTCAAGTGAACATAGTAGGAAAAAGAAAATAACAAAGAGTCAACATATGTCCGACAAAGCGGAAAATATCTTTCAAAGTGGCATTTTTCAATGTACTACACAAGCCATTGCGATGAAGAGCTCATATGAGTTTTCGCACACCGTAGTAGCTAGAGCAAGATAATCCCACATCGCTACTATTGCAAATCATAGAATCTAGATCAAGAATATATGAGATCGATCCCATACTTGTTGCGAATTCATCATTTTACAAGTTTGGAGTTGTGGAAAAAAGAGCACACTTTCATGTCTTCAAAAGTCCATGCGCGAGAACTTCGGGAGTAAATTTAGTTCAATTCTATTATTCGACGTCCCATGCCATGCAAGGTGTTTAAAGATATGGGATCGCACCTGGAAGGGCAATTCGAGGTCATATAAGTAATTGAGCTCAATCAAACACTGGAAAACAAGTTCCACCCAAGATCATGTCATGGTGACCCCTTTAAGCTGCAATTTGCATTCATAATAGGAAAAACCAAATAACAAAGAATCAACATATATTCGATAGGCTACAATTGCTTTATGCATTTTTCAATGCACTACACAAATTGTACAAAACAATCTTCGATACGAAATCCTAACATACATAGAGCAAGATATTTTGCATATGCAAAGTTGCTTTGGCAGCAAAATGTCCTAAAAGAGACAACTTGATTAAGAATATAAAAGAACTTGTATCACATTCGATTAGCATCATCGTAATAATCCAAGTTTGGAGTTGTGCATGCTAAAAATACACACTTTCATGTCTTCAAAAGTCCCATATTGGAGAATTAATGTGGTGTAAAATCACGCCAATTTTGTTATTCAAGTTGTCCCATGACCATTGACTAAGGTGTTTAAAGGTTATGGGTTAGTCGGCAATTGAATATGTTGACGGGTCATATAAAATCGAGCTTCCACTTTGGTGTTCTCCCAAAGTAAGGGTCGCCCTTTGGTTGCAATTTGCATTCATTTACAAAAAACCATAAGAAAAAAAGGTTATTCTACCTACTTTAGCAACTAAAATCCGACAAATTGAATAAACCAATCTTCCAGACTAAATCCTAACATATACAACATGACACCATCTTGCATATGCAAAGTTGCTTTAGCAGCTAAAATGTCCTAAAAGAGACAACTTTTACGAAGAAAGAACTTGTTACTCGATTGGCATCATTAATCCTCCATGTGCGGGTTCCGTATGTTAGGATGCACATGTGAGTTGTGCTAGAGAAGTCACTTATTAGAGAATTAATGTGGTGATGGAGCAGTTAATATATCCAAGTTGGCCCATAACTCATTGGTTTAAGCTTTTGAGTGAAAGTTGGTTCAACTCAATATGTTGATGGGCTTGGACTTGAGCTCCCACTTAGCGATCTCCCAAAGTGAAGTATCGGACTTCCGCTCCGTGCTCCCAACAAATGATATCGGAGCCAATGGTTGATTGGTGGCCCACTCCCAATATGTATCGGTGTTTGGTGAATATATCTCATGGAAGGAATCCGGTGCCAACGTGATTTCCGGGCTGGTGGGTGTTGTGATGTGTAGCAACGCAGGCCCGATGGACGTCAATGGAGATTCAAGTTAAGATAAGTTGGTGCGGAAGGATACTTGGATTAAGGGAGAGCAAACCTAACACTGGAGCTCACATGTGAGGGGGATTTAATTTGAGATAAGTTGGTGCAAAAAGATACTCGGATTAAGGGAAATTAAACCTAACACTGGAGTTCACACGTGATGGGGAGATTGTTAGGATGAATGTGTGAGTTATGTTAAATAAGTTATACATTGGAGAATTAATGCGGTGTGGAGCAGTTAATATATCTAAGTTGGCTTATAACTCATTGGCTTAAGCTTTTGAGTGAAAGTGGATCCAACTGGATATGTTGACGGGCTCGGACTTGAGTTCCCTCTTGGTGATCTCCCAAAGTGAAGTGTCGGACTTTAGCTTCGTGCTCCAAACACCATAAAGAGTAAAGTTTATGTATAGAATGACATGGATTGGCCCTCAAAACCATTGCTAATGCGGATGGAAGAAAAAAATTGTGGTATAACTACATGATGTCTATCAATCAACTTAAACCACTCCTTTTTGAGATGAGTTCTCTTGTTTTCTCATATGACAAGTTGATTCGGTAGCTCAAGTCATCTAACCATATAATTTTTTTGCAGGGAACATGAATTTATGTCAATCTTCATGAAAGTAAAAAAATATGAATGTTAAAACATTCTGTAAACTGAAATTGAAATTATTTGTCCTCATTCTTCTTTCCCTAAAACTAGCACTCTTTTGAAAAGGTCAATGGAGTAGATTCTTAGATTAAACAGGAAAGAAAAAGGTCCTTCATGTACTCAACATTCAATTATGACATCAAACAAATAAAATAAGATATGTGCACCAAGCGACTCAGATTTGAGTGTTTCATTGGGCAAAGCCTAAAACAATGGTTTTCAAAGTTTTCACTTAAACCGCATAACTTGAATTTGCTTGATCTTCCAACTCCTCAATGTCATCAGATGTGTCAAGGCCAAACAACATATCAAGATATATCAATTAAATATAGAGAACTATACCTAGACACTAGTAATATTAGTAAGGTTCTTTTTCACTATGAGATGGCAAAATTTCTTTCTGTCTGAATGAGTAGATGGAAGGATGAGACAACTAATAGTTTTATTCCAAAGGTGAAGTGAGATGGAAATCTAAAAACAATGTGTAATGCCCCCGACTTAGACCCCGGTGATATCCCGTGAAAGAATTCATGCCTATTGGGGCTAAAGCCAGTCTTGGCCCTAAGGCCTAGGTGTTGGCGAGTGAGGTCTTACGATGTCCTAGGCGCGTTGATCTCGAATTGTCCCACCAATTTAAATATTTAGTTATTGCACACAAGTGATTTATAACAAACTCGTAATATAACATGAGCAACTCACTACTATGTTAACATAACTTTTATCATTACATTACTTCACTATAATATATACTTCTGCATACATCATATTAGTTATAGGGCAAGGTTACGCCTAACTCCTCTAGTGGCGTGGATGCTTCCAAAAGCTTGCCCTTCATACTATGACTATCTTCATCCAAAAGACACGTCTTTCCAAGCTTCTTCATGCTTTACGGTTGTCTCCCACTATTGCTAGGGCTCGTTGGTCCCTCAAATTCCCTTAATGGACCTATAAGTTCTTCACCACGGAGTAGGTACCACGCCATGAAATGATGAGGGACCCAAAAACCGATTCCCTCCTCCACATATACGGTAGAAAGAAAATGACGGTAGGTAATATCTTCCTCAACATCTATTACATCGGTGTGAGTTATCTCGACGGATATGACCAAACCAAAACGAGGTGGTGAATTAGTAGGCATACCTACAAATCTGAAAGGTAAAAGGGTGAGAATAACTTCTCAGTAAGTGAAAATCTAAATTTACAATAGGAGGCTAGCTAAAGATCAAACTCAAGGATCAAGCAACTAGTAAATAAATATAGGTCAATCAAGATCCCGTCAAGCCATTCGACCATATAACTCTTTTGTAGGTAAGCATGCAACTTTCCATTCTTTCATGTACGTCCCATGCTTCTCATGGGCTCATTTAACACCTAAATTTTGATTTTTCTTAAATCATTTATCTTGTATAAAAAAAAGAGGATTAGTTTTAGCTTCACAAAAAATAATTAAATCATTTTTATCATTAATTTAGCATTCATGCATTACATTGCATTTAAGGACGAGAAGCAATTAATCATTAAAATTATTGGTTGGGGCAATTAATCTAGATATTATAATATTTCAAATCTTAAAGGATAAATGAGCCAATTGTTCAATAATATCGAGAGATACAGAATAGTCCTTGAATGAAAATAGGAAAGAATAGGCAAGAAACCCAATCCATGCCTATATATACAATGTCATGACGTAGGGGAAAAATTTCGCTCATCGTTCACGGAAAGGCAAGAGAAGAACACGCCACAGAGGTCTCTTGGCCAATGATGGTTCCTTCCACCACCTCAGAGATCCCCAGCCACCATTCATCACACACCACGTCTTCACGGAAGAAAAAGTCAACGTGAGATCCATTGTCCACATATGACAAGAACAAAGCAGGAGATCGGTTATCGTCAAACGACATTAGACCATTCCAAATCAGCCAATAAAATACCCGCCGATCTATCATTGTCAAGCACACGTGATCCCTAGCCGTTCGCCACGCAAATCTGGGCTGCAATGTTCGAATCCAAATAGAAAATTTCAAACAAGGTTTTCCATCTGCGCTTGAATATTCACTGCTTATTTTTGATTTATTCATACCGAATATGCACGAAGTGGATATTTTTCAAAATAGGTGGTTAGGAAAATTTTCTTCCTAATCCGCAACGTCAACACGAAACGTCATCTTGATTATTGATGGAATACATAGGCAAGGATTTGGGTTTAATCGTGATCGTAAGATTAAATAAAATTGACTCAAATATTCGCAATATTCCAAAATTTGATTGATATATCCACTTCGATTGAATGATTACATATTCACCTTCCCAAATATTGAATCTTGGTTGTCGATCTTTTACAATATACCGTCGCATGATGTAATCTCAAAATTCAAAAAATTCATTCATCCATTTTCCATATTTAAAATCATATCTTTAATAATAGCATCATGTAGATAATTCAATCAATCCTTTGTAAATATTAGGTTAGATTGCATCTAGAATAGAAATCATGTTTAAATAAATATTATGTTAAAAAATATATCTTCAATATATAGGTTTAGGTCAATGTAAACTCTAAAATAACAAGATAAAATTTTGGCATAATTTATTTTAGGAAATTAATTCATCCGAAAATATAAAAAAATCATTCATCCCAGTCATCCTTCCCGCAACATGCCATGTCATCCTCCATACAGCCATGTCATCCATGCCACGCATCTTTGCCATGTCATTATTTCTTACCATGTCATACTAGGTTGCATTTAGTTTAAATTGCATATTAGAATTGCATGTCTTCGTTTTAATTAATACCCGTGTCACGTATTTAATTTAATCATGGTCCTACTTGTGCATTCATTTAGTTTGCATGTAATCTAGTTTAGTCTTGCATTTAATTCATGCCATTCATATAGTGTAGTCTCTCATGCATTCATTAAAATCGGAAATTAAAAAAGAACCATCTGTGCCATGCTCCCTTGATTATATTGACTCGATATTCATAATGATTTCACCCGCATGATAACCTTTTTAGTGAGTTAGGTTAAAATCAATTAATATACCCCAAATGATTTTCATGAAATAAAATGTACCAAAGGGCGTTAGAGTAATCAATCAAGTCCCCACTTTAACTCGTTCGTAGGAATAAAATAGTTCTCCCGCTATTTTATTTAGGTTTCTAATACCTACCATAAATGATTAGTGGCGGCTCCAAAATTAAAATACATTGCTTGTTAATCAATGAACCTCAAGTTGCGATTGGTATGGACTGGAGAGTCCGAGTTAGGTTGGTTAAATAATTAACCATAATCCATTAGCCCAAAAATTTTTCCGAATTTTTTAGGTCGCGACAGCTCACCCATTCTTTTCTCGAGTGAGGCATTTTGGTATGCACATTCAAATTACCAAGGCATCCCTTAGGGCAACCCGAACATGACTCGATTGCGTACTTCAAATCGTTCTATTCGATTTGGCCCATACTAAATCTCATAGTCAAGATGCATATAATCGCCCATGAACGAGGCATATCATATTGTGTCATATTATATCATTGGTCTAAGGTTCTAGAGGTGGCTCCCACGAGACTCCCGTCGTTGTGTAGCACTTAGTCCTTGACCATCATATGAAAAGAACATGCAAACCAAGATTCATTCATGCAAGATCATAAGTCGACATAGCCTTCACCCTAGCATAAATTTAGAAATCCACTTACATATAGGGAGAGGGAGAGAGAGAGAGAGAGTGGCGAAAATGTGGGGAACCAAATGGGGACCCCTTGCCAATTTATAGCCTTAATTTTCTAATTTACTGATCATTTTTTTTTAATTTTTGACTTATCCTCCAAGTAGCCCCTTTACACGTATCATCTCCTTATTCCTACTTATTGCCACATAATCTCCTTTATTTATGAAGCAAATATGGGGCAACATCTTATTGGTCTATTTGGTCCAATTATCTCATGACATTCACCTAGTCTAGTAAGCCTATAAGAAAACTTGTCTAATGTAGAACCTAGGTGATTCTCCTTATGCCATATGCCCAAGTGAGGTGGCCCTCTCTAGAATATTCCATTTTATTTATTTTTATGTGCATTTTCTAGATTTTTACTTAGGGTTTTAATTCACTATAATGGAAAATTGGTCATTTAAATTGGCCTTTATGTGGGCGCCATTGGCGCCGACCTACCCCAAGGTCGGTGGCCATTGGTTGCCTATGATGAGTTATTTTAATATTAATTTAGTAATTAGCAGAACCAATTTTCTAATTATTTCTATTTCTAGCACTACTGAATTAACTAAACTATCGCTAATGGTAATTTGGGCATTCTATTAATGTGCTAGAACATTCTACAATTTTCCCCGAGTATTTTATTAAATTAACAAAAATCTAGTTTGGAAGTCGTGCTTTGATTTTTCACAATAATTATGAAGTTTGACTTTTCAAAGCTTCTTCCTAAGGATGCGTGTTTGATCTTATAATCTAGGGATGCATGCTCGTTTTTATCATCTAGGGATGCATGCTTTGACTTTTCAAAGTTTGACTTGGTAAAAGTTGACTTTTCAAAGGTTCTAGTAATGATTATAGTTGACCTAGTCAAACATACCTTTTTCGAAGTTTGTGCCTATGAGGTGTCGGGAAACTTATGAACCATGTGTTATTTAAGGGTTGGTCCTATGGTGCCAAGTGTCATCTAAGGGTTGGTCTATTTATTTCTCTTAAGATTACTAAGTATTTCTTGTGTTCGGAGTCGGATCAAGCTTATGATGAGTTGTCTATGGTTTGCCTTTAACCGAACCATGCTAGAGGCATGGCCGGGCCGCCATTACGCATGACCGGAGCATCGCCGGACATGGCCTTGTGCCATGCATGTCACGGCCAAGTGCCGTGATTGACACGGCCAGGCGTGTCACATGGCATGTCCTGGTCGAGCCCCGTTATTACTAGGAACGAGCCCTTTTTACTTCAAATTTAGTTTGGGGTCGGAATCACCCATTCCTAAACCTAATCATCCAATCGGAACATAACCGAGGGTGATCAATCCACGGCTCATAACCCCAAACGCTTTATTGCACAATCGAGGGTGATCAATCAATCCGCGGCTAACATGTGTCCGGGTACGAAGTTTTCGGGATAAACTACCATAGTCTAATTCAGGATCAATTTATTCGTGCATTGGAGTTGCTTGCCATAGGAAGATACTAATCATGACCGCCCGTAGCATTTTACATATCCGAGCACTAGAACTAATCATGACTCGCATGTAGGTAGTATTTTCCACGATTGGTGAGCTATTTTTGCTCCCAATGTCTATAACTTCCATCGTAGCTTGCCCGTCTCGACACCCGAATGGACCCTAAAATTTGGGATGTCAAATAATGCAAAATATTCATATGGTGAAGTGATAAGAAGTATGTATGTATATGTGTGTGTGTGTTCTACTAACAGCTCGAAGAAGTTTAGCAAGTTTTAAACCCAAATATGACATTCCCGGCTACTATGGAATTCATTGACTTCCTTAAAAAGCCTCTAAGGGCTGATTGATTATTCTTCCCGCCTTCTTCATTTTCTTGTTTTCTAAGTGCTTCTGCCTCACCAGCACTCGACTCGCTTGGCTTTGCAACTTCTAGATGAGAGAAGTCCATACACAAATACTCATTTTTTAGTACAAGAAACCAATAGAGAAATTTCGCATGAAAATGACCATAAATGTCTCTCAAAACAACATTGATTGATGTAAAGATCGCATATGAAGAATAGTTTCGCACAATTTTTTCCATTGTCAAACAATCTAAAGCAAAGAAACGCAATTCTATGTCCATAAAAGAGGACATCATTCACTACCTTCATCATCACTGTTCTCAAAGCCCTCATGAATCAGCAATTATTAGAAAGAAATAGAGTCGATCACGTTTTACCACACAAAAGTCAAAAGGTCAAAAACAAGGTACCAAGAATTACATGCCCCCGAGATCCAAGTCACCCATGGTTTCTACATTCAAAACAATCAAAACATTCATATTTCCCAACATAAACCCTTTTTAGATGAGGAAACAAAGCGTCTACTATTCTATACCAGTATCTTCATCTTCATCCACGCATTTGTGCGGCTTCTGTTTCTTTTTTGTCTTCCTGTCCTCCCCTTCGCGGAGCGGAAATCTGCAACTACTTCTTGTGGTTCGCCATCTTATTCTATATTTCTTCTTTCGTCTTTCGTTCCCTCGATCTCTCCCCCTCACCCCACCCCCTCGTTTCTCCCTTTTTAGGGTGTCTGTCCAAGACGATTTCCATCTAATCAGCATTCAGTTGCAAAAGGTCAAAATATAACGATGATCTTACCCATATGAGCAGTCCCGCGAGAAACAACGAGCCAAGGCGATGGACATGCATCGACGGGAGATGCAGCGACAAATGGCGCAGCGCCATCGGAGATTGAGGTACAGCAAAAATGGAGAAAGAGAGAGAGAGAGAGAAAAATAAGAGTGAGAAGCGAGAGGGAAGAAAAAGACGGAGCGTGAAAATCCACGCTCATTTATTTGTTTTTCTGTTATTCTGCCCCCATGTAACCATGCACTGCTCCAACGTGTGGGATGTACGATGCATGCAAGCAACGATTCGTCACTCTCTAGGGCATACGTCCTACGTGTTGCCGATGGAGAGTGATGAGGGGCAACTTACGTGAACCGTACCAATAAAGAATAAGATTAATACTGCAACCTCAGAAGGGTGGATAGACAAGGAGGGTAACATTGTAAAGGTTGAAGGCAATCTTGATGATCAAGCCGGGCGCTTCTCCGAGAAGCTATCAACAAGGCCCAAGATCGGGTGTCAGCAAATGTGGTCCAGTTCAATCAAAATCAGTTGGTCTTGGCTAAGGACCAAGGAGTTGAAGAATCTGACTCAAGTCTTTGACTTGAGGCTAAATGAGCTCTCAAACTTCAATCTTGTTCGAGTCCCATTCAACATCACAACCTTCAAGCCCTCATCCTGGCACCACCATCCTAAAGTCTCTCCAAAGAACTTTAGTTCATTTTAGTTGTTTTGAATGACTTTTAGGTGGTTATTTGCCGGATGATCTTTTTCTGGTTGTTGTGCAACATACTTATATACTAGAAGCTGCATCATTAAATAAATTTGTGGGTCTTTTGGGTGCATACATTACACTTGTTTTTATTAATGATGTGAAGAAGATACAAGCAGAGGCACCGCAGTAAGATTATCTATCACTTGTGTTCTCTTTAAATGTTTAAAACTTTTTACACAAGTATCTTTTTTATCAAAATATTTTTAAAGGTTAACAATGCTTGAAAGGTTTTGTCTCCATCAAAATAAGGGGAGATTGTTGAAAAAATATACTTAATTTTGGAGGAAACAAAGTTATCATACTTTGTTGAAAAGACTTTGATTTATGCTTTGAGGGATTACTATAAAAATATATATCTCAATGCCTTTTGTACTTAATATGCATCTTCATTCTAATAGAAGTAGGATTCGTGATAGAGGTAGAATGAAACGAGTATCTTGACTTGATATAAATTAGTCTTATTCTAGCTTAATTTAGCATATTAAATTTCCCCAACTAAAGGTTAATTGTCTATTTTTGATTGCGTTTCTAAGTTAAATTGATTGTTAAACAATCACAAAGATATTATCATAATATTTCTTTATGAGAACTCTTAATTGAGTGACAATCACACATAGATAATTTTATTTATTGGAAGCTTGATTTAAGGATTCTAGGATTTATTTGTATGGGCGAGCAAATCACACATTCCCATTCCGCCAAATTTCTGAAAATTGCAATTAGTAATAACTAGAAAGGAACATAGTCGATCAAGTTTTATCACACAAAAGACAAGGTCAAAAACATTCTACCAAGAAGTCCAAGCATCCGAGATCCAAGTCAGCCATGCCTCCTATATTCAAAAACGGTCAGAACATCAATATTTCCCAAATTAAACCCATCTTAGATGAGGAAACAAAATATCTGCTACTCTATACCAATATCGTCATCTTCACCCACCCATTTGTGCGGAATCTGTTTTTTTTTTGTCTTCTTGTTCTCCCTTCTCTTCGCGGATATCCGCAACTATTTCTTGTTGTTCGCTATCTCATTCTCTATTTCTTCTTTCGTTTTTCATTACCTCGGTCTCTCCTTCCCCCTCCCCCCCGGCGTTTGGCCCTTTTTAGTGCAGCTATCCAAAATGATTTCCATCTAATCATCATTGAGTTGCAAAGGTTAGAATATAAAGATGATCATACCCATACGAGTGGCCCCGTGAGAAATAACGAGCCAAGGCGATGGACATTGCCCTCCATCGACGAGAGACGCATCAACAAATGGTGTAGCGCCATCAAAGCTTGAGCTTCAACGAAAATGAAGAAACGGAGAGAACGAGAGCAAAAAACCGAGAGCGAGAGGGAGAGGGAGAGGGAGAAGGCAAGAGGGATGAAATGGAGTGCGATCACTTATTTAGTGTCAAATCGGAGAGAAAAATGAATAAATGAGCGAGGTTGAGGAGCCAATCTATATGTCTCAACCCTAGAGATTCATTGTTGAGGGTAAGGAAGATCATGTTTGCAGGTTGAAACGCTCCTTTTATGGTCTCAAGCATCTCCACGATGATGGTATAAGAGGTTTGATAGCTTTATGTTAAATCATGACTACCCACGAAATGCGCGTGACAAATGTGCGTACTATAAGAGATTGCATGATGGTTCTTTTATTTCTTTGCTATTGTATGTGGATGACATTCTTATTGCACTGAAGGATATGTCGAAGATACAATTGTTAAAGAAGTTACTTAGAAGGAAATTTGATATAAAGGGTTTTGGAGCTGCCGAAAAATTCTAGATATCTTGATTCACAGAGATTGACAAGTTGGAAAGTTATATCTTTCGCAGAAGGGGCACATTGAGAAAGTACTTGAATGTTTCAGCATGAAGAATGCTAAACCGATAAGTACTCCTTTGGCATCGCACTTTAGACTTTATGCTTCTTTATCGCCTAAAACCAAAGAAGAGGAAGATGAGATATCTCGAGTTCCATATTCTAGTGCTGTAGGTAGTCTTATGTATGCTATGTTATGCGCTCGTCTAGACATTTCTCGGACGGTTAGTGTTGTGAGTAGATATATGGCAAATCCGGGTAAAACTCACTGGCAAGTAGTGGAGTGGATTCTTCGGTATACACAAGGTACCTCAAATGTTGGTTTGATCTTTGATAGAGGTTGTGACATAGGGCATTCAATTGTTAGCTTCGTTGATTCTGACTATGCAAGTGATCTCGTTATGTTTTTACGTTTGTTGGTACCGCAGTTAGTTGGAGAGCAACTTTACAAGATACGCTTGTTGTATTTACCACCGAAGTAGAGTACATGGCAGCAACGGAAGCAATAAAAGAAGATCTTTGGTTGAATCGTTTGGTTACAAAACTTGGAGTGATGCAAGAAGGAGCCTCCATTATCTTTTGTGATAACCAAAGTGCGATCCAGTTGACTAAGAATGCCATGTATCATGAAAGAACGAAACATATCGATATTCATTATCACTTTGTGCATGATGAGGTCCCTAAGGATACAATAAAAGTTAAGAAAGCACCTACAACATATAATCCAGCAGATATATTGACTAAACCAATTCTTTTGACCAAGTTCAAGCATTGTTTGGACTTGATTGGCATTTTTGCCATTTGAGTTATTTAGGCAGTATTGATGGCGGTTTATCCTTTGTTTCCAACATTGAGTACCCTTGCATAGGCTTAGGGGTGTGCATTGTCAATTCCGCTGTTTGGCGGGTGGCCTTTGTGTGGTCACTTTTGGAGGTGAGGGAGAGAGGCCTTGTGGCGTTTGATAGAATGCTCTTCTGAAAATTTAAAGTCAAGATGGAGATTTGCTATATTTTGACTTTCAAATTAGCGATAAGGTTATTTTAGACCATTTACTTTGTTTTAGGATTTTTTTTAGATGGGGCTATAAAAAAAAATATCTTGCATGTCACATTATAACACTTGCTTTTGTTTATGCTCTAGAGCTTTTTACTTTTATCCCGAAACCCTTTGTTTTTCACTTTCTTCTTATCATATATTTAGATATTTGATTATACGCTTGTATTCTTTTATTGAATATAGTAAAACCCCCATTTTCTCCTCATGATTTTTCCCGTTTTGGGTTTTCCATGTATATCGTGTCATGTGTTTTTATTTTAATTTAATCCTTGCTATCTCGCACTTGAATTTGTACATCTATTGGCGTTTTCCGCAACACCCTCCATATCATTTTTTTTTTTGCAATTATTATTTGAATTGTATTTTTTGCAGCAAAAGGAGATTGGTCGGCTTCTCCGTGCAGATGGAGAGTTTCTCAAGAAGAGGGAATTCAAAAATCAGCATAGTAGTTTTTCTCCCCTAGCAAGCTAGCACATCCTACACAGTTTCGCATAAAAAATAGGGGCCAAGGCGTATTTAACGGCATGATCCTTGATAGAAAAATAAAAGCCCAGTTGTCTGCAAAAAATAAATGAGGCTTGATCATTTGCCTACAAGAATTTCATCCTTGTTTTAACTCACCCGATTGTGGCCGACGGTTTCCTCGACGCACTGCATCTCCAAGTTGAGGACTCGAAGGAGATTCTCGTTGGAGCTCGGCCTCTTCGTGGAGTAGCTACTAGGAGGAGGCAGAAACGGATTGACATAAAAAAAATATCTTTCGCTTGAACATTTACTGTAATTAAATTGAAGTTATGCATTACATATATGCATGTGTACGTGTAATTTTCATTAAAACTTAGGTGTTTCATGCTTCTTTTCATGCTTTTCTTAAACTTGCAGAAAGATGCTCGATCTTTGATAATAACCTAAACGGTATGACTATAAGACACACATTGTATCATGTCCAAACAAAACTACTCCAATTGTGAACTATAAATCAATAAAGTTACAAAAAATTCAATTTACAGATATCACTCCTCTTTAATGTAATCTCGTTATTTGAATGGTTTTACTATATGTATTTCGTTTTATAAGCTAATTGATGTAAAGTTACAAATAAAATCATTTTAAAATTTATTGGCAGTGAAGTGAAATCTTTTAAACATACTTTTGACAAAGTAAGGAATATATACTTTCCGTCCCCATATTTCAAACTCCCCTAGGAAGAAATTGCCAAAATACGGCATTTCTGTATAAAAGTGAACGTCAAATTATAATTAGATTTCAACATTATCCACCTACGATTTAATATTAAAATTACAAAGATCTCTGGCATATTTGAATGTCAAATCAAATCTTCCTTATCCTTAATAGTTTAGATTCACTTACTAAATTATGCGACAGATCTTTGTAATTTTAATATGCTTTTTAAACTTCTGTTGCATTTTTGAGAAAAACGGTGGAAAAGAGTTCTTCGTTCAATGATATTGAAACTTTAATAATTTCTGCAATTGAAAATGAAAAGAATAGATTTCCAATGAATAACTAATAGTTGAAAATGTTGAATCGAGGATGAAATATCAACGTTTGAAAATAAATATCAATGTTTGAAAATAAACATTTGATGAAATTCTGTGTTACTTACGAGTATCATTCTGATATATCAATGGCTTCTTTCTTTTTTTTTTTTTTTTTGTCATAAAAAAAACTTTAGTAAAGATAAAAACTAAAATCAACTACCACCACCCGGTGGCGCATGCCCCTTCCCCCTCGCAAAAGGTCAGTGTTCAAATCCCGGGCGCGCAGGGTGACTACGTGGCACGTGGTGGTGGCTACACGTGTTGCCCCCAGGTTTACCCGCGCCGGCGTCCCCGGGTCATCAAAAAAAAAAACTAAAATCAACTTTAGAAGGTTTATCATCGATTTTATGAGATTTACAGAGCAAAACTACTTTCCATCAAGTGAGATTGAAAGTGATCTGCATTCTTTGAGCAGCTAAGGTGCCTTTTGCATACATTTTCATTTATAACCGATAAAATCATTTAACTTGCTTTACTTTAATTGGACATTTCTTAATCACCAGCAACATTGGGTATGCTTAATAACAAATGTTTATTTAATATTATCATCCATCATACAACATTTGTCATGTCTAACTGCTAGTTATTTTTTTCTTTTTTTATAGCTCCATACTACCTATAAAAACTAAAAAAAAAATGAGAAAATCAAAGGAAAAGGTAGCATAATCGTGTTAATTTTAGCACAAATAGTGGTTGGATTCAATCGAACTCATACATTATTGATTTGAACCATCGCTTACGAGAGGGGCTTTAAATTAGAAAAATGGAAATCTCAAGAAAGCTTTGCATCGTTTAGTTCCATCGGCTGCTGCAAGTATTCTAGGGTATTCTTATGGATTTTTTTTTTTTTCTCTTCCTTGAGATTTATGGTTACTCATTGCGGTTGACTTCTTCCCATTCTTCTCTAATTGCAGCGACGACTATGCATCGGTACCAAGTTTTGCTTCTCCGTTTCGCTTTATTCCAATTTTTCTTTGTTCCCTTGTTCCTTTCCAACCCCAGAAGTCACTACAGTTCTCTGTACTCTCTAGTGGATTTGGTGTCTTGTTTACTCACCAGATTTGGGTTTGCAAACTCAGGATTCCTGCGCCAGTAGTTTCCACGAATAGTTAAACAACCTCCTAAAATCTCTGTCCCAAAATATCGTGATTGTTCTCTCGATCACAGCTATGGGAGACTGTTAATGACAATTCGACGCAGACACTTCTCCTCGATGGAAATTCGCAAAAGTAAACTTCTGTAATTGGAAGAATTGGACCTGGGCACTTCTATTACTGCAATTGGCGGCTAGTCATAATCGACTAGCAAAATGTCTCCATGTGGACCAGCGGCATTTAAAGAAATAAGTGCATTGATAAACTAGAGTTACTATTTTATAAATAAATTCAGCGTCAGACGGAAAAGGATATTGCAATGGAGGATCTCGAACCAAAACTGAAGACTGAAAACCTACCAAGGCGAAATTACGCCTCAAAAAACTTCTTGAGGATGTTCAACCACATCAAGGGCCCTCTGCTGCTTTTGCTGGTCATGTATTCATGCAAGAACCTGACCGTGCTGGCTTTGATTCCTCTAACCGCCAAATATTTGTCAAACGCTTCCTTTAGGTTCTTATCCAAATCCCTGGAAAAGAGGGAAAGCACGAGAGAAAGTGAAATAGTTAGGTCTAGGGACAGGAATTAGACCAGATACGAAATGCGCATCTTAGAGATTGGAGGGAGGGGGTTGGGACGAAAACAAAAAGAGCTTACCTAAAATCAGGCTCTTCATAAGCAATTTGGTCCTCAGAGTTTTCAGAATTTTTAATAGCCAAGCGGTCAATAAGGAGTATGTCCAACCAAGCAGTGCAGTGGAATTCAATAAACTGTCCCTTCCCCTTGGCAACGCTTACGACCAGAGGAATGCTCCACTTATCATCATTATAGTCCTCGTCGTCATCACTCAGAGTTGGAGTCAGGCATGCTGACTTTAACGTTTATCTGTTCACCCTCATACTCCCTTGACATCATTATAAATCCAGCCTTGTCTTCAATTTTAAAGGGGAATCCAGCTGGTGCCTCTCCAATCTATAAAGTAGATCATAAGTTCAAAAGAAAAGGTGAATTTCCTATAGGAATAGCCCTCCATATCACATCCGACAGAGTTTCGCATGAAAAAACGGGGGCCAAAGCATATTTAATGGCATGATCCTTGACAGAAAAGTAAAAGCAAGTTGTGTTTAGAATCATGTCCCTTCCTTCTGTAACAAAAAACGAAGTACGTTTAATCATTTGCCTAAAAGGTTTTCATCCTTGTTTTCACTCACCTGATCGTGGTCGACGGTCTCCTCGACGCGCTGGATTGCCGAGTCGAGAAATCGGAGGAGATTCTCGTTAGAGCTCGGCCTCTTCGTGGAGTAGCTACGAGGAGGCAGAAAGGGACTGAGACGAGGCTTGCTGGGAACGATCCTCGTCTGGTTAAGAGCGGTGAAGATGGCAGAGTGGCGATTCCACTGGCTCTGGAGAGCACGGGCCGCGAGAGGCGCGGAAGAGGAGGCCGACCGACGAAGAATAGAAGAGAAGGCCATTTCTCGGCAGTTTGGGGGGAGGGGGGTGGGAAGAGAGAGTTTACGGGGTTTATAGGGTTTTAGGGGAGAGGGACGGACAAAAGCGAATGAGAATGTAGGGTTTTAGAGGATTGTAAGGAAAGAGAGCACCACATCTATTTACAAGTTACAAAATAACATCGTCCATATATAACACACACGTATATGTGTATATATATATATGCAATGTAGACAATAAGAATATCTATCGCTTGAAAAATTACTGTAACTAAATTAAAGTTATGCATTATATTAATGCATACTTACAAGTAATTTTCATTAAAACTTTCATGTTTTATGCTTTTATTCAACTTGCGGAAAGATGCTCGATGTTTGAGAATAACCTAAATTGTATGATTATATTACACGCACTGTGTCATGTTCAATCAAAAGTACTCCAATTGTGAACCATCAATCAATAAAGTTACACAAAATTCAGTTAACAGATATCACTTTTCTTTTACTTAATCTTGTTATTTGAATAGTTTTATTATATACATTTCGTGTTATAAGCTAATTCATGTAAGGTTACAGTAAAATCACTTTGAAATTTTTTGGTAGTGACGTGAAATCTTTTAAACAAACTTTTAACGAAGTAAGGAATATATGCTTTCCGTCCCTATATTGCAAGCACCCCAAGAAGAAATTGCCAAAAAATTACATTTCTGTATTAAAAAGGTAAACGCCAAAATATAATTAGATCTCAATAATATCCACCAACAAGGTAATATTAAAATTACAAAGATCTCTCGCATATTTGAATGTCAAATTGATTCTTCCTTATCCTTAATAGTTTAGATTCATTACTAACAAGTCAACTTATACTTTATTTTGCCTTTTAAACTTTTTGTCCATTTTTTAGAAAAAGGGGGGAAAAGGGTTCTTCGTTCAATGATATTGAAACTTTAATAATTTCTGCAATCCAAAATGATGGGAATAGATTTTCCAATGAATAACTAGTACTTGAAAATTTTGAATAAAGAAAGAAATATCAACGTTTGATAATAAGCATTTGATGATATTTTGTATTACTTATGAGTATTATTATGATATATTAATGGCTTCTTTCTTTCGCCATAAAATGAATTCTTTAATAAAGATAAAAACTAAAATCAACTTGAAAAGATTTATCATGGATTTCACAAGATTTACAGAGCAAAACTACTTACCATCAAGTGAGATTGACAGTGATTTGCATTCTTTGAGTAGCTAAGGTGCCCTTTGCTTACATTTTCATTTATAAACGATAATATCATTTAACTTGCTTTACTTTAATTAGACATTTCTTAATCACCAGCAACATTGGGTTATGCTTAATAACAATTGTTTATTTAGTATTATCATCATCATACAACAGTCGTCATGTCTAACAACTAATTATATTTTTCTTTTTTAATAGCTCCATACTGCCTATATAATAGAATAAACAAATTAAAGTAAAGAAGATGAATATCTAATTACAAAAAGGTGCCATGATTATCCAATACATTATGAATAGTTCACATTTCTAAAGGACAACATCCAAAAAAAAATGAGAAAATCGAAGGAAATAGGTAGTACATTGTTGATTAAAACCATCGCTTACGAGACGGGCTTTAAATTAGAAAAAGGGAAATCTCAAGAAAGCATTGCATCGTTTAGTTCCATCTGTTATTGCAAGTATTCTAGAGTATTCTTATGGATTTTTTTCTCTCTTCCTCGAGATTTATGGTTACTCATTGCAGTTGATTGTCCATGACAATTCGACGCAGACACTTCTCCTCGACGAAAGTTTGCAAAAAAACAAACTTCTGAAATTGGCAGAATTGGACCTGGGCACTTCCCTTACTAATATTAGCAGCTAGTCATAATCAACCAACAAAATGTCTTGATGTAGACCAGCGGCATTTAAAGAAATAAGTGCATTGAAAAGCTAGAGTTATTATTTTATAAATAAATTCAGCATCTCTCGGTTAAAGATATTACATTCAGGCAGTGAACAGCACTTGATAGTCTACATTAAGACGGAATAAGTTATTGCAATGGAGGATCTCGAACCAGAACCGAAGACTGAATCCCTACCAAGCAAAATTACGCCTCGACAAACTTCTAGAGGATCTTCAACCACATCATGCGCCTTCTGCTGCTTTTGCTGATCATGTATTCATGCAAGAAATTGACAGTGCTGGCTCTGATTCCTCTAATCACTAAATACTTGTCAAATGCTTCCTTCAGGTTCTCATGCAACCCCCTGGAGAAGAGAGAAAGCACGAGAGAAAGTGAAATAGTTAGGTGGAGGGATAGGAATTAGACCAGATACGAACTGCGTATCTTAGAGATAAAAGAGAAAACGAAAAGAAAAAGAGCTTACTGAAAATAAGGCCCTTCATAAGAAATTTGGTGCTCAGAAATTTTGGTCCTTAGAGTTTTCAGGATTCTTAACAGCCAAGTGGTCAATAACGAGTTCATCCAACCCAGAAGTGCAGTGTAATTCAATAAACTGTCCCTTCCTCTTGGCAGCGCTTACGACCATAGGAATGCTCCACTTGTCATCATTATAGTCCTGGTCGTCGTCATTGGTCACGCCTCAGAGTCAGGCATGCTGACTTCAACTTTTATCTGTTCATCCTGATACTCCCTTGACAAGGTAATGGTTACAAATGCAGGATCGTCTTCAATTTTAAAGGGGAATCCAACTGGGGCCTCTCGATACTATAAAGATCATCATAATTTCAAAACAAAAGGTGAATCTCCCATAGGAATAGCCCTCCGTATCATATTTATCGCAATTCTAATTCGAATTGTATTTTTTGCTTCGAACACTGATTGAAGAGTTTGAGGAAATTCAAAATCAGCATAGTAGTTTTTCTCCCCTAGCAGGCTAGCACATAGTTTCGCATAAAAAATAGGGGCCAGAGCATGTTTAATGGCATGGTCGTTGACAGAAAAATAACAGCCAGTTGTGTTTAGAAACATCTCTCTTCCCTCTGCAAAACAAAAAACAAAGAAGGTTTAATCATTTGCCTAAAAGAATTTCATCATTGTTTTCACTCACCTGATTGCGGTCAAAGGTTTCCTCGTACTGGATCTGCGAGTTGAAGAATCGGAGGAGATTCTCGTCGGAGCTCGACCTCTCCGTGGAGAAGCCGTGAGGAGGCAGAAAGGAACTGAGACGAGGCTCGCTGGAAACGATCCTTATGTAGTTAAGAGCAGTAAAAATATTACTCTATGGTTTATGTTAATACGTTCGATTTTCGATATGCTGATAAAATTGCAACCTCGACAAGAAAAGTCCGTAATATCTTTTTATTTGGTTGCTTGATGGTATCACAAAGCACATGTTAACATATTTTATGTATTCGCATAGACCGTCAGGATGAAGCTAAAGTAAACGGAGGAGGATTGCGAGCCTGACCCTCGTGCCCAGTCGTCCGAGTCCCACAGGCTAGAGTACACCCTCATGCCTTGCTGGTTTGGGTCCGACGCCCTGGCTCTAGTAGTTCCTAAACACTCGGATTGGTATGCTATCGACGTACCACTCGCCCTTGACGCGAAATCGAAATACGAGCACTGTTATTCTATCAAGTACTCGAGGAAATTAAAAGGTTTGGCGGGTAACTTGTAACTTACACAACTTCGGTGGGGTTCCGGTGAATGGTGTAGCTGTGAAAATTGGCCATGGGTTCGAACCACGGGTAGTTCGTTGTTACCAGTTCCTTAATTGAAAATGTCAGTGTGGATGGCGTAAGGTGTCTGAAAATATTGCCTAGGAATTCGAAGTCGATCTCATCGTGCTTTGACCCCGTGAAAGATAGCTGCATATAATATTTATGCAGAAACGCGATTGAATCCTTGAGATTTGTAAGTTGAGGGGCTTTTCTGCATAGAAGATTTGATTTGATCTTACGTAGCATGCAATGACTGTACTAGCAGAATTTCCATGGACAAACTTGATCAGCATTTCGATAGGAGAAGAACAGCATAAGTGTCAAAAGTTATGTATGGCGATTATTTTGATACCAAAAGTTTATGCTAGATCACTTAAGTGACAAATCGGAGAAAAGACGATCGGCGCCTCTGGGAAAATATTCCAGACATATTAATACCCGCCATTTAATTTTTTTAAAATATGAAATGGCATTTTTTTGAAAAATTAAGTCCGGGCTTCCACGTGGACTTCTTAACTTTAAAAAAATTAATATTGGATTTGAAAATAAGCAAAAAAACTAGTTATTTTGTCTTCTCATCTCTAAATGCAGAAGAATTATGTGGTCATTATTCTCTTGTCATCTAGGAGGTGCAGTATGCTAACACCACCATTCTACCAACTTCGGTGATCGATGCTGTCCAATTCCAGACAGCTATAAGTCAGCACTGAAGCGAATAAAGTGTGCATTCCCCATTAATCTTCTGCAGGTGTTACTCTAGATGGTGGACCACAAGTGAGCTCCATGCTGAATATCCCACAGGTGCAGTCCTTTCATGATGAGTACAATTCGACGGCATGTATCATCGAAACTGTAGATGATGTTTATGAATCCATTGCTCACATTCATCAACATGGAAGGTACTTAAGTATCTCTTCATTTAAATTTTTGGATAAGAAGCCTGCGAGAAGCAAGAAAATATAGTGGAAGTCGGCCAAGAAACTGACTATTGCCCTCCTTTTGCCAGTGCACCCACTGATTGCATCGTAGCAGAAGACGACGAAGTTGTGAAACCTTCCTACGTCAAGTTGATAGGTGCGAGTTCTTTTCTAACTTTAAATCTAGGTTAAGCACAACTTCTTGAAAACACCAATCATAAACTTTATGTTGATTATGAAAACATTTTTTGTTTCTATTGCTGATATGTCCCGCACATATGCTGCAATGCTGCTGTTTTTCACAATTGTAGCACAAGATTATGTGACAGAGCACGTTAGGACTGGGTAAAGAGGTAAAAATCTTACTTTTCTTATTTTGAACTGTGATCAATTCAATCATGAATATTTTCTTCTGAAGAGCACTTTCAAGTGGCCTCAATAGTTGGGATAAGTACAAGTAGAATCCATGCTCGGGGTCCAGTTGGAGTTAGAAGGATTCTTAACCACAAGATGGAAGGATTCTGAACTAGCTTTTTAAGTTCTATTTATATGATACAAGAAGAGGAATCAAATCGTTTGACGCATTTCCTAATAAATTGTGCAACCATTGATATTGAATATGATGAGATAATCGAATGTGGGCTCTCAACAAACACTCACAACTCAACTTTACTCATGAAGGAGGAGGAGACCGAAGATGGCTTTTCAATATTCTGTATTCACAATCGATTCACCCATACTGAAATTGTTACAAGACACACCTATTTATAGGTTTGAAACACGACTCTTGATGTACTCTAGTTACATGAATAGACGCATGTACATACATTGCATTTACTATACATCGGAATAAGAACAGACTCTTGAAAGACTCAACTAATAATAACTCTCGAAAAACAAGTCTTGGTTCGTGCATGCATCTTGGAAGTCCACCACTCATTGACAACCGACACCACATTCACCGAATTGACATTAAGTCGATCAATAGCCTAGCATTGATGAATTTGTTTTAATTTCCAAAACTCTCCCTTAAACCAAATTCTCTTCCATCGATCATTCCAAGTAGACTTCTAAATTTCTGAAACATATCGATCTTGAGAGGTTTCGTAAAAATATCGGCAACTTGATCTCCTATCTTCACGTGCATTACTTCGACGTCTTTGTCTCCGACTTGTTCCCGAATAAAATGATGCTGAACATCGATATGCTTGCTCCTTTCATGAAAAACTAGATTTTTTGCCAAAGCAATGGCTGAAACATTATCGACACAAATCTCCGTTGCATTCTTCTGCTCCTTATGGATTTCTTTGAGCAATTTTCTCAGCCATATTGCATGACAAACACATGATGATGTAGCCACATATTCAGCTTCGCATGTCGATAGAGTAACACCGGGTTGCTTCTTTGATGACCACGTAAAAGCATCTCACCCATAAAAAAATACAAAGCCCGTAGTGCTTTTCCAATCATTGATATCTCCACCATAATCACTACCCGAATAACCTCTAAGTTGAAATGATTCAAACTGATAATAATGTAAGCCAAGAGAGATAGCTAGTATCTTTGATGTACCAAAGTATCCTCTTTGCTGCTTTAAGATGAGATACCTTCGATTTCTCCATGTATCAACTTACAATTCCGACAATGTACATAATATCCGGTCTAGTACAAGTCAAATATCTCAACCTTCCAATCAAACTTCTATAATAGGTCAAATCAACATCGACACCTTCGTCGAACTTGAAAAGTTTGGCATTGGAATCCATCGGAGTATTGATAGATGTATTTCTTCTTTGGTTCTTGTGCCTTCGGAGCTAACCAAGATGAACCTCCACTCATCGGGTTAGAATTGGAGAATTGCTTAGGCTTTGGCGGATTCAGCACAATAGCAATATCAGCCCCGGCCTCCCTTTCCTTCCTCAAAGGGTATTAACGCCTTAGCGGTGGCTTTGGGGCCTTTCTTTCTATCATGGCCCATTCTAGCCTCTCCGCTACTTTTATCAGATGAACAAATGTCCGACATTCCGAAGTATTCTGTCTATAAAAATACTCGTAGGGTAAAGTCTTCAAGAACAAGTCAACCAGCTCGTCCTCGGGAAGGGTCGGTTTAACTTACGTCACCAAGGCCCGCCATCTCTGGACATAAGTACGAATCGCTTCATTCTTCCCCTTCGTGGTTCAAAGCAAGTCCTCCCGAGTAGGAGAAGTAGCAGTGTTAAGCTTGTATTGATGGAGGAAGTCTTCAGCTAGATCTTCCCAACCATCATAATCTTCTAAGTCCAGCTCAATGAACCATGCCAATGCAGCACCCACCAAACTCTCCCGAAACGTGTTCATAAGGAGTGGGACATAGACTGAATAATGCGCCATCTTGTTCAGATAATACTTCGGATGAGCCCGGGAAAAGGCTATCCCATTATACTTCTTGACAAAGTCGGGCTCTTTGTAATCCAGCGGTACTTAAATCTTAGCAAATGGTGATATCTTATCGAATCCGGCCAACTCATAGCCTTGGCCACTTAGGCATTCTTCAATTTTAGTCAATCTCTTTGTTCCTTCATCAATCTTTACTGCAGACTTCCCTTTTTTCCTCCTTCTCTAGGTTAATAATAATAAGCGGTGTCTTAGGTCGAGGATTAACATTGGGTGTCCGATTCGCTTCGGGGACCCGTTGGGCATCCTCAGCTTGGTCCTTGTCATGAGTATTGGACGCCGACGGCTGAGTAGCGTTATTCGGATCAGGTAGTACTGTCTGTCTAGCATGAGAGGCCTCCAACATAGCCTTCATTTCTGTCATCATGGTGACTATAGTGGCCACCCAAGTCTCTAGAGCACCAACCCTTGGAGTCAACTCTTCTTGCTCTATTATGGTTCTCAATCGGGTTTCTGAAATGACGTCAAGGTTATTCCGTGATTAAAGAATATCTGTTTTAAAAACGATGAAATTATAAGAATTATGATAGGAAGAGTGATAAAACGACCAAATCCTTTTAATGGCATGTTTCTGTTGAATAATGAGGGAAATGGCCACCATATGAGCCTTAGCCTTATGTAGGTAGTTCTTTCATTTATTCTCCAAGAGAAATCATGTAATTAAAAGAAACGTAACCCATGGCAATAGTTTTGATGTACAATGCAAAAGAATGCTTCTATATGCATATATGAGAAAATAAGAGTTCATTACAGAAAAAACTCTCAAGGAGTATTCAAATGCTAAAACATGATGTTTTTTTTTTTTTTTGAAGGTAAGTATGTATTGAACTTCCAAAATGCTAAAACATGATGTTCATATATCCTAAACTTGATAAAGTCCTCCTGTCCAAGTCTAGGATGTTTGGGGCGTAAGGTGCCCTTAATATCCCGGGAGAAGTCAAGATCCCCAATCCGAGACTCCCTATCTCCATCATAGGGCAACGGCCTTATGTCCTCAAGCACGTAAAGCTCCACTCTAGGCACATAAGGGACAATGTACTTTGGAATGTATGGCTCGACAAAGCTACTTTTGGCCATCTCGAAATGGCGGATGTATTCAGATGAAGCCCTATGAAGGTTCATTTCATTAGTCATATCATCCGGCTACTCTATATCCTCGATCTAGGATTTCTTTATAGAATCCTTGATGTACTCCACCTTTGCTTCGAACTGCGCCTTCTTCTTATCTTTCAGGACCTCCTTCACAGCATATCGAAAGAGAATACTCCCGGTCGTAGCTAGGAAGGGATCTCCTGCAGTGCGCCAAAGTGTCCGATCACCCTCCTCAAGTAATATGCGAGAGCTCCAGTAAAGCCAAGTAATGGGACCGGGTCTCCATCATTGCAAGTAAGTCCGGCCCTATGAAGTGTTGGCCATCTAAGCCGCCATCGGAGTTGTGTCGGGTTTTAGGGTTCTAAGGAACTCTTTCCAAACCTTAAAGTTAAACTTAGGAACTCGTGTATGTGTTTGAACAAAGGTTTTAAAGAGATGGGTATGAGGACTAATCTCAGTGAAACCCATGCGGAGGTTGAACTGTTTGATGTGGGAGGTAAACCACATATATAGAAACCCACCGTAGGCTCTAAAGATTCCCTTATTTCTAATCCGAAAACGATTTAGGGACATGAAGGTTTCTGCTAGAATCAAGTTGGAGTAATCCCACCCATAGCAAACTTGTCCGACTACCACAAACATGAGAGGGTCAAAAGTGGTAGTGGACATAGGGAATAACACAAAGCTAAAGAAAGCTAAAATAAAAATCCTACCCGACTTGGTCCCTTTATCTGCAGGAAGGTTGGAGAACCCATCTATGAGGAAGGAAACAGAAACACGTCCACAATTGCTCTTGGTATCCAAGACTTTCTTAGAAATGCTAGTATCTAGGAATTCGATTAAAGAGCTAAGGGGTTCGTACCCTATCAGAGGTTGGACTAGGCGAGGAGTGAACTCTACTCCAATGGCGGCACTATACTCTTCTAGAGTAGGAGTGATCTCTAGTCTCTCCTTATCGAATGTAGCGGTAGTTGGATCTCACAATTGCGCCATGGCTTGGACGAAAGCGGGAGGGCATTCAATCCTAATCGGATCCAACAGATATCCCAACCGTGCTTTAGCATATATCCGATTGGCTTCGCTTATGTTCTCTCACTAGACTAGGAGCTCATCTCTGGGAACCTTGAATACTTGGATGTCGTTCTTCCCCATTAAATCTAGAATATACAAATGATGTTGAAAAATCAATTGCCATAGATTACTTCAAAATGTAGGAATGCAAATGTCATGAAATATGCATGATCCAATTCAATTGTATATTTCAATTAATGAAATTGGGAATTAAACTCTCTCATTTCGTGTAAAGATCAAATAGGAGGTCTAATTTGAATTTCGGATAAGCGAAGTATGCAATTGATCGGGATTGCCCGGGTGATTAAGAGAAATAGCGATGTCACATTCTATTGATCAAAATATTAAATTGAACAATGAAAAGGAAGTATATAGAAATAGATTCCTAGCCCATGGAAATCGTGGTTGAGACTAACCGACCCGTGATGAGACTTTCCTATCTGGAAAACCAGATTGAATCCACTGCCTGGCTTGTTTGAAGCTCTTTGATTGCATGTCAGGGCACATCGTCACCATCAAGCACCAATCACATTTTCCGTGGTACATTTGGGATTTTGTCATTGATGAATCCTCGAGCAATTGCTTAATCGGAGGAATGGACTGCAAATGGATGCTAAACTTTGGTCGGTCTCAATGTATGTGCAATGCTCGGTCGATCAAGTGTGAATGACTCTTGTCAATAAGTTTGAGGTTTGCTTATACATGCAACTCGTGTAGTCGCAGGTTTGCCTATGCGATTCGTGTTCGGTTCAGGATGATTTCATGTTCGGTACTAGAGGCAAATTAAGATATGTTCGAATAAAAAGAGAAGTGCTTTGCAAACTTCAATCAGCTCGCCCCTTTTTTCCTTTCTTTCTTGCTTCTTCATCGTCTTTCTTTTTTTTTTTTTTTTTAAGAGACTTGAATCAGCCAGTACTTTGTGCACGTATTGATTCTTTTTTCAGGCCCATTATGACAATCCTGGTCCAGAGAATGCCAGACACGAACAGCACTCAAATGGTAGCTTTGTAGTTTCGAGCAAGGATAGTCAAGGCCTGCTTCCTGGCTCTGCATAGGCCTATTTCGAGTGGGGAAAGGATCATAGTTTCTTCTTCGCACGGTTGACTTTGATCTATTAAAAAATTAAAGGGATAAGTGCACAGCAAATCTCAAAACTTATCGCAAAAGTGCAAATTGAGTCAAAACTTTCGAGTTTTGAAATTGGTGTTAATCTCGTTCAATTTGACTGATGGAACACGTTCATGTAACTTTTTCTATTAGCGTACGCGGGCAAGAGCCACATTTGGAAAAAACACTTGATTATACAAAAAAAAAAGATTAAGCATATTTAAAAAAGGAAAATAAGAGGATAAGATATAAAGAAATAAGAAAGCTGACAGTTTAAGGGGGAAAAAGGTCCAGCTTGCGGCTCGGGCTTTGTCTAGCTGGCGGTCATGGCCACCCGAGCTTTGTGAAGCTTGGCTATGGCCGTTGAGTTTCTTTAAGCTCATGGTCATGGTTGCTCCACCTTCAAAGCTTTTTCAAGCTTGCAGCAGTGGCAAATCGAATTTCATTGAATTTCGCTTCTTCGAATGCATAGCCACAATCGCCTAAGTCTATCCGATCAACTTTTGTGAAAAATTGCTAATACCAACATCGAAAATCTTTCGAATTTGTTGTGCAATTTTTGAAAATGTTTCGAATTTGCCAATATAGTCCATCCGTCCACGTCAGTAATTTCCGATTAAAATTGACCATAAAAACTAAATTGGCAAATGATTTGGGACTTAATTGGCATGATTACGATATTTATGACTGAATTGATGAAAGTGCAATAAGTTAACGACTTCTTAAAAAAAAAATCCCGAATTTTATGTGTTCAAATATTTCGCTCGTTGCTAGAGCCAGTGTCAATAAAAAAGAAAATCAAGATCATCAGGATTGACTTAACAACAAGCACTTTGTCACATTAAGGATTCAAGAATGTCTCTTATTCCATTTTTTTGTTGGTCTATGATTGAGAGAGCAGAACTTGAGAGCTCGCTATTCTTGTAATTTAACAGGTTTCAAAATTTGATTGTACTATCTATAAAATCTAAAATTTACTTGTACTCTCGCAAAAAATTGTAAGACTTTCGGTGTAACAATCCCAAAATTAAAATGTATGCACAAAGCGCAATGCCGTGTACTCAGCCAAGATCGACGAAAGCCTTGACGATGACCAAAAGATACGTGTACATCCTATACTATATCAGCATTTTGGCACGTAAATATGAATGAGGGGCGCAATCCAAGCGCACAAGAAGCGAACAAAAGCCAAGTCTCGACCAACATCTGCCGTTATTATGCATGCATCAGCAACCAATTCTTTACCTTAAAAGCCAAAAGGAGGCCAACCCTGCATATCAGTACAGATCGGAAACTGAAGAACTAAGCACAGGTAACAGCCATAACTTCTCAGTATCTTTTGGCAAATGTCTAGAGCAAGACAATTCTCACCTAGCTACATGCCGAACCGGTATAGATAAAACAAGAAGGGATCACCAACAATCTCCACAAGAGCACTTGCCATCCTTGAAGTGATGGAACCTTTTGTTGTCTCTAACAATTAGTTCCCTACCCACAATCTTGAACATGATCTTTATCGCGCTATGACAGTCGCCACAGATCCGGAGGTTCTTGATGATTCTCATAGGCGTCCTCGCAGGAGTGCTGATAAGTCCATAAGCTATCGCAAGCCGCTCGCTGTGATAGAGCAAGGCTTGCTCCTTTGCCTCTTGATCAATGTCGTGGAGTACATATCTTGTGTCCGGGACATAGTCCCCTTCCTTCCCACTCTTGTATATCTCATCATCCTTGTAAAGAGTAGGATTCTTGAACTCGCTGATTCTGTTCTTCCCCTCGAGCATGTTGATTACAGCGCGCCTCTTGGGTGGCGGTGTCAGGAGCTTATTAGCACTAGTGATCGGGGGATCAAGAGCCATCATCAACTCCTCAACATGTTCTTCAAGATCAAGATCGCCATGGATCCGTGCATAATTCTTCAACGCCTCCCAAACCTCCAATGTGGGCTCAAATGGTAGCTTCTGAAAGATGCCCAGGTTGACAGAGAACATCAATAAGCCCTAAATAATGCTCAATCCCAGGCTTAATCCCATAATCATTCTGCATCGACTCGAAATGTATAAAACCTTCTTCAATGGCATCTATACTGGCACATGCTGAAAGAACTGCAAGAAAAGTCTGTTCATTTGGCTTCAATCCCAACTTCCTCGTCTGCTCATATAACTCCAACCCATCATCTCCTAACCCATTGTACGCATATCCATTTATCATCAAATGCCACGAGTCAATGTTCTTATCTAGCACGTGATCGAAAACTCTCCGAGCATCGATCATACTGCCACACTTCCCATACATTTCAAGCACCTTGTTTTTCATCTAAAGATCACCTCTACACGTTGACTGCAAAATGTAATCATGCACCTTCTTCGCATTCTCAAGAGACTTGGACTTCCCACACGCATCGAACAACCAACTGAAGCAGTCAGCATCGGCTTTAACCCCCTCATTGAACAACTCTATAGCTTCTTCAACTTTCCCTCCTTGGCACAACTGTCTCGTTTCAGCAATTGAAGGCCTCGGAGCAGGAGCTTCCGTCGCCTGATTGTCGATCCCACGCGCCACAGTTGCTTGCTGACGGTTCCATTGATTAGTACTTGGATTCTGCGGGGCCCACTGGTTGCGATTAGTTGTTTGCTGATACCCTTGATTTTGGTTGTTCCACTTATCAGGGCTCCTGCGCTGTTGCTGATAGTTCTGGTTCGGGGTGTTCACCCGAGTAGGGCTCTGGTACTGACCATAGCTCCGGTTCTGGTTATTCCACTGACTAGGATTCTGCTACCGAGGATAACCCTGCCCTGGAACTTGCTTATTCCACTGTTCAGGGCTTTGCTGCTGCCGCGGATAAACCGGAGCAGGATTTGAGTACCCGCGGCCTGGATAGTTCTGACCCTGACTTAGGTCTCCTGCATTGGGATATCTCGGGCTCTGGCTCTGATTCTGGTAACCAAATTGAGCACTCCCTTGCAGCTGTTGTGGCGGCAGCGGAGGCGAGCTCCATTGACCACTACTAGCGTTGATGCCTCTGTTCTGACGGTGAAAGTACTGATTTTGATGCACCCCTTCATCTGGGTTCCGATTGAAAGCCCAGAAATCAGACGGCGGAGGTGGCGGTTGTTGTGGAGTAGGAGGAGGAGGATGATATTCATTCGGCACCGCGTACATGCTGAGGGCTTTCGAGAGTTCGTCTAGGGTTTGGCAGCGACTGGCGGCCAAATGGGCTATTGGCGGTATTTGCAGGATATGTTGGGATTTGCGCTTTTCCTATTCAAAGGAAAGGAGAGATTGTATGCAAATCTGGTGCAGGCAAATCTGTATTTTGATATTTTTCCTATTTTTCGGGTTTGCTTGTTTCCTTTGTTGAAGCAACTCTTGTGTACAAATGACAGAATAATGGCAGCTGATCTCTCATAAAAAAAATAAAAGAGTTTTTGCCCGAGGACGTAGGCACATCGTCGAATCTTGTAATTATTGTGTTCTTCTTTGTGATTGCTTTACCAAAACTCAACATGCTATCAAAGCAAGAGGTCTTGCATTCAAACATTTTCAAGCCCCTATTTGCCTCTCCAATGAATATGTCCACGCTTAGTACTAGGCAAAAAACCTGACCAGACTAAGCGTGAGAGAGAGTGTTGGAACATATAAATATTAAACCACACATTTTTCTATCGCCTTAAGTTTTTAGAGCAGTTGATCATGGTTCTATTCAAGGAACGATAACGAGCTATTCAATGTGATCATTGTTATATCGTAGTGATTGCTGTTTTTCTAATCAATGTGTCCGAATCTATGGTGTGTGTGTGCCTACCGAGCGCGCTTGTGTTCGAGAGTTGCTTGATTGCTTTCTCTAAGAGGTTGCACTCTTTTTTGTTATGTTTTCATGTGGAAGTGTAATGTCGACAAAATTAATGAACACAATAACTATGACGAGTCTCCTCCAATGAGTCTCACAAGCGCCGATGACTGTTCTATTATATTCGATTCCCGAACCCTATACATATTTTAGGACTTTCTTATAAAAAAAAAAGTGTTAGTTGTTAGATGGGAGATGAAACCAACCATTAGATTTAGACCAAATCAACGGTAGTCATCGAGAGGCTTTTTGTATAAATAGAGGACCTTTCTCCCTCATTTGGATCATCCAACACTTACGTAATACAAAATATTCTCTTCCAAAAGCTTCTTGATCCAATAGTGATCCTTGAAAAAGGCTTAGCTTAGATGTTCCAACGATGAACTTAGCTTAAGCCTTCTTCCAACGACGATCCTTGGGAAAGGCTTAGCATAAGCATTCTAACTATCCAATAAAGTCTAAGTCGCTGCACAGTATGATTCCAAGCGATTGACCCATGACACTCACGTTACCAAATCTAACATCGATCCGGGCCGAAAGTCTCAACTGTCTAAAATTTTCGGTGGGCGATAAATCGGTTTTTCAAAAAAAATGCAAACTAATTTTTTACAACCAACCCTAATTCTAAAAGCAAAGTGAACTGGCAGTATAAACAGTAGAAATTAACGAATTTACGGGAAAAAAATTCATCTTTCTTCAAATATTTTCTCATTATTTTATTACGACTCAAATAAAATAAAAAAAAAGAGATTATTTTAACAGGAGAAGATGCGTTCACATGAAAGTTTGGATTTTTTTGTGGCTTCAGAGCCATTTAGAGAAACGTGTGGTGGGCTTAGTATTCGAGCTTTTTCAGGTTGGGCTTTAGTTGGGTTCGTGCGTTGTGGGTCCATGGAAGCTTGGAAAACGTAGATGGGCTGAATCGGAACATAATTTAGGCCCAAAACTATTCTCGTTGGAGTTGTTGGGTTGAAACTTTTCACTCCCCCAAACCGACTCCTTCCCACGACGACGTATGATGCAGCCGAGTCCCGTGAGGGGCTGGGCTGGTTTCAGTTCAGAGCTGGCGGTCTCAGTTCCGGGCTGGTTCCTAAGACAAGTTTTTTACATAAGGGTCCTCCCTGAACTGCAGTATTCATAGTCGTCAACGTAATCAACAAAGAAAAAGACGATGATGAAATACGATTCACAATCAAGACAAACCGGGTCGCTATCAATAACTCTCGTTGTTAAGTTTAACTTGAAGAGGGCATAAATTGACTGATTCTCGAGAGCTCGCGCAAATGGGGTTCGAAGCGAACGTACCGGTGAGCAGAGCTTCCCGAGGCGAATGCGAAAGGCACCAAGGATCGAGCGTCGACGGTGACGCCGGTCCGGTCATGGAGGAGTTTGTCTTCTTGGTCGTTCTGGTGGGGACAAGAACGCTACGCGTAACCACAGAGAGAGAGAGATTGCATGCAGAAGAAGGCGAACGGCAATGGCGACGCATTAATGGGAAGGAAATCAAATGAGGTTTATTGTTATTTTTATATTTTGTATATTTGAATGTATAATTACAAAACATAAAATTAGATAATTATTAGGAAATATCAATGGGAGAAAAGGCCAAACAAGGTTTTAGAAATTAATTTATGGGACATATATAGTTTTCGAAGAAGTGCTTACTTTTATTGGCTAAATTACACGGAGACCGCACAATTAGGATTATATCGGAGAAGATGACGAATATACACACATACAGATGATGTTGAAAATAAGCACCTATTTTCCAGAAGACTAGGCCAAAAAAAAAAAAAAAAAATTGGGCAGATTCGAAATTGGCCCTAAAGCTCAAATTTTTCTTAAACAAGAAAAAAATTCAAGGCAAAATTGATATTGGACATAAAGTTTGAAGCTTTTTTAAGGAATTAGGCATAAAAATTATTTTTTTAAAGCTTTTTTCCTTGCCGGAAACAAAAGATATCAATGATGTTTACTAGTAAATGGAATGGCTTAAAACTAGGGGTGAGCATGGTTCCAAGGTAGAACCCGAACCCGTGGGATCCGGTCCGCTTCCAGGTTCCAAGATATATAGGGTAGGTTCCAGGTTCCAAAAATTGAGAAACCTGTTTCAATTGATAGGTTCTAGGTTCCACTATCTATAACCTACCCGGAACCCGGACCATAAATCCCGAAATAAATTTTTATATTTTTCTTGGTATATGTTTTTGAACGATCTTACAATGTTTTATGGCGTCCGATAATGAGTGTGTAATTTGGAGTCAAACAAATTTTTAGGTTTCAGGTTCCAGAAAATGATAAATTTGTTTCAATTGATTGATTTTAGGTTCTAAATGTAACCCGTATGGAACCTAAAACCACTCACCTCTACTTTCTCTTAGATGTTGTAGTATTTACTCTTATTTTGTTTAACTAAAAATGAAAAAATAAAATAAAATAAAATAAATTGATAGGTTCTCGGGTACCCTGGAACCGACCTTAGAACCTGTGACAAGATAGGTTGCAAGTTTCGGGGTATAACGGGTAAGTTCCAAATTCCAAAAAATGAGAAACCTATTCCGAGGGCTAGGTTCCGGGTTCCAAGTGAAACCCGTACGGAACCCGAAACCGCTCGCCCCTACTTAAAACATGGATGACCTCCCTCTTGTTTCTTATTCTTGCTCTATCATTGAACAAAAATGAGGGAATAAATCAATTAAAAAGCAGTGATTGTCCCTTCATTAATCTAAAACCAATCGTATAAAATGCGATGAGTCCAAATCAACTAATTATTACACCTAATAATCAATGTAGCCAACCCTGTGACTTGGTGGGATGAACCCCGGTTCTGCTGTCATCTCTTCAAATTTTCAAGACTCACCGAGGCATTTCTAAAGCCTTTTCAGAAACTTTTCATTTCTTTTCCGCTTTTTACGGAATCCATTATTGACAGAACCCAATTTCATGTGAAGTCAAGACGATATTATCACAGACTTGAAAGTTTTGCTGGGCTTTGCAAGGAAAAACACATTCTAAGTATTGGCTGCACCGTGTATCAATGACACACAAAACAAACATCATAGAAACTAGTTAGAAAAATTGCAACACAAATGACAGTATTTGTTCCACGAAAAATCAAAGATTTTGAAAAACATTTTTCAAAAAATAAACTCTTATGCCTTTTAGAAAAATTAGTCAATTGAAAAATATTTTTACCTAACTATTTTCACGGTAATGAAAATATTTTGTATTCATTCATTTTTATGAGGGATACAAGCGTTCATTTTTTGAAAAATATTTTTTAAATTTTTTATTTTTCGTGAAACAAACGTACCCGAAGGTGACCATGGTACATATAGAACAAGCACAACTTGGAAGCCATCGGCCACGCCGAAGGAATAAAAGCATGCCAGACAGGCATGAATTGAACAGCAACATCTTGAAGCAAACTCAATGGGTTCAAAAGTCAACAAGCCACAAGGCAAGCACTCTTGCCATTGAGGTTGACTGACAACTCACCATCCTCATGTCTTCACCAACTTGCCAACAGGAAAGAACGTCTTTAAACAATGTAAACACCAGCAGCATTCTTTAATAAGCAAAGCTTAAACAGGAAAAGAGGCTATAAACAAGATTCACATACGAAAACTACTTGTTTTGTTTAAGGAAAGAAGCCGCTGGCCTCACATAAGTAAAGCCTGTGAAGGGGTTTCCTGCGGCAGTGGGACTGGCAGCGGGAGAATCCGCTATGGGCATGTCGGTCCATTTTTTTTCGAAATTGGCGATGCATTGCTTTCCAGCGACTTCTGGAAGAAAACTGGGCTTGATCTCCCGCGCCTCGAGTTTCCTCCAGTTGATCGTCTTGAACCATTTGTTGTTTTTTATGTCCGCACTCCCATTAGGTCCACTGCCCAGCCGCTTGCTGGGGTCTTTCTGTAGCAGCTGCAGCATATCAAAACATCTTTAGTTCTCTAATGGATTGTGTGATTTAATACGTTAGAGAAAAAGAGAGGTTTTCATGATCGGGGTAGCTCATGTCATACTTTTTCATGCAAAACAGAGGGTAGTTGCAGGGCTAACGAGTCAACAAGTGACTGACCAATTACTATCTCAATCGACAAGAGATGATTCAGAAAAAGGAAAAAAAATAGCAGATAATGATAAGCTGCCTAAGGAAATCATATGCAGATGTTCCTGATGCAATACGCCAATTGCTTAGGTCGATGCTCTCAGGCTATGTAGTCAATCCTATAGTCAACGCCTTCATACCAAATACTACAACCATCAGAGATCGAGGCCATTTGCTGGTTTTGAACTTAGGCATAGCCAGAAATTAAGGCATTAATGCCTGGTGGATTTCATTGCTCGCCAAAACAGGCAGTTCCAACCCACCTAAAATTCTGTCGTAATTGAGAAACATTGCATGTGCTTTTTTAACTACATAAGAAGGGGTAATCTTGCTATGTAGATGGATTAGAATCATTCGCACAAATTTAAACAGAAGATAATAAGTACTTACAAAGACTATAGAAGGAATGCACATAATACATACACATGCAATGCTGATAAGCAAGAATACATAACAGGAATTCCTGCAGACTTACTCCTTTCAACAGTGAATGAGCTTCACTGGAAAGAAAATTTGGTAGCTTCATTTTGTCCTTGACTATCTTCTGTTGAATCTTTTCGCGGTTTCCACCAATAAAAGGAGGCTGCATAAATGAATTGAAACGAACAAGACATTAGCTTATTAGAATTTTTATATGTGTATTCTGCATAGAACTATATATTTAAGTATCCTATCAAATAAAAAGACTGCTAAACTCGAAACTGCATGTAGTAAGTACATAAATCACCCGTTGTAAGTAACTAACAAGACAACTGCGAAACTTGGGTTGCTGTGAACGAAGTATATGACAGATATCTCATCATAAACACATTGAGCTAGGATAATTAACGGTCATCACTCCTAACAGTGTAAACAAACTTTAACTTGTTTAAATGGCACGGCCAAACAGATATCTAGCGATGCTTTAGTCTTCACAGAAGATCAACCATATTGCATTCATTATGTAACCAAAACAACAGCTCAGATATTACGATGGAAAACCATCAAGCAAATCCATTAAGATCAGCATGGGTGAGGTCCAGCAATGGTGTCTCCATCAAAATTGGAACAAATTATACACAGCAAAG